>NW_024870762.1:1555000-2140000 GCF_019054845.1 Dipodomys spectabilis | reverse complement strand
CCTCCCCCTCCCCCTCCCCCTCCCCAGCACAGGATAGAGAGCTCCGGGTTCTGCTATGGCTGCTGCAGTATCTCCAGGAGGAGCGGGGGTGGGGGGGTCGGGGGAGGGACAAGACAGCACCCCCATCTTTCCTGATGCCCATCTTGATGCCTGCTGACTTCTTACCCAGCTCCCCCTCTGCCTGTCCCACTCCCCGCTGCCGGGGCTGGGTCACAGGAATTCTTTGCCAGCGAAACACACGGGTTCCTCTCCTGGGGTGTCTATGTAACAGGTGCGGGGCTGGGGCGGGGGAGGGGGGCAGATTCACCATGGCATAAGGAACAAACTAGAGCAAAAGCACAGTTTGAGTCTCCTCTCCCTTCCCCTCTCCCTCTCCTCCCCTCCCTCTCTGTTCTAGAACCTGGAGAGGTGGCCTGGTGGAAGCAGGGGTGGATGTGAAACTTCGGGCCCACCTTCCCTCCATTCCAAGGGGCACTTCCAGCCTCCCCGCCCCATGCCCAAACCCACCCACCTCCATCCTCTAGAGGGTGGGAATACCCCCCTCCCCCCGCTTCCATCAGGCTCTCTGAGGGAGGGGAGGCCCTCAGAGTACAGATACAGCATCAACCCAAGAATCGTATCATCCGGAAAGCTGCACCTCTGAAGCGGGAGATTGCACCCAGGAGGTGCCAAACATTGCTGCCTTTCTGTAATCATCAGTTATTTAT
This sequence comes from Dipodomys spectabilis, assembly GCF_019054845.1. Taxonomy (NCBI): domain Eukaryota; kingdom Metazoa; phylum Chordata; class Mammalia; order Rodentia; family Heteromyidae; genus Dipodomys; species Dipodomys spectabilis. Next base: position 2,139,293 of record NW_024870762.1, on the reverse strand, counting down.
TGAGCACCTACTATGGGCCAAGTCAGTGTATAGGCGGTGCTCCGTGCACCACGGCTCCTGCCAGTTCTTTTCTGGCCCACTGGGTGGCCCCTGTTTGCTGGGCACTGCTCTGTGCATACGAGCTACCCCTAGTGAACGAGTCTTTGTCCGGAAGATACCTATTTGGCCAGTGGGCTCAAAACTTACCACAGGTGGCAAATCAGAGATTGTGCTACTGAAGGCCTGGCTGCTCTGTGAGCCATGTGGTCCTCTGTCTCCCTTCCTCCCCACTGGAGCGGGGGTTCCAGGGTGCGAGGCCCTGTCTGCGCTGCCTGAGCAGCTTAAATGGCTGCTCTTGAGGAGGAGGCGTCTACACCTGAGCTGTCCTAAGGGGGTTCGTCCTCAACAAGGCAGTGACCCTGTGACCCATAGAGTTTCCCCAGAAGCCAGTGACTGGAGCTGGAGTCTTGTGGGTGAGCAGTGGGGTGCACAGGGCCTGGAAGGCAAAAACATACGGCCTGCCTGGGGAAGAGGCTCTTCTGAGGCCCGGAGGTGGGAAGCTCAGGTGACAGCGACTCTGAAGACTGAAGATGACAGGCATGCGACAGGCATGATGGAATGCCAGGGGCGGCTGTGCGGGCAGGAGGAGGGCAGGAGGAGGGCAGGAGGAGGGCAGGAGGAGGGCAGGAGGAGGGCAGGTGGGTGGTGAAGACTGGAGCTAATGGGCCATCAGGGGTCTCCTGGGAGCTTGAAGGCGGCAAGCACTGGAGCGGGACCCTAGGGGGGCCTGTGGGGAGCTGTCACGGGATCCCCTGGGGGACCTGCCTGGGGGGGACTCCATGATTGCTCCTCACCAGCCCTCACTCCCAAGTTGTCAGGAGAAAGCCTCCCACCCCGGAATCTCGAAGCCAGCCTCTTTTACACAGCAGCCCTGCACGCAGGGGTCTGCCTAAATCTCCACAATGTCACAACTTGGTCATCAATACAGCGATGTAATAAAGACAGGGTGGACACAAAGCCTGGGACCCGGACAGAGACAGGTGGGGGGTGGGCGACTTGGAACCAGGGTGCAGCCAGGGCTCCAGCAATGTCGTTGGCTATGGGGGAGGATGGGCTATGTCCCTGCCTTGCAGGGACCCCCAAGGCCAGAGACCGAGACAGGCTGCATCAGAGCACCCCATTTCTCCACGCCTCCCCTGCTGCTGCGGGGGAGGCCCCTCTTCAGCTAGGTGAACCTGAGGGAGCAGCGTTCACAGAGAGGCATGCGTTCCCCACAAACGTATTCCTCCTACCTTGTTCTAAAATTTCACACCATTCCCCCTGCTTTGGCTGGAGATTTTTGACCCAAGTTAGCGCTTTTTTTTGTTGTTTTTAAGTTGGGGGTTCTCCTCCCTCTGACGCTTTTCCTCGGGAATCCCGTGGGGTGCTGGGGGGGGGGGGTATTGCAGGGACAGAGACCACCAGGAAGGAGAGGGAGGGAAAAGGAGGGTGCAGCGGGAGAGGGTGGGCAGCTCGTGAGGGATCCCCGGGGCACAGCGTTAGGTCTCCATTTGGGGAGGATCTGACTAGAGAGCGCCTGTGGGGAGATCCTGGGACAAAGACCCCCCCCTTTCCCCTCTCTTTCCAGGCCTGCCCCCCACACCCCGTTCTCTGGTCTTTATGCCATCTCTGAAGCAACAACCCGGAGCACAAACTTTCCAGGCTCTGACCCCAGCCTGCCCCCCCCCTTTCTGCCGTGGCCACCCCGCAGCGGGCCAGGGGCTTGGGGCAGGGGCAGGGGGTGCGTCCCGGGGAAGGCGCGCCCCCCGGGAAGGGGGCGCGGCAGCGGCGGGGGGGGGACCCCGGGCAGCGGGCGGCTCACCTGCAGGACACGGTGATCTCCACCTTGGTGGCCGGGATGCTGCCCGCCAAGGAGTCGAACTCGCTCAGCGACGCCATGTCCTCGGGCTGCTCCATTACCCACCGCGCCCCCACCCCAAATCAGTCAATCCCGCCGCGGTTCGCGCCTCCTCCGGGCGGGCGGGCGCGAAGAGGGGGGCGTGGGCAGTGGGAGGGGCGGGGGCGGAGGGCGGGGCGGGCCGCGGCGGGGCGCGGGGGAGGTGTGCGGGGGGCTGGGGGCCCGGGTTCCGCGGGGAGGAGATCTGGGGCGCCGCGGGGAGAGGGCACGGGGGTGGCGCGCGGCGGCGTGGCCACGGCGCGGGGGGGAGCGGGGCGCGCGGCCGGGGGGTGCGGGGGGAGGCGATGGCGAGGGGGCGCGGGCGGCGGCGGGGCGCGGGTTCCCGGGGCGCCGGGTCTGCGCCGGCTCGGGCTGGGTCTCGGCGCCGGCGGTCGGTGGCGGGGCTGGGACGCGGCGGCGAGCGCCACCTCCTCGGCTCGGGGCTCGGGCTCCGGGGCGCCCCGACTGCGGGAAAATCAAATGTGCCCGAAGCCGCCGCCTCCCGCCTCCCGGGCGGGCCGCGCGCCGGGGCCGCCCGCAGGGGCCGGGGCGGGGCCGCGGGCGGGGGCTGCGCGCGGGGCGAGGGTGTGCGGGCGGGCGGGCGGGGCGCCCGTGCCCGTGCGTGGCGGGCGTGGGGACGCGGCTCCGGTGCCCGTGCCAGCCACGGGTGCTCCGGGTGGCTCGCGCCCTCCTCCGAGCTGCGCCCCGTCCCCGATCGCGGCGGCGGTGTGGACCGAGAGGACCCCCCGCCCGCGAACGGGTGCTCGCTCTGCGTCTCCTCCCCGAGGTGTGTGTGGGCGACCCCAGGGACGGAACGGGGGAGGGGGCGCCGGGTCTCCCACCCAGGGCTTTGGGGCCCAGGGAGCGTGGGTCGCTGGGCGCTGGTCCGAGTCGCGGGGTCACAGGCCACCCTGAAACACGCGCCAGCGCCCTCTGCCTCCTCCTCCTCCCGCCCCCACCCCCGGGCTGCAAGCTCCCCTTCTCGTCCCCCCAGGCTGGGCGACCCCACGCAGCTTCTCCACAACCCAATCCAAGTAGATGCCCGTGGCGCGCGGGGGCTGCAGGCCCGGCCCGGGAGCCGAGCACCTCCCCGAGGCCCAGCCCGCGCCCCTGGGCCTGGGGATGCAGAGTGGGGTCAGGGGGCGGCTGCGCAGCTAGATTCCACTCCACAGCCTCGGGCTAAGCTGTGCTGAGCTGGAACCGGCCTCCCAGTGCCCATTGCCTGCACACGGGGCGAAGCCTGATGTGCCTGCGAGGCCTCAGGTCTGGGATGCACTGCACGCAGGGGCAGGGCAACGGATGGCTCCCGCCCTTGTCTTTGACAGCCCAGCCACGCGGTCGCTCCCAGATTCTGTTTGAAGTCAATTTGCAATACAACAGACACAGCTAGAGTGGAAAACAAACCGGAAGACACGTTTCTGCGGGGCACAGGTGGTCACACCTGTCACCCTAGCACACTCAGGAGGCTGAGATATGAGGATGGCCATTGGAAACCAACCTGGACAGGAAAGTCTTTGAGACTGTGATCTCCAATTAACCATCCAAGCCAGAGGTGGAGCTGAGGCTCAAGTGGTAGGGCACTAGCCTTGAGCAGAAAGAAAACAAACAAACATGTGCTAGGCCCTGAGTTCAAGTCCCAGTATACCGGGCGCACACACACACTCACACACACACACACAACACATTTCTGGGACTGAACAAGTGTTTTCTGTTTACCTATGGCTCAGGATTGGCTGGATTCAGTTCCTTCACCTGGGACCCACAGCAAAGGGCAAAGACAACCCAATTCCCCAAGGCAGGAGGAGACGCTGTGGCCTGAGGCCTCACTGAGTCAGACTCCTTTTCTATGTTTTTAATTTTTTTCTGAAGTTTTATCATTTTGGGGGGGGGGGGTCTGGTCGTGGGGCCTGAACTCTGGGCCTGGGGCGCTGTCCCTTAGCTCTTCAGCTCAAGGCTAGCGTTCTACCACTTGAGCCACAGTGCCACTTCCGACTTTTTTTTTCTTTTTGTTTATGTGGTGCTGAGGAATTGAACCCAGGGCCTCATGCATGCAAGGCAAGCGCTCTACCACTGAGCCACCTTCCCAGCCCTTATTTTTAAATTCAAAATGAAGTCCAGTCTAAAGCACAAGATTCAGCTTGAACCACAAGTTGGAAAACAATGTTTTCAATGTATTTCTAAGATGATTATTCTGTGTAGTAATAAACAGAACTAACAATAATGCATGATGTGAACTTTTCATTCCAGTGGTTTGTGTGTTTCCTTAGGATGAAATGAATTGTTAATGGCAGCAGAATCATATAAAAATTTATTTGGGGGGAGGGAAGCATTGAAGTTTGACCTTAGGGCCTTGTATAGCTTAAACAGGCACTCTCCACTTTAGCTATATCCTAGCCTTTCTTGCTTTATTTTTCATAGGGTATGGTGCTTATTGACAGGAGGCATTAGGCCATAATTCTTCTGCCCCACCTTGAAGCAGGGATTACAAACAAGGTAGCTGGGATTACAAGCATGCAGTACCATGCTAGGCCCTCCTACTGGTTGCCTCTCTTGAGAGATGCAAAGCTGGATTAGAGTCTCCATGGCCTCTACCCTCTCCCCCCATACCTGACCCACACTGTTCAAAATGTACTTGTAGGAGCTCTGCATTCAGTCCATGTTTGCTGAGCACTTGCTATGTGTCTTACAAGGTGCTCTGGCTACTTTATTAACAATCACCACTATTTTGTTTTCAAAGAGCTGTAAGATACTACTCTTAGTTGTGGTTTTAAAAGGTATTATTCATGTTCCCTAAAAGTTTGTAATTCAGCCAGGCACTGGTGGCTCGCACCTGTAATCCTAGCTACTCAGGAGGCTGAGATATAAGGATCATCATTTCAAAGCCAGTCTGGGAAAGGAAGTCCATGAAACTGTTATCTCCAATTACTTACCAAAGAGCTGGAATTGGAGATGTGGCTCAAGTGGTAAAGCACCAGCCTTGAGCAAAAAAGCTGAGGAACAGTGCCCAGGCCCTGAGTTCAAGCCCCAGTACACACACACACACACACACACACACACACTGCCTCTTGGTCACTGCCATTAGATCAGTTATCTGACAGATAGGAGAGTGTCCGCAACTGGAGGCTCACCTGGCCGCAGGCATGCCAGCAGGCAGCCCAGCAGAGGCTGCAGACAGGCTGTCTGGGCCTGGCAACCAGATAAGAGCCAACCTTCACCTTGGCCCACCCACCACGTAACTGCCACTCGTCCCTCTGATTAGGAACTGCAAGCACGGAGTGGGCCATGCCCGGAAGATCTGAAATAACCAGCGTCAGCACTCTGTCTCCGCCGTCCAAGACTGCAAACATGCTCCCATCTGACCTAATCCTTGGTGTTAATGATAGCAGAGCAATTTCCAGAAGCGACTCCCAGCATTGATAAGGAGAGGAAGAGTGCAGGGGCTCAGGGGCAGATCCTCACAGAAGCAGCAGCTGCTCTCCCCGCCCCGCCCCTTCCTCCTCTTCCTCTCTCTTCAGAGTAAACACTGCCCTCTCATCTGCCCTGTTTCCTCTCCACGGTGGAGAGAAAAAGGATGTGCTGAAGGGAGTTGAAGCAGGAGAGGACCACGGGCTGCCCATGCTGCATGCTAGAACACACTAGAGAAAGACGATCTCCCCTCTGACTTTCCTGCAGTCGGGCCGGGCGTGTGGCTATATTGAGCAGTGTGGCCAGGATTTGCATCCCCACTTTTCCCCTTACCTAGGAGTTCTTTTCTTTTTTCTTTTTTGGTCGGTTGTGGGGCTTGAACTCTGGTCCTGGGCACTGTCTTTCAGCTCTTCAGCTCAATGCGAGCGCTCTACCACTTAAGCCACAGTGCCAACTTTTGGTTTTCTGAGTGCATTATTGGAGATAAGAGTCTCACGGCCTTTCCTGCCCCGGCTGGCTTTCAACCATGATCTTCAGATCTCAGCCTCCTGAGTAGCTAGCAATATAGGCATGAGCCACTGGTGCCTGGCTACCTGTGGGTTCTTCTTCTTTCTTTTTTGGGTCCGGTCATGGGACCTGAACTCTGGGCCTGGGTGCTGTCCCTCAGCTCTTCAGCTCAAGGCTAGCGCTTTACCACTTGAGCCACAGCGCCATTTCCGCTTTTTTTCTTTTTGTTTATGTGGTGCTGGGGAATCGAACCCAGGGCCTCATGGATGCAAGGCAAGCGCTCTACCACTGAGCCACCTTCCCAGCCCCTACCTGTGGGTTCTTATGCAGTCAACACCCTGCACCACTGTACATGGACGGCAGCACTAAGGCCAGAGGGCGAGACAGGAACTTGAAACCATTATAGCAGTAAAGAAGGAGGGGCCATGGCAGTGTCTGATTCTACCCATTAGCAGAAATACTAGAAGGGGCTTGACTAGAGACCTTCTAGGCGGAAGCTCTTCGTTTACTGGAAAGAGGGGGCTAGAAACGAAGGACTCAGGACATCTGAATATTCCCTCAATGAGAAGCTGCATTAATAACAGCCAGGTCGGATGCCCGGGGGCACTGAGACCCAGTCTCAAGAGGAGAAGCTATGCTGGGGTACAGGAAGAGGCAAGAAGCTAGCCCCGACCTCTCTGGAAAGTGGAGATGTCAGAAAGTGGTAGAGCATGAGCAGTAAGCGAAAGAGTCAAGCAAAAGCATGAGGCTTTGCGTTCAAGCCGCAGTGCTGGTGGGTGTGCGCGCACACGCACACACACACACACACACACACACACACACACACACACACACAGACTTGCAGGCCTCCTCCTGGGAGGGGGATGACTAAGGTCCACATTCTCTGCTCACTGCCCTTGCCAGCCCACAGTGCTAGCTGTCGGTCCAGGTGTGTCAGGACAGAGGGGAGCCAGAACCCTCCTGGCAGCCCAGCAGCTTTTCCTGCCCCCTACAATCTACCCTGCCAGTCTTCTCCAGCCCAAGGCCCAGGCTCTCTCTCCTCCCTCCTGCCTGCTTCCTTCCAGTCAGTCAAGGGCTCCAGGAGAGGGAGGCCTTCCACCCCCGAGCTGGGCCCTTCTGAATGACCTGGGATCTGCTTGCAGCCAATCAGGGTGGGTCCCTCCCAGGGCCTAACTCTCCCTGGCTCTCCTCTCCCTCTGCTAATAAGACATCTGGTTACACATGTATCCCCAGCCTACCCTGCGACCTGGCTCCAGCCTTTCTCTCCCTTTTACTGTTCTACTGGGCCTTTGTGCTTGCTATTCCTGAAGCCTGGAGTCCATGGGTCCCTCACGTCTCTGTCTAAATGCATTCCTCTCTTGGAGCATGACTATGTGGGGTACCTCATGCCCTTCCCTTCCCTCCCCTCCCCTTCCTTTTCCTTTCTTCTCTTTTGTGGGCAGATACTGAAGCTTAAATTCAGAGCCTCACATTGTTTCTTGGCTTTTTCTGTTCAAGGCTGGTATTCTACCACTTGAGCCACAGCTCCCCTTCTGGCTTTTTTTTGCTAGTTAATTAAAGATAAGAGTCTCATGGATTTACCTGCCCTGCGATCCTCACATCTCAGCCTCCAGAGTAGCTAGGATTACAGGCTTGAGCCACTGGTGCTAGGCTTGAGACAAAGCCTCTTTAGGCAATCCTTCCATGGAGTGGGGGTGCCCATGCTGAGGTTCTGGCCTGGGAAAGCTGAACCTTTATGGGTGGTATTTGCTGCATTTCTTCAGATAATAGAAGCGAAGATCCTGAGGGGAACAGTAACTTCACACTGAGGGTACAAAGGCCTATCTTTTCAGAACTACAGCTGCCTCCACACCTCAGGACAAGGCCTCTGCCCCCAGCTCCTTCATGCCCCTCCCCTCCCAGACTCAATCCAATATCTAGCATGGCTGTACAGATGACTTTAAAGGTAGTCTGTCTTCCAGATGTGGAAACTAAGTCCTACAGATGGGAAGAAATTGCTTCAAGCTTGCTTACCAATAAGGAATTGATTTTTTTTTTGGGTCCGGTTGTTGGGCCTTAACTCTGGGCCTGGGCGCTATTCCTCAGCTCTTCAGCTCAAGGCTAGCGCTCTACCACTTGAGCCACAGTGCCACTTCCGGCTTTTTTCTTTCTGCTTAGGTGGTGTTGAGGAATCGAACCCAGAGCCTCATGCATGCAAGGCAAGTGCTCTACCACTGAGCCACCTACCCAGCCCGAATTGGTGATTTTTTTGTGTGTGGGTTTTTTGTTTTTGTTTAGACAGTCCTAGGGTTGAACTCAGGGCCTGGGCGCTGTCCCTGAGCCTCTCTGTGCTCAAGGCTAGCACTCTACCAATTGAGCCACAGCTCCACTTCTGGCTTTTTCTGCTTATATGGTGCTGTGGAATCAAACCCAGGACGTCATGTATGCTAAGCAAGCACTCTACCACTAAGCCACCTTCCCAGCCAGGAATTGGTGATTTTTTTTTTCTTTGTCAGTTGTGGGGCTTGAACTCTGGGCCTGGGCGCTGTCCCTCAGCTCTTCAGCTCAAGGCAAGCGCTCTACTGCTTGAGCCACAGCACCACTTCCGGTTTTCTAGTGGTTTATTGGAAATAAGAGTCAAGGACTTTCCTGCCCAGGCTGGCTTTGAACTGTGATCCTCAGATCTCAGCGTCCTGACTATCTAGGATTATAGGTGTGAGCCATGGGCAGCTGGCAGGAATTGGTGATTTTAAAAGCTCACAAGAGCTCCTGAATGCCGTGCTCTTGCTCCTCAGGCTCCCTGGAGGAGGGGTGGGGTCCGGACTTTCTACTGGCAGATTAGCATTAACATGGCATCTCCGGGCCTCCCACAACCAGGGCTCAGGAGATCTTTCATCTTACCTTGCCAGCCTCAAACCAACCAGCTTGCTTGCCCTGGGCCTTTCTTTCCTCTTTGCTTGGCCCCAGTCCTACCTTTTTTGTTGTTGCTGTGGTGATGGTGGTACGGAGGTTTGGACTCAGGGTCTTGTACTTGCTAGGCAGGCACTGTACCACATGAGCCACACTTCCAGCCCTGTCTTCATCTTTTACATGTCACCACTTCTAAGAAGCTGGCCTGAATTTCCCCAGTCTGCCAGTTTCTCCTCCACTGAACATCCACACTGCACTCTTGGGTATATCTCCAGCCTCAGCCTCCCACTGTTGTGGCTGGATTTTTTTTCAGGGGTCCTCTCCCCACAATTGCAGTGTTGGAGATGGAACGTTTGTACCTGCTAGGCAAGTGCTCTGCAGCTGAGTTCATTTAACCTGCCTCCCCCCCCCCCCACCACTTCCCCCGCTTCCCCGAGAGCAGCCAGGCGGCTCCAAAGCCTCCTGCCCGCTACACTCCATACAGCCCATTTCCCCTGGTTTGAGCATCTTCAGAAACAGACAATGAGTCTTCACATTTCATCAGTTAAGAGGAAAGCCAGCCCTGCAGGAAACTGCCCCTCACCCCCACCTCATGCCTTCCTGTTGGGCTGAGACATGGAGCGCAGCTAGCTTATCACCCAGGGACCCCTTCACAGTCCATTCCTGGAGCGCTTCCCTCTGCCCTGACCTAGTTGCTGTAAAGGCCTGCGCCCCCCCTCCCTCAGCAGATAGGGGTGTAGGAAGGGGGGGCACTGATTCACCCCAGCCCTGATCCCAGCCACCACTTCTCCTTGGCATCTCCCCTGGCTGTATTCCCTAAGGATGAAATTCTTTTTTTTTTTTTCTTTTCAAACTCTAAATTGATTTTCATGCCAAGCTGCCTGTATTTGCTTGCCTGGCTGCGGAGGTAACGGAAACGTGCGCAAAATGCCACGAGGCCGCGGTGTGTGGAAGCTGAGGTCCCCGAGGTCCCCGAGGCCCTCGGGGCGCATGCGTGCTGCTCTGAGCTGGCCGTGATTTCCCTGGGTTTATTAGCTCTGGCCCTGCCCGGGAGGGGAGCTCATCACACTTCCAGCCCTGCCTCCTCCACCTCTGGCTATGAACAGCTGGCCTGATTGTGGGAAGTGTTTGTTCCAAGTTCTCAGATAATTCTATCAGCCTTCTGGCCAGGCTTGAGTGTTGGCTTTCTGGGGTGTGTGTGGGGGGGGGGTTACTGCTGACAGCCACTTGTCTGCCTGGGACAGAGGAGGGGTGCTCTGCTGGCTCTCCCCGCAGGTCCCCCTGGCTCAACAGGGGAGAACAGGGCTGAGGGGCAGTGGAGTGGTGGAACGCTTGCCCAGTGCAGAGAGGGTAAAACCCCCCACTACTTCCTCCACCGTAGCTGAGAGCACGCCACCAAGTCAGGGCTGTGCCCCACATTGGGCAGAGAAGAGGGCGGCTCTCATTTTACAGAACTAAGGCAGACATCATCAAGGGCATGTAGTGACTAGAAGTGCAGAGCAGAGAAAGCCCAGGGCTGCGGAGCTGGACACAAACCTGCTGTCCTCCAACTTAAGTCCCCAAACCCAAGTCCCCACCCTGCTCCGGCTGGGTCTCCATCACCAGCACACAGAGAGGCAGCTGGGAACACTTCCTGTCCCTGCCGGTCAACTGTGGGTTCCCTTCCTTTGGGGGTCTTTCTAAGTCAATGTCAGATGGCCATGTGTCCAGTCAGAGGAAGGAGGCAGGGAAGGGTGGTTCTATTCTGCCCCGATGTTTTGGCTGAGGAGAAACAGGGTGCATGGGCTGCAGCTTTTAATGGAATAGAGGCCAGTCCTGGCAGAGGAGAATGAGTGATTGCTCTAGGCAGGGTGGTGAGGCTAATAGAGTTAGGACTCAATAAACACACTGATTAGGGGGGGCCTGCCCCCACCTTTCCCACAGGGCCTCCCAGGCTCTACCCAGGCTCTGTTGCAAGGAAATGACTCAGCCAGGGTAGACACTCCAGCCTGCCAGGCACACAGCAGTGGTAACCCTGCCCTACACCAGATTCTTCCTTTCCTTTGTGTCATCTTCCTCCTGTGTATCAAAGGTGGAGATATCAGAGAAAGAGCTCAGTGTAAGAGCAGAAATCAAGTCCTGGTCATGCAGGCTGTGGGCCTGCATGTAACTCCCTCCCTTCACTCTCTCAAGGTTTGGTTCTCCTCAGAAGTTGGTTGGGAGGATTATGAGAAAAATATGAGCTGGTGGCTCAGCCTGTAATCCTGCTCAGGAGGCAGAGATCTGAAGATTTCAGTTGGAAGCCAGTACAGGCAGAAAGGCCCAAAGCTATGAGACTCATATCGCCAATTAACCACCTAAAAACTGGAAATAAGAGTTGTGGCTCAAAGTGGTAGAGTGCTAGCCTTGAGCAAAAGACCTCAGGGATAGTGCCCACAGTTCAAGCCCCACAATCGATTAAAAAAGAAATCAGAGGGGCTGGGAAGGTGGCTCAGTGGTAGAGCACTTGCCTTGCATGCTTGAGGCCCTGGGTCCGATTCCTCAGCACCACGTAAGAAAAAAGCCGGAAGTGGTGCTGTGGCTCAAGTGGTAGAGCGCTAGCCTTGAGCTGAAGAGCTGAGGGACAGCACCCAGGCCCAGAGTTCAGGCCCCATGACCGGACCAAAAAAAAAAAAAAAAGAAATCAGAGAGCATCCTTAGACCATGTAAAAGGGACCATGACTGCTTTCTTCTAAAGGTTCTTCTGGTTTTCTTGGTGCTGGATGTGAGAGGGGCTCCAAATTACCATTGAGCAAATGAGCCCAACTGTAGAGAGGAACATTAGGTGGTCAAGAAGAAGCTGGCTCTTTGGGACAAGGCATGATGTGGAACTAGGCCCTGGGCTCAGGGCTCTGCCAACTTTACCACATGGGTTTCACCCCCACCTGGACCGCTAGACAGAGAACAGGGATGCTCAGCTGGCCGTCAGTTTCCACAGGCTCCTTCTGTGCTAGGCTGACATCCCAATTTTAGTCTCTTGCAATCTGAGCAGTCAAGTTGCTGGCTTTCTGTGTTCGAAGGGGCGGGCAGGCAAGGTTTAGTAAAATGATGCAAGGTGTTGGCAGGCTTGTGCCTTTTGAAGATATGGCAAGGCTAAACTGTATCCACAGTGGCCTCTAGTGGCAAATATCCAAAACAGCATGCTAAATGGGAATTGGCAGCTAATGGAACCTTCTCAGATTGACCTAGATTCAGACTTACGGCTAAAAGGGTTTGGCTGAAGTCTTCACTTGATGAATGACACACGTCAGCAATCGGGTGACTCCCTAGGGTCACACGAAGGCCGCACGCTGAGCGCACAAACTTTGCCAACAACTAGCCACCGGTTTCAGGCAGGGATTTTGAATTACCAAGCAGTTTAGAAGAACAGAGACCCGATTCCTCAAGACCAGGCCGAACCTAAGAGGGAGACCTTGCCCTATTTTCTTCCCATGCATTCTCTTAAATCTAGTTTCTGGAACATTCTATCCTATTTACCTAAAAGTAATAACCCATTCTGCCAGGCACCGGTGGCTCACGCGTCATCCTAGCTACTAAGGAGGCTGAGATCTGAGGATTGCAGTTCAAAGCCAGCCCAAGCAGGAAAGGCCGTAAGACTCTTCTCTCCAACTAACCACCAGGAAAATAGAAGTGGCTCTGTGGCTCGAGGGGTAGAACACTCACCTTGAGCTGAAGAGCTGAGGGACAGTGCCCAGGCCCAGAGTTCAAGCCCCATGACCAACAAAAATAAAAAACATTCTGCAGCTTTCAGTGCCTTCTCCCCCACACACTGTATGATGCCAAACTGGGTCCTGGTGAGGGCCAGACTGGCTGGAAGATCTGGGTGCCTTGTGCTGGAAAAGCTATTTTGACATATTCTGGAGACACAGTCTAAAAATAAAAAAGCTGAGGCCTTCCAGAGGGCTGAGTGGAAAAGCCAAAGCCTGGGTCTGGGCCTGGGATAAAGCTCATTCTGCCAACAGGCCTGGGATAAAGCTCATTCTGCCAACAGCATTGTACTTGATCTGTCTGGCAATGGAGTTCAAAGCACCATGCAGGTGCAGGAAAGACCCACAGAAGACATGGCCGAGGTCAGAGCAGCGGAAGGGAGGTGAGCTAAGGTCAGCTATACTCACCTTTGGGATAAAGAGGCAGGGGATGGGACAGCAGCATTATGTGGTCAGGACCATTATCAATTTCAAAGTTGAGAAGAGTACAGTAGCATTGAGCCACTGTTGGGCCATTTCAAAAAGCAAATAAGCGCTTCCAAAACTGACAGTGAACAGGAAGCAAGCAAAGGCCACAGCATGTCTGCCTTAGGTCTCAGCACACCACCTGTGCCCACAGCTCATCTCTCCCTCACACTCAGGGGCATCAGGGAATTTCTTTGATTTTGAGTGGAGGAGTCTGCCGGAGACTTACTAAGCAATGTGAAATCTTGAAGACAGGAGCTGTCATTTTACTTGCAGAAAATGGCCATTAGAGCCTCAGACAGGCACAGGAGAGTGGCTCAAATGGTAGAGCACTTGCCTAGCAAAGACAAATTCAAACCCCAGGACTGCCAGAGAAAGAGAGAAGAGAAAGGAGAAGAGAGAGAGCACTGCACAGTATTTAGACACAGCAGTAATTTCAATCATCAATGGCATTTTACTTCTGAAGATTCTATGTATTACACAGACATTAACTTCCTTTCACTCCTACAGTCCCCAAATCCAGAAATAAAAAACAAAAATGTACAAAACACTCCAATTTCTCTAGTCTTGGTTAAAACGCCTAAGCAGTGCTTCCCTTGGGAACACACAGACTTCCTCTCGGTATGTCCATGTCCCTATCACACCTTCTGGGAAACTTGACTGCAGGATGCATTTGCCAGGGTGGCTTTGTGTGGGTTGCTTAAGCGTACAGAGCAGCAGTGCTGGTGTGGCCTTGAGGAGAAATAAATGGACACACGGTCCCTGGGAAGAGCAACAGGGGCCTGAAACAGGGGTGGCACAGAATTAAGAAGCCGGACACACAACTTGCTTTGGAATTCGGTGGCTGTCAGCCCACCAGACTGCAGTGTGGGCCGGAATATAAATCTCCCAGGACCAAGTTTGCTGAGAACTGTAATATGACCGAGTCGGCTTCATTTTGTTCCAAGTGTGTCAGCGCAGACGTGACAGGAAGATGAAGATGGAGAGCTGCGGGGCCCCGGTGGTGAGCAGGAGGTGGTGGATAAACACTTTCGGGTGTTTCTGCAAATGTCCTGTCAACCAGAGCACCAGGAGGAGAGAAGTGCGCTACTAACGACAGCTCCTTCTCTAACTCACCCCAACTCCCAGGGCTTGCTTAGCTCCAGATGCCTGGCCAAAATGGAGTTCAGAGTTACAAGCCCTCTGGGCCCCTGGAAGCTGTCACTGGGGCTGCCTGCGGCTCTGACAGCGCCTGTGAGGGGCAGCGGGCTATCCAGAGGGGTAGGCCTTAATGATCTTCACGTCGTCCACAGGCCGGTCCTGGGAGTTTGTCTCCACCATGCCCACTCGATTCACCATTCCTATACCCTGGCACACTCGGCCAAAGATGGTGTGTTTGCCATCGAGCCACTGGGTGGGGGCAAGGGTCACAAAGAACTGGCTGCCATTGGTGTCTGGGCCTGCATTGGCCATGGCGAGAATTCCAGCCCCTGGGAGAAAAGACAATGAGGAAGAATATGAATGACTCCAGGGCTCCAGCCCAGGATGCTAGGCAGTCCCAGGGTGCAAGAGGCCAGGGCTTGGTTCTGGCTGCTGCTAAGGCTCTGTGGCCCCAGACCCCTTCTTCCTCAGGGCAGACCCTTGTCCTGCACAAAGGCCACACGTGCAGCCCTGCTGGCCTTTACCCATTCCCGCAGGCACCTTGGCAGGGCCTTGGGGTTGTTATGAGCTTTCCATGCTCTTTAGTTTATGACACTCAAAAGCAGTGGTGTAGAGCACTCACACCAGCCCTTGGGAGTTGCTGAGCACTCTTGAGAGGCTCCGCATCCTTATCTGCCAGGGCTCTCTGTGGCGCCATGGCGGGGCGGCTGCCTGGCACCATGCCACGGTGTCAGGCACTCGCCTTGACTCACAGCCAGAAGAGCAAGCTTTCAAATCCACCCTCCCTGCCGCCCAGGCCAGCCGGATCACACTTACCCGTGAACTTCAGGTCTGGATGGAGCTCATCCTCAAACTGTTTGCCATAAATAGATGCGCCTCCTCGACCTGTCCAAGAAGAAGACACGGGTGAAATGACATGACCAGCCCCACAGTGTGCTGAGAGTCAGGTCCACAGGCCGGGTCCAATTTCCAAACACAGCAAAGAGCGAGCAGTGAGCATGTGTGGCCCTGCTGGAGACACTACAGCTACCGAAACAAGCAAATCACTGCTTTCATTCAGGTAACCTGTCTTTCTAAAATAACAGTGCTTCCCTGCTTATTAAGCCAATGCGTGTGCACTGTCAAAAGTGCAGGAAACACAGAACATTATCAAAAGACACACAAGTCCCCTGCAATCTAACCATCTTGCGAAAACCCATTTATACTCTGGCATGTTAAGAGATGTTTGACTTTTCCAGTTTGTGTATTGGAGCAGGAGTGCCACAGCCGTTGCCCTACGCCCACCACAGGCACACTGCCCACCTGCGTGCTGCCCTGCTGGGTTCATATCTGCCCCAAACCCACCAGTCCCGAGCTCTAGGCATTAATATTAATATGATGTATTATTATTTTTTCCTGCAGGTCCTGGGCTTTGAACTCAGGGCTTGGGCTCTGTTCCTGAGCCTCTCTGTGCTCAAGGCGAGCGGTTTACCACTCGAGCCACGTACCACTTCTGACTTTTTCTGCTTATGTGGTACTCAGGAATGGAACCCAGGGCTTCATGCATGCTAGGCAAGCACTCTACTACTAAGCCACATTCCTAGCCCAACCCTCTAGGCACCAATATGAAAGGTGCAGAGAAGGCACCAGCCTCAGGTCACAGCTGTATCAGTGCTACGAAAGACCAGAGCAAGAGGGCTGAGGCCTGCAGTAGTCTGTAGTGAGCAAGCTGCGGGCATGCACCTCCAGGATCTGCCCTCTAGGACCTGAAAAGCATCACATAAACGTCCCCACAAATGGGTAGGGCATTAAGGGGAGCCACATGAGGCTGGGGACTTCAAGCCACCAGTAGACCAAAGGCCTCTTTAATCCCTAGGCCTAGTGCGGCCTGCAGCCAGCTTACGCTTCTACAGTGCCTTCTATAGGAATATGTTCTTTTCCCAAAAGTCAACTCAGCCCAGCAGCAAAATCTCAGAAAGACAAACAATTCCATGGCAGACACGCCTTTGGCCATGCGTTACAAGGCAAAGGTGGCAGGGGTGGTCAGGAATACACAGGGCCTGGGGCATAGACGCCAATGGTGAGCCGAAAGCCAACGGCCTGCAGCTTTGCGGCTGGGCATCTGGGTGTCAGACCAGTGCAGACAACTGACCCTGGCACACAACTGCCTTCTTAGCTCCTAACTTCCTCTCTCTTCAGTCCTCATTTATCTAGCTAGGAACCAGTGACTCACACCTGTAATCCTCGCTACCTAGGAGGCTGAGATCTGAGGATCATGGCTCAAAGTTAGCCTGGGCAGAAAAGTCCATGAGGTTATTATCTCCAATTAACCACCAAAAAAAGCCAGAAGTAGAGCTGTGGCTCAAGTGGTGAACACTAGCTTTGAGCACAAAACTTAGGGACAGCTGGGAAGGTGGCTCAGCAGTAGAGTGCTTGCCTCGCACACACGAGATCCTGGGTTCGATTCCTCAGCACCATATAAACAGTAAAAAAGGTCGGAAGTGGCACTGTGGCTCAAGTGGTAGTGTGCTAGCCTTGAGCTGAAGAGCTCAGGGACAGCGCCCAGGCCCAGAGTTCAAGCCCAGGACTGACAAAACAAAAACAACAACAAAGAACAACTTAAGGACAGTGCTCAAGCCGAGTTTGAGCACCAGACAGGCACAAAAGGTAATAACAAAACTCCCACATTTCTCCAATATATACATTTTGGGCATAAAACACAAATATACAAAGAATAGCATCTCCACTAAGAAATAAGCATGGCAAATGCAGTTAAGACCACACCCACATCCAATGTACCTTTCTCGGTCCCTTCTGAGAGCCTGCCCAGAAGCCCACAGCTATTCTCAGTAGGAGTTCACCATTTCCCTGTGTATGCTTGCTTGGTCCTAAACAACCTGCATTGCTCTTGTGAATGCTTTAACTTTATATAACAATACTGTACTTCACATGTTCTCATGCTGCTAGTTTTCTAGCTTCCTGTTAGTGAGCTCTGTCTAGTCTGTCCCTGGCTGGCCTGGGCAGTACTCATTCCACAGGATGGCCATCTTTTCTTGTGCTGGACACAAGTGCTGGGTAATACTCCTGCCTGCGACTGTCAAGGTGCTGAACAACCACTCTGTGCTACCTCCTGACAGGAGCACGAGAGCTCTTGGGAGACCAGAGCTAATCAGGGCGCCATGGGTGTGTGTGTGGGAGGGAGAGGGGGGTCTTCAGCACCACTAGATCTTCCAAATGTCATTAAGGAGATGGGTGTCGCTAGGCACTGGTAGCTCACGCCTGTAATCCTAGCTACTCAGGAGGCTGAGATCTGAGGATCACAGTTCAAAGCCAGCCTGGGCAGGAAAGGCCATGAGACTCTTATCTCCAAGAAACCACTCAGAAAACCATTAGTGGCGCTGTGACTCAAGTGGTAGTGCTAGCCTCAGGAACAGCACCCAGGCCCAGAATTCAAGCCCCACGACAGACACACACACAAAAACGGAGATGGTTGTCTCACAATCTTTCCTGCCTGGGCTGGCTTCAAACTATGATCATCAGATCCAGCCTCCTGAGTAGCCAGGATTACAGACACAAGCAATGGCACCCTGCACTCACTCATCTTTCTAAGTCCCAAATGCCCTTCCTTCCACTTCCCAAGAGTCAGAACTCTTCAGGTCCTCCAAGGCCCACTTCACAGTATGCCTCCTTGCCATTCCAGCCTCTCCTCTGTACTGTTCCCTGATGATGAATACCACAACCCGTCCCCCACACAATCCGTATCATGCCAGCAGACACCTGCATACTGTACTTAAACTGCCACTCTCTGTTCTCTCTTCTAGTGAACAGCTTGCTTCCTGCAAGGCTGGGAGTGCTGCAAAGGAAAACACCGCCTTGGCTTCTACTGCCAAATTCCTCTTGTGGGCCTTGAACGAGGCAGATACACAACAGACCCGTGGCAAAGAGGCATCAAATGAATACAATTAACAACGAGATTGTGTTCATCAGGACAAATTTTAGGCGTTCCTGGGGCTACCAAGAAGAGAAATGAAATCAGAGCAAGAGTGACAAGTGGAATAATCAGCCTTAATTAATCATCAGATCCCAGCAGCTGGGGAGCCCTGGGGTATGGGGCCAAGGGCAGAACGTTCCGGAGACCTGCAGGAAGGACTCCCTAGATACGGGGGAATAGAGAAGGAGGAAGGAACAAGGAAGAGGAGGAGGAAGAGGCCAGGAGGAGCAGAGAAAAGACACATGGAAGGTGAGGGAAAACAGACACCAAAGGGCTTTCACAGGGGAGACTGTAGACAAAAAATGGCCACATGGGGGCTGGGAAGGTGGCTCAGTGGTGGAGTGCTTGCCTTACATGCATGAGGCCCTGGGTTCGATTCCTCAGCACCACATAAGCAGAAAAAGCCGGAAGTGGGGCTGACGCTCAAGTGGTAGAGTGCTAGCCTTGAGCTGAAAAGCTGAAGGACAGCACCCAGGCCCAGCTTTCAGGCCCCACAACCGACCAAAAAAAGAAAATGGCCATGTGTAGGGAGGGAGGAAGTGGAAGGAACCTAAGTGGTTAGAAAACATCCGGCAGACGCATCAGAGGACCAACCGGAGAACAGTTCACCAACTTAGAGGCCAGGACCTATACCTGCCCACCTCAGCTTTTCAGAAAAAAACTAGGCCACCAGGTCTGAGAAAGGCATCAGCTAGAGACCAGGAGAAACTGCCCCTTGTTTGCCTCTGCCACAGTCCTGCCAGTCAGCTGCCCAAGCACTCACTGAAGAGCGAATCTTCTGGGTGCCTCGATTTCATTAAAGTTTACCATGGAAAAGTAACATTAGGAAGGATTGCAAACCAGCTACAAACAACAGGGAATAGCTGGACACTTGGCTCAAGTGGTAGAGGGCCTGCCTGGCACAAGCCAGGACAGGGCTTCCTGTGGCTGTCAAGACAGAGATGGCTCAGCAGGAGTGAGAATCTCATAAAACAAGGCTCAAAAACCAGCTAAGAAATCAAAGAATAAGGTGAGAGGTTCACAGAGCTAAGGACACAAATTGAAGTCCAAATGACAGCAATAAAGAGGCAATGAAGAAATTAAGGCAGAAAAGAACAGGAAACAAGACTGAAAATTGAATAAGGCCGAGGGAAGAGACTCTCAGTGGAGGCAGGGAAAGGAAAATCACCTCATCAAAGGAAATATGATAGGTATGGACAGCATGGGTCGCCAAATAGCATTTTCTATCTTCCTGAAATAGAAATTCAGTAAGTATCACTGGACAAAATACCCAGAAAGAGTTTTTCAAAAACTTCCCTGAATTGAAGGATCCAGTCAACCTGGCCTCAGCACCTTACAAATGCTTTGAACCACATTCAAAGCCAGACGGCGATGGATCTGAGGGAACGAAGGTGGCCAAGAACAGTGATGGCCTGCCAGGCTCTTTCCAACGTGAAAGCAACAGGAGCAAATAGGGAGATAAAACACCCTCCAGCCTTTGCAATAAAACCAACAGGTGAGAAGTCCCGCTTTGCGAACAAGGTCAGAACAAGGTCAGCACGTGGTGAGCAATGAACCCTCTGGAAGCAGACACCATGTGGGGCTGGGCTCTGGGTGTAGAGCAGAAAGCAATAAAACTACTTTGTTGAATGGAAACTCCTCAGTATAACTACTTAAAGACAATAAAAATGCTTTTAAAGCAATGAAATTAACAAAAGGGCTGGGGAATAAGAACGAGTAGAAAAGAAGTACTGACTGGCTTCATAGCAGTCAGTTTTTCTGTTAAAAATACAAATATAATACTTCTTGTTTTTGAAAAGGAGCGTATACATCTTACATCATTCTTCTGAAAACACTTCTATTTAGCTAGCTATCCATCCTTTCGACTAGATTGTGGAAAGAAGAACATGTGGCATGATGGCCACCAAAAAGTTACTGATGCTCACTTCTGAGAGGTGGGAAATAGGGGACAGAGGCTGGATATCTTTACAACCTCCTTCACATACTTTACTGTATAGTGTTCTAAAATATTTCTGTATTAGAAGAACAAACCTGAATGCTTCTGGTCATAAAGAAAAATTGAGAATGTCAAAGAACAGTAAGGTTCTACCACAGATAAAAATTCAGCTTATTTTAAAGGCAAAAGAACAGGAATTAGCAGAGAAAGGCAAACTGAAAGGTGAGGGTTCTTAGAACAAGCAACGTTCTCATAGTTTCACTAACTGCCAGTCCCTCCCAATTCATGTCTCCACACCAAATCTTCCCTTGATTCCAGACTCCCATCTAACTACCCCATATATCTACTTAAAGATCAAGTATTTCAAATATAACATGTCCAACCATCAAATTCCAGATCTGCCCATCAGGAACTGAGAAGCATCCTTGCCCATCTCCTTCCTGAACCACCCATCCAATCTACCAGCAAGTCCCAACAACAACCTGCATCCAGTCACCTGTAGCACCTTCTCTACGGTAGCCCTGCCTGAGCACACTGGCCCACACATCTACTCTAAAGCCTAGATAAATCACACCACTCACTCCTTTACCAAAACCCTCCAGTGACTGTCATCAACTGAGAATAAACACATCCTTCTCTACTGCACGCCATGCGGCCAGTGCATGCTCCAGCCTCCAGGCCTTGTGTTTGTTCTTCAGCCCATCTTGAATGCTTCCCCTAGTTTCAAGTCTCATTTTCTTCTTCTTTTTTTTGTTGGTCGTGCAGCCTGAACTGGCCTGGGTGCTGTCCCTCAGCTTTTCAGCTCAAGGCAAGTGCTCTACCACTTGAGCCACCGCACAATTTCCGGCTTTATTTTTTTTCCTGCTTATGTGGTGCTGAGGAATCGAACCCAGGGCCTCATGCACACAAGGCAAACCTTCTACCACTGAGCCACCTTCCCAGCCCTCAAGGCTCATTTTCTTTCCTCATTCACATCTCTGTTCCACATCCCCACAGTTTCTTTGCTTTGTCGAGCAGGAATTGTCTCCTTGTTCACAGCTAAAGCCCTACCAATTAGAAAAATAGCTGACCCAAAGCTGGTGCTCAACACAGCTAATTAAGCAAGTCAGTAGAGGGACCCAATTATTTATTCTTCTCAAGATGCCTTTTTATTTCTGGTTGTTTGAACCACTCTGCATCACTACAGGTCTGGCAAATAGTTTGCCCATGCTGAGGAGCATGAACACTATAGGAAACTCAAGGAAGGGAAGATTAGCAACTGGTGAACTCAGTGTGTTTGAGGAAGGTGAAGGTAGGTGGGAACTGTCACAGAATCCCCCAACTTTACCCAGTTAAGTGGCAAGGAAGCTCTGGCTGCCAAGTCACCTAGCAGTAACAATTGAGACTTCAGAAACCTGTTTTGTTCAACTGTACCTGTCCCTGTTGGGTCCCCTCCTTGGATCATAAAGTCTTTGATGATTCTGTGGAACTTGGTGCCATTGTAGTAACCTCGACGAGCCAGCTCAGCAAAGTTCTTACAGGTCTTCGGGGCATGTTTCCAGTAGAGTTCCAGCACGATGATCCCCATGCTGCAGGGGGCAGGACAGCAGTCAAAAACATTGCGGAGGGAAGGGATGGTAGGGGAAAAACAAGAGGAAGTAGCAATGCTCAATAGGAAATGTACCTAACTCATGTAACTGAGACCCCTCTGTACAGTATTTTTACAACAAAAAATGTATACAAAAGAATATACAAAAAATGTATACAAAAATGTATACAAAAGAATATACAAAAAATGTATACAAAAATGTATACAAAATGTATACAAAAATGTATACAAAAATGTATACAAAAGAATATACAAAAAATGTATACAAAAAAACATCATGATGAACAGGAATACTGGGGACTGCTCTAGGACTTATGACTTTTGACCTTAGAAGTCATGAAATTGTGAGAAACACCGTATTTCATGATCAGAAAAAAAAGAAAAGCCAACCCCACAAAACAATGCAACAAACACAGATGATCCCCTTTGTGAGAAACACCGTATTTCATGATCAGAAAAAAAAGAAAAGCCAACCCCACAAAACAATGCAACAAACACAGATGATCCCCTTTAAGAAAAACTATACAGAGGTTCTAGTACTTCTAATCAGAGTAACTGCAGACAGCCCAAAATTCTAATACCTTATACATAAATCACTGAAACCAATCTCTAGGAAAAAAGTTCCTACACTTGATTTTACTTGTTAATGTATTTTTCTTGGTTGTATAGTTTTTGTTCTTTGTCTGTTGTGGGGCTTGAATTCTGGGTCTGGGTGCTGTCCCTCAGCTCTTCAGCTCAAGGCTAGCATTCTACCACTTGAGCTACAGCGCCACTTCAAGTTTTCAGGTGGTTTACTGGAGATAAGAGTCTTACGGACTTTGCTGCAATCCTTAGATATCAGCCTTCTGAGTAGCTAGGATTACAAGTGTGAGCCACCAATGCCCAGCTTGGTATAGAGTTTTAAACTCAAAGCCTTTCCTTTGCTAGGCAAAGGGCTCTACCACTTAACCCATACTTCCAGCCCTTTTGGGTTTTGTTTTTTGTTGCTTTATTTTTTGGATAGGGTCTCAAATTTTTTTCCCAGGGCCTTAAGATTGTGACCTACCTAATTATACTTGCTGTGGACCTGGAATTAAAGATGTGAACTAGTTTATTTATTCAGATGGGTCTTGCTTTTTTTTTTTTGGCCTGGCATGATCTTCGCAATATCTGCCTCCTAACAAGGTGGAATTACAGGTGTGAGCCACTGGTGCCAAATTTCCTAACAGCCTTTCTAACTGCAATCCTTTCTCTACAATGTAATCGTTTCTCATAGGTTAATCACTACTCAGTATAAAGTCTGAATCTGGTGGCTATTTTTTTAGTATATAGAAAATAACCCTTTGTAATGACAATCAAGAAGTACATATGTAATTCTAAAATGTAAATACCTGAACAATTTCAACTTTGAAGTACACATATTCTGTAGGAAAATCTTTAAAAAGTGCTTAAAGAGCCGGATGCCAGTGGCTTGTGCTTGTAATCCTAGCTACTCAGGAGGCTGAGATTTTTTTTTTTCGGTCGGTCATGGGGCTTGAACTCTGGGCCGGGGCGCTGTCCCTCAGCTCTTCTGCTCAAGGCTAGCGCTCTACCACTTGAGCTACAGCGCCACTTCTGGTTTTCTGGTGGTTTACTGGAGATAGGAGTCTCACGGTCTTGCCTGCCCGGGGCTGGCTTTGAACCACGATCCTCAGATCTCAGCCTTCTGAGTAGCTTGGATTACAGGCGTGAGCCACCAGTGCCCGGGAGGCTGAGATTTGAAGATCACATTGAAGCCAACCTGGGCAACAAAGTCCTAACAATCATCTCCAATTAAGTACCAAAAAGCCAGAAGTAGAGCTCTGCTCAAGTGACAGAGCACTAACTGAGCAAACAAGCTAAGGGACAACACCCAAGCCCTGAGTTCATGCCCTAGGGCTGGCCCAAGCTTGCCCTTGCCTGCATGCCTGCACGCATGCACACACACACACACACACACACGCATACACACACACATATACACACACACACACACTGCTTGAAGACATAATACATCTATGACAGGGTGTTCATTCTAGTATTTGTCAAAATAAAAAAACAGAAGCAATTTATGTGTCCTTGAAAAAGAAAAAAGATGTGGCTCAGTTAGTAGAATGCTAGTCAATGAGCAAAAGCAGCTGCAGGTCCCGAGTTCAAGTTCTGGTCTTGGACCAAGAAAAAAAAATTAGAATACAAACCGAAATTAGGATACAAACTGTACAAGATGCAACAAAATACTTGGGTGGAGACAAATCACAGAAAAGTACATATCCTGTGATCTCCATTTAGTTAAGAGATAAAACTCAAGAAATTAAGAGATATTTACATGTACAGAGAACAAAATGTAGCCAGTCCTCTCAATAAGCCACTTGAGTGTTTTCAGGGAGGGGGCTTTCCCGCGCTATGTACGTAAGCCTAGATTTAACTTCCAACTTGTTTTGGAATTTAAGAAAATACAAGGCTGGAAATGTGGCTTTGTGGTAGAGTGCTTGCCTAGCATGCATGAAGCCCTGGGTTCCATTCCTCAGTACCACGTACACAGAACAAGCCAGAAGTGGCGTTGTGGCTCAAGTGGTAGAGCGCTAACCTTGAGCAAAAGAAGCTCAGGGTCAGTGCCCAGGCCCTGAGTTCAAGCCCCAGGGCTAGCAAAAATAAATAAGAAAAAGAAAATACGAGGGAATTCAAAGTTGGGAGTCTAAAGGGTAGACTTTTGCCACAGGAGTCTAGGAGCAAAGAACAACGGGAGCAACTATAGACAGGAGGGGGGGGGGGAGGGCGGGGGGGGGGACTAGGCCTCGGGTTAAAAGCATCGAGAGCAAGAACAGAAAGCCAGGCAGAGACCTTGGCTGGCCCCTGGCGGCGGATGAGGTTACAGCAAGGGCTGGATGGGGAAGGGGAGCGCGTTCACCTATCAACTTTATTCTGTATACAGCAGCAAGAAATTAAAACCTTAAAAAAGGCTCCTTTTTGCCTTTCTTCGAGAAAGATCACCGTGAGCTTCTTCCGAAGGAGCATGGGAACGGCTGGGGATAAACACACAGCAGGTGCGGCGGGCCGAGCAGGGTTCCCTCCCCTGAGCCAGCGCCAGGCATTTAGTCCTTACAATGTGACACTGCTGCTAAAACCCGAGAGCGTTGCTGTTTGTTTGTTTTTTAATTATTATTGGCTAATTGGAGATAAGCGTCTCACGGACTCTCCTGCCCAGGCTGGCTTCGAACCGCGATCCTCAGGATCTCAGTCTCCGGAGTAGCTAGGATGACAGGCGGGGGCCACCGGCGCCCGGCTCCTCCTCCCATGGGCACAGTGGTTGGTTGACCCGGGCGGGCTACCTACGAACCCGCATCCGCCCGCTGGGTGAGTGCATGAGTGCGTGAATGAAGGAGCGGAGGAAGGACGCGCGCCGGCCGTGCGGCTCCCTCGGCCGCCGCCCGCGCTCCGCCACGTGCAGCCCCGGCACTGCAGCGGCGCGCGGGGAGCCCGGCCCAGGCTCCTCATCGCCCCGCCGGCTCAGCCCGGGGCCCGGCCCTCCCGCTCACCTGGTCTCCAAGTACACGGTGGGCGGCTGCCAGGTGTCGGGGGGAACTGCCGCCATGACCGGGCCCGAGCTCAGTCAGCAGCCGCCACTTCCGGCGCCGTTCGCGGGGGACCCGCCTCCGCCGCGCACACTTCCGGTCCCCGCCGTCCGACTTTCAATCCTGGCGACTTCAGGATTTGGGGGCGGGGGTGGGGGGAGGGAGGGGGGCGCCAGGACAGGAAGTGGAAGGACCTTTCTGCTAAGGCCGGGAAGTGAGGCGCGAGACGAAAACCGTCAGGGCTCTTGGGCCGTGAAGAGCGCAAGATCTAGGAGAGGTGTTTTGGCGCCATGTCCCGGACGATAGGATTGGTTTGTTTAGTTAGGGAGGCGGGAACAGCCACCAGATCTTCATTCTGATTGGAGGGAGGGCCTCAATTCAAATTTAAAAAATCAGCCCCACAATTTGTGTAGGAATGGAAGCGTTAGAAACCTAAGAAAGGCCTTTTCTTTATCAGAGTTTCTTTGGAAAAACCTCTCCTCAACTCTGCACCCTCCATCTCCTGCGTACAACTCTTTTTTTTTTTTGGTTGGTCATGGGGCTTGAACTCTATCTAGGCCTGGGCGCTGTCCCTGAGTTCTTCAGCTCAAAGATAGAACTCTACCACTTGAGCCACAGCACCACTTCCAGCTTCTGCTGTGTATGTGGTGTTGAGGAATTGAACCCAGGGCTTCATGCATGCAAGGCAAGCACTCTACTGCTGAGCCACTTTCCCAGCCCCCTACTGCATACAACTCTTAAAGTATGTGCTGTCTGGGGCAGTAATGATGCGTGTGTGCGCGCGTGCTTGGTGCTGATCCTGGGACTTGAATTCAGGGCCTAGGCACTGTTTCCCCCCCCCCCCTCCCTTCGCTTTTTCATTCAAGACTGGCACTCTACTACCTTAGTAATACTACTTCCACTTTCATCTTTTTTTCTGGTGATTGGAGATGAGTCTCAAGGACTTTTCTGCCTGATTTGGGCTTGGAACCTTGATCCTCAAATCTCAGCCTCCCTCGTGGCTACAGTTACAGGCTTTGGCCACCAGCTATACTAATTATATTAATGATGGATGGCTTGCAGACCTGGGGTAGCTTCAGGCTGAGGACTGGTAACTAAAACAACCCAAGTGTGAAAGTGGATTGGGTTTTCCAACAGTGAAACTGATCCACAGTGGTCAATGATTTAATCATGTCTAGATAATTAATCCTCCACAATTTCCCCCACCCCTAAAAAGAGTATGGGGATGTAGTGGTAGAGTGCTTGTCTAACTGACCTAGCCCTGTTCTTCATCTGGATCCTCTGTAATAAAACAGTTAAATTGAAGTATGATGGACATTTAGAAAAGTGGACAGGTCCTAAGTGTACTGGTTCAATGAACTCCTGCACAGTAAACCCAGCTGTATAGCAGGCATCAAATCAAAACAAAATGTTGAGCCAGGTGTAGGTGGCTCATACTGTAATCTCAGTCCAAAGCCAGTCAAGGTAAACTGGAGAGACTTAAAAAAAAAATCTTTAACCACCAAAAAGCCAGTGGTGGCGGTTGGAGATGTGGTTCAAGTGGTAAAGCATCAACTCTGAGTGAAAATAAAAGCTAAGCAAGAGCTTAAGGTCCTGACGTCAAGCCCTAGGATTGGTACAAAGATAAGTGAATTTCTAAGCCCTTAAAGCCTTGTACCAGCCTTCCCAGACTTTCTACCTTCTAATATCATAGGTTGATTTCCCCAGTTGAATTTTATATAAAGTCATAAGGTATTTTGCATCTTCTTTTACTTAACATTATGCTTATTAAATATACCCATAGTTGCTGTATCTAATGGGTTTTTTAATCTTTCTGTGCAGTATACTGTTCTATTTCTTGAAAACACTGCAGTGTGTTCATATATTCTATTAATGGACTTTTGGGATGTTTTTAAATTGTGGCTCTAACAAGTGTACTTCATGCATGCTTTTGTTTTTGTTTTAGTCAAATTCTCACTATGAAACTCAAGCTGTCCTGGAACTTGTGGTCCCCTGCCTTAGCATCCTGAGTGCTAAGATTATAGATATGCATCACTATAACAGGTACTGAGCAGGATAAAAGCTTGGCATTCCTGCCTCCATTTTGCAAGTACTCCAGCACTCTGAGTCTCTCCCCTGAAATCCCTTTGGGTTTCAGATAGGACAGGATTGGTCAGTAACATCTGCATGAGAAATGAAATCATCCCCAAAGAAGAGATCAGTAGAGCCTTGTAAATAAGCACAATTACGGGCTGGGAAGGTGGCTCAGTGGTAGAGCGCTTGCCTTGCATGCATGAGGCCCTGGGTTCGATTCCTCAGCACCACATAAGCAAAAAGAAAAAAAGCCAGAAGTGGCACTATGGCTCAAGTGGCAGAGCGCTAGCCTTGAGCTGAAGAGCTGAGGGACAGTGCCCAGGCCCAGAGTTCAGGCCCCATGACCGGACCCCAAAAAAAAAAAAAAGCACAATTACATATGTAGATATCTATCTATCTACCTACCTACCTATCTATCTATCTATCTTGGTGAGGCTGCACCCTGGAACAAGAGAAATCAGCTCCTGCCAAGACTCAAGACAAGGATGATAAAGTATTAACCTCCCTCAGGGCTCAGAACCAGAACTAGGCCACGTTCTGCGGGAGACTGTTTAATTATGTATACCCCTCCCCACCTCAGTTTTCCTCTATTTAAACCTAAAGTTCACGCCTCTGTCCTGAAGACAGGTTGAAAGGCTTACTTTGCTGCTTCCTGCGGTGTGTGCTCACGCTACATAATCTGCATCAGTGTCGGTAGAAGAGGTAGACTTTGGAAGAACAACGGAGAATTTCGCAGAATTAAAAAAGAAAAAGGGGGCCTGGGAAGGTGGCTCAGTGGTAGAGCGCTTGCCTCGCATGCATGAGGCCCTGGGTTCGATTCCTCAGCACCACATAAGCAGAAAAAGCTGGAAGTGGCGCTGTGGCTCAAGTGGTAGAGTGCTAGCCTTGAGCTGAGGAGCTGAGGGACAGCGCCCAGACCCAGAGTTCAGGCCCACGACCGACAAAAAAAAAAATTAAAAAAGTAAAAAAGAAAAAGGCCTCCCCTGTTCGGACGCCAGGGGGACCCAGAAACCCAATCTCTTCAGATATCGCGAGAGTTCCTTCCCCTTTTTCCCGCTCCCCCCCCCCCCTTCCCCGCCTCCGCACACAACGCGACCTCGCGCGCGTTCTGTTTTGGGCGGAAGCGCAAGACGGGAAGGCGGAGCTACCGCGAGGCGCCAGGCCTGAGCTGCGGCCAGGAAGCTACTTCCGGGGTTGCTCTTCCGGAAGCCGGAAGTTGTCCGCCCAGCCCTCTTAAGTGGGCGGCTGGGGTCGCCGAGGCGGGAGGAGCCCGGGGGGGCGCGGGCCTGCATGTGAGTGAGTGGGGCCCGAGCCGGGAGGTGGGGGGAGGCGGCCGGATGGCCGCGCCGCCGTGCGGGCCCCGGGACGCCGTCGCCGCCCCTTGACCGCAGCCGAGCTTTTCTGGAGCTGGGGCTGACCCCCCCCTGCTCCGCGCCCTCTCTCTCGCCTGGGCTCGGGCCGAGGAGGGGAGGACGAGGTCGCCTGCTCGAGCAGGGCCCCCAGACCCTTTCGGTAGACCCGGGATATAGCGTCCGCTCCCCGCCCCGGCAGAAACAGCTTTTTTTTTCCCTTTCCTAGTTAGTTACTAAAGCAGAAACTGTTTATTTACAAAGTGATGGACTGGTGCTTGACTGGAAGCTTGGCTCAAGCGTTGAGAGCACCTGCCTTCCAGCGCCAGGGCCCGAGTTCGAAGCTCAGCTCAGCATCGCTAAAGCAAAGCGGGATCAGCCTGAATTCGATTTCAGAAAGGAACGTCTCAGTACCATGAATTTCCGCCCGCCTGGTTGTTCTGTAGTACTTCTAAGATTTAGCCCTGCAGACTTTTCTTCTGGTCTGAATCTGCATAGATTTGTCCGTAGTGTGCATGTGTGTCAGTACTGGGGCTTGAACTCAGGATCCCGAGCTGTCACTCAACTTTTCACTCAGAGCTGGTACCTACTGACTTGACCAGCAGTTTGCTGGCTAATTGGAGGTGAAATATCATGGACATTGCTGCCTAGGCTGACTTTGAAACGTCAGTCCTTCCTATCTGAGTAGCTAGGATTACAGGCATGAGTCACCATCCCTTGGCCAAAGAGTAGTATCTTTTTAAAGTAGTCACCAATCACCTTAGAGACTCCTATTTACTTACTATTCTAACCTTTCTGATTGCTCATTTGGTAATTTCCATGTTGAACTCTCCCTTAATAAATTTCTCCCTTAATAAGGCAGTTCTCCTGTGATAGATTTGTGTACTTGAATTTGAGTTATCACAATTTCCTCTAGGAAACACATGAATTCCTTGAAGCTTCCTTCTAAGAGAACAAATACTAAGTTCACCTTTGCCAGTCTGCAATTTTGACTAAAATGCATAACTTGCCCTATCAGATTTTTTCTGCCTTGTACTGAGTTTTCAAGATATAGTTTGAGTGTTTGTTCTTCCACACCTTCTGTACCAAAACAAAAACAAACAACAAAAAAAAACTTGGTTTCTAACCTGCTCACCTAAACTGTCATCAGGGTGATGTATCCTGGGCAGAGTAAGGAGCCTTGGGCAATGCTGAATGTGGACCAATTGCTAGGTAGCAAAATGACAAAAAAAAAAAAAAATTAGGTCTTTTCATAAAATTGTTCATTGAACAGGTTACATATGTGAAGTGAATTTCTATGCCCACTGTTAGTTGGTTGGTTTGTTTTTTTGGTCGGTCATGGGGCTTGAACTCTGGGAGTGGGCGCTGTCCCTGAGCTCTTCAGCTCAAGAGCGCTCTACCGCTTGAGCCATAGCACCACTTGCGGTTTTCTAGAAATTTATTGGAGATAAGAGTCTCACGGACTTTCCTAGCCCGGGCTGGCTTTGAACTGGGATCCTCAGATCTAGGATTACAGGCATGAGCCACTGGCGCCCAACTGTTAGTTGGGTTTTTGGTGGTTGTTTTTTTTTTTTTTTTTTTTTTGTGGAGCTTGAACTCTGGGCTTGAGCTCTTCAGCTCAAGGTGAGCACTGTACCACTTGGGCCACAGCATCACTTGCAGTTTTCTGATGGTTTATTAGAGATAAGAGTCTCACAGACTTTTCTACCCTACCTAGCTTTGAATTGTGACCCTCAGATCTCAGTCTCCTGAGTAGCTAGGATTACAGGCGTGAGCCACCAGCGCCTGACATCATTGTTAAGTTTTTTGTGTTATTTTCTCAATATATGTTTGCTTTCAAGGAACGCATCGTTTTACTGGGCTTGGTGGGACACCCTAGTAATCCTAGCACTCACCTAGGCTACATAAAAAGATCCCATCTTAAAAAACAACAAAGAAGGGAGGGAGGGAGAGATAAAAGGATGAAAGAGGAGAAGGAAGGGGGGGAAGGAAGAGAAAGAACGAAAATAATACAAAGTGGTAGAGTTGTATAAGGTCCAAGGGCAAAATCCAAACTTTTACCAAAGCTCACTTGTTGGACAAAGCATGGGAGGTTTGGCGTTGTAGGCAGAATGATGAACAAACATATAGAAGATGAGGCAGGAATGAAAGACGATGAGACTGAATAGGTGGGCAGTGACCATACATATGTGTGTAAAGGAACCTATATGTGTGTATCTTTGTGTGCATCGGAAGTGGCTGTGGCTCAAGTGACAGAGGGCTAGCCTTGAACAAAAGAAGCTGAACGACAGTGCCCAGATCCTGAGTCCAAGCCCCAGGACTGGCAGAAAAAAACAATATTGTGTGTGGGTGTTATGTACTTTGGATATATGCCCAGGAGTTGTGAGGAGGGGTTACAAGGTAGATCTATTTTTAGTTTTTTGAGGAAACTCCATACTGATTTCCACAGTAGTCAGACTAGTTTACATTCCCACCAGAAGTGTATGAGGATTCCTTTTTCAGCATTTTTTAAGCTTTTATTTTCCATAATTTGTTGTTCGTTTTCTTTTTTTTTGGGGGGGGGGGTCCGGTCATGGGGCCTGAACTCTCGGCCTGGGCGCTGTCCCTCAGCTCTTCAGCTCAAGGCTAGCATTCTACCACTTGAACCACAACTTCTGGCTTTTTTTTTTCTGCTTATGTAGTGCTGAGGAAGCGAACCCAGGGCCTCATGCATGCAAGGCAAGCGCTCTACCACTGAGCCACCTTCCCAGCCCTTGTTCGTTTTCTTGATAGCTACCATTCTTACTGGGTAAGGTGGAATCTTAGTGAAGTTTTGGTTTGCATTTCCTTTATGGCTAAGGATTTTGAACAGTTTTTCATCTATCAGCTATTTGTCTGTCTGAGAACTGTCCAGTTTATTTGCCCATTTATTCACTGGGTTATTCCTTTACTGTTTAATATTTTAGCTCTTTGCATATTCTGGATATTAATCTTTTATTTGTTAAGATGTTGAGAATTTTCTTTTTCGTGTGTGTGTGTGTGTGTGTTCACATGCACGCATGTATGTATGTGCACACATCAGAAGTGGAGCTTGAACTCAGGGCATTGGTGGTGTCCTTTTGCTTTTTAAGGCTGATGCTCTACCACTTGAGCCACAGCTCCACTTCCATAAGGATTTTCTAAGAAGAGAGCTTTGTAATTTGGAAGACTAGTGCTTCTATTTAAAAGAACATAAATGCCTTGTACAACTAATGTATGCTAATAAAAATTTAAAAAAGGAATTAGAGACTTAAAGTGACAGATATTTTAGAACTAGATGTGCATGATGGTTGATAAATACCTCCTCTCCCCCTTGCCCTATTGGGGCTTGAACTTGGGGTCTGGGCACTTTCTCTGAGGTTTTTTTGCTCAAGGCTAGTACTCTATCACTTGAGTCACAGCTCCACTTCCAGCATTTTTGGTGGTTAATTTGAGATAGTCTCATGTACTTTCCTGCTAGGGCTGGCTTCAAACCATGATCCTCAGATCTCAGCCTCCTAAGTAACTAGGATTACAGGCATTTGCCACCAGCATCTGACCCCTTTTCTCCTTTTAAGGAGCATAATAAGAAAAATGGATTGAAGGGGGAAAAGTTTAATTATTATAAATAGGAATGAAACTATGGGAACTTTGGGTCTAAGTGTCTGTTAAGTAGTTATATAATAGATGGATTTCAAGCCCTTGAGAGAACTCTAGACTGAAGAGATTTGGGAATCATTAACAGCCTGTGGTTAAAACCATGGAGGAAATGAGAAGGTCAAGGACAACTATGCTGAAAGCTAGTCTTTGGCAGGAGAACAGGACAGACCTGCCAGGGTTTGAGAACACTTGGGAAGATGGGCAGCTGCTGCCGAGGAGTCAGATAGGGTAAAAAGTGAAGTGTCCTGTGCACTTGGCATTGGGAAAGCCATTGGTGACCTTTGGGAGGGCAGATGGGTCGTTTCTGCGGGTTAATGAGCAGACGGAGACCAAAGAAACAGGCAGCAAGTGAGGTGCTTGCCCCACCTTGTCTGATGAGAGCGAGAGGGGTCAGAGCGCTAGAAACATAAAGGGGAAGGATTACTAGTTCCTCATATGAGAAACGGGGAAAAGTGGCAATGGGAGCAGATAGAGGCAAGTTTGAAAATGTGGAGACATCTGCTTCAAATATGTCAAGTTATAAAAGGCCAAGGTAAACAAGTAAATAAAGCTGGGACAACTATATTGAGTAGACAAAAGAGACAATAGCCAGGGCTGGGAAGGTGGCTCAGTGGTAGAGCCCTTGCCTTGCATGCCTTGAGGCCCTCAGCACCACATAAACAGAAAAAGCCAGAAGTGGTGCTGTGGCTTAAGTGGTAGAGCTTTCCCCTTGAGCTGAAGAGCTGAGGGACAGGGCCGAGGCCAGACCAAAAAAAAAAAAAGACAATAGCCAAATGCAGTATATGGTCTTTAGTTAAATCTTGGAGTTCCCACTTTTGTGGAGCTTGGATTTTTTAAAATGTATATTTTGTATATGTCTGTACATGTGTGTGCATTCACGTGTATAATGGGAAATTTGACTATGGGCTGAGTATTAGGTAATAGAGTTATTAATTTTAACGGTAATGATAATAATGCTCATAATTAATAGAAAATGTCCTTCTTTGGAGATGTATGCTGAAATATTTAAAAGTGATTTCATGATGTGTTGCAACTAACTTTTGAGTTCTCCTAAAAACTGAGAAAGCAGGTATGGACAAATGTTCACATTTGATGAATCTAAGTGAAAGATACATAAATGTCCATCATACTTACTTTTTCTAGAAGTTTGAATTTTTTTTTTTTTTTATCAGTCATGGGGCCTGAACTCTGGGCCTGGGCGCTGTCGCTCAGCTCTTTAGCTCAAAACTATAGCACTCTACACTTCCAGCTTTTTCTGCTTATGTGGTGCTAAGGAATTGAACCCAGGGCCTCATGTATGCAAAGCAAACACTTTACCACTGAGCCACCTTCCCAGCCCCAGAAGTTTGAAATTTTTAGAGAAAATACAGACTTGAGAACGCATCCATTTGATGGCTGTTTTCTCTCTGAATTAGGAAGGGGCATATTTTCAGACAGTGAAGAAGTCTTATGGCAAAGATGTCTAGAAAGAGGACCCTTTGATTCAAATGATGGTTAAGTAAAAAAAATTCCCTTGATTGTACTTTTTGATTTTTGGTGCTAGTTCTGAGGTTTGAACTCAAAGCCTGGGCAGTGTCCCTGGGCTTTTATGCTCAAGGCTAGTGCTCTAACACTTTTGAACTACAGGTCCACTTTGGCTTTTTAGTGGTAAATTGGCAATAGCAATCTCACAGACTTTCCTATCTGGCTTTGAACCATGATCCTCACATCTCAGCTTTCTGAGTATCTAGAATTACAGATGTGAGCCACCAGTGTCTGCCTTTAGACAAACATTTCTCTCAGGGTTCATTGTATTAGCACTGTCTTGACCTGTTCCCTTGTAGACAGACTAAAGACTTGGGGAGCTGCCAGTCCCCATTCCTGAAGTGCTCTTTCAGAGGTGAAGCAGCTCCCTGGCTCACCTCCCATAGACCTCTCCTAAAAAACTGACTTTCTCCACTTCAGCTCTTTAACCATTTTGAGCAAGACAGGTTTGTTGTGAGAGCTGCCCTGCACATGTTTAATCTCTGCCCATTAGATGCCAGGACCCCTCCAGTTGCAAGTCAAAAATATCTTTAGACATCACCAAATGCTCGTGAAAAGCAAAGTAACACATTGCTGGGAAGAAGTATTCTAAAGCAGTGGAGCATGGTTTTATTTATTTTGATTTATTTATTTATTTTGTTGGTTGTGGGGCTTGAACTCTAAGCCTGGGCGCTGTCCCTCAGCAATTCAGCTCAAGGCAAGTGCTCTACCACTTGAGCCACAACACCACTTCTGGTTTTCTGGTGGTTAATTGGAGATCAGAGTCTCATGGACTTTCCTGCCCCGGCTGGCTTTGAACTGTGATCTTTAGATCTCAGCCTCCTGAGTGGCTAGGATTACAGGCGTGAGCCACTAGCACCTGGCTGGACCATGCTTTTAATCAGCAGTGTGTGTCATGTGCCATTCTGAGTAGTATGATGAAATCTCATGCTGACCTGACACACCTATCATCCTTGTTCAGTGTGTCCAGCTGTGAATATCTCTGGCTATTGTGAGAAAAACTATCTTTTTTTGGGGGAGGGGGTCCAGTCGTGGGGCCTGAACTCTGGGCCTGGGCGCTGTCCCTCAGCTCTTCAGCTCAAGGCTAGCACTCTACCACTTGAGCCACAGCGCCACTTCCTGCTTTTTTCTTTTTGCTTATGTGGTGCTGAGGAATCGAACCCAGGGCCTCAGGCATGCAAGGCAAGCGCTCTACCACTGAGCCACCTTCCCAACCCTCTTTTTTTTTTTTTGAACCAAAATGTGTTTCCTAAAAGTTTTTTCTTTGGCCTGCTGGCTTAGTTCTTGGTAAGGAAAAGAGGAAAACCTTTGGGATAAAGGAGGATCTTTTGAAATATAAGATTTGTCTTAAACTGATTTCCTTTCAAAATGGACTTAAGAACACATCTCAGATTGCTTAAGAAATAGAAGGGGGTGCAGGTATATGTTGAGATTACTTGTGTACTGATAATTTTATTTCAAAGACATCTTATGTAAATACAGTTTATTCAAACTAGCCAATCAGCAGGTTATAAGCCATAGCTCAACCGCCCTGAGCAGAGGGGCAGGGCCTGCTGTGTTAGGGATACATAATGGAGCAGCCTGCCTGCTGTGTGTGCCTGCTTGCCAGAGTTTTGTCTGATGGCATACCCTTCTGCAGAAGTAGTTTGCCTTGCTGAGACAATTCTTTATCTTCGTGTTTATCATCTTGACTCCAGTGGTTCTGGGAGTGTATTAGTAATACTACTAACCCTTTAGACACTTAATAGCTATCTATATTAATGATTGTCACAACACTTCGATGCTCATGTTC
The DNA here is from genome assembly GCF_019054845.1 of Dipodomys spectabilis. Lineage (NCBI taxonomy): Eukaryota > Metazoa > Chordata > Mammalia > Rodentia > Heteromyidae > Dipodomys > Dipodomys spectabilis. Next base: position 2,103,789 of record NW_024870762.1, on the reverse strand, counting down.
AAGCAGCATCCCATCCCAGACTCGTGGCTAATGGTGTAATGTCTCTCCATCTTTCACCCCACAGTGTCTCGTGGGCATTTACCATCTCACCATCACAGGGAAAAGAACACGTGGACTGTATTCAACAGTTTTATTATTGATTAGTATGCTGTTACTGTGCTTAATTTAGGAATTCCATTTTATCATAATTATGGGGAAAGCATGTTACACCTGCATTCAGTACTGTCTTGTGGTTTCAGCATCTACTGGGTATCTTGAAACGTGTGCCCCATGGATAAGGAGGGACGACTGGATGTCCAGGCTGTGTGTGGTGCCTTGAATTTAATAATCCCACTGGTAATCCTGCCTATGTTTTTGCAGGTTTAAACTACTGTTAGAGTCGTGCTCACGCTTCCGAATTTCCTGTGACCAAGCTTACTTCTGCCCGAGTTGGACCTTCTTTCTGGAGGTAAATGGATCACCATCAAGACGTCCCCCTTAGCCCCTTCATGCTTGACGCTTAGCCATGACTTTATGGTTGATTTTTTTTAAGGGGCAAGCTTTTTGTTGTTGTTGTTATATAATTAACATTACATTCAATTTGTAGTATGCCAAAAGATCATCTCTATCCCTAAAAGTTCTCCAATTTCCACAGGAAAATGCTGTCTCTGGTTGCAAAAGCAATTTGTGAGATTTTGTGGGGAGGGGGGCAGTCAGTCACGGGGCTTGAACTCATGGCCTGCGTGCTTTCCCTGAGCTTTTGTGCTCAAGGCTAATGCTCTACTACTTTGAGCCACAGCACACTGGAGATAAGAGTCTCACAGACTTTCCTGTTCAAGCTGGCTTTGAACCGTGATCCTCAGATCTCAGCCTGCTGAGTAGCTAGGATTTTAGAAGCATGAGCCACTGGTGCCCTGCTTTGTGAGAAATATTATAATGAGTTATCATTCTGCCCTTCTTTTAGGAATCACTTAGGGGTAACAAGAATATGCATTGTTGCACATCTCTGACTGCACTTGCACACAGTGATGTTCCTTCAGGCCACAGACTGGGCACAGGTGGCTCATGCCTGAAGTTCAAAGCAGAAAAGTCCATGAAACTAATCTCCAACTAACCATCAGAAAGCTCAAGTATTGGAGTGCCAGCTGTGAACCAGTAATGCCTAGTTGAGTGCATGAGACCCTGAGTTTAATCCCCAGTATGGAGAGAGAAAGAGAGAGAGAGAGAGAGAGAAGGAAGGAAGGAGGAAAAGAAAGAAGAAAGGTTGTGAGATTTTTGCTCCTCTTTATATCTCTATAAATAGGTCACTGGTTTTCGGCTCTGCTGTACATTAGAGTTACCTAGAAAGCCTTTAATAAATGTTTACACCTGCTCACACTAGACAGAGGCACTATGATTAATGGTGGAATGACAGGCAGTATTGAGTGGGGTTGGGTTGTCTTCTTACTGATTTTTAAGAATTATTCATGTATTCTGAATATCTTGCCCTTATCAGATATACGATTTGCAATTTTTTGTGTGTGTGGGGGGGTCCAGTCGTGGGGCCTGAACTCTGGGCTTGTGCGCTGTCCCTCAGCTCTTCAGCTCAAGGCTAGAGCTCTACCACTTGAGCCACAGCGCCACTTCCAGCTTTTTTCTTTTTGCTTATGTGGTGCCGAGGAATCGAACCCAGGGCCTCATGCATGCAGGCAAGAGCTCCACCACTGAGCCACCTTCCCAGCCCATGATTTACAAATTTTTTCTCCCATTGAATAGCTGTCGTTTTCCTTTTTTCCTTTCCTCTTTCTTTCCCTCCCTCCCTCCCTCCCTCCCTCCCTCCCTCCCTTCCACCCTCCTTCCCTCCTTCCCTCCTTCTTTTCTTTTCTTTATATTATTATTTTTTTTTTCGGTCGTGGGGCCTGAACTCTGGGTCTAGGCGCTGTCCCTCAGCACTTCAGCTCAAGGCTAGCGCTCTACCACTAGAGGCACAGTGCCACTTCTGACTTTTTCTGCTTATGTGGTGCTGAGGAATCCAACCCAGGGCCTCATACATGCAAGACAAGCATTCTACTACTGAGCTATCTTCCCAGCCCCTTTCCCTTTCCTTTTCCCTTTTCCTTTTCTTTTCCCTTTTCCTTTCCTTTCTCTCCCTCCCTCCCCACTTCCTTCCTTTCCTTTTTTTTCCTTCCCTCCCTCTCTCTCTTCTTCCCTTTCTCCCTCCCTCCCTCCCTTCCTTCCTTTCTTCCTTCCTTCCTTCCTTCTTTCCTTTCTTCCTTTCTTATTTTCTTTGTACTAGGCATTGAACCCAGGACATCTGTAAGAAGGGCTCTACCACTGAACTGCATACACCCTTTACCAAGGATACATATTTTTTTAAGAGAATTTTCATCAAATTCTGAGCCTGAAATGAAGGTTCTAAATTTTATTTGAACCCTGAAGTGAGGGCCATGCAGTCTTTAAAAACAAAATAAAACAAAACACTGAGTAAGAGCAAAAGGAGTTCTGGGAGTGATCTGCTGGGACAGGAGGCATTCTCCTGTGTGTGTGAAAGTTTAGGGCCTCTGCCCTAGACACATGACTGTCATCTCTACCCTACAGGTGGCAGCATCTTCCTACTGAACATGGCTACCACTTAGTGCTTAGCAAGGTTTAGAAACACTTTGAGAATGAAATATATAAGAAGATCTTCAGGAAGGAGGGAAGAAAGAGACAAGGGCTGGAAAACTCCCAGTACTACCAAAGCAAATAAACAAAACAGCCCAGTAGAAGACAATATCAACCTTACGTTTTGTCTTCTTTTCTTGTGCAGGGCCTGGGCTTGCACTCAGGGCCTTGGCACTGTTCCTGAGATTTTTTTGCTCAAGGCTAGTACTCTACCACTTGAGCCACAGATCCACTTCCAGCTTTTTGGTAGTCAATTGGAGATAAAGTTTCCTGGACTTTCCTGCCTCAGCTGGTTTCAAACTGCAGTCCTCAGATTTCAGCCTCCAGAGTCACTAGGGTTACAGGCCTGAGCCATCAGTGCCCAAGAGGCTTTTTTCTTCCTCATGAAAAGAACTATTATCTAATTTCTTTTCTTTTATTTTCTTTTCTTTTTGGTTGTTGTTGGTCTTTGTGCCTGAACTCTGGGCCTTGGTGCTATCCCTCAGCTCTTCAGCTGAAGGCTAGCGCTCTACCACTTGAGCCACAGTGCCACTTCCAGCTCTTTCTGTTTATGTGGTGCTGAGGAATTGAACCCAGGGCCTCATGCATGCAAGGCAAGCACTCTACCACTGAGCCACCTTCCCAGCCCCTATCTAATTTCATTGTACAAATTATGCTGAGAGAACTCTACTCTGCTGCTTAAGTTTAATCCTTTTATCTGAAGCCACTGTGAGTCAATCTTCATTAACTAAAAAGTATTACAGTTCACAAATTGAATAATGAAATTAATGTCGATCTTGGGTCTTTTAAATACACAATACAAATAAAATGCCCTTTATTGTCTAAAATTGTGGGAAGGCTCTGGGCCTACAAGCTGCAAGGGCCACGTGAAGAGCTTGGTATTGTCTGAAGTTCTTGCTCTGGCCAGAAGCAAAGCTTCTCAGCATGTTCCTCACAGTAAATCTTACCTTCCCAGATCAATTTTTCCTTTTGGTTGTTGAAAGATATCTGGTGTAACTGCAAGGAAATAAGTGGTCAGTATCATTATCTACATTCCACTCTTTTTTTTTTTTTTTTTTTTTTGAGTAAATGACCAGTAGCAGATCTCTAATTGGCCTTAGAAATCTTTTTGGATGCCATTAGTGCTTCAGAATCTCAAGGATTTATTATGAACCAGACCAGTGCTCCTCAAAGTGTTCAGGAGGCCAGTGCCCGTGGATAAACTGTTTCTAGTACACGGTTACACAGATAAGTAACATTTAAAAACTTACACATAAGTTAGGCATGGTGGTGCATTGCTGTAGTCCCACCTGCTCTGGGGGCTGAGGCAGGAGGATTGTTTAAGCTCTTCAGTTTGAGAGCAGTCTGTACAACATAGTGAAACACTACCTCAAACACACACACAATAAATAGTAATAAATCTGTACATGTGGAAGTGGTGTTGTGGCTCAAGCGGTAGAGTGCTTGCCTTGAGCTGAAGAGTGCAGGGACAGTGCCCAAGCCCAGAGTTCAAGCCCCACGATCAACCAAAATCTGTACATGAAACCGTTTTATATTCTCGCAACATACCCACTGTGTTTGCAATCGACTGGGGACAACACAAAACTGATCCTCCCTGAGGAGGTGGAGAGGCCTTGCTGTAAAGGAAGCAGCTTTGGGGAGGAAGTACTCTAAAGAAGTCAGCTTTCTCTTTTCATTTGTATTCTCTCTCAGGGATTTTGTGTTGGAAGACATGGATCTTGCTGCTAATGAAATCAGCATTTATGACAAACTTTCAGAGACTGTTGATTTGGTGAGACAGACAGGCCATCAATGTGGTATGTCTGAGAAAGCCATTGAAAAATTTATCAGACAGCTGCTGGAAAAGAATGAACCTCAGCGGGGGCCACCCCAGTATCCTCTTTTGATTGCTGTGTATAAGGTAAAGCACTTACAGCATAAACTCCAGTAACGTCCCAAGTGTTTCTATTGATACATCCTACCACAGAACCTTGGGTTTTCTGCGCATGAATCGGCCTTTGCGGGACTGGGAATGTGGATTAGTGGTAGAGTGCTTGCCAAGCATGCATAAAGCCCTGCATTTGATTCCTCAGTACCACATAAACAGAAAAATCCAGAAGTGGGCTGGGAAAATGGCTCAGTGGTAGAGCGCTTGCCTTGCATGCCTGAGGCCCTGGGTTCGATTCCTCAGCACCACATAAGCAGAAAAAAAAAGCCGGAAGTGGCGCTGTGGCTCAAGTGGTAGAGCGCTAGCCTTCAGCTGAAGAGCTGAGGGACAGCGCCCAGGCCCTGAGTTCAGGCCCCACGACCGACAAAAAAAAAAAAATGAAAAATCCAGAAGTGGTGCCGTGAGCTTAAAGTGGTAGAGCACTAGCCTTGAGTGAATGAGCTCAGGGACATCACCCAGGCATTGAGTTCAAGCCCCATGACCTCCTCTCCCCCCCATCCCCATCTCCACCCCCGGTCAAAAAAAAAATCAGCCTTTGCTCTACTACCATGTACTACTAGGAAATCTGACTGTTGTTAATAGGCAGAGCATAAGTAAAAGCTGTGTGCTTAGAATTAATCTGAGTGTGTATTTTATTGGTGCTAGGACTTGAATTCAGGGCCAGGGCACTGGTCCTGAGCTCTTTTGTTCATAGTTAGTGCTCTAGCCTCAGCGCTACTTCAGTTTCTGGTGGTTAATTGGAGATGAGTCTCACAGACTCATGGCTAGCTTCAAACGGCAATCCTCAGATCTCAACCTCCTAAGCAGCTAGGATTACAGACATGAGCCACTAGCACCTGAAGTTTGAACTCTGGGCCTGCACTGTCCCTGACCTCCTTGTGCTCAAGACTAGCACTCTACCAGTTGAGCCACAACGCCACTTCCAGTTTTCTGGTGGTTAATTGGAGATTGGAGTCTCAAAGACTTTCCTGCCTGGGCTGGCTTTGAACCATGATCCTCATATCTCAGCCTCCTGAGTAGCAAGGATTACAGGCGTGAGGCACCAGTGCCCAGCTGTGTGTGTGTTTTAAGTGGTGCCATAACCCCCAATTGAGTAACAGAAGTTTGGTGAACCTTGAAGTTCAACTTTGAATGCCTTTAGAAGTGAAAATAAATGGCTTAATTTTGAAAACAGATTAGTTCTTAAGGCACTAGGAATGGAAGAGGACTGGTTTGGTTTTGTTTTTCTTGTCATTAAGGTATTTTGTTTGCTAGTACACTTACTAATCCATTCACCATCTTTCCTGGTAGGTCCTCATAACTCTGGGCTTCATTTTGCTCTCTGCCTACCTTGTGATTCAGCCTTTCAGCCCATTAGCACCCGAACCTGGGCTTTCTGGAGCTCATACCTGGCGCTCACTCTTCCATCACATTCGGCTGATGTCCTTGCCCATTACCAAGAAGTATATGCCGGAAAATAAAGGGGCTCCTCCACAAGTCATTGATCAAGACAGACCCTTTCCAGGTAATGTGCTGTGTTTGCTTCCTGTGAGATCATTTCCTTCACAGTGTTTGGTGGGAAAGGGAATAACATTTATTGCTACATATTCTTTGTATTTTTTTATTTAATTCAGTTCCTATTAAAACTCTTTAGGATTGAGTTTTACTATCCATATTTTATAGATAGGGCAATTGAGGCTCAGGAAAATAAAGACATTTGGCAGAAAAACCCATCGGATAGAGCCAAATACAATCCTGTTAGTTCTAGAACACATTGGAGATATAAGTCCTTTGCATAGATTTGCCTCTCTTTTTCTGTCTCCTCTCCTTGATCTGTATGCATGGTGGGTAGTTAGTAGAGCTAACAGTGCACTGAAAGCAGCTACTTTTAGCTAGATCCTCTACCAATCCTGAGCCTATTGTGCTAGCTTTTTAGGTGTGTCCCACATTTTTAGCCTGCTCTTTCTGCCACAGTTCACTTAATTTAGTTCTCCGAAGTGTATCAGTTTTACCAGGAAGCTGAATTTAAGGAACATTTAAATTTAGTAACAGTGCATCAATAGCAGGGAATTCCTAATCTGACAGTCCCTTTCCTTTTGAGAATAATATAACATGATAAGACTTGAGATTTACGTTTTGAGAAAGAATAGAGACATTGTTTGGGGAACTTGAAAGAAAGTTCTTCTCTTTTCTTTTTTTGGTGATGATGATTGAGCCCTGAGCCTATGTATCCTAGGGAAGTGCCCACCAGCCCCTGAGGTGGCTTATTCGTATGGAGGGTCATATACATTCATACCATAAATGGATTATAGAATTGTTTTGCATAACTCTATTCTGGAACCTTTTGGAGCCATGATAACTTTGAGAAAGTATATTTTCAGGGGAAAAAAAAAAGTGGTTACTTTCATCTAAGCTCTTGTAATCATAACGTCTTTTTTTTTTTTTTTTGGTTGGTAGTGGGGCCTGAACTCTGGGCCTGGGTGCTGTCCCTCAGCTTTTCAGCTCAAGGCTAGTGTTCTACCACTTGAGCCACAGCACCACTTCCGGCTTTTTCTGCTTATGTGGTGCTGAGGAATCGAACCCAGAGCCTCATGCATGCAAGGCAAGTATTCTACCACTGAGCCACCTTCCCAGCCCGAGGATCACAGTTTGAAGCCTCCTGAGGCAGAAAATTCCACTAGATTCCATTTCCAAAATAACCAGCAAACAGCAAAGTTGGAGACATGCATGGTTCAAACGGTAGAGCACCAGCAGAGCAAATAAGGCAAGCAAGTGTAAGGCCCTAAGTTCACATCCCTGTACCATCAAAAACAGTGGCATTTCTGGCAGCAAAGTTTGGGGCATCTGGAAGAAAGAGCCAGAGAGCCTTATCAGTGAGGCCAGCCGTGCTGTCTCTTCCAGCCCTTCCTGGCTGTCTCCCCTGCCTTTCAGCAGCTTCCGCTCTTTGTCCCAGGGATAAAGCCAGCAGGAGCCAGCTGATGGCATTTACTTTCTTTGTTCCATGAGCTCTGTGGTGAAAAAATTCGGATCATAAAGGGACTGATTACTCCTACTTGAAATCATGTTTTAAAGTTGAAGAAACTCCAGTGTCTCATCAGCGATCTGGATAACTCTGCTTCAAATTAGTATTTTGCCTTCAGATGGAAATCCAGTGAGTCCTGGTGCTCAGTCTTAAGGCGAACATTGGAGAGTGTGGTTTTAGCTCTTTAATGTTGTCAGTGTAACGAAGTGCCATTTTATTGTAAATGTGGGTTATAGGTGCACCATTTTCCGCTGTGGGACTCTGCTTTGCATGGCGTTTGGAAAGAAAGTAGACTCACCTCTGGAGACAGAGTTTTACAAGTGAGGACTCAGGAAGACAGAACGACTATGTGCTCTTGGTCTCCTCTGTTCCTGTGTGTGTGAAAGGGTTCCTGGCATGCTGCCCTCCATGCAGGGGACCTGGCAAAAGCCAGGGTGTTAGAGGAAGTGCTGTGCAACACAAGCGTGGCAGAGTAGCCTGATTAAATAGCACATACCAGTGAGAGCCAGGGGCCTTTGTCGTGAGCTTTGCAGGTTTTTATGGGGACCTCTAACCTAAGATCATTCACTTCAGCTTTATTTTGAGATCCTGTGAATTCATGCTGCTCATCTAGTTTTTCTTCCCATTCATTTAGTCCTATTGTTAAAGATTCAAAAAAAAAGGTTGAGGGAGATTCTACATAATTTCTTCTTGGAGAGACCCTACTGTGTGCCAGGCTCTGTTCTTAACAGAGCATTGACCAACACAGACAGCCCTTTATTCTCGGTGAACGAGCATCTTCCCGCTCTCTCCTCCCTCTCTTCCCCTTCTTTCCTTCCTTTTGTGCTGGTACTGGGGCTTGAACTTAGGGCCTCATGCACACTCAGATTGGCATTTTTGTTCTAGGCTGGAGCTCTATCACTTGAACCACACCTCTACTTCCCTCCACCCCCATTCTTTCTTCCCTGTTATTTTTACAGACAGAAGCTTTTGTCCTAGAAAGAAATCTTTAAAAAAAATTCTTTTTTCCAGGTTAGTAATCTGTGAACAGCTCCTCACCACTGAAAATTTCAGGGTATGCTATGCTGTGCATGGTGAGCCCTCGGAGTAACTTTTCTTTGTAAACAACTGTTGGTTACCAGGAAGCCTCCTGAAGATCAGCTCTCTGCCCACCCACTTTTTTTCATTGTACCCAACTCCCCGGGAAGGGTGGGCGATTACACCACCAGGACTTCCAGGCAAAGCTGGGTTTGGTCTGAAGAGCTGTTTTGTGACATTTCGAATTGAAATGATTCCAAATCAGTGTGAGAATTAGGAAGATAGCCGTGGCTATCGCATGCAGTTTTTCTCCTTTTCAATCACATTGTGTGTCCATTACCCAGATTTCTTTATTTTGAAAGGATTTATGCTTGACCCCTCATAAGGACCATTTGAAAATATTACAGAAAGAAAAATAAAATCACAGTCCCAATGTACTACTGAAAGAAGTGGCATGGAGAGTTGTGGTTGGCCCTGGATGCCCCTGGAGAGCCATTGGAAGAGAGTCCCCCTTGTATTAGAGGGGTGCCACAGAGGTTGAAATCTGCCCACAAACCTGGACTGGCTGAGAGAGGCAGGGCCGCTGCCTCTGGGAAACCCTGAGACTGTTGGCAGGATATGGAGGAGAGACTGGGAGAACAATTGTAACCCTTCCCCAGGAGGATTTCCCTGCCTTAAAGAAAACCAAATGCTTTCCACGCAATCTAACAAACAGGCATTGGTGGGGCGCTGGTGGCTCACGTCTGTAATCCTAGCTACTCAGGCTGAGATCTAAGGATCATCGTTCAAAGCCAGCCTGGGCAGGAAAGTCTGTGAGACTCTTTTTTTTTTTTTTTTGCGGGGGGAAGGTCTGGTCATGGGGCCTGAACTCTGGGCCTGGGCACTGTCCCTCAGCTCTTCAGCTCAAGGCTAGCACTCTACCACTTGAGCCACAGCGCCACTTCTGGCTTTTTTCTTTTTACTTATGTGATGCTGAGGAATCGAACCCAGGGCCTCATGCATGCAAGGCAAGCACTCTACCACTGAGCCACTTTCCCAGCACCTCTGTGAGACTCTTATCTCCAGTAAACCACCAGAAAACCAGAAGTGGCACTGTGGCTTAAGTGGTAGAGCACTACCTTGAGCTGAAGAGCTCGGGGGTAGTGCCCAGGCCCAGAGTTCAAGCCCCAAGACCAACCAAAAAAAAAAAAAAAAGCATTGCTTAGCCAATCAAGTACTTAGTTTCTGTGAGAATAAATGAAGGAGTCAGTCTGATTAAAGTATGGTATACACTTATATGAAATAGCCTGGCAAGACCCCTTTGAAAGGTTAACAGTACTTAAGAAATAAATAGCAAATGGGCTGGGAAGTTGGCTCAGTAGTAGAGCGCTTGCCTTGCATGCCTGAGGCCCTGGGTTCGATTCCTCAGCACCACATAAGCAAAAAGAAAAAAGCCGGAAGTGGCGCTGTGGCTCAAGTGGTAGAGCGCTAGCCTTGAGCTGAAGAGCTGAGGGACAGCACCCAGGCCCAGAGTTCAGGTCCCACGACCAGACCCTAAATAAATAAATAAATAAATAGCAAGAGTTTAAGACAGTCCCTGTCTGGGGCATGGGTACTAATGAGAGGAAGTAGGGTGAATGGCCAGGGTGGAGGGTGAATATGGTCAAAATGCTTTACTCCATGTGTACACTGACACAGTGAAGCCTGTTGAGATTGGTGTAGGAAGCAGGAAGCAGGTAAAGGAAGAGCTAGAGGGAGTGAGTCTAATCAGGTTTCATTGCATACATATATGGAAAGGGTAAAATAAAAGATCCTGGCAAGCCAGGCGCCAGTGGCTCACTCCTGTAATCCTAGCTACTCAGGAGGCTGAGATCTGAGGATCATGGTTCAAAGCCAGCCCGGGCAGGAAGGTCCATGAGACTCTTATCTCCAGTTAACCACTTAGAAAACTGGAAATGGTGCTGTAGCTCAAGTGTTAGAGCGCTTGTCTTGAGCTGAAGAGCACAGGGATAGCACCCAATCCCAGAGTTCAAGCCCCACCACCCACAAAAAAAAAAAAAATCCTGGGTAACTAATTGATGCAAAATAAAAAATGGGGGTGGGGGGAGAAAACAAAATGTTCACTGCTGATTACTGGAATGTTTTGTGATTAACAGATAATTCCCAAGTGTCTTTATTGATTTAAAAAAAATCGATAGTGTTTTGGCCCAATTGGGTTGTCTGTTGCCCTTTGTTTTAGGCGCTCCCCTGATTGGTTCTATTAGGTTTTAATCAGAACCATCTTGTGAAACATTTTGGATTCAACTTAGAGTTTAAAACAAACACAACTCTTCAAGAACACAGATGAAACCCAAAACGGATCGGAAAGTAAACAAGAAATAATGAGTAGCTTTCTGGACAGGATACTGACAAGGGAGAGGAACAGAGAAAAACTATGAAAGCAAGACCTTCAGAGGCACCCAGAGAGGGTATCAGGCAGGGGTCTTCCTTCTAATCAACCTGCTGATTAATTGATCAATTATGGAGTTCAGGTCAATGATTATTAGTAGTGTCACTCATTCTGGACATTGTCGTATGGGCATAGGCAATTCACTGTATACCAAAGATACCCTCAACAACTGACTGTAGCTTCCCCAACCCTGCCCTCTTCCTGCCCTTTCTTCACACCTTCTGAGAGTTGTCTTGGCTCCCACTAGTGCGTTTGTACATCAGAGTGTGCAAGGTGACAAGCATCAGGATGTGTTGGTGATATAGAACCACCAGGAATGCCACTCCTGTTGTGCCCTAGACATTCCAGACTCCTGGCCCCAGTTTGGAAAACATTCGGACTGAATTGCTGAATGCTTCCTCCAGCTGTCACTCCTCAATCTACTGATCTGATGAAGGAAATGCACATGCATGCTAACATGGACACAGAGCATAGAAAAGCTGCAGAAGCAAATGCTCTCCCAGCCCTGGCCTCTGGGCCCTCTTTTGTCAGAGGGTGCTTGTTTTTCTGTTTTTCCTGTACCTTTGCAGAGCCGTCCATTGTTCCTCGCTGCTTACATGTGAAAAGTTACATGTAACTGTCTACCTTTATCCCAAGCTAACTACCTGTATTTACTTCCCCACCTCCCATTTAGATTTTGACTTCTCTCAGATTTGGACCAACAACTGTGAGCAGAATCGGTCAGAGACGGTCCCTGCCGACTGCACCGGCTGTGCTCACCAGTTGCCCCTCAAGGTGGTACTTGTGGAAGATGCCCCGAAGAACTTTGATGGCCTCCATCCTCTGGTTATCAAGGTGAGCAGAGGCCTGCTTCTCTCCAGGCTGGCTCCCATTCCAGGGCTGGATCAAGACCCCCATAATTTACTGTCATAAACTTGTTCTTGTTTCCCTTCCTCCTTGCCAAGACGGGCCAGCCTGTGATGTCTGAGGAGATGCAGCACTTCCTGTGCCAGTACCCCGAGGCAACAGAAGGCTTCACGGAAGGGGTTTTCGCCAAGTGGCGGCGTTGTTTTCCTGAGCGGTGGTTCCCATTCCCTTACCCATGGTGAGTATGAACGCGCTAAGCTTGTGTGTAGGAAAGACGTAGGCCATGTGTCCAAGCAGCAAGAGCCACCAGGTCCCTTGGGTGAGGCACCTACCCGTACGCAGTAGGCATCTCCTAGCTTCCAGTCATGAGAGAGGAGCTCACAGATGAAGTAGCTGCCCTCCAGCAAGACAAGGAAGGCCCGCTTCCATGCAGAATCCTTTCAGAGGACTAAAATTGCTTTTTCAGATATTTTGTTGGATGTTTTTTTTTTTTTGGTCGATTGTGGGGCTTGAACTCTGGGCCTGAGCGCTGTCTCAGCTCTTCAGCTCAAGGCGAGCGCTCTACCACTTGAGCTACAGCGCCACTTCCAGTTTTTCTGGTGGTTTATTGGAGATAGGAGTCTCACGGTCTTTCCTGCCTGGGCTGGCTTTGAACTTCGATCCTCAGATATCAGCCTCCTGAATAGCTAGGATTACAAGCGTGAGCCACCGGTGCCCGGCTTGTTGGATATTTTTTTTAAGGCTTCCACCTTTCATTCTTCCTTTCATTTGTTCGTTTGTTCATTCTTTTGTGCTGGTCCTGGGGCTTGAACTCGGGGCCTAGGTGCTGTCCCTGAGCTTTTTTGCTCACCGCTAGTGTTCTGTCACTTGAGTTCTACTTCTGGCTTTTTGGTTAATTGGAGATAAGAATCTCACAGACTTTCCTTCCCAGGCTGGCTTCCAACTATCATCCTAAGATCTCAGCCTCCTTGAGTAGCTACAATTATGGGCATGAGCCACTGGCTCCTGGGCTCCTCCACCTTTCTTAAAACTTGCCATTTATTTCTGTGATAGAATGCTTAGTTTAATAAGTTAAGTGGGCTCCCTTGCCCCATCTGCTCCCAACAGAGGATTATGCTTTTTATCCCCTCCACCTCTCTTCTCTCCTCACTTCCCTTTCCTTGCCCTTTAGCCTCTTTTCCAAGACAGATCAAGGAGATTGTTTCTTCCCCTTATATGTTGTTTCAGCTGGATTTTATAAACAATCCACCCGCGCATACAAATGGTGGCAGTAGAGTACATCTGTATCTGTGTATGTGTGCGCATTTATCACCCGTTGACTGCACACACTGTTCTTTGTGGACCTAATACTTAGGACATTATACTGCTGTTTTGCTCTCTTTTCGCTCCTCTGTGTTCCCCACCCTGCTTGGCTCTGTTTGTCCTGCAGAAAGGCTGGCTGACCCCAAATAGTGTCTTTTTCTCTGCTCAAACTTTACAGGAGAAGACCTCTGAACAGATCACAAATTTTACACGAACTTTTTCCTGTTTTTAACCATCTGCCGTTTCCAAAAGATGCCTCCTTAAAAAAGTGCTTCCGTCTCCACCCAGAGCCTGTTGTGGGAAGTAAGGTAGGACATTTTTTTAAGAGGACCTGGATCTAGGATTTTCCTCATTTGGGACCTGGACTGATGTTATAGTCAAATCCTTCCCTGCACATCAATTTAGAAAGTGGGCAGAGGAGTGCCCACAGTCTGAAGTTCTCCCCTCCTGCTGGTAACCAGGAGACTTGGTGCCAGGTTACGGAAGCAGTTTCCCAGAAAGTCTCCTTACCATACCAGATCTGTTTCCTGTCCTGTCCGTAACACCTGGGGCAAGCTACTTTTCTGTATTCAAGGGAGTGGAATCTTAAAAAGTGAAGGGACTTGAATAGGCAGTTAGCCTGACTTCTCCATCTCAAATTAAAAAGTAGATGAGGGTGCTGGGAAGGTGGCTCAGTGGTAGAGCGCTTGCCTTGCATGCATGAGGCCCTGGGTTCAATTCCTCAGCACCACATAAGCAAAAAGAAAAAAGCCAGAAGTGGCACTGTGGCTCAAGTGGTAGAGCACTAGCCTTGAGCTGAAGAGCTGACGGACAGCGCCCAGGCCCAGAGTTCAGGCCCCACAACCATACCCAAAATAAATAAATAAATAAAGTAAAATAAAAAGTAGATGAGCCCTAATAAATAGTACATAACTGAATAGTCCAACTTCTTCATTCTTTTTTTTTGGCCAGTCCTGGGGCTTGACCTCAAGGCCTGAGCACTTTCCCTGAGTCTCCTTGTACTCAAGGCTAGCACCCTACCTATTGAGCCACAGTGACACTTCCAGCTTTATCTGTTTATATGGTATTGAGTTTATATGGTATTGAATCAAACTCAGGGTCAGGGCTTCATACATGGTAGGCAAGTACTCTAAGCCACTAAGCCACATTCCTAGCCTAACTTTTTCATTCTTTAAAATACAATTTTAGCCGGGCGCTGGTGGCTCATACCTGTAATCCTAGCTACTCAGGAAGCTGAGATCTGAGAATCACAGTTTAAAGCCAGCCAAGCAGGAAAGTCTGTGAGCCTCCTATCTCCAATTAACCACGAGAAAAATGGAAGTGGAACTCTTTATGGCTCTAACTAGTAGTGCTAGACTTGAGCAAAAAAGCTCAGGGACAGCCCCTGGGCCCTGAGTTCAAGGCCCACAACCAACAACAACAACAACAACTATATATATATATATATATATATATATATATATATATTACATGTTTATATTATTAAGGTGTACAGAAGGGTTAACATTTCATAAATCAGGTAATGAATTCATTTCTTTTTTGAACAATGTCACCCCTTCCTTCGCTTTCCTCCAGATTGACTCCAACTTCCTCATTTTGTATGTAGGGAAATATAACCCTAGAGAGATGAAATTATTTCCCCAAGGACACAGAGTAGGGCTAATAGGAATCCCCAGCCCCCCTTCAGTTGCAGGGCTTGCAAGTCAAGGTTTGCAGGTGTAGAAGACTTGCTGTGCACGGAGGAGGCAGGCAGCCTGGCTGAGGTGCAAAGACCCACTGGTCCCTGTCACTGGTTGCAGGCCAGTAGACTTGGAAAAGCTGTTCTGTATTTGGTTTTTTATTGTTTGTTTTCTTTTCTCTCATTGTTCTTTTGCTGGTTCTCATTTCTGTAAATTTTTTGCGGGGGGGAGAGGGGGAGGTCCAGTCGTGGGGCCTGAACTCTGGGCCTGGGCACTGACCCTCAGCTCTTCAGCTCAAGGCTAGCGCTCTACCACTTGAGCCACAGTGCCACTTCTGGCTTTTTTCTTTTGCTTATGTGTTGCTGAGGAATCAAACCCAGGGCCTCAAGCATGCAAGGCAAGTGCTCTACCACTGAGCCAACTTCCCAGCCCTGGTTCTCATTTCTGAGGAAGATTTTTGAACCTTGACTGGTTTGAAAGAATTGGATGAATTTCTTTTGTACAAAAAAAAGAAAATTTTGAATTTCCCAATCTGTAATCCTCTACCAACTCTGGGTTGTGTCTTCAACCTCCTGATGCTGTTATTTGGCTCCAAATTTGCTGAATCGTGTTGTAGGAATTCAAAAGCTTATAAAAACAATCAGTTTGTCTAGGAGTAAGATCTCCTGTCTGCCAGCAGTCGGGAGGTGCTGGGCTCTGGCTGTCTCTGGCTAGAACTCAGGGCCCCGATAGGATTTCATCTTCATAATTATGATATAATTCTGGGCGAGGGCCTTCATCTTTATCTTAGCTTTCCCACATGAATATTGAAGTTAATGTCCCCAGCCTACTTAACACCAAGGAACCAAGCCAAAGGAGTGAACGCAGTTACTGAAGTGCTTATCAAAGTCATCTTGTTATGGTTCTGAAGGATGTTTGGAGAAGGGGAGTGGCCCCAAAGACACAATCCTGAGAGTCTGGTTTCTGAGAGCAGCTGTCTCCCCACCCTGGCCCATGCTCTCCTTTCTCCACCCTGCTGTCCATCCACCGCCCCATTGTTAGGCCTTAGCATCAAGTGTGTGGGCCCAGCACCACGAGGCGGCCTAGTGGCAGAAGACAAGCAGTGGGGCTTCTGTCATTAAACGGCACTGGGGGAAGAGGCCCAGTGTTGCCAAGGGCTGCCCTGAAATTGTTTCTGTCTTTGCCCCCTGGGTGGGAAAGCATGACCCTGTTCCCCTCTGGCCTAAAAAGGGGACAGAGCACTTGGTCTTGGTCTTCTGGGATTTTTTTCAGGACTGCTGCCATCAAGGCTTCTGCCAGTATTAGTATCAGTCAGCTGCAGGCTGGCTCCATGGACTAGGCCACCTCCTTTCACCATGGTAACCAGTGAAATGACTCTTGGTATTGCCAGAATCATGGCCAGTGTTCGGCACGGGGGAAGATGAAGCCAAAACCTAAGTCTTGAAAGACCTAGAATGGGGAAAAAAAGATAAACTCAGCCCAGGTAGTCAAGTTGTGGGACCTCTGCTTTGTAGCGCCAGGGCCTCTTGAGTCAAGAGCCAGGAGGTGATGGAGGAGAGAGGAGTGGAGGGGAAGGAGGCCCTAGGGGTTTTCTTGCATGGTGGAGCTGGGAAGAAGGCCTGAGCAAGGCCCCTCTCTCCCTTTGTCCCTGCTCCCTGCTCCTGACGGCATTTGGTTGTGTCAGTGCACATTCTGCTTGTCCTTTTTTTTTTTTAGGGTCCGGTCGTAGGGCCTGAACTCTGGGCCTGGGCGCTGTCCCTCAGCTCTTCAGCTCAAGGCTAGCGCTCTACCACTTGAGCCACAGCGCCACTTCCGGCTTTTTTTCTTTTTGCTTATGTGGTGCTGAGGAATCGAACCCAGGGCCTCAGGCATGCAAGGCAAGTGCTCTACCACTGAGCCACCTTCCCAGCCCTGCTTGTCCTTTTTGACCTCAGCATCAGAGGCCAAGCCTACTGTGACTGGTTTGCATTAGTAAGATGGTATAGATATGCCAGGGTGTAAACTTGAGCTTGCTGCCATGTAACAAATGATATTCCAGGGAGAGTGCTCAACAGGTATGCAAACCATCTGTTTATCTAAAATTCTGGGTCAAACCAGATCCTGGGAAGATTATATACTTAAATCACAGGTGTTGGCCTCTACTAAGACTTAGCACTTGGTGAAATTCGGTGAGAGGGATTGCTGAGGGTAGAACAGGTATATTCCCCAGAAGATGAGGAAATTGCAGTGGAATTCCTGTTGGCCGGCTTGAAATAGTTGCGGATGACGAAGTTCATCAGTATCTGCTCTTGGGTTTTCACTGATGAAGCTGCCCAGTAAATGAGCGTCTCTTTAGAGGAATACATGGAAGAAAGAGATTTTTTTACCCTAGTCAGTATTGGGAGATGCCATGTTTAGGAGAAACTTGTTTGTTATGTCTTTTGGGCCTCATTATGAATTTTGTTATTGGTTCAGTTTTTCTTTGTTGAGACTAGGAGGAAATTGGCGCTGTGTGAGGATTGTTGTATACTAATGGCCCAAGTTAGCCAGGCGCTGGTGGCTCACACCTGTAATCCTAGCTACTCAGGAGGCTGAGATCTGAGGATCGCGGTTCAAAGCCAGCCCGGGCAGGAGAGACCATGAGACTCCTATCTCCAATAAACCACCAGAAAACCAGAAGTGGCGCTGTAGCTCAAGTGGTAGAGCGCTCGCCTTGAGCTGAAGAGCTGAGGGACAGCGCGCAGGCCCAGAGTTCAAGCCCCACAACCGACAAAAAAAAAACAACTAATTACCCAAGTTTTACTTCTGTTTTCTTTTCCTTCCTTCCCCTCGTTCTTTCTTCCAGATGCATAAGGTGCATGACTTATTTACTCTTGGCAGCGGAGAGGCCATGTTGCAGCTCATCCCTCCCTTCCAGTGTCGAAGACACTGTCAGACCGTGGCCATGCCCATAGAGTCTGGGGACATTGGTATGTAGGCTCCCTGGAGAGCAGGGTCAGCTGAGGTCTCCCTCTTGTTTTTAACTTGGGAAATATTCTTTTGTGTGTGTGTGTGTATGTGTGCTGGTCCTGGGGCTTGAACTCAGGGCCTGGGCACTGTCCCTGAGTTTCTTTTGCTCAAAGCTAGCATTCTACCACTTGAGCCACAGCGCCACTTCTGGCTTTTTCTGTTTATGTGGTACTGAGAAATCGAACTCAGGGCTTCATGCATGCTTGGCAAGCACTCTACCACTGAGACACCTTCCCAGCCTTTAACTAGGGAAATATTCTTTTTTTTTTTTTTTTGTCAATGGTGGGGCTTGAACTCTGGGCCTGGGCTCTGTCCCTCAGCTCTTCAGTTCAAGGCAAGCACTCTATGGCTTGAGCCACAGCACCACTTCCGGTTTTCTAGTGGTTTTTTATTGGAGATAAGAGTCTCACAGACTTTCCTGCCCGGGTTGGCTTTGAACCGTGATCCTCAGATCTCAGCCTCCTGAGTAGCTAGAATTACAGGGTTGAGCCACTGGCGCCCGGCAGGAAATATTCTTCAGAGTCAAATCTACTTTCGCCACAATTTATTAAGTTGAATTAAAAAAACATTCTTTTACTAATGGGGACAATATATTTATGCTTAGGAACAAAACAACTAATGAGGCAGAGAGCAATGTCTCCTACAAACAGCATTTACAACTCTTATTTTATTGATCATAGAAAATTCAAGTTAGAAGCTAAGTGCTGGTAATTCTAGCTACTCTAGAAGCTGAGATCCAGAGGACTGTAGTTCAAAGCCAACCCAGGCAAAAAAATTCTGTGAGACACCATCTTTAGCTAGCCAGCAAAATGCCAGCAATGTGAGGTATGGCTCAAATGGTAGAGCACCAGCCTTGAGTGAAAAGCCATGTAAGAGCTCAAGGCCCCAAGTTCAAGCCCCAGTTACTGCGACAACAAAAGGGTTTTGCAGATAAAAGAGTACAAAGCCCTATGTCGGGGGAAGGGTTGCACAGGGAAGGGTTCCCTCCCGTGGGGCTCCCACAACCAAGTCACAGCCTCACACAGATGACTCACCCCTGACTCGAGCTCCATGTTTTTCCGGCTGAAAATCAGCCTGGCCCTCATTTCTCAAAAGATGACCCCAGAGGGCAGCAGATTTGCATTAACACTGTCAGTTGCAATAACTTGGACAGCATGCACCTGGCAGAAGCAAGCGTACCTGTAGAGTGACCACTGGCCACTCTGTTTTCTGCTCCACCACCCAGGTGAGGCCTCCAGGGGGCCCATTCAGAAGACCCCAGATTTCCTCCAATCTTCTCACCTCATTTAGGGGTGTGGAGCAGACTGCAAACTGTGCTAAGTTTTGTTTTGTTTTTGTTTTTTGTCAGTTGTGGGGCTTGAACTCAGGGCCTGGATGCTGTCCCTGAGCCTCTTTGTATTCAAGGATAGCACTCTTACCACTTGAGCCACAGCACCACTTCTGGTTTCTGAGCCATTAACTGGAGATAAGAATCTCATGGGGACTTGCTGCCCTGGCTGGCTTCAAACTGCGATCTTCAGATTTCAGCCTCCTGAGTAGCTAGGATTACAGGCATGAGCCACTGGCGCCCAGCTGTGCTAAATATTAATCCAAGTTATATAACCTTGATTTCAATTCAGAAATGGAAAATAAAAACAATGTAACAAGTATTAACTAATAATGGAGCACAGCTGGCTGGCCCTTAGGAAACTCCTATAAAAAAGAAAATTCTTGAGTCAAAATCATGCTGAACTGCTTGCCTGCAATGGAGTGACCCTTACACTAAGGATGGCCACTGCAGAAGCCTACGCTTGTGTTGGGGTTTAGAGCTTATGGTTGAGCTGCCTAGTAGTTTAGACAACTGTAGAAACACACATGACTTATTCACATCCCAGATTCCCCACTCCCACACACATTCAGAATGGCATCTGTAGATTTAAAAAGAATTCAAAGCTGTCGGGCAGTGATTGAAGAAACTTGAGTATCAAACTGCATAGACCTCAGTGCCCTCAAATGTGATTGGCTGGTGTATTGATCAGAAAGAAGGGAGTCCAGTGGTTGGTGGCATCTTAAACGGGCCAGCCATGACAGGCATAGAGAAGGGATGGGGGGGCCAAAGAGGAGAGGAGCACAGGCCTGGGAAGATGGAGGAGAGAGCAGTGGGCACCCAAAGCCTTCACAGGATCAAAAGTAATTCAAGGGGACTGGGAAGTTGGCTCAGTGGTAGAGCGCTTGCCTTGCATGCATGAAGCCCTGGGTTCAATTCCTCAGCACCACATAAGCAGAAAAAGCCAGAAGTGGCGCTGTGGCTCAAGTGGTAGAGCGCTAGCCTTGAGCTGAAGAGCTGAGGGACAGCGCCCAGGCCCAGAGTTCAAGCCCCACAACTGGACCCAAAAAAAGGTAATTCAAGAAGAAGAGAGGGATTAGACTTAGACCCTGACAGTGAAGAATAGCTCAGTGGCTCAGGTAGTGACAGTGCCAGTCCTCCGGGTCCTTAGAAGGCACTGTAGCAAGCCAGTTCTGTGACAAGGTACTCAGTTCCAGTGAAGGGGGGAGGGAGGGATTACAGATCACCAGAAAAACTTAGACTGCCATGTTTTTTTTTGGTTTTGTTTTTTTTGGGGGGGGTCCGGTCGTGGGGCCTGAACTCTGGGCCTGGGCACTGTCCCTCAGCTCTTCAGCTCAAGGCTAGCGCTCTACCACTTGAGCTACAGCACCACTTCCGGCTTTTTTCTTTTTGCTTATGTGGTGCTGAGGAATCGAACCCAGGACCTCAGGCATGCAAGGCCAGCACTCTACCACTGAGCCACCTTCCCAGCCCCTAGACTGCCATGTTTTTAAGGATGACACAGGTCCATTACAGCATCTGCTGTCACTATACTGAACAGGGACCTGCTTTCGGTGACCTTGAACCACCAAGTAAAGGTTGAATGCTGTTTGCTGCTCTCTGTGTGAAGATGGATGAGGAAGCCAGGCATGGTGGCCTGAGTCTGTGATCCTAACTACTTGGGAGGTTTGAAGCCAGTTGGGAGTGGGTGATTTGCAAGGCTCCATCTCAGCCAAAGGCAGGGCACAGTGGTGTTTCCCTGTTGTTCCCAGACACAAGGAAACACAATGTTTCATGTGCCTGTCATCCCAAAGACCCCAGGAAAGCCCAATAGGAGGATGGTAGTCTAGGTTGATTGAGCAAAAAGCAAGACCCTACCTTGAAAACAACTGGCATTAAAAGAGGCTGGAGGGCTGGGAAGGTGGCTCAGTGGTAGAGCGCTTGCCTTGCATGCTCGAGGCCCTGGGTTCCATTCCTCAGCACCACATAAGCAAAAAGAAAAAAGCCGGAAGTGGCGCTGTGGCTCAAGTGGTAGAGCACTAGCCTTGAGCTGAAGAGCTGAGGGACAGCGCCCAGGCCCAGAGTTCAGGCCCCACGACCAGACCCCAAAAAAAAAAAAAAAAAAGGCTGGATGGGGCTGGGAAGGTGGCTCAGTGGTAGAGTGCTTGCCTTGCATGCATGATGCGCCGGGTTTGATTTCTCAGGACCACATAAACAGAAAACACCGGAATTGGTATTATGGCTCAAGTGGTAGAGTGCTAGCCTTGAGCAAAAAAAGGCTCATGGACAGTGCCCAGGCCGAGTTCAAGCCCCAGGACTGGCAAAAAAAGAGGCTGGAGATGTGGCTCTAGTAATAGAGCACCTGCCTAGCAAGATCTAGGCCCTGAGTTTAAGCCCACCTGAGTTCAATCCCAGTATTACAAAAAAAAAAAAAGGTGGGTGGGGCCAACTCTAGAAATTTTTCACTAAGAGATTTTTTTTTCCAGTCTTGAGACTTGAACTCGGGCCCTGAGCCTCTCTATGCTTATGGCTAGCACTATCACTTGAGCCATGGTACCATGTCTGGCTTTTTCTGAGTAATTTACTAGAGATAAGAGTCTCACAGACTTTCCTTCCTGGGCTGGCTTTGAACCCCAATCCTCAGATCTCAGTCTCCTGAGTAGCTAGAATGACAGGCCTGAGCCACAGGTGCCCGGCTGAGATTTTTTTTTTTAACAACTATGGCTGTGTTGTGGTTAAAAGAAAGCCTCACCGGGTGTCCGTGGCTCACGCCTGTCATCCCAGATACTAAGAGGACTGAGATCTGAGGATCCCAGTTCAAAGCCAGCCTGGGCAGGAACATTCATGAGACCCTTATCTCCAATGAACCACCAGAAAACCAGAAGTGGTGCTGTGGCTCAAATTGGTAGAGCACTAGCCTTGAGCTGAAGAGCTCAGGGACAGTACCCAAGGCCAGAATTCAACAACAACGAAAAAAGCTTGAGGTCATGAGATCAAACCAGGCATGGCAGTGCACACCTGTAATCCCAACACTCAAGGTGGCAGAGTCAAGAGGACCTCAAGTTTGAGGCCCGTCTGGGCTACGTAGACCCTATTTTGAAAGACATGTGTGAGCACGCACGCACGTATGCATGTGCACGCAAACACACACACACACACAAAAAGCTGGAGATCAGTCTGAGAACTGGTAGCCAGCAGTGCCTTCCTGGCCTTTGAGATCTGTAGCATGTGATTGAGCTGCTGGGGGTGGGGGGCATTTGGGTTCAGAGTGGAGCCTGCTGACCTGTTGGATGTCCGGTTAGACAGCACTGTCATAAGGAGGGATTCTTACGCTGTGAAGAGCGGAGACATCCCCACAGCAAGATTTGCCTACGGGTCTGTGGTATTCCGGGCTCTGCCTGCCCTGCCCCTGCTCCTCACCTGTTTCCCATTGCTGTTTCCTCTCAAGGCTACGCCAGCGCCCCACACTGGAAGGCCTACATTGTAGCCAGAGGGACGCAGCCTTTGGTCATCTGTGATGGAACCACTCTCTCAGCACCATAGGAAACAGAACTGTAGGAGCAGCTTAGCGTGCTGACCACCAGGTTGAAAGGGAAGAAATGAAAAGGACGAGCCACGTTCCAGGGGCTGGTTCCTCAGCTCCCGCCCTTGGCATGCATGTGCCCGCCAGCTGCTCCTCCCCCAGATGGCTCAAGAAGGATTCCAGCCTGGCTGCATCACTGGGGCTCTGCCAGCATCTGTCTGGGGCTCATCTAGCCTCTGGATGCTGTGGCCTGAGTTCGCCCCACTGGCAGGAAATCTACGCGGTGCCCTCCTCCACTGGGAAGGCCATGGAGGTGGCAGCCGGTGGATCCTGGCATACAGCTGCCCCTTAGCAAATGGACCTGATCTTCGCTGTCTGCCCCGTACCCCGATGGAAATCCATGGCCAAGGAAGTCACAGCACTTTGCCAAGCAGAGTGGAATTGAGAACAAAAGATCAAATAACTTGAATTGCCGTTAGATGTGTGAGGCCCTGGGTCCCAGCACTGCAAAGTACAAAAGTTTTATCAAACCCTCCTCCCTAGCGTCCCTGGCTCTTGGAGTCAGTGATGCCAGGCTGGAGTGTGAGTATAATTTTAATATAATTCCGAAGCACACACTTCTCTCCAGGTTTATAACACCCCAGCTCTGCCCCCATCTAAATGTGTTCCCAGAACCTGGGCTCCCGGTCCCCTCCCGTGGCTGGGCCGGAGCCCCCACTGCTCAGGCAGCGGCCCTCGTCCGCCCCTTACCTACTTTGTCTTCAGAGGGAGGCGAGCTCGTGCTGGCTGGGGGAGAGGGCCCTGCCTGGGTTGGATCACAGGGCCTGACTGTACAGGGGCTGTTTTGCAGGTGTGTGCAAGCTGCTGTCGTAATGTGGCTGGCAGAAGAGCTCCAGACCCAGCGGGGCTATGTCACTCACTGTAATTGGTGATCCTCCGTCCTAAAAAGGCTTCCCCTTTGTCCTGGGGGACAGAGTGAACTGTTATTTTTGTAGTGACATAAAGCTGTGCTCCGATTGGCTGGCTCTCTGTGCTCATTGTTTGCCCCCAGTGCGGTGGGCATGTGTAATGAATGCACATGCTAACTATTCAAGTTTCCCACCCTTACTAGTCTTACTAGTCCCACCCTTACTGCTAGTGGCCATCCGTGGCCACTTGTCGTGTCTCCAAAAGAGAAAACAAGCCACTTTGGCCTCTGCAGCAGAAATCACAAGGAGAGAGAGAGAGTGTGCGTGTGGGTGTGCGTGTGTGTGTGTGTGTGTGTGTGTGTGTGTGTGTGTGAAGCCACTGGTGACAGAGCTGTGACCCTTGTGTGTCCCTCTTCCCAGCCCTCTTTCCCTAGGTATCTCTTGGGGGCCATTGGGCCCTAAATGGCCTGTGTGTGGGTTTGTAAAAGACAGCAGAGGTCACTGCTCAGAGCAGAAACACTCAGTGCCTCCTCTGCGGGCTTAAATGAAACTCAGATGATTGTACCTGAGGGAATTTTTCCTTAAAAGAACCAGCCCCTGTGTGACCGAGTAGGGAAAAACAAAACCTTTGTACATATAAAAGTCACGCCGCTAAGCAGTCCTGCTTTGAGGTCTTAAGTCAGAGGATCACTTTGAGGCCAGCCTTGTGCAAAGGCTCAGAACATCTGTAGCGTTCCCCCGGTACACAGGCAGGTCAGCAATCAGATTCCAGAGGCCTGCAGAGCTGGCTTCCCATACATCCTATGCAGGAACAGAAGAGGACTGCGTGGGGCAAGGCTGCTGTTCTGAGGACCGAGCTCTGCTTGGGTTTTGGTGAATTACCTTGTGTCCTCCCATTTTACTTCTGCCTTGGACATTTTACATATCCACATAATAGTCACGAACATGAGGGGACCTTCACATATATCAGCCTTGGGAGGGTCTAGCTGAGGCTTTGTATAGATTCTATTCATGAATGCAGACTTGTGTTGAAAGAGAGATTCTCAGCTGGGCATCCGTGGCTCATGCCTGTAATACCAGCTACTCAGGAAGAGGAGATCTGAGGATCACTGTTAAAATCCAGCCCAGGCAGGAGAGTCCGTGAGACTCTTATCTCCAAAAAACTATCAGGAAACCGGAAGTGGCACTGTGGCTCAAGTGGTAGAGTACTAGCCTTGAGCTGAAGAGCTGAGGGACAGCGCCCAGGCCCAGAGTTCAAGCCCCATGACTGACCAATTAAAAAAAAAAAAAAAAGATTCTCCCTGGAGAGGGTTTTCTGCTCTTAATTAATGAAGTCTAGAAGTAATGCAGTCTTTTCTCATGGCGGTTCTGATGGGCAGAATCTCCTAGCTATCAGTCCTGTAGCAATGGCCAAGGCCTGCCAGCAACTTTCCTTGTTGTACTTGGCCTTTGTGTCAGTAGAGAGCTAGCACTTGATCAGTAGACAGAAGGAGCCAAAGGCCTGAGCACCCGGGAAAGGAAAGAGGTGGTGCTGAGAGCACAGTGATAGAGGTATGGCAGGACCACCTAACCAGCCGCCGCCACCCCTGCCCAATGCCAGCAAGCCACAGGGACCCGCTCCCAAGTTGGTAAAGCAGTGACCAGGAGGTGGCATGGTGGTGGACCACATGTGGCTTGGGCCCACCTTCAGGCCACTGGCAGACAATCGCATCTGGGGAGGCAGGCTGCTCCGGCGTCCGCTGGGGCAGGTGTGTGCAAGTGTCGGATGTGTGACACAGCTGTCCTGCGCTGTGGAAAGCAGAGTTCGTCCTCACCCCACACTCAATTTCAGTAGGAAAGGAAGGCCCGTGGTAGTACGGCTTTATGACAGACATGCGCCTCTCCGTGCACTACCAAGCCGTCAGTGCAATGGGCATGCTCAGTCTGTCTCAGAGAAATGAATGGTAAGTTCACCCCAGACCGCTTTAGCTTCCAGAGGGTCCCCATAGGTGGTTCCCCTCCCCCCACGTTCCCCCAGTAGATAGGTATCACTAGGAAGCTGAGGTGTAGAGCAAGAAACTAGAGCTGGGAGGTAAGCAGGCCGTGGTACCTGGCCCAGGAGCAGAACCATGGATGCCATTGTGGGGAGGGGGGGGGGGGGAGTAGCACCCCAATGGGGTGGGAGAACCAGGCCTGAGGGTCCACAAGCCGGGGACTTTGCAGGGCTTGTTTTCAAGACTCTGGACAGAAATGGAGAGGAATCTTAGCCATATGATTTTCATCCAAGTCCTCCCACGGTCCCCTCCCCATCGGAAGGCGCGATGAGTGAGTGGAGCTGAGCACCACTGTGTCCCACCGCTTTCCCGTCACCACGGTTCCAGATGTGGGCCAGGGAGGGGCTCTGCCCAATTCCAGTGGTGGGTCCCCTTGGAGTTACATCACTTGTTTTTCACTTCTCAAGTTTTCTGTTCCCTTCTTCCAAAAATCTAGCAGAGGCTTCTCCGTGTAGGGGCAATTATTTTAAAATCAAATCACAAATTCCTTCAACCACAGGTGCTGACCTCAGTCATTTTAATACCGTCTGGAATGAGTTAGCTCATTCCCCAGTCACTTCCATGATGAATGTGCAAATCCTAAAAGCTTCTTGGCCACAGGGGCAGCTGGGCTGTAGGATCTGGGGAGGGACCACTGCAGTTCTGTGTGCGTGGAGGGTTGGTTTTGTCTCCCTGTGGGGAGGCCCCTGGGGGCCAAGGGGGATGTTAGACTCTGTGTGTGTGTGTGTGTGTGTGTGTGTGTGTTGTGGGGCTTGAACTCAGGGCCTGGGTGCTGTCCCTGAGCTCTTTCATGCAAGGCTAGCACTCCACCACTTTGAGCCACAGCTCCACTTCCAGTTTTGTGGTGGTTCATTGGAGACTTTGAACCATGATCCTCAGATCTCAGCCTCCTGAGTAGCTAGGATGACAGGCGGGAACCACCGGCACCTGGCTGTGTTTTAGACGTAAGCTCCTGTGGTGGTGGAGCACACGTTGCACAAAAACTGGGAGAGGGAAGAGACAGGCTGAGATGTGTTTCCACAATGTCCTTCAGGCCAAGATGGTGCCTGGGTTTGGGACTTCAGCCAATGTGGGTCAGGTGGGGAGATGAGGAAGGGGAGAGCGCCCTTGGATACAACCCTGAAGCCGACAAAAAAGGCGAACTCTGGGAACCAGAACGTGTCTAGTTCCCAGCAGCCTTGCATTCCTGTCCTCCTCACTCCAGCCTCCAGCCCGCCACAGCTTCTTCCACCAAAGCACATTAGCATGATGGACAGACGCTCTCCCGGGCGCTGTGTGGTGTAGGTGCTGGCCTGCGGGGGAAACCCTCTGGCCAGCTTGTGTGCTGTCCAGGCCCCTCTGTGTCTGGATTCCCTGCCCTGCATAATTTAAGCATTAGAACGAACTCCATCTGTCATTTCCCCCTCTCTGGAGACTGGGAAATGTCCAGCCTTTTTTTTTTTTTTTTCCAGACAAAGGACTGTTACATAACCAGCAGAGGCCTGGGTCTGCGGTGGGGCTGGGCGGAGACCCTCCTACCTTCAGCAGCGCGTCCACAGCTGCCAGCACCAGACAGAGGATGGAAGCCCGCTAAGATGCGCTTGAGTTTCAAGCAGAACTTGGGGAGCTGCACATGTGCTGGACTAGGCGTGTTTATTCACAGTGCAGCCAGCTACAGCGCTGTAATACTAGAGACAAACGCTGGACTCTCCATGAGGCTTGGTGGCAGGACCCACGGATCGCTGAGCTCCAGAGGACCCGTCTCATCACGGGCAGCTCTCCTCCCCACTTCTTTCCATAGTTCTGCCTGTGGTCCTCCCTCCCTCCTTCTCTCCTGTGGAATAGCCACAGAAGCCCACAGTAGGGGAAAGAAAGACTAGAGAGATACGGGCAAGGCAGGGGCTCAGCTCCTCCCTGCCATTAATGAGCTGGAGCCTGGGCCAGGGCAGAGGAAGCAGGCTGGGTCATGTCCTGAGTGGAAGGACCACAAGGTCTGGGTGAGCGGGGGAAGCAGCCTCTTGCCCAGCTGTACAGAATGACCACAGTAACTCGGTGTGCTGCAAACGTGCAAGGCATTTGCCAGGCAGAGAATGTGTGTTCATGGTTTACACCACGTGAGTTTTTACTTTTTAAAAAAATGTATTACAGGGCTGGGAAGGTGGCTCAGTGGTAGAGTGCTTGCCTTGCATGCATGAGGCCCTGGGTTCGATTCCTCAGCACCACATAAGCAAAAAGAAAAAAGCCGGAAGTGGCGCTGTGGCTCAAGTGGTAGAGCGCTAGCCTTGAGCTGAAGAGCTGAGGGACAGCACCCAGGCCCAGAGTTCAGGCCCCACGACCAGACCCCCCCCCAAAAAAATGTATTATAAAGGTGATGTACAGAAGGGTTACAGTCACGCAGGCAAGAAAAGAGTTCATTTCTGTTTTGGACAATGTCACCTGAAAGTTTTGTTGCAATTAGAAGTACTCATGTTGGTTGGTAAGAGCTTCCCTGTTCTGGGTGTCATTTGATCTTCCATTTTCTCCTTTCCGTGTGTGTGTGTGTGTGTGTGTGTGTGTGTGTGTGTGTGTGTGTGTGTGTGTGTGTGTGTGTGTGTGTGTGTGTGTGTGTAGGGTTTGAACTCAGGGCCTGGGCCTGGCCACCATCTCTGAGCTTTTGCACTCCAGGCTAAGTCTACCACTCTGAGCCACAGCACCACTTCTGGTTTTCTGGTGTTTAATTGGAGTAAGAGTCTCATGGACTTTCCTGCCTGGGCTGGCTTTGAACTGTGATCCTCAGATCTCAGACTCTTGAGTAGCTAGGATGACAGGTGTGAGCCACCAGCAGCCAGCAGCCTCCCCCTCCCTCCCACCCCCCTTCCCCCCCCACCTTTTTTTCCCCAGTCCTGGGGCTTGAACTCAGGGCTTGGGCACTGTCCTTGAGCTTCTTTTGCTCAAGACTAGCACTCTACCACTTGAACCACAGCGCCACTTTCAGCATTTTCTGTGTATGTGGTACTGAGGAATTGAACCGAGGGCTTTGTGCATGCTAGGCAAGCACTCTACCACTGAGCCACCTTCCCAGCCCCAGCACCCTCTCTTTTCCTCTTCTAATACATGCTGCTCACGAGCCCAGCTCCCGATGTGCCTCTCACCAGAGATAACCTGCCTCTGACAGGCACTGCATTTTCTAACGTTCTGCCCTGGTGCATTCCCAGCCTCCACCCTCACTCTGCCTTCGTCCATGGTGGCTTCTGACCTCCTCTCCCTACCAGCTCTCAAATCTCAGTCTTCCTGCTAACACCCACCCCATCCATACACTGTGCCCAGAAATCAAATGAGACCCTAGATTCCTTTGTCCTTCTTACCAGCTGGCCACACAGGACTGTGTCCAGATATCCTCATAGTGGCGGCCCGCCCCCTCAGGCTCAGTGGAGGACTGCAGGCCCCTGTGGGCTCCCCTCCAGCTGCCAACAGATCACAGGCCAGTTAACCAATGTGGGCTTGAGCTGGGTTTATTTTTTGTATGTTCATAGTTATTTTGACAGTTTCTTTGACATAGTTTTATACAAATACATCAGTGGGATTACTTCCTATTGGCTTTCTTTTTTACCATCCTAGAGCTTGAACTCAAGGCTTGGGTGCTGTCCCTGAGTTCTGTTAAGCTCTACCACTTTGAGCCACAGCACCACTTCCAGTGCTGGAGCTGAGTCTGTGAGACTCACAGACTTTCCTGCCTGGGCTGGCTTTGAACCATGACCTTCAGATCTCAGCATCCGGAGTAGCTAGGACTACAGGCCTGAGTCACCAGTGCCCGGCTCATATCATCTATCATCTTTCCTTCCTTCCTTCCTTCTTTCCTTCCTTCCTTCCTTCCTTTCTCTCTCTCTCTTTTTGGCCAGTTGTGGGGTCTGAACTCTGGGCCTGGGCGCTGTCCCTCAGCTCTTCAGCTCAAGGCTAGTGCTCTAGCCCTTGAGCCACAGCACCACTTCCAATCTGGTAGTTAATTGGAGATAAGAGTCTCACAGCCGGGCGCTGGTGGCTCATGCCTGTAATCCTAGCTACTCAGGAGGCTGAGATCTGAGGATCGCTGTTCAAAGCCAGCCCGGGCAGGAGAGACCATGACACTCCTATCTCCAATAAACCACCAGAAAACCGGAAGTGGCGCTGTAGCTCAAGTGGTAGAGCGCTCGCCTTGAGCTGAAGAGCTGAGGGACAGCGCCCAGGCCCAGAGTTCAAGCCCCACGACCGACAAAAAAAAAAAAAAGAGTCTCACAGACTTTCCTGCCCAGGCTGGCTTTGAACCTCGATCCTCAGATCTCAGCCTCCTGAGTAGCTAGGATGACAGGCGTGAGCCCCTGGTGTTCTGCTCTCTCATATCATTTTTCTTCTCTCTCTCTCTCTCTCTCTCTCTCTTTTTTGGTCGGCCGTGGGCCTGGACTCTGTCCCTCAGCTCTTCAGCTCAAGGCTAGCACTCTACCACTTGAGCCACAGCGCTACTTCCGGATTTTTTTTTCTTTTTTGCTTATGTGGTGCTGAGGAATCGAACCCAGGGCCTCATGCATGCAAGGCAAGCGCTCTACCACTGAGCCACCTTCCCAGCCCGTCACATCATTTTTCTTATACCGCCATGGAGTCCACTATCTGGTCAACAACAAAGTCCCTCCTCCATCTGACCTTGAGTTCTCATGCCCTTCACTCTGTCCTACTCAGGAGTTTGTTTTCCTAACTGCCTCCTATTTTTTTTATCTTCTCTTCTTTTTTTTATTTTATCTTCTTAAAAAAAAAATACTAGCTAGGTGCTGGTGACTCACACCGGTAATTCTAGCTTCTCAGGAGGCTGAGATCTGAGGATTGCAGTTCAAAGCCCGCCCAAGCAGGAAAGCTGTGAGACTCTTCAATTAATCACCAGAAAACTGGAAGTGACACTGTGGCTCAAAGTGGTTGAAGAGCTCAGGGATAGTGAGTGCCCAGGCCCTGAGTTCAAGCCCCATGACTAACACAAAATAGAAATAAAGTAAAAGTGCAGATGGGCTGGGAATGTGGCTTAGTGATAGAGTTCTTGCCTAGCATGCACAAAGCCCTGGGTTCGATTCTTCAGCACCACATACACAGAAAAGGCTGGAAATGGCGCTGTGGCTGAAGTGGTAGAGTGCTAGCCTTGAGCAAAAGAAGCTCAGGGACAGTGCCCAGTCCCTGAGTTCAAGCCCCATGACAGGCAAAAAAATTAAAATTAAAAAAAAATAAAAGCATACCTACAAAATTAGGACAGATAATACCCGTGCACCCAACCACAACCAGGAGAAGCAACACAGAAGGCCCTGCATCCCTCTTGCCTGGGAGACAAGAAGAGAGCTCGCCGGGAACATGCGGCCCTCTGCATCCTGCCACTTGGCTGTTCCCTGGTCCCTGTATCTTGGTAGACACTGAGTCCCACGGCATGGTTACCTGGCGACTGTGACGCCAGGTCAGTCACAAACACCTGCCCAGGGTGGCCTCCTGCCAGCCACGCTGCGGATGTTGGCTGGATTTGGCCTCTGGGAGGGAGGACCCTCTGCCCTTAGGCACACCCTAGCTGTGAAGAGCCAGGGTCTCCTTAGGACTCAGGCTGGCAAGGCAGCCAGCTCTCCTGGGGGAGAGGGAGGAGGGGTGGTTCCTGGGGGCATCAGGCATGCCCTGAGGCTCTGTCCCCAGAGCCCATCCCATCAGTCATCTTCTTCAGGAGCCATGGACCCCAAATCTGAAGGCAGCAGACTCCATTCTACCTTCTTTGATGTGCCAGGCACCCCTGCCTGTTCAAAACAGCCACTGTGACACTGCCGTACTGGCCCACCCCAATAACTCTCAGATGTTTTTGGGGGGGCGGGTCCAGTCGTGGGGCCTGAACTCTGGGCCTGGGCACTGTCCCTCAGCTCTTCAGCTCAAGGCTAGCGCTCTACCACTTGAGCCACAGCACCACTTCCGGCTTTTTTTCTTTTTGCTTATGTGGTGCTGAGGAATTGAACCCAGGGCCTCAGGCATGCAAGGCAAGCGCTCTACCACTGAGCCACCTTCCCAGCCCCTAACTCTCAGATTTTACACGGGGCAAATGATCTGCCCAGCCAGGAAGTATGTCTTTTATATATATATATATATTTGTATCTAATTTTTTATGTCATTTTTGGTGGTTTTGTGTTTTATTTCTTTCATTTTTTTGTGGATGTGGTGCTGAGGAATTGAGCCCAGGGCCTCATGCATGCTAGGCCAGCACTTTACCACTGAGCCACCTTCCCACCCCGTTTTAGTCTTTTGCAGTCCATCACCATGGCACCCCTGCCAGAAATGCCCGCGCCCCCCCCCCCCCAGTGCCATCTCAGCACCATCGCAGGGGAGACTGGAGGGAGGTCAGTGCTGAAGCCAGAAAAGGTTTCCGAGAACACCTGTCTCTTCAGTGTGCGGCAGGCTGACCTGCGCCTGACTGGAAGCGTTGGAGGGGTTGTAGCTCAAGGGCACAGAAGCCAAAGGCAGAAGGCAAGAAGCAACTCCATGAACCGGAGTGATGCGTCCCAGCCAAGAACTTTCAGGGATCTGCCTGGCTCTAAACACAGGTGAGTCCCAAACTTAGATTTGTCCCTAAGCTTAAGGCCTTCAAGAAAAGCACAGATCTGTGGGCTGGGAAGGTGGCTCAGTGGTAGAGCGCTTGCCTTGCATGCATGAGGCCCTGGGTTCGATTCCTCAGCACCACATAAGCAAAAAGAAAAAAGCTGGAAGTGGCACTGTGGCTCAAGTGGTAGAGCGCTAGCCTTGAGCTGAAGAGGACCCCCGCAAAAGAAAGAAAAAAAAGAAAAACACAGATCTGTGGGATAGTCAGGGCCTTTAAATCCACACATCAAGACAAAGCCTTCAAAACCCCTGGGGGTGGTATTTTGGTACATACTTGTAATCCTGGCCCTGGGGAAGCTGGAGGCAGGAGGATCCCAAGTTCCAAGCTGAGCTGGTCTAGGTAGGGAGACCTGATTGGGATAAGAGGAGAGGCGGAGGTGGGGGGAGGAAGGGGAGGAAAAGGACAGCATATTCAGAGCACCCATTTCCCATGCACGCTTAGAGCAAGTGCGTCCACAAGGTGGAGGGGTGCTGTCCACTGGAGACCTGGTGTGTGCTGGGTCCCACAAGCGCACACATCCATATGCCCTCCCTGCTTCCCCATGAGTAGGCGTGGCCTGTCACCATCACTGACTCAGTTCCTCCCGCAACCCAGAAAGCTGTGGGCAGGACCAGGCTTCAGACCTGGTTCCACTTTTTTTTTTTTTGTCGGTCGTGGGGCTTGAACTCTGGGCCTGGGCGCTGTCCCTCAGCTCTTCAGCTCAAGGCGAGCGCTCTACCACTTGAGCTACAGTGCCACTTCCGGTTTTCTGGTGGTTTATTGGAGATAGAAGTCTCACGGTCTCTCCTGCCAGGGCTGGCTTTGAACCGCGATCCTCAGATCTCAGCCTCCTGAGTAGCTAGGATTACAGGCGTGAGCCACCAGCGCCCGGCTCTGGTTCCACTTTTAACCAAATGTATCTGGTCTTCCTGTCATTTCAAAACTACCAAGAACCTTGTGATCGTCCGGCTTTGCCACTTCCCCTTTCCTGTCCTCATTGCTCAGCAGTGCTCCTGGGTGTCAGGGCCACGGCTTTCCAGATGCTCCTGTCATTTTGCTCCCTAAGTCTCTGTGCACAGCCCAGAGGGACTGGGGAGCGTGCACAGCTCTTGGCCTGCATCCCCCCCCCACTCCCCCACCCCGCCTTACTGAGAGAAAGGAAGCTGTTGCCAAGGGCTCTAGGCAGTGGATTCAGCTTTGGTCAGGACCCAAGGCACCCAGCCCGCCCTGAGACATTGTATGAACCGGGCAGGGCCTCCAGACACAACCCCTGCGCCCCTCCCCAGCCAGGGTGGTGCTTGTGTGGGAAGGAGCTTAAATCCTGCTGCCAGACCCCCGGACAGGAGAGGCAGAGAGGGCTGACCACCATGCACACCTCCTACAGCCTCCAGGCCCTGCTGCCGCCCCTGCTGCTGCTGCTGCTGCTGGGAGCCACTGCAGCCCTCAAGGAGGAGGAAAAGCTGGCCATGGTGAAGCTGCACAACCTCTACCGCGCCCAGGTGTCCCCTCCCGCCTCCAACATGCTGCTGATGGTGAGTGGGCTGGCACTCGTCTGCTGGGGTCGCTGGGGCTGCTGGGCAGGGCCGGCCCCCAGCCCCTCTCCCCACTCCCCCACGCCAAAGCTACTTCAGCTTCCTCTCTCTGGCCAGTGACATTCGATCATTCACAGGGCTCCATAAGCAGCCCCATAATCCAGATGAGGAAACTGAGGCCCAGATGGACTCACTCAACTTCAAGAGCTGGCACAGGATTCTCATTCTAATGACACCGCCCCAGCTCTTCCTGAAACACAGGTGGCCCTGGGAAGGTCTTTCAGGGGCTTCCTCGAGGAGATGAGGAGAGGAAGAAGGGAGCTGGATGGGTGGCTGAGGGCATGAATCAGAAGCAGAGAGGGCTGTGGACTCCCACAGTTCAACTTCTGTCTGCATTACCGGTGAGGCCTGCGCTCCGGGGGCATGTCCTGTTACTTTGTAGACTCAGTTGCTCATCCGTAAAATGGGATCATAAGGAGGGCTTCACGTACATCGAGTGTAATATTGTGCAGGGCTGCTAAGATCTCAAAAAATACCAAAGTGGGGCTGGGAAGGTGGCTCAGTGGTAGAGTGCTTGCCTTGCATGCCTGAGGCCCTGGGTTCGATTCCTCAGCACCACTTAAGAAAAAAGCCAGAAGCCGGGCGCTGGTGGCTCACGCCTGTAATCCTAGCTACTCAGGAGGCTGAGATCTGAGGATCACGGTTCAAAGCCAGCCCGGGCAGGAGAGACCGTGAGACTCCTATCTCCAATAAACCACCAGAAAACCGGAAGTGGCGCTGTAGCTCAAGTGGTAGAGCGCTCGCCTTGAGCTGAAGAGCTGAGGGACAGCGCCCAGGCCCAGAGTTCAAGCCCCATGACCGACAAAAAAAAAAAGAAAAAAGCCAGAAGTGGCACTGTGGCTCCAGTGGTAGAGCGCTAGCCTTGAGCTGAAGAGCTGAGGGACAGCGCCCAGGCCCAGAGTTCAGGCCCCACGACCGAACCCAAAAAAAAACCAAAGTGCTAACTAATTCTAAGCGAGAGAGAAGCATCCAGAGGTGGCAGGCATCCATGTTCATGCAGACAGATGCTGGAGGGAGGGGACAACTGTCAGGAAGGGAGTGCTATTTGAGGACAGGGTTGGGGCAGGATGTCTGAGCTCAGAAGTAAAGGAGATAAAGTGAGAATTCCTGCCCTGCCTGTCCTCCCACTGGTTTGATTGGCCCATGGCCCCAGCCACTGCTCCTGTGGCCTGGCAGGCTGGAGCCAGGAACCTGTCATGTGTGCCTGACGGTAGAGTCCCACTTGGGAGACACAGCATGAACCCAGGTCCCAAGCCCCCAGGTCCAAGCTCAGCTCTGTGGTTTTGTGACTCTGATTGGGCTGCTTGCCCTCCAAAGACCTCTGTTTCTAGACTGAAAGTTGGGTCCAACCACTCTTGCCCCGTGGGTCAAACAGAGTGACGTGTGGGACACATACGCACGCAGCATTCACAGCCCCATTGGTCCCGGCAACCAGAAACTGCCGATGACAAATCAGGAGACCCAAATGCTATCATGAGCTCTGCCAACATCTCCATCATGGAGGCCTGGGACAGACGGTGGGGCCTCAGTTTCCCTATCTGCTAGTCCCTGATGCCCTCCAGCCCATGCCTTTGGCCATGGTGACTTCTGCTCAGAATGCTGATCCTACCTCTGCCTGGCTAATGCCTTGCCTCTAACATTAGCTAAGGGCTCCTCCTTCCTCCCACCCCCCGCCCCGCCCCTGTGCCCCTCAGTACTGCATATGCCACGGAGCCCAGGTGGGCTGGTAACTATGACCATGTAGTCCTTGCTACCATCCCAGCCTGAACGAATGAAAGGATGGATGGACTTCCTTTCTGATGGTAACTGTGGGGCCAATGTAGGCCTGTATTGTGATTCTTACCACCTCACAGTGGGCCCTGGACCACTCACTGAGAAGCCTTAACAAGCCATGAGTAATGGCAGACTCCAAGCATCTGGGGAGAAGAAGAATTGCAGCAGGAAGACTGCTTTAAGCAGGGACTTGTCACAGTCACTGGTGATAGGCAAATATGTTAGGCGCCCATGGCAGATACTGGGGTGCATTATTGACCTTCTCCAAGGAACTCAGTCTAGCTTGGACCTCCCCATCACCCAGGGATTTGGGACGTGAATGCCCAGAGGGAAAGGGACTCACGTGAGGCCGTCGGAGCCCAGTGTTCCCATCCTGCCTCCTTGCAAGTGCTCCCTGAAAGCTGTGAGTGGGTGGTGAGTACGAGGGTGCGGCTGCACGCCCCGCCCCTCCCCCAGGGTCATCAAAACCCTGCTTTATGGCCTGTCTGGCTGTCGAAGCTGCAGGGTGGGGCCATGGTTGCTGCAGGCCAGCCATTCCAGGAGAGGCCAAAGACTAGGTTTAATGGGATCCAGGCCTCTCTCCTCAATCCTTTGGGTCAGATGCCTCTTAATTGTCTTCCCACCCACACTTGGTCTGTCTGCCTGCCCCAACGGGGACACAAAGCCTCAGAGACCCTCTAACCCCAAAATGCTCCCTCCCAGAGTCCCATCTGAGGCCCCCGGAAGGAAATCACCATTGGCACCTTGACAGCCTTGGGTTACCAAGACTCTCAATAACAGGCAGCAAGTTAAATGTCACACTCAGATCCTTCCTTTCCTGGGTTTCCTCTGCTGTCATTTCTATTCTTACCAAATGCTTTCTTGTTTTCTTTTTGGTGCTGGTACTGGGACCTGAACTCAGGGTCTCTCATACTCTCACTTGGTATTTTCTCTCAAGGTTGTCCCTCTTCTAATTGAGCCACACCTCCACTTCTGGCTGTGTGGTAAGATTAGAAACTTTTCTGCCCAGGCTCATAGATATTCAGATCTCAGTCGTTTTTTTCCTTGTTTTTGTTGGTGGTGGGGCTTGAACTCTGGGCCTGGGAACTGTCCCTGAGCTCTTCAGCTCAAGGCAAGTGCTCTACCATTTGAGCCACTGTGCCACTTCTGGTTTTCTGGTGATTCATTGTGGATAAGAGTCTCACAGACTTTCCTCCCTGGGCTGGCTTTGAACTGTGATCCTCAGATCTCAGCCTCCTTACGACAGGAGTCACCAGCCCACCAGCACTTGGCCAATCAGTTTTTTTGGAAAGAGGTTGTGGGACAGAGAACCTCAGAGCACTTAGGAAGAGGAGGGAGTGGGTGTACAAGCCCCCAAGTTAGACTGATGGAAGGAGGGAAGTGGGTTGAATAAACCACTTGGCCTTCAACATCTCACTGGAGAGTCTGAAGTGCATTATCACCCCGGTTTCCACAGTGTTAATAACGCAGACAAACAGCGAGTCACTCAGCCTTCCCAACGCCCTGCCAGCTTCACAAAGGGTAGGCAATAATACCACACCCAGGGTGACAGACGCCTTGGCCTGGGCTGGGCCCTCCTTCCCCACTGAAGCCCTCGGGGCACAGAGACAGGTGTGGTCAGGAGTCCCCTCCTTCAGGACTGCTGGTAGGCAGGTCTGACCTGGGGCCCCCAGGACCTTCCTCTCTGACCCCCAGAGACGGTGGGCCCCTCACTCAGCCCGAGGCCTCCCCCTTCACTCAGCCCACCCCTCTTCCTCCCCCCTCTTCCTCCCCCCTCTCCCCCCCCCCCGCAGAAATGGGACGAGGAGCTGGCGGCCTTCGCCAAGGCCTACGCGCAGAAGTGCGTCTGGGGCCACAACACGGAGCGCGGGCGGCGCGGGGAGAACCTGTTCGCCATCACGGACGAGGGCATGGACGTGCCGCTGGCCGTGGAGGAGTGGCACCAGGAGCGCCAGCACTACAACCTCAGCGCAGCTGCCTGCGACCCGGGCCAGGTGTGCGGCCACTACACGCAGGTGCGGAGAGGGGCGGCGGGGGCGGGGCCTGGGCGGGGGCGGGGCCTGGGCGGGGCGAGGCGGCCCCTCGGCGGGGCGGGGCGGGGCCGCGGCGGGGGCGGGGCCTCTGGCGGGGCGGGGCCGCGGCGGGGGCGGGGCCGCGGCGGGGCGGGGCCCGGAAGAGAACGAGCTTCTGAGTGAGGTCCTCAAGACCTTCTGGGTCTGCATCTTCAGCCTGCTTATATCCTTTATGAAACTCTGTGTGTGTGTTTGCACACAGACATGCATGCACACATGCAGCAGTCCTAGGGCCTGGATGCTGTCCTTGAACTGCTCAAGGCTCTAGTGCTCTGCCACTTGAGCCCCAGCTCCACGTCTGGCTTTTTGGTGGTTAAATGGAGATGCGTTTCACGGACTTTGCTGCCCAGGCTGCCTTTGAACCTCAGATCTCAGCCTCTGGAACAGCTAGGGTTACAGGCGTACACACCAGTGCCAGCATGAAACTAGGCTTAGCAAGAAACAAAACAACCAACCAAAGCTTTTGAAAACCTAACCCACCCTCCCGGCCTTCTGCTGTTGAGGAGAAAGCAGGATTCTGAGAGCCTGCGTTGCAGTTTCGTAGTCACTGTCCTAGCCACACTATAGGGGGTGCTACGCAATCCTGCCCCCACCCCGTCCCACACCTATTTTCCAGGGCTAATGGCCCACCTGCAGGTGCCTGTGATTTGTCTGTTCACTTACCATTGCTCTTTCAATGTTTATCATGATGTCTAATTTGCTGCTTTGGGGTTTGGGGGAGGTTCACTCCACTTCTAAAGCAATTCTTGTCATGCTAGACAGGTATTCTGTCACTCGAGCCACGTCCCCAGCCATTTTTTAGGTAGAGTCTTTTATTTTTGCCTGGCTGGTCTCAAACCAGATCCTAGAACCTAGGCTTCCCACATTGCTGGGACTACAGGTGTGTACCACCATGCCCAGCCTAATTTATTGCTTGTCATCTGGGACTGATAAAGCAAGTCAATCTTGTGGTAGGGTTTTTGTTTTGTGTCTGTACTAGGGCTTGAGCTCAGCTTTTTCACTTAAGGCTGGTAATCTACCACTTGAGTCACAGCTCCAGTTCTGGCTTTTTGATGGTTCATTAGAGATAAGAATCTTACAGACAGCCGGGCGCTGGTGGCTCACGCCTGTAATCCTAGCTACTCAGGAGGCTGAGATCTGAGGATTGCGGTTCAAAGCCAGCCCGGGCAGGAGAGACCGTGAGACTCCTATCTCCAATAAACCACCAGAAAACCGGAAGTGGCGCTGTAGCTCAAGTGGTAGAGCGCTCGCCTTGAGCTGAAGAGCTGAGGGACAGTGCCCAGGCCCAGAGTTCAAGCCCCACAACCGACCAAAAAAAAAAAAAAAAAAGAATCTTACACTTTCCTGCCTGCACTGGCTTTAAACTTCAATCCTCAGATCTCAGCCTCCTGAGTAGCTAAGATCACAGGCACAAGCTACCCATACTCATTTAGTGGCTTAATAAAAGTTATGTTCCAGGTGTTGGTGGCTGTAATCCTAGCTACTCAGGAGGCTGAGATCTGAGGATCAAAGTTCAAAGCCAGGGCTGGGAAGGTGGCTCAGTGGTAGAGCGCTTGCCTTGCATGCATGAGGCCCTGGGTACAATTCCTCAGCACCACATAAGCAGGGAAAAAAAGCAGGAAGTGGCGCTGTGGCTCAAGTGGTAGAGAGCTAGCCTTGAGCTGAAGAGCTGAGGGACAGCGCCCAGGCCCAGAGTTCAGGCCCAGGACTGAACGCCCCCCCACCCAAAAAAAAAGGTTCAAAGCCAGCCTGGGCAGGAAAGTCTGTGAGACTCTTACCTCCAATTAACTACCAGAAAACTAGAAGTGGAGCTGTGGCTCAAAGTGGTAAAGCACTAGCCTTGAGCTGAAGAGCTCAGGGACAGTACACAGGCCCAGAATTCATGCCTCCTGGCTGACCAAAGCGGGGATGGGGGAGGTGGGGGGGGAAGTTATGGATAAGTGAATAATAATTTGTCACTGAATTAATGCTTGGGGGTCTTCTGACAGCATTTCCTGTCTCAGTCCCTTTTTGCTTGTCGCTGGCTGGGTTCTGGCTGTATTTTGAAATTGTATGGGTGTGTGTAGATCCATGTGCTAATTGAATTTTTTCTCTTCCCAAGTAATTGTTGCACAAAGATTAATATGACAGAAAGCAATCACTTTGCCACCCACACTCCTATTCCACTTCTCAGAGCCTCTCTGGTTGGTATTTTTAGTGCTATTTACAGCACCATCCCTACCCACTTCCCTCTGGGGACCCCCCCCCCCCCCATCAGAAGGGCTTATCCCCATCCACTCATTTCTCTGGACAGAGGGCTAGTCCATTGTATTCTGTAAGGTCAGATATAGTCAGCTGATTTAAATAGCCTGACTCCTGGGCACACTCTGCCTGGAAACATTGAGGGAGGATGGCAGTACACAAAGGTTGAGTTTGATTCTTAAGACACGAGTTCATTCCAGCAGCTTGCACCTAGAAACAGGCAGACTTGTGCTATAGAGCAGATTTTGTTTTTAAAATAACTTCCTTTGCTTTTTTTTTTTCTTTTTTTGGGTCCGATCGTGGGGCCTGAACTCTAGGCCTGGGCGCTGTCCCTCAGCTCTTCAGATCAAGGCTAGCCCTCTACCACTTGAGCCACAGCGCCACTTCCGGCTTTTTTCTTTTTGCTTATGTGGTGCTGAGGAATCGAATCCAGGGCCTCAGGCATGCAAGGCAAACACTCTACCACTGAGCCACCTTCCCAGACCCTTCCTTTGCTTTCTTCTTGGACTTTCCTTTTGTTTTATGTCTCAGATTCTTATTTATTTTTGTCAGTCGTGGGGCCTGAACTCTGGGCCTGGGCACTGTCCCTCAGCTCTTAGGCTCAAGACTAGCGTTCTACCACTTGAGCCACAGTGCCACTTCTGGCTTTTTCTGTTTAGTGGTTTTTTTTTTTGGGGGGGGGTCTGGTTGTGGGGCCTGAACTCTGGGCCTGGGCGCTGTCCCTCAGCTCTTCAGCTCAAGGCTAGCACTCTACCACTTGAGCCACAGCACCACTTCCGGCTTTTTTTTCTTTTTGCTTATGTGGTGCTGGGGAATTGAACCCAGGGCCTCATGCATGCAAGGCAAGCACTCTACCACTGAGCCACCTTCCCAGCCCCTATGTCTCAGATTCCATGCTGTAAGATTCGTTGCTTTGCATCTGCCCCTGTTGAAAATGCAAGGGCCTAGGGCTGGGAAGCTGGCTCAGTGGTAGAGTGCTTGCCTTGCATGCTCGAGGCCCTGGGTTCGATTCCTCAGCACCACATAAGCAAAAAGAAAAAAGCCGGAAGTGGCGCTGTGGCTCAGGTGGTAGAGTGCTAGCCTTGAGCTGAAGAGCTGAGGGACAGCGCCCAGGCCCAGAGTTCAGGCCCCACGACTGGACCCAAAAAAAAAAAAAAAAAGAAAATGCAAGGGCCTAGAGGAAGAGCCCAAAGGAAAACTTCCGGAGGTTTGCCTCAGGCCTGGGAGGGAAGTGAGTTCAGGGCCAGACTCCCTACCGCCCTGCTCAGTTTTGTCCTGAAGCTGCACCTCATCTTCAGGAACTTGGGTCTCACAGGCGGTCCGATCCTTCTCACTCCACCCCACAGATAGCTGGCATCAGGGGAACCGGGAAAGGGTGGCGCCCCCAGCTCTGGCCTCACCGGTGGGGTGTGCCCTCCCTCAGGTAGTCTGGAGTAAGACAGAGAGGATCGGCTGTGGTTCCCACTTCTGTGAGACGCTCCAGGGAGTTGAGGAGACTAACATCCACTTACTGGTGTGCAACTATGAGCCCCCGTAAGTGCTGGGGGGCCGGGGGATGGAGGGAGGCAGGACTGGACAGTTGAAGGAATCGTGTGTCTGTGTGAATGGGGCTCTGGGGTCTGTACCTTCCAATGAGCTGTGAGGGCACTGACTGGGGGTGGGGTGTCTGAGTTCGCTAACCAGGGGGCCAGGGGAGGCACGGGCTGCCTAACAAGTTGCCAGTGGGAGGGAGCAGACTCAGGGGCATGCCGAATGGGGTGCATGGGAATGGGGACCGGGTGGAAAGGGACTGGCCGACCCCCTCCAGCATTGGCCTCATCCATGCAGGGGGAACGTGAAGGGGCAGAGGCCCTACCAGGAGGGGACTCCGTGCTCCCAATGCCCCGCTGGCTATGACTGCAAGAACTCGCTCTGCGTGAACTTGGCCGGTGAGATCACGGGGCGCTGGGGTTGGGGGTGCAACTGGGTGGTCTGGGGTTCTCTTGACTGTGCATGTAGAAGGAAGCCCGCAGAGGCTCGCTCCGCCCTCCCTACGTGGCCACTTTGGCGTCCTATCATCGCAAGCTACCAGATTTCGACCTTTTGCCAATATGGAGCAATTGGAGCAGTTGCCAGGCTCAGGAGCACCAAGGGGGCCACGCGAATGGGCGTGGTCTGTGCTTCGAGTGTGCAGTGTCTGTATGCAGTGGGCGTGTTGGGCGTGCATTGAAACAGAAAAGGCCTAGAGGAGCTAGCCAGAGAAGCTCCTGAGAAGTTGGATTGAGGACTAATTGTATCCTTTAAGAAGTAACAGTTGCTGCCAGGTGTTGCACCTGTAATCCTAGCTACTCAGGAGGCTGAGATCTGAGGATCGCAGTTCAAAGCCAGCCGAGACAGGAAAGACCTTGAGACTCTTATCTCCAATAAAACCACTAGAAAACCGGAAGTGGTGCTGTGGCAGAGCCCTAGCTTTGAGCTGAAGAGCTGAGGGGCAGCGACCAGTCCAAGTTCAGGACCCACGATCGACCAAAAAAAAAAAAAAGTAACAGTTGCTGGGAATGTAGCTTAGCGGTGGAGGGCTTACCTAGCATTCATGAAGCCTCAGTATTTCTCACTGCCACATAAACAGAAAAAGGTTCGATTCCTCAGTACCATATACACAGAAAAATACACAGAAAAGGCCAGAAGTGGAGCTGTGGCTCAAATGGTAGAGTGCTAGCCTTGAGCAAAAGAAGCTCAGGGACAGTGCCCAGGCCCTGAGTTCAAGCCCCAGGACTGACAAAAAAAAAAAAAAAGTAACAGTTGCCATCTAGAGATTTGCATGCTGGAGAGCCACACGAAAACATTAGGTTGCCTTGTGTAGGTTGGGTGGAATGAAGAATGCGGGGGTTCCGTTTGCACCACTAATGCCAGCCTTGCCTATCAGAACCCAGGAGGGGCCCAGAAGAAACGCAGGATTTGCCTCATCTGGAAACTGAGGCCCGGACCACTCTGGCAACTGAAGTCTCAGGCTCTAAGGAAACTGATAGTCCAACAGTAGCCACAGAGATTCCATCCTTCTCTATAACAGAGGTCTCAGGCTCCCCAGCAACCAAGGTCCCAACTTCCTTAGCAACAGAGAAGCCCTTCTCCATGGCAACAGAGGCTCAGCCCTCCCTAGCCTCTGAGGTCCCTTCTGCTCTTGCAACTCAGAGACCACATTCCTCAGATGAAGGACTAGTTATCTTCCCACAGTCAACCCGTGATTCTGTCCCCAAGCCTGTGGACAAAGGAGCCAGCAAGACAAGCATACCCTCCACCGGCCCAGAGATATCTCTGTACCCCAAGATGTTCCCTAAAGGGGCAGGAGAGCCCCTACCCCATTCCCCCGAGGAGGCCGAGGCCGAGCCGCCTTCTCCCAGTGAGGTCTTGACCGCAGTTTTTCCAGTGGAGGACAATCCAGGTGAACTGCAGGTCACAGCGGACCACACAGGCCACACCTCCTCCATGTCCCTGCCCAATTCCCCCATCGCCTCGGCTAATGCCATGGGCGGGCTGACCCTGGCCCTGCAGTCATCCTTGCCAGGTAAGGCCTGTGGGCCCCCCCCCCCCCGCCATGTTCCCTCTTGGTTCCACCATGGCAGCATCCTGTCTCAGCATAGGCGGTAGGGGCATGGCGGCGCATGCTCCCTGAGAAGACGCTTCCTCCCTGGCTGCTGCCCGCCCCCCTGCATGGTGAGGTGGAGGAGAGATCCGGCACAGCTGTCTCCAGGCTAAGGCCTGGCTCCTTTCTTCCCACAGGGACAGAGGCTGAAGAGCCCCAGAGGGAGCTAAGGCTGAACTCCAGTCACAGCTGTGCCCCTCTCCTGGTGCTGCTGCTGCTCCCCCTGCTGTTGGCTTCCATACTCTGATCGGGACACCAAAGGCAAAGCCCGGCCCAGGAGCAGGGCCTCTCCCCACTCTGGATCGTGTTCCTCCGAACGACAGGCCGCAGCTTTCTAGGCAGGTCCTGCTCTGTGGCCCAACAGCCCCCATCACCCCATCTTCTGGACAGATTCCAGGCCAGGACTCCTGTCCCCCTGGGAGCTTCCACCGGGGCCCCTCAGGTACGGCTCCAGGGGTTCCTCTTCCTCTGGGAGTCCGGCCTCTCAGGGGCCACAGATGGTTCTGAGGGGTGTTCCAGTGGTCACCGGTTGTCACCTCCAGCAGCCTGTGGCCCCAGCCTGCTCTCCCGGGGCCAGGCAATCTTGGTCTCTCCAAGAGCTCCTGGTCCCCTTCCAGTGTCCCAGCCTCTTCTGTGAGCTACCTGAGCCCAGAAGGGCTGTCCCCAGAGGGCCTCCTGCCTTCCCAGGGTGAAGAGAGCAGCTGCCCAACTGCCATGTCCCCTACCTTGCTTCTGGCCCCCAAACAAGACATTTCCTGGCCAACAGCCTCCTGAAGGGCAAGACTTCAAGGCTGGGTCTCCTTCGTGACACCCGCTGGCTGCCAGCCATGACCGCGCCTCCCTGCCCCTCCCACCCCTTCCAGCCCAGTCCTGCACAAGGCCCGTTCTGGGCGCTCTGCTTGGGCAGTGTCCAGAGCCTGAGCTCTCCATGTGCCCGCACAGCCGGGGGGTGGGGGCCAGTGCGGAGGCACAAGGATCAGATGAGGAGCCAGCCTCACCCAAGTGGGGTTCTATGAAAGTGGAGGGCAGAGATGGGGGGTAGGGCTCCCTGAATAAACTCCTGAATAAAGCCTGTGTGAGAGCCAGGTCTCCATGCTTGTAGAGACCAAGGAGGCCCAACTCCACCCCTCTCCACATCCCTCTCCCCAAGCACTCCATGTCTTCC
Source organism: Dipodomys spectabilis (assembly GCF_019054845.1). Classification (NCBI taxonomy): domain Eukaryota; kingdom Metazoa; phylum Chordata; class Mammalia; order Rodentia; family Heteromyidae; genus Dipodomys; species Dipodomys spectabilis. Next base: position 2,059,167 of record NW_024870762.1, on the reverse strand, counting down.
TGGGCTGTCCCCTCCAGTGGCCCAGGGCGCCGCTGACCTGCTCAGGCTCAGGAGCTGGCAGCGCGGCCCAGGTGGACTCAGGGTTCAAGATCACGGCAGGACTCTGGGCCTTGGGCAGGGGAGCCGGGGGTGCTGCCCAGGGCCATCTAGGACACAGATGAGAAATGTGCCTTGCATGGGCCATGCCAGCGCCTGAGCTCCGAGGAGTCCCAAGAAAGGCCTTGGGCCCCAGGTACAGAGCGGGATTATAGAGCAGAGCTGTGTGCCAGGAAAGGCCCAGTGTGTTGGGGGAGGGACAGCGGGGTCAGGCCAGGCCAGATGCTGGTCTGCGTGGATATTCTGACGGCTCCGTGAGAGGGCGCTTTGGCCCCACGGGTCCTCCCCCACCTCCCACCTCTCAGCTCAAAGCCCCACGGCCTTCCAACCCAGTGCCACACCCACGTGAGGGGGGTGTGTGACTAAGACCCCGCCCACAAGGATGAGAGTCCCCACAAGACTCCAAATCACCACCAGTACATTTATTCGAGGGAGATGGGGGTCAGATCTTACCATGGGCTTTAGAAGGGGCAGGAGTTACAGACACCGATCTGCCTAACTTCTGCGATTCACAAGTGCTCAGGAAACCAGACCCTGCATGTGCGGCGTCACCATTAAACAGACAGGCGGAAGGAGGTCACATTCAGAGGAGTCACATGATTTCCATTCGGAGGTAGTGCCCCCGTGTCAGGAAGTAGTGTTGCGAAAACCAGGCAGAACCCGGAGTGGGCTTTCTAGTCGGGATGGCGGCCTCTGATGGGGGAGCGAGCCCTATTTACAAAGCAGGAGGAGGAGGGGCTCCCAGCCAAGCCACAGATGAGGGCTGCGCAGCCTGGGGGGGGTGGGGTGAGACCTGACCCCAACGGCTATTCCTCACCCTGGAGCCCTTACATGAGAGACTCAGCAAACCTGGGAAGAGGAGTGCACCCCAATTCTTCACCCCTAGGGCTAGAGGAGTCAATGGCAGAGCACTTTCCTGGCACGTGCAAGGCCCTGGGTTCTGCTACCAGTCTATCCCAGCGCTGCAAATATAAACCAGTCCCTCTCTACCTTCCCAGGGCTAACTGGTGACCCCTCCACTGCACGCAACTCCCCCACCCGCCCCCCCAGCCCCACACCTGGACAGACACATGGCAATATGGAAACTGAAGCCCAGCCGGGCTGGAGCACATGAAGGTGTTGCTGGGTTGGAGTGTCCCTGCAGGTGCCCGAGATGAGTGGACTTCCCCAGAGCCCGCTGAGACTGGGAGTCTGGGCAGGCGATTTGATTCAGGTTACTCCAGGGCGAAGCACGATCCTGACGACACCCGGCGGAAAAGCAGGCTGGAGCCCCGGAAGAGCTGACCCTGGATAGGAAGGGACAGATGTCGGTGAGGAAACCATGCTTCCTCGTCCCTCCCACAGGACAAGTGGCAGGAGCTCAGAGACCAGGATCAGGAGAGGAACAAGGAAGGGCAAGGGGAAGCAAAGGGAGCACACATGTGTGGGCCACCCAGGAGGCTTGCTGGCTTCGGGGTCCGACCAGATGCTGGGAAGAGCTTTGTCTGTGTCTTCCTTAGTCCCTTCGTCCATCTGGCCTCCTCCTAACCCAGAGGCCACTCAGCATAAAGCAAAGCAAGGAACAGATGAAGGACCAGAAGCCTGGTCCCTGACCAACGGGCCCCACAGCTTCAGGGCAAACTAGAACTTGAGGCTGCTCCATTCCAGACACCCCACCTGGCCTGGCAAAACCAGGCCTGCTGAGCTCAGGGGACCCTACAGAATGGCCCGATGGTCTTCCTGACAAGTCAGGACCGCAGTGGGACGGTGTCAAAGCCCACCTTAGGAAACGGAGCCTTAGTTTTTCTTTTGTCGGTCATGGGGCTTGAACTCTGGGCCTGGGCACTGTCTCTCAGCTCTTCCAGAGCACTCTACTACGTAGCCATAGCGCTACTTCTGGTTTTCTAGTGGTTTATTGGAGACAAGAGTCTCACAGACTTTCCTGCCCAGGCTGGCTTTGAACCACCATCCTCAGATCTCAGCCTCCTGAGTAGCTAGGATTACAGGCGTGAGCCACCAACGCCCAGCTGAGCCTTAGTCATGTGAATAATTTTTCCTACTCACTTTATTAATACTAAAGGTGTGGATCTCACTGCATTGCACAGGCTGGCCCTGCACCGGGCTCATGGGATCCTCCTGCCTTAGCCCCTGGAGTTGCTGGGACTACAGGTGTGTACCACTGCACCTCTGACATGTAGATTTTTCAGTGCCAGGAATTGGGTCTGATGGGTAATTTTTAAGGAAGTCCAGACTGGGCCACCTCAAATTCTTCGGAAATATGGCAAGTAGCTGGGCACTGGTGGCTGTCATTCTAGCTACTCAGGAGGCTGAGATCTGAGGATTGCAGTTCAAAATCAGCCTGGGCAGGAAAGTTCGTGAGACTTATTTGCAATTAACAACTAGAAAACTGGAAGTTGTGCTGTAGTCCAGAACAGCTCAGGGTCAGGACCCAAGCCCTGAGTTCAAGTCCCATGACTGACAAAAAGAAAAAAAGAAATGTGGCAAGTGGAAACTTAAAATGCTTTAAACCAAGTACGTGGACTCTTTATCCGCCTGATTTGCAGCATTCGTTTCTCAGGGCCCTGCATCCCTTACCCGCCCCAATGTCATTCCCCTCATTCCCCCCTCCCAATCAGGTCATTGGACTCATGTGACCAAGAACAGCAAGAGCCTCTTCTGCTGGAGCTCGCTCACCTGTGTGCTCAGGTACTTCCAGCAGTGAATCCAGGATTTGAACACCGGAGAGTATGGGGGAAGGCCAGCCTGCAGCCTGCGGGGGAAAGTGTGTGTGAGCCAACAGGCAGGGGCTCATGCGCTGGCTCCCGGCTGCCGCCTGCCCACATCCTCGAACCAGACCCCCCTTGGGGGCTGGAGGCTGAGATCACTCCCAGCTGTACCCAGCAGAGCGTGCATCCCCAGCAGCCTGAGCAGAACCAAATAGAGGGGTGCACACATACCCACAGTTGTTCACAGCCATGAGGTCTCCAACGAGCAGGAAGGGGTAGGTCAGCATGCTCACTGCGATCTAAAAGACACAGCCTGAGCGCCAGGGCCCCCACGCAGGCCCACCAATAATGAGGCAAAGACATGTCCAGCCCCAAGAGAGGGGGCCTCCTAGCCCACCCCAGCCCGCAGGGCAGGGCAGCTGGTCCGACTCACCCCCATCACGAACTTGGTGTAGCTCCGGATGGCCAGGGCCTGGCTGAACTGTGGAGACAAAGGCAACATGACTGGGCACCCAGGAGCACAGCTCCACAGCCCCCCGCCTCACCTCCACCCCTCCCCCTCCCTTCTCCAGCACCTGCTCCCCTGGCCTCAGTCATAGCCAGAGAGCTGGAGGGAGGCTGGCCGGACTGAAGCCAGGGAAGCAGGACCCCTCGTTGCTGGGCTGGAAGCCTAAGGCGTTGCCTGCGGCCACCTGACCACCCAGGCTCAGTGCCGCCGTGCCTTAGTGAGGAATGCTCCGGGCAAAACCAAACCCCCACCGTGGCCGGCAAGTGGCCCCTAACAAGGCAAGGCGATAGCACTGTCCCGGGCAGCAGCCATGCTGGCAACGGGATGGCACCGAGCCCTGGGGTGAGATCAGCTCGGCCCATGGGATGGCGAGAGAGCTGGGCAGCCTCCCCTGCTCCAGCACACACACGAACTGTCCGCACAGCCTCTGCCGAGCTGCCCACTCGGACCGAGCAATCGGCCTGCATGCGCCCTCATGCCCATGCACCATGGTGACAGCTCACCCACAAGGGCCCGGGGCAAGGGGCAGGCTGCAGCCTCGGGTCACCATAACTGCAGCGGGATCTCTAGGAGGCCATCTTTTTTAATCTGCGGACACTGAAGGTCCAACCAAGACACACCCACCCAATCCAGGGGCAGCCATCTCCAATGCAGAGCCTCACGTGGGGCCGCCCCCGCCTCCAGGTGATTCTGACACACAGGTCCCCAGGGCCCTCTCCCCAACCCCTTTAGCTTGGCCCAGCACAGTCCATCAACACCTCAGGGGCACAGACGCCCTTCAACAGCACTGCGCAGCTGTCCGGGGTCTGCGCACTGCACCCTGCGCAGACCTCTGTGGCTGAAATGCACTGAGCCTGGTCAGTGCTCTCCCCAGGCCACTGAAAAAAGACAAGGGGGAGCCCTCAGCCCCACACAGGGAAAACCTCGGCCCCACCCCGCTGGTGGCAGCAGTGACTATGAAGGCCCATTCAACTTCTTGGCCCTGATTTCCATGATCCACAAAGAGAACGCTCTGCCTGTCCTGTTCCCCTGACGATCAGTGCTGGTAGGATCAAGGGATGTGCTGTTCTGAGCTCTGGGTCTGGGTGTTGTCCTTGAGATCTTTAGCTCAAGGCAAGCGCTCTACCCCTTGAGCCACAGCACCACTTCTGGTTTTCTAGTGGTTAATTGGAGATATGAGTCTCATGGACTTATCTACCGGGGCTGGCTTTGAACCACGATCCTCAGATCTCAGCTTCCTGAGTAGCCAGGATTACGGCATGAATCCCCAGCGCTCAGCTGCCTCCCTTCTTCATTTAGTTTTTGGAGCCTGGGTCTTGCTATGTATCCCAGGCTGGCCTAGAGTTCTCAGTACCTCAGCACCCCAAGTGCTAGATGACAAGTGGACACCACCACACCTGGCCACATAAAGGTGTTGAAAGCATAAAATATGAAGCAAAAGTTAAAGGATTATGGCTATTCCCTGTCTATCTTGTGATTTCTTGAGTCTTAGTTGGGCCTCTGCCTCAAGACAGCTCAGGTAAACTGGGGCGTTTGTAGGACACGGGGGGTGGGGGAGATGAAGACCCCTGAGCCTGCCCCATCCCCTGGGCATCGGGAGAACACGGAAAGAAGGACAAGTCCTTGTTCCAACCAACCTGGGAACCTGGATTCTGGTCGTTCCCCAGCCCCCCTGGGGTGTCACTCACGCTGTCATCCACCAGGTAGGCATTGATGAAGTGGGCCAGCAGGTTACAGCCCCACAAGAAAACCACATCGCCCAGCAGGTGAGGGATTAAGCCACTAAAAAACAAGGTGAGCAGAGGTGAGGGGAGGGGAAGCGGGAGAGCGGCTCCTCGCTCAGCAGCCTTGGGAGGATGTCTGATTAGTCAGTGATGTCACAGCCTTAAACAGCAAAGTCCCGCATTACAAAGTGAATGCTGCCACGTCTGGAATTTCTGTATTCGCTTTTTTACTTTCCTCTTTGAGACAGGGTCTTGAACTTACTATGTAGCCCAGGTTGGCCCCAAATTCACAGTCCTGCCTCAGCCCCCCAGGTGCTAGGATTACAGGCCGTGCACAACCACACTGCCTAGCTAGGACTTTCAACTGCAGACCCTAAGAAAGTGTTTGAGTCAGCAGCTTTGCCTCGGCCTAACCAAGCCTCCCAAGCACTGCTCAGCACACCTCTTCTCCTTGGCCTTTGAATGGTATCTGCAATGAGGGCCACCGTGCATGGACGGCTGTGGCTGATGGGAAGGTTCCCTGAAACAGCACTGGGGCCACAGCCCATGCGGCAGTGAGGAGTACCCAGATGCCACCACACACTCGTGGTCTTCAGGGCTGGGGCTTGAACTCTGGGCCTGGGCGCTGTCCCTCAGCTCTTCAGCTCAATGCTAGTGCTCTACTGCTTGAGCCACAGCGCCACTTCTGGCTTTTTCTGCTTATGTGGTGCTGAGGAATTGAACCCAGAGCCTCATGCATGCAAGGCAAGCACTCTACCACTGAGCCACCTCCCCAGCCCCCTGAGCTTTTTTTTTGCTCATGGCTAGCACTTTACCACTTGAGCCACAGTGCCACGTCCAGCCTTTTCTGTTTATATGGTGCTAAGAAATTGAACCCAGGGCTTTGTGCATGTGAGCAAGCACTCCACCACTGACCACATTCCCAGCCCCTTCGTGGTCATCTTTTGGTTAAACCAGGATAGTCCCACCATTGGGCATACTGGCAAAGCACACACAGATGTTTCAACAGAGACCACATCCAGCCACACTGAACTAGAGATCTTTAAAAGGCAAAACAAAAAACTCATCGTCAAGCCTGGATTCCAGGTTCTGCTTGTGGCTGCTGCTTTGTGGGTGGTCTTCAGCATGAGCTCTCCTTATAGCTGAGGGACACAGAGCTCAGAACGCACAGGGGGCAGGGGCCTTGGCCATCGGGACACAGGACCCCCGAGTGCCCCGCCCCAACCACGCCCTGCACTCAGCTGCCAGCTGCCCCGCAAGCCCAAATTTTATAAGAAGCAAGAAACAGGGATTTTTGTGTGAGTGTTAATTAAATGTTAACTGATTTGTTACAACAGAAACCGCAGGGAGTCAGCCAAGGTTGCCAGTCACAGATGTCTGCGCTTTTGTTTATGCCAGGACTGGAGCTTGAACTCAGGGCCTCATGCTCTTGCTTGGCTTTTTTTTTTTATTGTAAATAATGGGGTTTTTTTTCAGTTGATTGTAAATAATGGTAGGTAAGAGTCTCACAAACTTTCCTGCCTGGCTCAAAAATGCAATCTGCAAATCTCAGCCTCTTGAGTAGCTAGGGTTACTGGAGTGAGCCACTAGCACCCAGCCAGACTCTATGATTTGGGGCAGTGACCCATTCCTGAAGATCAGACCCTGCACCCACCTGTAGCCCTGAAGCAATGGATGGGGGCTGGGTGGGTGTCCCCGGTGAGAAGGACAGTTCATGGATGGTGGCTGGTGTGAGGGTGGAACCCACGGTCTTGGGCACGCTGAGTGTGCTTCTCTCCTGAGCTACATCCTCTGATCACTTCCATTTTATTTATTTTTTTGGTTGGTCCTGGGGCTTGAACTCTGGGCCTGGGAGCTGTCCCTGAGCTCTTCTGCTCAAGGTGAGCGCTCTACCACTTGAGCCACAGAGCCACTTCCAGTTTTCTGGTGGTTTATTGGAGCTAAGAGTCCATGGACTTTCCTGCGCAAGCTGGCTTTGAATCGTGATCCTCAGATCTCAGCCTCCTTAGTAGCTAGAATTATAAGTGTGAGCCACTGGTGCCTGGCTCACTTGCATTTTTATAGGAGCCACGGCTTGCAGGGAGCCTGAAGCTTTGGTCCTGATAAGCAGACATACTATGAAGCAATAGGGGGCTGGCTCCGCACAGCTCTTCAGGCCCTGTCTGAGGGCAACAGCTATGGCCTGGGATCTGGAAACCCCTTGTGTGTTAGGAGAGCCGGCCGTGGCTGGTTGTGGGGTGGTGGATAAACTCACGTACACGAAGAATCCCAACAGCCCTTCCTCCTTGAAAATCTTCCCGATGGAGCTGAGCACGCCGCTGTGAGGAAGGCAAGGCGGAGATAGAGGTCACCCGGTCACTACAGCCCCCAGACCCAGACAGTCCCCACCAGGAGTTGCATTGTGTGTGGGGGTAATCCTATGGTCAGGAAGACCCCAAAGGGAGAAAAAAAGAGCTCTTATTTGGGGAGAAGTTTACATCATTCAGAGACTGGAAACCCAACAATCTGGCAGCCGTCCCCCGCTGCTGTGGACCGCGGGGCGTGGAAGTTAACAATGTCCACCCGTGTGGACACCTATGCAGCTGCCTGAGGACTTATCTATGGTTGAGCAACCAGAGAAGGGGGTGAGGAGTACCCTTGGGGCAGGGAAGGGGCCCTGCAGCGGAGGCCCCGGATGGGCTGGAAAACGCCGTCTGGGCCTCCCCAGCTTCGAGTTTGGCAAGTACCACCCTGCCACTGCAGCCCAGGAGACATGGGGGGACAGGAGGTAGTGTCAGATGTGACACAAAAAGGAGGAGGAGACTCGGTAACACGGCCTGCAGCTGGGAAGGACACTGGTAAGGCGGCAGGGGGAAGGCTGCTGGAGTCTGGGAGCGAGGTCCTGGGGCTGAGCCACTGCTCCTACCACAACAGTGGCTCAAGCCAAATTATTCCCTCTGGTGCCATTTACCAGCCCCAAACTTCGGGCTCAGAGACTAGGCCAATTCCCATCATGAGGGAGCCGTAGCTCCTAGGCTTCCCGGAGTGAAGAGCCCCAAACAGGTGCCAAACACTGACCCCAGGAAATGAAAGAGAGGAGGGTGGGCCTAGATGTGTCACGTGACCTGCCTCTTGTCCTGCCCAGAGCCTGGCAGAGCAGCTCTAGGAATATGCCACACACTCTTCTAACTTAAGAGTAGGAAAAGAACTGAGAGCCAAGTTCTCAGAGCTTAGAACGATCAAGACATTAGACCCCAGCTTAGGCATAAACGGCTGAGTCAGCTCTAGAACGTGAACATCCAATCCAACAGACTCCACTCCAATTGGTGCTTGGCATCGAGACTCCACGCATCCCTCTGCAAACATCGGCCCACCTAGGGCAGCTCCGAAAAGAAACAGCAAGAGGACATGGTCCTCTGAAGTGCGGAATGAGCTGTCACAGAAGTTAGATCGCAGCATGTCCTTGGCCAGTCCCGAGAATTACCCACCTGTACTTGGCCTCCCGTCCCACAAACTGGACCATGCAGCGCATTGAGATGACTGCGGAAGGAAAACACAGAGGTGACTTGGGGACACCAAGTCATGGCCCTGGCCTGGGTGTCCCATGCGGAGTGACTACTGGGCCTTGGCCTGTATTACCGTGTGACAGAGGTAGGACTCGGCCTCCCACCTCCCCTGGGAAGAACACCAGCTGCTTTTAGAAAGACTACTTCTACTACTTCTCCCCAGCCACCAACCAGTGGTTCAACCACAGTCTCTCTACAGTCTGTGAGGGTTGTCCCAAGGTACCCCCCCGCCACCCTGGGTGTGGTGTCCTGGAGGTGGGGGGGTGCTCACCATGCAGTGGGTGCGCCAGCATGCGGGACACACACTGCATCATCATCTCGTAGGACGTCTGCAAGAGAGCACAGGGGAGGGGCATGCCATCAGGCCTGACTCGGAGCTGGCACTCATGGGAAGAGCAAGCCCCATGGGAGAAACCTGGGGAACCAGTCTGCCCAGGATGCAGTCCACCCCTCACCCCCTCTCCTTCCCCCAGCCAGGCCCAGGTCCAGGGCACCAGCCTGATCCGCCAGTGCCCTCTGGGGCTCCTTTCACACATGGCCAGCACAGGGCCCACCCTACTGAGAACTGAACAGACCCCTGCCCAAGGGCTGCGGCCTGGCTAACGACACACCCACCTCCTTCACAACTTTCTTCAGCGAAGTCTTCATGTCATCCTTGTTGGACACCTGCTCAATCTCATCGGGAGGGAACACCTGCGGACCAAGCATGCACGGACAGAGCTGTCAGGATGCTGCTTCGGGGAAGACCTCCAGAGTCTGCAATGGCCGTTACCTTGGCAACCTCATGTGACTTGCAGCCTGGAGCCCACGGTGAGACAGCCACCGGCCCAGAGCTCCTCCCAGGCACAAGACCAGGGGAAGGGGAGGGGAGGCCAGGCCACCCTGGGCAGTGGCTGGGGGCTCACCTTCTTCATGCTGCCCCGGGTGACAGTGGAGAGGGCGTTGGACATCAGGCGGGGGCTCAGGCCCCGGAAGAGCCCTATCTTCCCATCCACCTGCACAATGTACTTGGCTGTAAGAGAGCAGACAGGACCGTGTCACCCCAGACACAGCTCTTCCCTCCTGCTGCTGCCGACCGCAGGTCAGAGGAAAACATCTCCTGCGACCTGGAAATGATCTCCAGTCCCAAATGTCACCTAGCCGGCTGCCTTTCATAAAAGCTTCAAAACACTTCCCTGACACACGCACTCCTATCTTTCCCTTCCCTTTTTCCGGCAAATTGAACTGTGCTTTCTCAACCCAAAAACTCAAGGGCTGGAACCCAAACACCGGTTTCCATTGCTTATGAAGTTTTTCTCCCAGGAAAGGAAAAAGGGAGACTGTCCCAGGCATGAAGACCTTGGCAATGTAGGGGGGGAATAAAGGATGGGGCTCACAGCTGGGGCAGCCACACCCAGGACACCAGTAAAGAAAAAGGGGGTTGTGAGAAATGAGAAGCAGCAGTGAAGTTTCTGGAAGCCCAGGGCAGGTGGGTATGCAGGCCCAGAGCGGCCTGGCCTGTGTGAGCCAGGGTCTCTTAGGTCTCTCCCTCTAGGCAACATGGTCCATGTTTCGTCCAGCTTCATAACCTTTTACTGCACACTGCATCACACTGGCAAAGGCGATGGAATTTTATAAATGCGTATCTGGAAGCTAAAGGAACATTCTTTTATCCTGCGCTCCCCGCCCCCACCCCCTTTTTTCAGGTGACATCAGCTCTCTAGCACCCCACAGAGGCAGCCACATGCATATGCACCCCATGCACCCCTTTCTTCTTGGCAACAAGTCGGCCAGCCCAGCAAGGCCATGTCACAGCCAGCCAGGGCTTCCCCGGGGCAGCCCAAGTGCACCTGCTACCTGTACACATGGCTTTCTGAGAACGGATGGGTTGGAAAGGCAGGGGTGAGAGGGGAGGGGACCCTGGGCCACATGACCACTGAGCCACGGGAGAAGCTTTTGTGCTCTTGGATAAACTACCAATAAAAACGGAGCAAGGACCCCCTACTTCTCCGGTTTCATAGTTTACGGACAGCGGAGCGGGGGGGGGGGGGGGGGGTGCAGGGCCCCATCGCTCCCCAGTGCTGCAGAGCCTGGACACCCACTAAGGAAGTTTTGTTCGCACCACAGAAGGACACGGCAGCTGTGGAGCGTCAGCAGGATGCGGGGGAGGAGCAGACAGTCCAGACAGCCAGACTGTCTAGTTGGCCAGACACCCGGCCCTTCCTCCTCCCTGGGCAGGTGTGGTGTCCGGAAGTGCCCAGTGGACATCTGCCCACCACATCCAGACTGAAATGACGTTAACATAAACCTATGGGGCGGCACTTAAACCCGGCTCATTGTGGTAGAGAGCCCCACAGCCCCATTCAGAGGCCTTTGAAGGGCTGTGACCCGCATACCAATGGTCAGGGGCCCAACCCCAAGTCTCCATCGACACACAGTCCATGCAAGGGGGCATCCGGCCCGCTGCGCCACGCCTAGCGTGTATCTTTGTATAACAGCTTCACTCTACAAGGCTGGAGCAGCCCCCTCCCTACACTGACAATCTTAAAATAACCACCAGCAAAGGCAGATTTCTCCAGAAAATGGTACTTTTTGCCTGCCCAACTTTGCCCTCAACTATTGGGGGGAGTCAAAAGAGGGATAAATGACTGATTCTGCCAACAGCCAGTGAACAGGTGACAAGCTCAGAAGAAAAGCCTTCCAGAGAGCCTTCTGGACTGGCCAAATGGGTAGTAAGAGCTGGAGTGGGAAAACAATGCACAAGGGAGCTCTAGCTATGAACAAGGAGAGAAACAGCACTTTCAAAGAAGGCGCCATCTCGGTCACCTGACAAGGATGGACCCAGGACGAGGGGCAGCTGCATAGGCCAGCTGGCCGCAGGCACAGGGAAGACATCCCCTGGGGAAAGCCTGGGGATGCAGAGGGCAGGTGACGTTACTCTGCAGGCTCAGAGCAGGTGGGTGGCCGCCCAAGCTCACACCTCCAGACAAGGCAGGGGGGCCAGGCTGGGACTCTGCACAGCGCCATGATGGGCATTGAAGGCATCCTGCCTGGGGAGCTCAGGGGAGCAGGATGGCCCAGGGGCGTGAAAGGAAGATCCTTGCCCATGGGACCTGCTAGGCCTCCTGCTAGGTAACGTAAAAGCTGATGAGAAGGGAGAACGGGAGGGGGTGGGTGGCAGGGCTGGAGGGGACCATTGTCCTGGACTGACTTCTGATACCTGTCTGTCCCCCGCTGGCGGGGTTGGGGGCGGGCACCTTGCAGGCAGAGACACTGGACCAAAGCCGTCATGTTCACCTACTCCCACCTGCCACCTCTGGCCAATCTGTTTCCCCTCCTTGGCGCCAAGGATGGGGGCCAAGGCTCACAGCAGGTTCGACGGGGCCAGCTGGCCTGCTCCAGCTCCCGCCTGTGCTGGGTGGGGGCGGGCTTTCCGGCGGGGAGCGCACTCACCGTAGGTGAAGAAGCTTGGCAGATAGAGGACCTTCCTCCCCAGTACATTGGTCCCAAGGGTGGGGGGCATCGGCTCATGACCCACCTTCAGAATGAACAGAGACAAAAGGAAGGGTCCACGGGTGATTCAGTCACTGACTCCCCTCTCACCCAGGTTTCTAATTCGTCTCCCTCCGATCTGCATGCTGCTCATCTCTCGCTTCCAGCACCCAGAATCATCCCCAGGGTTGGCAGCCACCAGCACAGCCTGCTGGCCCAGGAACAGCAAGGCCCAGCTCTAGCTCCTGGCCACACCCTCTCCAGCATCCTCACCCCGAGGCCTAGACAGCATTCCCACTCTGAAGTTCTTCAGACTCCAAATCTGTGTATTCTCATCCCCAGCACAGACTTCACTGCAACCTAATTCCAAGTGCAGCAAGGCCAACGCACACCAGCCAGGTCTCAGTCCTCTGTAACGTCTTGCTGAGCCTACTGCAGACACCTGCCACTCAGCCCTCCCAGTCCCAGGCTTATTGACTGTTCCCACAAGTCTACTTGCTCCTCAAACATACTCCCAACTGTGCTCTAATCTTTATCACCCCACAATAGGGTGTATAGAACGTATCACAACCACAGGTAGGTGAAGGATGGAGCCAGCCATACCCAGGGGTCCCAATGTATGGGGAGATTTTCTGATGCCAGATAGGAGACCAGTGCCCAGGTGGGGTATGAGAAGACCCACCTCCCTTGGCAGGGGGCCTAGGTACCAACTCTGTGCCCTCACACAGGCCAGCCCCTGATCAAATGGGGAGCCCCTGGAGGTGGCAGAGGACAAAGCCTGAAAACCACAGATCAGGAAGTCCCACCTTACAAAGTGCATTAGGTAGTCTCTGAGCATTTTTCTGGCTCAAGTTCATTTTTTTTTTTTTTTTCCCGTACCCTAGTATAGGTGGCTACCTTTTGAAAACCAAGTTGTCCTTTGTGGATGTGATTCTGATACACGATGAATTACTGACTGTAAATTTAACTACCTACTCCCTGAAGTACTAGGACTGTCTTTAAAAAAAGCAAAAACAAAGCTGGGCGCTGGTGGCTCACGCCTGTAATCCTAGCTACTCAGGAGACTGAGATCTGAGGATCGCGGTTCAAAGCCAGCCCAGGCAGGAAAGACCATGAGACTCCTATCTCCAATAAACCACCAGAAAACTGGAAGTGGCGCTGTAGCTCAAGTGGTAGAGCGCTCGCCTTGAGCTGAAGAGCTGAGGGATAGCACTCATGCCCAGAGTTCAAGCCCCACAACCGACAAAAAAAAAAAAAAGCAAAAACAAAACACTTCCCAGCCCAGCTGAGCAGGGACAAGTCCCTTTCTAGGCCTTTCCCCTTTGGGGTTTAAAGCTGAGATTGTCTCCTCTCAGATAAAGGTAGCATTCTTCTTAAGCCCCACCTCTAGGCTTTGGTTCTTGCTCTTCCCTGGCCTTACCAATCCAACCACTACAGTTTGGAAGTCCCTCCACCCCATATCCCCAGGGCTTCCAAATCTGTGAGGTCCATCAACATCAAAGGAACACAGATCCCCATTTTTCTCACCTCCCAGTGTTAACTACTTGTCTCCAAGTCATGCTCACTAATTGCATCCTTAAATCGGTTAACCCAATCCTGACCACAGCCATCGCTGTGGCCTGGTAACCAGATACTGGCAAAGCCAACCTACCATCTTCAAAGTTCTACTTACTCCCCAATTCCAACACCTATGGGCCCAGCTCTAAGGTTCTAGGACTTACTCAATTTCAAGCACCCTCTGCCTGGCACTCACTCCTGCTCTCCCAAATGGTAATCTGCCTTCTTGAAAGGTGTTACTGTGACTCCCAAGCTGTACCCATTGACTTCACCCTGCAGAAGGCTGTACTCAGACCCCCCCCCCAACCCTGGATCGCTCATCCTCACCTGCCCAACATCCAGGGACCCTCAATCTTGGGGCTCCCTCATTGCCAGGTTCCCTTTCTGAAACTTTTTTCTTTTTTGTCTGAACTTTTTTTCTTTTTTGAGACGAACTCAGGGTGCTGTCTCTAAGCCTCTCTGTGCTCAAGACTAGTGCTCTATAATTAAACTACAGTGCCACTTCTGGCTTTTTTTGAGTAGTTTATTGGAGATAAGAGTCCCACATGAGGTGGGGGAGGGTTGGGGGCTGGGAAGTGGCTCAGTGGTAGAGTGCTTGTCTAGCATGCATGAAGCCCTAGGTTTGATTCCTCAGTACCACATAAACAGAAAAAGCCGGAAGTGGTGCTGTGATTCAAGTGGTAGAGTGTTAGCCTTGAGCAAAAGAGGCTCAGGGACAGCGCCCAGGCCCTGTGTTCAAGCTCCAGAACTGGCCAAAAAAAAAAAAAAGTCTCACGAGCCCTTTTCTGCCTGCGCTGACTTCAACCTGCCATCCTCAGATCTCAGCCCTGGAGCCACTGGCATCTGGCTCCCAAAACATTTTTCTTTCTTTTCTTTTTTCCCAGACCTGTAAACACAGTGATGAGCATACTTCTGCACCCATCTTCCTGTGAAGCCCACCCGGCATCCTAGCAGACACTCAACCCTCCACCTGTCACTCTGCAAGTCCAGCCTCATCCCGCCACACCCCACCAGCTCCCAGCACCCTCATTTCTCAACTCAAGCACCCCCAAAACCACTAAATCCCAACCAAGTGTTAGTCTTCCCTGGTCAACCATTCCCAAATTTCAGCCACAAGTAAGATTGTAGCCAGACAACTCATGGCATCTTCTCATCCCCTGTCAGATTACCCCCATTCCTCAGATCCCCCCCCCAGTGTGAATGACTTCTGTTGTTAAAGCCCTTGTTCCAAACCTATGTTGCATTTTCACAAAGACAGTAAAAACCTAACACCCACTTCCCTTCACTCCGATCAAACCTCAAACCCACTGGGTGGTCTCTCACAAATGAGCACACCCCCCCCTCCACTCTGCTGAACTGGAAAATTCTAGCCTTCCACTTCAGGTGTCTATCAAAACCGGTCGCATCCCGGCCACGCCCACCTAGTTCGCCAGCAGCGCACCCCGACACGAGCCTCTTCCCGAGCCCCGCATCTCCTCTTTACTCCACCACCCGCCATCCTCAAATAGGTGAGGTGCCCAAGCCAGCGAGCGCCCCTGGAATCCAGGCGACCCTGCGTGGCTCCCAGCGTGCCCCTTCTGCCCGATTCCAAGACCCCCAGACACAAGAGCTGCAACTCCATTTTCTCCTCCAAGTGCGTCACCGCCTTCCTCCTAAAGCCTCCAGGCTTCCCTCCCTCCATTCCCTCCTCCCTCCCCCCCAGACGCGTCTCCCCTCTTCCCACCAAGTCTGCCGTCACCGTGAAATCCAGAACCCCCATCTCCGGTAAACCGATAGCTCTCCCAGGATGAACGCCCTGCCTTCGCGCTGAACCCAATACCAACTTCTGCCCTCCCCCTTCGGACGCCCTTTCTTTCTCCCCCCCGATTTTTGTCGCCGGCGCCCACTCCTTTGTCCCCCACAAGCTGCTTGTAGGTCCATCCCTGGAAATGCAAAGCCCCGCTGCCCTCCGTCCTAACTGTGCTCCCCGCCTAGCCCTGACCCCCACCCTCCACTCCATCCAAACTTCTCGCCCCTCCCCAAATCCAATCCCAAGCCCACCGCCTCCATGTCCTTCCCTCCCAAGCCTGCCACCCCCATTTCCGGCATACACCCCCCAGATTCCCTAGCTCCTTTCGCCAACCCGTCACTCAGGCCCCTTCGCGCGCTCTCCTGCACCCCCAAACCCGACCCCGGCGCTGCCACGCCGCTCACCGCCTTCCCCTTCCTCCCTGCCCTCGCCCCGAATCCGTCCCGCCGGCCCAGTCCTCCTGCAGGCCCCGGCCTGGGCCCGTCCCCTCCCCGGCGTCCCCCGCTTCGCCTGGCGCCCGCCCGCGGCGCCCCGGGCCCGCACCTGGATGAGCAGCTTCACGTAGAGCAGCGGGTGGCTGAGCGCCGTCACGCCCGCGCCCAGCGCCACGAAGAGGGCCTCGGTGGTCGGGGCGTTGTCCCCCGAGCCCAGGCCCCCGGACCCGCCGTCCATCCTGCGGGCCGAGGGCTGCGCCGCAGGCCGAGGGTGGCGCGGGTGTGCGCGATGCGCGGGCGGCGGATCGCGAGCCCGGGCCTCGACCCCCGCCGCCGCGCCGCCGCGAGCTCCGGCTCCTGCTCCGGCTCCCGCCATCCCCGCGGCACCGCCGCGAGCCCAAGGCACCACTTCCGGGTCCGAAGCCCCCATGGCGCCGGGCGGCGGGGTCACTCCCCGTCACATGCCCGTGGCCACGCCCCCATGGGCGCCGGGGGCGTGGTCGGACTGTACCATTCACCGTCGCGGGGGAGCCCTGGAGCGCGGCGCGGAGGCTCGTACGCCCGATGTGGCTTGTGGGCGAAGACGGAGCCTGGCGGGATGCGGGACCCGGGACAGGACCAGTCAGTAGTCGTGGACGGCCGGGGTCGCGGGATCCCGAGCGTGGGGGCCGTCACCGGCCCGCGGGCTCCCCCTCGCGGGAGTCCGAGAGCGCGGCGGGGGCGGAGCTCGGCCGCCCGGGCCGCCCGACGCTCCCCGTCTGGTCCGGGGCGCTCTCGGGCCCCTCGGCGCTTCGGCTTTCTCCGCAGCCCTGGGACCGCCCCTTTGCGGCCCAGATCCGGGTCACCCCGGCCTTCGCGGGATCCTGGGCCTGCAAAGCCCGGGCCTCCCTTCCAAGTACCTGCCTCGAGCTCCCTCCGTGCCGGACAGCGCCCCTGAAGCCCGCGCTCCCCGGGGGAGCCTTGGCACCCAAGCCCTGCACATGAGGTGAAGTCGTGTATCTGCCTCTAGAACGGGAAGGCTTTCATCATCCTTCCACGGAAGAACTGCAGGCCCTGCCAGAGGCCCTCGTTAACGCCAGAAAGAAAGATCTCGTCCTTATTGTTGGAGAGAAGCCTCACAAGAACCCTGGAAATGCTTGTTCCGGCTGGTGTCCTGCGCCTGTTTGCGGGCGCCTCATCCTGTGCTCCGCACCCCTCCAACACGGGCAACAGCTGCCAGGCTAGACGGAGGCACACAATAAGCACTGCTGTTATGTGGACGCTGGGGTCTGCAAAGACAGCACTGGGGGATCCAGCGCCATGAGGCTCCCATCTTCCTTACCCCAGGGTAAAAGCTAGTCTCTCCTAGTCACACCTGACAAACAGATGCGATACATTTCCATGTTTAAAACGTGCCAGTCTCAAGCCAGGTGCTCATACCCGTTATTCTGGCTCCTCAGGAGCCTGAGATCTGAGGATTGCAATTCAAAGCCATCTGGGGCAAAAAGAAAAAGTCCATGAGACTCATACCTCCAATTAACCATCAAAAAGCTAAAAATGGAGCTATGGCTCAAGTGGTAGAGTGCTAGCCTTGAAGAAAAAAAAGCTCAGGGGCAATGTCCAGGCCCAAGTTCAAGCCCCAGTACCAGCACATACACACAAAAAATTATACCTGTGTAGCTCAAGCAATAGAGCGCCTGTCTACAAAGCAGGAAACCCTGACTTCAAAGCCTAGTACCAGCAAAATAATAATAATGTAATTTATATAGTTACTTATGTATCATCACTTAAAATGTTAGCAATTCCCCACAGGCTTGAAGCAGTTTAAAAACAAAACAAAACAAAGAGCAGAATATTAGCAGGAAAATTGGCAAGGCCTTGGGAACTGCACGTCTGTTTAGAGCACCGTGGGTCCCTGGGATCCTGTTGGGGAGCAATGTTGCAGGGAGAAAAGAAGAGAAATAATAAGTGGTCACCATTGTAACTAAGTTGCCATTGGACTAAGAGATCAGAAGGGAATCTGTGAGGTCTCACACATGCTACTGTTCGTAGATCTGGGAAAATCTTTTTCTCTGCTGCTTGCTGCCCACCTGCTTTCCTGGGGTGGGAAGGACTGGGTTTCAGAGGTTTTGGGGGAGCAGTTATTAGGTAGTATATGGCTATGAACTGACACCCCCCTCCCCACCCTACAGAGATGCTGGGGAACTGGACCCACTGTGAGAAGACGCAGCCTTGACGAGCTTAGCTGTGTAACTGGGTTGAGCAAGCCATGGACAGCACAGTACATAACACTGAAAATGGTTGTTTTATGAACTTCTCTTGGTGGGAAAGGAAACAGTGAAACATCTGGCAGCAGAGAACCAGTGTCCTCTAGGGAACATCAGGCCCGGCAGTCAATCCGGACAAAAAGCTGTAGCAGGTACAGTCCTAGCTACTCAGAAGGCTGAGATCTGAGGATTATGGCTGGGAGACAGTCTAGACAGACAAATCCAGGAAACCATGATATCCAGTTAACAGGCAAAAAGCCAGAAGTGGAGACATGGCTCAAATGGTAGAGCACCAGTTGTAATCAAAAGCTCAAGGCCCTGAGTTCAAGCCCCAGGATCAACACACACAGAAAAACAAACACTTAAAGCTCTACCCTTTATCTAGTGAGTTGACTGGGAACCTCTAGGATGAAGCCTAGAAACAGAATGTTCTAGGGAAGCCCTGCAGGTGATGGCTAGGGAACCCTGGCCCAGCAGGAGAGGTAGGGCTCAGAAGAAGACAGCTAGAGACTGGCCTGAGTTTTACTGCTTTCAAAGGGAGATCAGCAGTCCTGGGGCTTGAACCCAGGACCTTGTGCTTATATAGACAAGTGCTGTGCCATTCGAGCTATACTTCTAGCCCCTTTATTTATATTTTATTTCTCAGAGAGGGTCTCGCTAACTTCCCCTAGGCTGGCCTGAAACTCAAAACTTCCTGCCTTTGTTTCCTGAGTGCTGAGATTACAGGCGTGAGCTACCATCTCCAGCTAACAGCCAGTTTGAAATTTGTCTTCCTTCCCTCAGGCCAAGCAGCAACTCAAACCTTCTTGGTACTAGGTGACTGGAAGCTACGCCTTGTCCAGGAGACTCAGGTCTGGGATCCCAGCAGGGGCTGGAAGCAGAGCAAGTCTCAGCTTCCAATAAAGCTGAATTTTTGGCACTTGGGGGTGGCGAGGGGGAGCTCAGGTGGGATGGGAAGCAAAAAACTCCACGTCTTTCATAAGTGTTTCCCAAGCACCTTTGGGCACCAGGCACCCCCATCAGTGCCAGGGACGTAGCAGTAAGCAAGCAGAAGCACAGCCCTCACGGGGCTCTGTTTCAGTGCTGGGAGCCCTGCGTGTGGGAGCTGCTGTGGCCACTGGGAGGCCTGGGGCATAAAGAAAGGCTTTGGTGACAAGGTGAGGTTTCATCAGTGATGGAGGAGGGATAGGATGAGGGTAAGCCGCGCAGATACTTGGAGGAGGAAAGTTCTGACTTGGAGTAATAAGTGCAAAGGCCCTGAAGTAGGAGTTGGGTAGGGAAGAAGGCAAAGAGGAAGAGAGCGGTGAGAAAGTAGGCAAGCGAGGCCAAGGGCTTGGGCCCTGTAGGCCATTGGCGATGGCATGGCCTTGATGTATCTGGAGCTGAGACTCTTGAAAGGGAAACTGAGGCAAGATAGAGGATAGGTAGGCAGCTCTGGTCCCCAGGTGTCCTACAGGGGCTGTGAGTCTGGCAGGGGAGCACCAACCACTGTTTGCCAGCCCTGAGGGAGGGTCCACCTGGCTGGGGAGAAGAAAGAGGCTGGCTGAGACCTCAAAGATGAAGGACAAGGTTGGAGCAGGAAGTGGGGGAAAGAGAACCCCACCCCTTCCTCACCCACTTCCTGTCCTCTTCAGCCAGGTCACCTGGCAGGATCTATGGCCCTGTTTATGAAACAGCTGTCCCTGAAGACCAGGAAGGAGGACCATGGGAACAAAAAGGGGGCCTTAGCCCAGTGCCAGTCGTTGACACCTGTGATCATAGCCACTCAAGAGGCTGAGAGCTAAAGGATGACGGTTTAAGGCCAGCCTGGGCAGAGAAGTCCATGAGAGTCCATCTCCAAATAAACCAGCAAGAAAGCAGGGTTGGAGGCATGATTCAAGTGCTAGAGTGAGGGCTAGGAATAAGAAAGTAGAAAAAGAGGGCTGGGAAGGTGGCTCAGTGGTAGAGCGCTTGCCTTGCATGCATGAGGCCCTGGGTTCCATTCCTCAGCATCACATAAGCAAAAAAAAAAAAAAAAAAAAGCCGGAAGTGGCGCTGTGGCTCAAGCAGTAGAGCGCTAGCCTTGAGCTGAAGAGCTGAGGGACAGTGCCCAGGCCCAAGAGTTCAGGCCCCACGATCAGACCCAATAAAAAAAAAAAGAAAGTAGAAAATGAAAGGCCCGGAGTTTAAATCCCAATAACACCTTCCCCATAAAAAGGGGACGCTTATGGTGTACCGCACTGGCCTAACTGTGGAGACAGAGCCATTGTGTGGGAAGACAGGTGGCAGCTCAGGCAACAGGAACAGTTTGTTCCCTTCATCCACTTAAAAGCCTGGTGCTTCTCTTTGAGCTGCTCAAGTTTCTCCTGGAGCTGTGGTGTGGGCATTGGGAAATGAGCGGATCCTGGCCCAGCCTGGAAGCTGAACACTGGCTCTGGAGCCTTCCCATGCACAGCCTGTCATCTCCCTGGCCTTTGGCATGGCCTCCTGGTCTCTCTTCTTGTGCCTCCTGCCCAGGTCCTGCTCTAGCCCTGCTACCCCTCTTCTCCCCTTCCCCCCCCCCCCCGGCCTTTCCTGTCTCAGGCCCAAGAGTGGGCAGAGCTCATGGGGCTGTGCATTGTGCCAGTCCTGGCCCTGGGGCTGTTTCTTCCCCAGTGCCCTTCCCAATCACTGCCTCTAGTGACCTTGAGCCTTTCCTGACCCAGGGGAGGGCTGCTGGGCCTGGCACAGCCTGGTCCAGTCCCTACAAGTGCCAGCTGGGGAACCAGAGAGTTCACAGGCTGAAGAGAAAAGCTGTTTGTCACTGGTATCATCTAGCCGCCCACGTCAGCCCAGACACACGCATGCCTTCTGGCTTTGTGCCATCTTTGTGGCCTCAGAGCAAGCACACCTGGACAGCAGAATGGCTGCCCTGAGTGGGGACGGGTACCCTGGATTCCTCACAGTGCTAAGCGGCTCTGGATAAAAACGTTCCTGGACTGATAAGAAAATATAGGACAGTGCAGGCCACAAAGAACCAGGTTTAGCCAGTGCCTGTGGCTCACACCTGTAACCCTAGCTACTCAGAGGCTGAGAGCTAAGGCTTGAAGTTCAAAGCCAGCCCAAGCAGGAAAGTCCATGTGACTTTTTTTTTCTTTTTTTGCCAGTTGTGGGGGCTGAACTCTGGGCCTGGGCGCTGTCCCTCAGCTCTTCAGCTCAAGGCTAGTGACCTACCACTTGAGCCACAGCACCACTTCTGGCTTTTTTCTGCTTATGTGGTGCTGAGGAATCGAACCCAGGGCCTCATGCATGCAAGGCAAGCACTCTACTACGGAGCCAACTTCCCAGCCCCCCCATGCAACTTTTTTTTTTTTTGGGGTCTGGTTGTGGGGACTGAACTCTGGGCCTGGGCGCTGTCCCTCAGCTCTTCAGCTCAAGGCTAGCGCTCTACCACTTGAGCCACAGTGCCACTTAGGCGTTTCTCTTTTTGCTTATGTGGTGCTGAGGAATCGTACCCAGGGCCTCAGGCATGCAAGGCAAGCACTCTACCACTGAGCCACCTTCCCAGCCCCCCCATGCAACTTTTAATCGCCTAGTAACCAAGCCAAATGAAGCTGTGGCTCAAATGGTAGAGCATGAATGAAAAGAGAATGAAAAGCTAAGGGACAGTGCCCAGGACCTAGGACCAGCGCTCGCGCGCGCGCGCACACACACACACACACACACACACACACACACATACACAGGAGGCGAGGCAAGGCCTCACAGCAGTGGGGCAGGCCAGTAGTTCAGAGTCCCCCAAAACGGTGGCATTTCTGGACAAGGAACAGAGGAGAAAAATTCTAGCTGCTTGGGGGAGGGGACAGGTGAGACCATGTCAGAAAGGCTGGAGTAGCCAGGCACTGGCAGCTCCCGCCTGTAATCCTAGCTACTCAGGAGGCTGAGATCTGAGGATTGCAGTTCAAAGTCAACCTGGGCAGGAAAGTCTGTGAGACTCTTATCTCCAATTAACCACCAGAAAACCAGAAGTGGCGCTGTGGCTCAAGTGGTAGAGTGCTCGCCTTGAGCTGTAAAGCTGAAGGATAGCACCCTGGCCCAGAGTTCAAGCCCCATGACGGACAAAAACGAAACAAAACAGCCGGGTGCTGGTGGCTCACTCCTGTAATCCTAGCTACTCAGGAGGCTGAGATCTGAGGATCGTGGTTCAAAGCCAGCCCGGGCAGGAGAGACCTTGAGACTCCTATCTCCAATAAACCACCAGAAAACCGGAAATGGCGCTGTAGCTCAAGTGGTAGAGCGCTCGCCTTGAGCTGAAGAGCTGAGGGACAGCGCCCAGGCCAGAGTTCAAGCCCCACGACCGACAAAAAAAAACAAAAAACAAAGAAACCAGAAAGGATTGAGCTGAAGGCATGGCTCAGGTGGTAGAGCACTAGCTGTGAACAGTAAATCACAGCAGGAGTGCAAGGCCCTAAGTTCAAGCCTGGGTATCAGCATAAGTTACTTAACCTCTCTGATCCTGTTTCCTCTTGTGGTACATGGGCATGAAACAAGAAGGAACTCCTAGATACAAGACAGAGTATATACTTTGGCTGTTACTGCTTCCACTTCCTGGAGGAAGTGGCTCTCTGTGGGGGTGTGGGGAAAAGACATCAACGCTAAGATAAGGACACTCAATGAGGTGGTGGTCACAGTGTCTCCCCCTGCTGGCCAATCACAGGTCAAAGATTGATTGGTTGATTTCTCAGTGGTGGGGTGGAACTCAGGGCCTGGGCGCTGTCCCTCAGCTCTTCAGCTCAAGGCTAGTGCTCTACCACTTGAGCCACAGCACCACTTCCGGCTTTTTCTGTTTATGTGGTGCTGAGGAATTGAACCCAGGGCCTCATGCAAGCGAGGCAAGCGCTCTACCACTGAGCCAGCTTCCCTGCCCTACTCTACCACTTTAAACCACAGCTCCACTTGCATTTTTCTGGTGGTTAACTGGAGATAAGAGTCTCACAGATGTTCCTGCCTTGGCTGGCTTTGAACCACAATCCTCAAATCTCAACCTCCTGAGTAGCTAAGATTGCAAGTGTGAGCCACCAGCACCTGGCTTACATGATCTATTTTTTTTAATTTTTGGGTCCGGTTGAGGGGCCTGAACTCTTGGCTTGTCCCTCAGCTCTTCAGCTCAAGGCTAGCGCTCTAACACTTGAGCCACAGCACCACTTCTGGCTTTTTTCTTTTTGCTTATGTGGTGCTGAGGAATTGAACGCAGGGCCTCATTCATACAAGGCAAGCGCTCTACCACTGAGCCACCTTCCCAGCCCCACATGATCTATTTTTAATAATAATAAAAAAAGTTATTTCCTTATAGCAGTGAGCAGGGCCACACCCAGGAAAGAAGATGCCAGAAAAAGGACCGACCTCAAAAGCTCCCTGGGCCCTGAGAGGATCTCTAGCTTTCTTCTAGTCAAGGTTCCAACTCCAGAACCTTCTGGCCCTGGCAGGTCCTTCTGGGACTGGGGGTCTCCAGGAACCTAGGGTCAGCCGCAGGCAGGTAGGCGTGGCCACGTGGTGGGCTCCACCCACCACGGGGGGGGGGGAGGGGGAGAAACTGGCCTTTCCCTCACTGGCCCCTGGAACTGCTTCCTCTTTCTTCTCTCTCTGCAGCAAAGAGTGGGCTGCAGAGCCCAGGTGGCTGGCTGCTGGCTGCAGGGTAGCTGAGAGCCAGGCGGCAGGCCTGCAGGATGGAGCCCACGGGGGAGGAGCACTGGCCCTCTGTGGGCAACCAGGTGGCTGCGTTTGAGAACAGCAGGAGGTATGGGGCATCTGTGCGGGAATGGTCACCCAGCCCCTCTGCCGCTTGTTCCCCTAGGCCGAGACCCCAGAACACCTAGGGTTGCACCTGGAGCACTGCTTTCTCTGGATCCTGAACTGGGTGCTGTAAGGTTCAGCCAAAAGGAGATGGCCACAAGGTTCAGGCAGAAAAGACTTTATTGGCGGGTAGGGGGCGGGGCAAAACAAGGGCGAAATTAATGGTGGAGACTGATATGGGGGGCGGGGTAGGTGTGGCTGCGGTGAAGATCTCGGAGCCTGGAGGATCTGCCACTGCCTCCTGAGCACCAGTTACCTGGGTTATGGATGCTGGGTGGAGGCTTCTAGGGAAGGAGCCATGTGTCCACTGAGGAAGAATGGCTGGGAAGGGGCCATTTTCCCCCAGTGGACCTAATGGGTACCTTCTGCTGGGCAGTTCCCATGTCCCTGCTCCGTGGGTTCTGTGGAGCACAGGGTGTTAAGGTGCAGACTTGGGCAGGGTGAGAGGAGGAGGTGCTGGTGGGGACAGCTGGGCAGGGGTGAAGTGAGAAACAGAGTGCGGTGCAGGAATTCCCTACACGGAGTCGAGATGTCACCCAGTAAGCATCTAAACCTTAAGTAGGAGGAATGTGTTATTTTATCCCTCAAACGGGGACAGGGTGAGATCCTAAAGCAGGTGCCATGAAAATAAAATGGGAGTGGGGTGCCAGAGGCTCACGCCTGTAATCCTAGCTACTCAGGAGGCTGAGATCTGAGGATCACAGCGCAGAAGAGGGAGGCCCTTATCCCCAATAAACCACCAGAAAACTGGAAATGACACTGCGGCTCAAAGTGATAGAGTGCTAAGCCTTGAGCAAAAGAGCTCAGGGACAGTGCCCGGGCCCTGAGTTCAAGCCCCATGACCTAAATAAATAACTAAATGAAAATAAAATGGGGATGCACGGGTAAAGCTGGGTCTCTGTTGGGCAAAGAAGGATTGTAGTCATCAATGGAGGGGCCAAGGCCTGGGTTCTCTTCCTTCCCTCCCTCCTCTACCTCCCTCCTTCCTTCCATGTGGTATTGAGGTTTGAACTCAGGATCTAGTACTTTGCTAGGCTGGTGTTCTGCTAGTTTTAGTTCTTTCTAGGTGCTCAAGTTAGCCCTTTTTGCCTTCAGCTATTTTTTTTTTTTTGTCAGTCGTGGGGCTTGAACTCTGGGCCTGGGCGCTGTCCCTCAGCTCTTCAGCTCAAGACGAGTGCTCTACCACTTGAGCTACAGCGCCACTTCCGATTTTCTGGTGGTTTATTGGAGATAGGAGTTTCACGGTCTCTTCTGCCCGGGCTGGCTTTGAACCGCGATCCTCAGATCTCAGCCTCCTGAGTAGCTAGGATTACAGGCGTGAGCCACCAGCGCCCGGCAGCTATTTTTTTTTTTTTCAGGAAGGATCTCAAGTTTTTTCAGGCTGGCTTGGATCATGAACTTCCTGCCTAGGCTTCCCACATAGCTAGGATGACAGGTTTGCACTATGAAGCCCAACTTGTTTAGTTTGAGATGAGGGCATCACTAACTTTTTGTTTGGGCTGACTTCCAATCATGATTCTCCCGTAGCTGCCTCCCGAGTGGTAGGATTTCAGGTGTGAGCCACTGCACCTGGCTTCTACTCCTTTCCTATAGAGGATGGAAAGGGGTGGGGCCTCCAAAGAAGGGAAAAGGCTGGACCAGGTGTATGGTGGATGTTAAAGGCTGTTATGGTGGGGTGGGAGGAGGCTCTGAAAATCACCTTTGAAGTGGACCTGCGCCCTGGGTGGTTTATGGGGAACACCTGTGGGAGAGGGAAGCCGGATGGGACAGAGGAGCTGAGCCTCTTTGTGTCATGGGGGTGCTGGGCTGGGTTCAGGTTAACTATTTCCGGTGGCGCCCAGGGCTGGTTTTTGCACCCCAGGGACCCATCATTAAATTTAGGTAAGGCAGCTCTCCCAGAGAGAGCAATTCCCAGAGGGGGACTCTGCCAGTAGCCTGACAGCACCTTAGACCTCCCAGCTCTGGGGAAGGACAGACACAGTACCTGAGCCTGAGCACAGCACAGCCCCTTCCGTATACAGGCTGCAGACCACCACCCCTCTTCCGGCTTTGTGCCGGTTCATTAGACATGAGTCTCATGGATTTTCCTGCCCCAGATGGCTTCTAACCACCATCTTCAGATCTCAGCCTCCTGAGTAGCTAGGATTACAGGCATGAGCATGTGTGCTAAGCTAGTAGGGTAACTGAAGGTCATTACCCTGCTTCTCCCAGGGCCTTGGCCAACCTCATGCCATTCAGCACCACGGACAGCTCCTTCAGGCCCCCCCCTGCCTGGCCCACCTGGTGGGTGAGGGGGCCTTCCTAGTTACTGAGCACACCCAGCATGGAGTAGGGCTGGGGCTCTGGGAGGCTTGGGCACCTTAGCTGATGCGAAACTGAAGCTGGAAACAGAAGCTGGGAGAGAAATTGCAGAAGCTGAAGCCAAATGTAGAACAGAAAGTAGACTCAGCTTCTCCAGGGGCTGCAGGTGCATGGTCTGAGGAACCATGTTTGGGTACCGGGCATGGGGACAGTCCTAGGATAGAAGCCCTGAGTGGGCCTCAGTGCTGCATGCATCACAGACCAGCTGTGTGGCTTGGGGCAGTGGCTTTACCTCTGTCTTCAGAATGAGGAGCTCCCTGTGTTGACTGCATTGTATCTTTTTTTTTTTCTTCCGGTGCGAGGGTTTGAGGTCAGGGTCTCATGCGTGACTGGCTTGCTGGCCAGCTGGTCACATGTCCAGCCCTCTTTTTTAATCATAGTTTTTAAAAGATGAGTCCTTGGGGCTGGGAAGGTGGCTCAATGGTAGAGCACTTGCCTTGCATGCCAGAGGTCCTAGGTTTGATTCCTCAGCACCACATAAGCAAAAAGAAAAAAAAGCCGGAAGTGGCGCTGTGGCTCAAGTGGTAGAGTGCTAGCCTTGAGCTGAAATGCTGAGGGATAGTGCCCAGGCCCAGAGTTCAGGCCCCACGACCGGACCAAAAAAAAATATAAAAAATAAAAAATAAAAGATGAGTCCTAGCTGGGTGCCGGTGGCTCACCCCTGTCATCCTAGCTAGAGATCGAATCCTAGCTGAGATCAGAGGACTATGGTTTGAAATCAGTCCAGGCAGAGAAGTCTGTAAGGCTCTTGTCCCTAATAAACTAGTCAGAAAAAAAGCCAGAAGTGGTGCTGTGGCTCAAGTGGTAGTATGCTAGCCTTGAGCACAAAGAGGCTCAAGGACAGTGCCCAGGCCTGGAGTTCAAGCCCCAGGACTGGCAGAAAAAAATATAGTCCCATGGTTTGAATGGAGTGTGTCACATTCTTGCTTGGTTTGCTTGCTCAGTGGGTGCTCTACCAGTTGAATCGTGCCTCTAGTCCAGCTTTTTGCTGGTTATTTTGGAAATGGAATCTGGCAGTCTTTACCACCCAGTCTGGCTTTGACTCCTGATCCTCTAGATTTCAGTCTCCTGGATATCTAGTTATGAGTCACTGGTGCCAGCATATCTTTCATTTTGTGTGTGTGTGTGTGTGTGTGTGTGTGTGTGTGTGTGTGTGTGAGTGTGTATGTGTGCTGATCCTGGGGCTTGGATTCAGGACCTGGGTGCTGTCTCTGAGCTTTTTCCCTCAGGCTGGCCCTTTATCACTGGAGCTATGGCTCCACTTAAGGCTTTTTGATAGTCAATTGAGATAAAACTCTCCAGGACTTTCCTGCCAGGGTTGGCTTTGAACTGTGATTCTCAGATTTCAGCCTCATGAGTAGCTAGGATTGCGGGTATGAGCCACTGACACCCGGCTTCCATTTAATTTTTGATATTTTAACATTTTCTGTTTTTTAAAAATATAATTTTAGAGGCTGGGAAGGTGGCTTAGTGGTAGAGTGCTTGCCTAGCATGTATGAAGCCCTGGGTTCAATTCCTCAGCACCACATAAACAGAAAATGTCAGAAATGGTGCTGTGGCACAAGTGGTAGAGTGCTAGCCTTTAGCAAAAGAAGCTCAGAGACAGTGCCCAGGCCCTGAGTTCAAGCCCCAGGACTGGCAAAATAAATAAATAAAATAAAAATATAATTTGATTGTTACTAAGTGTTGTACAGGGGACTTGCCACTGCATAAGTCAGGTAATGAGGACATTTCTTTTTGGGGCAATGTCACCCCTTCCTTCGCTTTCCCCCAGTTTCCCCTTCCAACCTGCCCACAAGTTCCATAGATCATTTTCCTATTTTGACATTTGAAATATTAAAAGAAGAAACATTTTCAACAGGGAAGTCTGTAGTTCCTCAGTGTGGATGAAACACCATCCACGCTGCCTCATTTTGAAACCTGGCACTCCTTTGAGGAAGGTGTGGAGGAGCGAGATGGAAATCGAGGGGTGCCAGGCCCAGCTGGGGAGTCTTTTCCCCCAACCACTCCTCCCTCCTGCCCACGGGAGAGCTTCAGGTCCTCTCTGTTCTCAGGACCCCAGGAGCTGCAGCCAGAGCTCACACACTGGAGGACGCACATCACAGCCCTGAGCTGGCCCCAGGGCCCTGGGTGACCCCCCACCTGGGGGAGGCCTTGGGCCCTGGGCCCAGGACGGTCAGCAGGCAGTACCTGAGCTCCCTGAAGAACAAGCTGTCCAGCAGGACCTGGAGGAAGTCCTGCCAGCCTGCTGCGTGTCCTGGGCCCGGGACACAGGTGGGAACTGGGCCCTCTCCATCCACCTCTTCCCCAGCCTTCTCCCCAAGCCAGCGCCCCAGGGCCCCTTGCAGCATCCTGTGTGGCCACACAGCTGCCAGAAGCTAAGCACGTCTTTCCCTTGGAAAACGTCAGCTCTTCAGCTCAAGGCGAGCGCTTTACCGCTTGAGCCACAGTGCCACTTCCGGTTTCTGGTGGTTCATTGGAGATAAGGTCTCACGGATTTTCCTGGCCGGGCTGGCTTTGAACCCCAATCCTCAGAGCTCAGCCTCCTGAAGTAGCTAGGATTACAGATGTGAGCCACCAGTGCCTGGCTCACTTGAGATTTTTTTTTTCCTGAACTTTCTGTTGCCCTCATCAGCCCTATCATTTCCCTCACCATGGGAACCTTTCAGAAGCCTCCAGAACTTATTCAAAGCTACATAGGTGGAGCCAGGCACTAGTGGCTCACATCTGTAATCCTGGCTACTCAGGAGGCTGAAATCTGAGGATTGGGGTTCAAAACCAGCCTGGGTAGGAAACCTGGGAGAGGGGTGGGAATCCCAGAGGGGTGTGGTTCAGGGGTGTCCAGAGCACCTCCCCTTCCCACCCCTGCAGGAGCCCGAGGAGAAGAGGATCGTCCAGGAGCTGCTGGAAACAGAGCAGGCCTACGTGGCACGTCTGCACCTGCTGGACCAGGCCAGTGGCCAGGACCTGCCCTCCCCCCCACCGCCTCCCAGCCCAGCCCCCAGCCTCCTGCCACCATCTGCTCTGCCGCCTGCTACCGTGCCCAGGACCCCTGGGTTTGACTCTAGAGCCTCAGTCCATCATCCTGAAGGCTGGAGTTGGGGTGGAATGAGGCTTTAGCCCCTTGGCTCTCTTGAGCCTATCTAGCCTCAGCTATGGGCACAAGAAGAACAGGCCTTTGGGCTTTGTGAAGCCTCACCTCCCTGACCCAGACCCCTCATCTGAGGAGGGGCTACAGCATTAACCTTCAGCTGTGGGCCCTTCACTTGGGGAAGTTTAAAAGCTCAGTAGAGCTGGGTGCTGGTGGCTCACAACTATAATCCTAGCTACTCAGGGGGCTGAGATTTGAAGATCGCAGTTCAAAGCCAGCCTAGGCAAGAAGGCCCATGAATGGGACTCCTATCTCTAATTAACCATTCCCAAACTAGAAGTGGAGCTGTGGTGCAAAGTGGTAGGGAGCTAGCCTTGAGCAAAAAGAGGCTAGGCCCTGAGTTCAAGCCCCATGATAGACCACAACAACCACAAACTCAACAGACCCAGGACGGGCCACATCTGACCCTGCTCAGCTGCCAGCCTTTGGCCAAGTCCCTGTATCTCGGGGCCTGGCTTGTTACCTGAGCCCCACCTTCCTGGCCCCATCTCTCCCTGGGGTTGCAAGGATGCGGGGGATGGGGGGGAGGCCCTACTGCCCCTGAGCTGTGCTGTCTCCCGGCCTGTGACCCGGGCTGGTGGCCACAGGTGTTCTTCCAGGAGCTCCTGAGGGAGGCGCGCAGCAGCAAGGCCTTCCCGGAGGACGTGGTCAGGCTGGTCTTCTCCAACATCTCCTCCATCCACCAGTTCCACGCGCAGTTCTTCCTCCCAGAGCTGCAGCGGCGCCTGGACAACTGGTGAGTCCTGTCCTGGCTGAGGGTGGGGGAGGGGCATCCCGGGGGGCTGGGGGTCACCTGATGGCCCAGACCTTGGCTGGGCGCGTGACCATCATGGGGACCCTAGGCCCCAGGGGAACTATGACTGAGTGCCTGGAGAATGTTTGATCCCAAAGGAAGACCCTGGGGAGGTTGTGTGATACGAGGCTCTGCAGTAATCCTGGGGCGCCCTGTGTACCTATCTTACCCCCCCCCCAGCCTGCTATCTTCCTCTTAGAAGCAGCCTTTGGATTGGTTCCCAGAATTTTCTTATGCTAACCTTCCCCTCTGCCCCCCCCACCCCCTTCCCCTTCTCTCCCCCCCCCCCCCCCCCCCCGGGACATTCTGACCCTATGAAAGTGTAGAAGGGGGAAAAGCATCTTCAGTTTAATCATGTTAAACGCATTCCTCACTCCATGGTGGTATCAGAATATTATTTGGGGGGGGGAGAGGCATGGAGTTTGAACCCAGAGCATGTGTCAGTCATGGGGCTTGAACTCAGAGCCTGGGCACTGTCCCTGAGCTCTTTTACAAAGGTCAGTGCTCTACCACTTTGAGACACAGCGCCACTTCTGGTTTTCTGGTGGTTCATTGAAGATAAGAGTCTCATGGACTTTCCTGCTTGGGCTGTCTTAAGAACTGTGATGCTCAGATCTCAGCCTCCTGAGTAGCGAGGATGACAGGCGTGAGCCACCGGCATCTGGCTTGGCCATTTCTTCTGGTATCTGCTGGATGGAACCTGCAGCTAGGACAAGCTCCTCCTCTGAGATGGATTCTCTAGGGGTTTGGGAGGACAGGAGACCACAGACAGAGACACAGAGACACAGGCAGAGAGCCAGAAGCGGTTCAGGAGACGAGGCAGCCAGGTTCTTGTGCAATTTTTTTTTTTTTTTTTGCTTATGTGGTGCTGAGGAATCGAACCCAGGGCCTCAGGCATGCAAGGCAAGCGCTCTACCACTGAGCCACCTTCCCAGCCCCAGCCAGGTTCTTTACTAGACCAAGTGATCCGAGAGGCAGCAGAAATTGCCAGTGCTGACCTTCCAGGACCGTGACCTTTGCCCCTATCACGCAGGCAGCTTTAGCTCAGCCAGCCATGTGACAATTATACCCATGGTCCCACAGGCGACCCTCTGTTTGCAGAGGGAGACCACTGCAGCAGTTAGCCAGGACATTATTTGCTTTATATATCTGGCCATGAGTCTCCATGCTGGGCACGGGTGTTCTTGACCATCTGTGGCAAAGAAGAATGTTAGTCCTTGTTAGAGCTGGTGGTGGACCTGGGCTCCGGTGGCTCCTGCCTGTCATCCTAGCTACTCAGGAGGCTGGGATCTGAGGATTGTGGGTTGAAGCCAGACCAGGCAGACAAATCTGATCTGATCGCTAATTAGCCAGCAAAATGTTGGACTGTAGGCATGGTTCAAGTGGTAGAGCACCAGCCTTGAGCAAGTAAAGCTGAGCTACAACCACAGTCAGAGTGCAAGGCCCTGTGTATACCTTGGTACACACACACACACACACACACACACACACACACACACATACTAGTGATGGATACAGAGTGGTCCACTGATTTTTTTTTTCTTTTTTCTTTTTGGTCATGGGGCTGAACTCTGGGCCTGGGTGCTGTTGCTCAGCTCTTTAGCTTAAAGCTAGCACTCTACCACTTGAGCCACAGCACCACTTCCAGTTTTCTGGTGGTTTATTGGAGATAAGAGTCTCATGGACTTTCCTGCCCCAGCTGGCTTTGAACAGCGATCCTCAGATCTCAGCCTTCTGAGTAGCTAGGCTTACAGGTATGAGCTACTGGCACCAGGCTTGAAAACTTTTCATAATTACTTTTAAAAAGGAAAGAACCTTTTACAGTCATCCCCATTTTTTCAAAGTAGAAAATTGGCGTGCATATGTGCTTGCGATCCCAGCATTTATGGTACTGAAGCAGAAAGACGACCAGTTAAAGGCCAGCTACAGAGTGTGACTCTGTAAAAGAATGAATAAATGGGCTGGGAAGGTGGCTCAGTGGCAGAGTGCTTGCCTTGCATGCATGAGGCCCTGGGTTCCATTCCTCAGCACCACATAAACAGAAAAAGCAGGAAGTGGTGCTGTGGCTCAAGTGGTAAAGCACTGGCCTTGAGCACAAAGAGGCCCAGGGACAGAGCCCATGCTCTGAGTTCAAGCCCCAGGACTGGCAAAAAAAAAAAAAAAAAAAGCCAGGTGCTGGTGGCTCACACCTATAATCCCAGCTACTCAGCAGGCTGAGATTGGAGGATCATGGTTCAAAACCAGCCTGGGCAAGGAAAGTCCTTGAGACTGTTATCTCCAATTAACCACTAGAAAACCAGAAATGGTGCTCTGGCTCAAGTGGTAGAGCACTAGCCTTGATCTGAAGAACTCAGGGGTAGTACCCAGGCCCGAAGTTCAAGCCCCACGACCAACAACAACAACAAACAAAGAATGAGTAAATAAATGAGTAAATGAATGAATAAACAAACAAACAAATGAGTCTAGAGAGGCTGAGTGGCTTGGCCGAGGACACACAGCTCAGGTACCTGGTTTGGCTGAGAATAAGGCTGGAGCAGGTCAGCTCCGGCCCTGGGCCTAAAACCCTTGTGCTGGGCAGGTGGCTCTGGTGACTGCCACAAAATCCCACATCAGGTTGTCACCAGCCCCAGCGGGGCAGTTCCCTGTGGGGGAGGCAGCAGTGGACGGAGCAGCGGAGCAGCACCCAGGGCTGGTGGTCTGAGGGTGGACATCCCCGCGCCTGCTCCCATGGTGCACTGGAAAGGCGGTGGGGGGGGGGGGGGACTGGTCTCACCTGGGGTCCCAGGGGAGGGGCTCACCCTGGCTGTCCTGTGCAGGTCGGCCATGCCCCGCATCGGGGACGTGATCCAGAAACTGGCCCCGTTCCTGAAGATGTACAGCGAGTACGTGAAGAACTTTGGGCGGGCCGCAGAGCTGCTGGCCGCCTGGACGGACAAATGCCCGCCCTTCCAGGAGGTGATTGCCCGCATCCAGGTGAGGCCCTGCGGGGGGGGGGGGGCAGAGCCCCAGTGTATGCTGCCTCAGTTTCCCCAAGCCAGCTGGGGCATCTTCCGAGTGCCCACCCTTCACCCCGCCCCCTGCCCCTCCCCCTGGTTCCCCCTCCCCTGACCCCCAGAGCAGCGAGGCCTCGGGCAGTCTGACGCTGCAGCACCACATGCTGGAGCCCGTGCAGAGGATTCCCCGCTACGAGCTGCTGCTCAAGGAATACGTCCAGAAACTTCCAGCCCAGGCCCCAGACCGGGCCGATGCCCAGAGTGAGAATGCCCTTGGTGGGGGAGGGGGGGAGAGGGGGAGTTGCTTAGGAAGCTGAGCCACACCATGATTTAATTTACCACCTCTAGGGGCTGGGAAGGTGGCTCAGTGGTACAGTGCTTGCCTCGCATGCATGGGGCCCTGGGTTCGATTCCCTCTGTACCACATACACAGAACAAAGCCAGAAGTGGTGCTGTGTCTCAAGTGGTAGAGCACTAGCCTTGAGCAAAAGAAGCTCAGGGACAGTGTCCAGGCCCTAATTTCAAGCCCTGGGACTGACAAAAATTAAAAGCCAGGCACCAGTGGCTCAACCTGTAATCCTAGCTACTCAGGAGGCTGAGATCTGAGGATTGAGGTTCAAAGCCAGCCCAGGAAGGAAAGTTGATGAGACTTTTATCTCCAACTAATCACCAGAAAACCAGAAGTGGCGCTGTGGCTCAAGTGGTACAGCACTCGCCTTGAGCTGAAGAGCTGAGGGACAGCGCCCCGGCCCCAGGACCAATACAAAATTAAAAAACAAAATAATTTACCACCTCCCCAAATGGCTGTGGCGGCCGGCGGCCATTCCTGCCCCTGGCTAGTGCACCCAAGAGCTCAGGAAGCGGCTCGGTCACCCAGCCCGGGAGCAGCAGACCTGGGATTTGAACCCCCGGGGGGAGCAGCAAGCGTCTGTGAAGCCACGTGCCTAGGGGTGGTGGCAGCAGGCCCTGAGGCCGCCTTGCCATGTCCCCGCGTCCCTCGCCTAACCCTGGCCCTGCCCGCTTGCCAGAAGCCCTGGACCTGATCTTCTCGGCGGCCCAGCACTCGAACGCGGCCATCACGGAGATGGTGAGCGGCGCCCTCCTGGCCCCGGGGGACACACGGCCGCCCTCTGTCACCCTGCCCGGGCTGGGCCGTGCTGAGGCTGTCCCCTCCCCAGGAGCGGCTGCAGGACCTGTGGGACGTGTACCAGCGCCTGGGACTCGAGGCCAACCTCGTGGACCCCTCCAACACGCTGCTCCGAGAGGGCCCCGTCCTCAAGATCTCCTCCCGCCGCAGCGACCCCATGGAGCGCTACCTCTTCCTGGTAGGGGCTGGCCGGGCCTCTGCGGGAGGTCAGGAGGGAACTACCTCTTGCTCCTTTGCTCGGACCACTTTGGGAGCGGCCTCTGGGATCGGGGACTGGCCCATGCCCCCTCCCTGGGCTTCCCAGGGAGATTGACCCTGGTTCCCTTCAGCTCCAAAGCCTGTGTGGGGTTAAATCTGTGCTTCAGAGCATGCACAGCAGGAGGGACTCAGGTCAGCTATCAGGAAGAACTGCCCAGGTTGATCCTGAAGCAGCCAGGGGTCTTCCTGAGATTGGAAGGCTGTCCTGCCTGGAGATCTACACCTCTGACGTGGCTGTGTGCTTTTCTGAGGTCCACTTTGGTCCTTGGATGCCCGTAGGCGGGGGGACCCTTCAGCGCCCCTCTTATCAGGGGTGAGGGCTAGGCAGCCTCTTCCCACCTCTTTCGCACCACCTGGGAAGCCCTGAAAGAAAAGTTCAGAATATGGGTAGAGAAGAAGGTGATGGTGGTGACCAGCCCCAGCCCAGACCTGGAGCCTCCAACCACCATCCCGGCTGCCACTGCTCTGCGCTCACGCCTGTATCCCCTGCAGTTCAACAACATGCTGCTCTACTGTGTGCCCAGGGTCATCCAAGTGGGCGCACACTTCCAGGTGCGGACCCGCATCGACGTGGCTGGCATGAAGGTAAGGTCTGGCAGGGCTCCCCACGCCCATCCCGGGGGAGAGGAGGTGGAAATGGGTTCTCTGTGGGAGAGCCGGGCAGTGGGATGGAAAGGCCCCGGGCCACTCTTCCGTGCTCTGTGGGAGACAGAGGGCCCCGCACGGTGCTCCATAGGCCGTGCTGTGCTCCAGCCCCGGATCTGGTCAGAGGCAGGTTTGACCTGCCGGTCTCCATGGAGCCAAGAGCTGCCTTTGAGTTTCCTTTGCTGCGTTAGGGCCTCACGCGTACCAGGCCAGTGCGCTACCACCTGAGCCACGCTCCCCAGCTCTGGCTTTTGGCTGCGTTCATTGGAAAATGAGAGCCTTACAGATTCATCTGCCCTGGCTGACACTGTACCTTGATTCTTAGATCTCATCTTCCTGAGTAGCTAAGACTACAGGTGTGAACTACCAGTGCCTGCCCGCTCTCATCCCACAGAATGAGACTGTTTGGCCCAGGCTGGCCTGGAACTCAAGATCCTCTTTGCTTTTGTTTTTTGCCAGTCTTGGGGCTGGAACTCAGGGCCTAGGCACTGAGTTCTACGCACTTGAGCCTTCTGCTCAAGCCTAGCAGTCCACCACTTGAGTCACAGCTCTACTTCTGGCTTTTTCGGTAGTTGATTGAGAATAAAGAGTCTCACAGACTTTCTTGCCCAGACTGGCTCTGAGCGGTGATCCTCAGCTCTCAGCCTCCTGAGTTGCTAGGATGACAGGCGTGAGCCACCAGTCCCTGGTTTTGAGATTCTCTTGCTGAAGCCTCCTGAGATCTGGGATTACAGGCATGCCCAGCCACGCTGGTGACCCCCATTCTCCATGTGAGGCCCCCGGCTGTGGGTCTTCACACACTCGGATGATTCGTGGTGTGAGTGAAGGTGTGCTTTGCTTTTTAACACCCATCCTGGAGCTTGTCCCGCTGGGTACAGCACAGCCTAGCACACCGTGGGGGGCTGCGACGCTGGGGGCCACACACAGGCTGCCTTCGGGGTGTCTGGGTGGGAGCCCACCTGTCTGCCATCGCTCTGTCTTGCCTGTCTGTCATCTATACATCTCATCTGTCTGGGTATCGTCAGACCACGGCAGGGCGGAGATGGAGGCCTGGATCAGGCAGAGAGGGACAGATGTAGAGAAAGGAAGAAAGTAGAGGCTGGCTGTCGCTCAGGGCTAGAGCACGGGTTCCGCAAGGACGAGGCCCGGGCTCTTCCCTCAGCACCCAACGCAGGGCTCCCAGCCACCTGAGCACATAGGCCGGGCACTGCCCCCAGCCCCAGAGCGGTCTCCCCGCAGCCAGCGGTCACCCAGCGCCCTCTTCTGGACAGCGCAGACATGACACAGCCGGTGTCTGTGTAGCCATTCCTGCTGGGCAAGTCTGGGGACTGCACGCTGAGTGTTCTAATGCCTTAGCCGAAGGGACTACGACCTGTTGTGGGAATCTTTCTGTTGCCTTTTAAGTGCTGAGTGACCTCCAACCGCTCTCTAGCCTTCTGTGAGCCTCCCCGGCCTCCTTCCCCTAAAGATGTTCCCTCCGCCTTTCCCTCTTTTATGTTGTTGTTTGTTTTAGAGACAGTTTTTGGTTTTTTTGTTTTTATTTTGCTGTATAGTACAGGCTGGTCTCAGATGTGGGATTCTCCTACTCAGCCTCCTGAGTGCTGGGTTACAGACTTTTTCCTGCTTATGTGGAATGGAGCCCAAGGCCTCGAGCATGCAAGGCAAGCGCTCTACCACTGAGCCACCTTCCCAGCCCCTTATGGACATTTTTTTTTTTTTTAATTTTGGGGGCTTGAACTGTGGGCTTGGGCGCTGTCCCTCAGCTCTGCAGCTCAAGGCGAGGGCTCTACTGCTTGAGTCACTGCACCACTTCCAGTTTTCTAGTGGTTTATTGGAGATAAGAGTATCACGGCCTTTCCTGCCTGGGCTGGCTTTTGAACTCCAATCCTCAGATCTCAGCTCCTGAGTAGCTAGGATTATAGGCATGAGCCACCGGTATCTGGCTTCTTATGGACATTTTTGTTGTTGTTGTTGTTGTTGATCATGGAGCTTGAACTCTGGGCCTGGGTGCTGTGCCTCAGCTCTTCAGCTCAAGGCTAGCACTCTACCACTGAGCCATAGAGCTACTTCCAGTTTTCTGGTGGTTTATTGGAGATAAGAGTCTCACAGACTTTCCTGCCCAGGCTGGCTTTGAACTGCGATCCTCAGATCTCAGCCTCCTGAGTAGCTAGGATTACAGGCATAAGCCACCG
Source organism: Dipodomys spectabilis (assembly GCF_019054845.1). Taxonomy (NCBI): domain Eukaryota; kingdom Metazoa; phylum Chordata; class Mammalia; order Rodentia; family Heteromyidae; genus Dipodomys; species Dipodomys spectabilis. Next base: position 2,021,741 of record NW_024870762.1, on the reverse strand, counting down.
GTATCTGGCTTCTTATGGACATTTTTAACTCAAGAAAATAATACAACAGGGGCTGGGAAGGTAGCTCAGTGGTAGAGCGCTTGCCTTGCATGCCTGAGGCCCTGGGTTCAATTCCTCAGTACCACCTAAGCAAAAAAGAAAAAAGCCGGAAGTGGCGCTGTGGCTCAAGTGGTAGAGCACTAGCCTTGAGCTGAAGAGCTGAGGGACAGCGCCCAGGCCCAGAGTTCAGGCCCCATGACTGGACCCCCACAAAAAAAAAAAAAAATACAACAAACCGAATACACTAATTTAGTCTAATTTACAGATCAACTTCCAACGTTTTCCAATTTCCCGTTTGCTTTTTCTGCGCACTGGTCCCAGGGCTTGAACTTGGGGCCTGGGTGGTCTCCTTGAGCTTTATCTCTCAAGGCTAGCGCTCTACCACTTGAGCCACAGTTCCATTTTTGGCGTTTTGGTGGTTAACTGGAGGTGAGAGTCTCATGGAATTTCCAGCCTAGGCTGGCTTCGAACCTCGATCCTCGGATCTCCATCTCCCAAGAGGCTAAGATTACAGGCGTGAGGTGCTGGGCTTTCCAGTGACCCCTTTTGCCAGGGGCCGGCTGTCCACTCACCCTGGGCTGGCCCAGCTACAGGACTGGGAAGTGGAGGGCAAGCTTCGCGCTGCGCCTGGAGTGAGGGTCGCCCCTGCAGGCACCATGTGCCTGGCCCCATGCGCTGTGCCCGGCAGGGCAGGGCAGGGCAGGCTCAGCCAGGACCTCCTGTGTCAGGTGCGTGAGCTGAGTGATGCGGAGTTCCCTCATTCCTTCCTGGTGTCAGGGAGGCAGCGCACGCTGGAGCTGCAGGCCAGGTGGGCCCAAGGCCGGGGGGTGGAGGTGGGTAGAGGGGGGAGCCTGGGAGGCAGGGTGGGGGGGCAAGTAGGGAGGGTGGGTGGGGGGGCAGGTGGGGAGGGAGGATGGGGGGCAGGTGGGGAGGGGGGGCAGGCGGGGAGGGAGGGGGGGCAGACGGGGAGGATGGGGGGCAGGCGGGGAGGGAGGTGGGGGGCAGGCGGGGAGGGGGGCAGGCGGGGAGGGAGGGGGGGCAGACGGGGAGGATGGGGGGCAGGCGGGGAGGGAGGATGGGGGGCAGGTGGGGAGGGGGGACAGGCGGGGAGGGAGGGTGGGGGGCAGGTGGGGAGGATGGGGGGCAGACGGGGAGGATGGGGGGCAGGCAGGGAGGGGGGGCCGTTGGGGAGGGAGGATGGGGGGGCAGGCGGGGAGGATGGGGGGCAGGCGGGGAGGGAGGGTGGGGGGCAGGCGGGGAGGGGGGCAGGCAGGGAGGGAGGGGGGGCAGACGGGGAGGATGGGGGGCAGGCGGGGAGGGAGGATGGGGGCAGGTAGGGAAGGGGGGCAGGCGGGGAGGGAGGGTGGGGGGCAGGCGGGGAGGGTGGGGGCCGTTGGGGAGGGCGGGCGGGCCAGGGCCCCGGCAAGCGGGCAGGCGTTGGGACGGGCAGCCCCCAGCCCCACGCGTGTGCACGTTCCTTCCTGCAGGTCCCGGGAGGAGATGGTTTCCTGGATTGAGGTAGGGGTTGCAGCAGGAGGGGAAGGAGGGCCGGGAGGGGGGTTCTGGGTGGACACCCCGCGCCTGGCCGTGTCCAGCTGCTCCTGCTCGCGGGTGGCGTGGTATCCGCCCCGGGTTCACATCAGCCTCCCTCCCTGGGCGGCCTGCGCCGACCACTCACCCTCTCTGAGCCTCCTCTCGGACGGCGTCTGAGATCTGGGGGGGGGGGGGGGAACTGTGCGTCTGCGTGTGGTGCGCATGTGCGCGTGCGTGGCACATGCGTAGGGCATCACTAAGAAGCCCCCTCCCCCCAACACACACCTTTCCTGACCTCTGACCCAGGCCTGCCAGGTGGCCATTGACCAGATCGAGAAGCGGAATGAAACCTTCAAAGCAGTGGCCCAGGGGTCGGAGGGAGAGGCGCAGGAGCTGGAGGTGAGAGCCCCGCGGGCGGGGTGGGGGGGGGTGGGGGGGGGGAGGGGGGGCGGAGGGGGGCGGAGGGGGGGGCGGAGGGGGCGGAGGGGGCACAGAACAGCTGGGGCTGGCGGTCAGGTGTCAGCTGCATCCTGACATGCTGGGTGACCTAGCTGAGTTTCTTGACCTCTCTGGGCCTGGACTTGCTTCCATATCCATAAAACAAGATGAGCCGGGGACATGTGGCTCGCCTGTAGTCTATCCCAGCTTCTCAGGAGGCTGAGCTCTGAGGATCGAGGTTCAAAGCCAGCCAGGGCAGGAATCTCCAATGAACCACCAGAAAACCGGAAGTGGCGCTGTGACTCAAAGTGGTGGAGCACTGGCCTTGAGCTGAAGAGCTGAGGGGCAGCGCCCAGGCCCAGAGATCAAACCCCATGACCAACCAAAAAGAAAAGAAAGAAAAGAATTGTGTAAACCACCTTTATGATAAGGAGTAAAAAGTATTAGGGCCTCGGCTGCCCTGGGGGCCAGGCCGTGTGCCCACCCCGCCCCTTCTCCAGCTGCAGAGCGAGCAGCTGGGCCTGCGCGCCCCGCAGTGGATCCGGGACAAGATGGTCACCATGTGCATGCGCTGCCAGGAGTCCTTCAACGCGCTGACCCGCCGGCGCCACCACTGCCGGGCCTGCGGCTATGTGAGTACCGAGGCCCAGTACTGCAGGTACCCAGTACCCCGGGGAGCCTCCCTGGTCCCACCCAGGCCTCCACCTTCCCTGTGCAGATCCTGCGCCTGGCCCAGGCCCCCCCGCCGTGTTCCATTTACAAATGGAGGGGGTGAGGCTCAGAGGGGTCAACAGGCTCTCTCTAGACACCCCAGTATCAAGCTTCCCCTACCTGCTGTCTGACCCTGCCTGCCCCAGGCCCCAGGACTAAGGTCAGGAGACAGGCTGTGTCCCAGAGTGCAGGCAAACTACTCCCCAGCAGCCCAAACCCACCACCCCAGATATGGGGGAGTTCCCCTTCCCCCTTACTTTCCCTGCCTCCTGCAGCCCTTAGAGAAAGAGCCAAGTGAGAGTGAAAGTCCCTGAGTTCAAGCCCCAGGACTAGTACACACCACACGCGCCCCTCCACCCCCAAATACACACACACACACAGACACACTAGTTACAGTAAATAAAAAAGCCAGGTACTGGAGCTTCACACCTGTAATCTTAGCTACTTAGGAGGCTGAGATCTGAGGATGATAGTTCAAAGCCAGCCAGGGCAGGAAAGTCTGTGAGACTTATCCCCAATTAACCACAAAAAAAAAAAAGAAGAAGAAGAAGAAGTAGCAGCAGCAGGTTGGGAAGGTGGCTCAGTGGTAGAGCGCTTGCCTTGCATGCATGAGGCCCTGGGTTCAATTCCTCAGCACCACATAAGCAGAAAAAACCGGAAGTGGCGCTGTGGCTCAAGTGGTAGAGTGCTAGTGGCACTGTGCTGAAGAGCTGAGGGACAGCGCCCAGGCCCAGAGTTCAAGCCCCACGACTAACAACAACAATAAAAAAAAAGCCAAGGTAGAGCTATGGCTAGCCTTGAGCATAAAAGTTCAGGGATGGCATACAGGTTCTGTGTTCAAGCCCTAGGAGACACACACACACACACACACACACACACACACACACACACACGATAGATACATACATATAAATATAAATATATATATGTATACATATAAATATAAAATAAAACACTGTGAAGGCAGTGGAAGGCTGTTGGGCCTCGCCCTGACATCTGTGTGTTTGGGCGGCTGTGAGTCACCTTCTCGGTGGCCCAGGGGCCAGTTTCGGTCAGCCCCGACCACGCCCTGTGAGGGTGGGGTGAGGGCTGGGCAGGCTGGTACAGAAGGTGGGTGTGGTGGGGGGGGCAGGAGGAGGGTGGGGTGGGCGGGGCTGGAGGAGGGGCTGAGCTTGCTACTTGACCACCCCTGCACCCCTGCACCCCTTCCCTCACACGTTTCCCATCTACCGGCAACAACTTGCAGCACCCACTTCTTTTTTTTTGGCCTGGGCTGGAGCTTGAACTCAGGGCCTGGGCGCTGTCCCTGAGCTGCTTTTGTTCAATACTAGCACTCTACCACTTGAGCCACAGCGCCACGTCCAGCTTTTTCTGTGTATGTGGTGCTGAGGAATTGAACCCAGGGCTTCGTGCATGCGAGGCGAGTGCTCTACCACTGAGCCACCTTCCCAGCCGCCCCCCCCCCCATTCTTCTCTGTGGCTCCCCATGGCTTACCATCTCCCCAGTGTGATCCATTAACATGGTGCCCCCCAGGCTTGGGATCCCCCCCCCCCCGCAGGTCCTCCTGGCAAAAACAGCCTTCCACATGTGTGCTCAGTGCCCTGGGGTTGTGATGGCATGGATGCGAACTCTGCACGGGTCCTAAAGCCCAGTGCGGCTCTGCAGCCCAGCGGAGCCGGCAGGACAGCCAGGCTCTGTCCAGGTGGCCGGCGCCCGTCCAGGCCCACAGCGCATGCTCACAGCCGCATGCTCCTGCCCTCCCAGGTGGTGTGTGCCCGGTGCTCCGACTACCGAGCCCAGCTGAAATACGACGGCAACAGGCCCAGCCGGGTGTGCGTGTCCTGCTACGCATTCCTCACTGGAAGCGTGCTCCCTGGGGACAAGGACCGGAGGCCTGGCATCCTGGAGGTGAGAGGCTCCCCATCCCCAGGGCCCTGCTCCCCCCCCAGCCCCGCTGGCCACACAGGGGCTGTCACCAAACCGAGGTGAACTGGGCTGTAAGGTGTCACCCGAACTCTTCCACTCCACCTCTATGTCCCCATCCATTCACGTCCCGTGTGGCCTGTCCCACAGTCCCCTGTGTCACTAATTCCATCTTTTGTTGTTGTTGGTCGTGGGGCTTGAACTCTGGGCCTGGGCGCTGTCCCTCAGCTCTTCAGCTCAAGGCGAGCGCTCTACCACTTGAGCCACAGCGCCACTTCCAGTTTTCTGGTAGTTTGTAGGAGATAAGAATCGCACTACTTTCCTGCCCAGGCTGGCTTTCAACCTTGATCCTTAGATCTCAGCCTCCTGAGTAGCTAGGATTGCAGCCATGAGCCACCAGCGCCCAGCACCGATTCCACCTTACAGATGGGCACACTGAGGCTCCAGGCAGATCACAGACTCTGTACTGACTCGAAGGTCTCCCTTGGAGACCAGGTGCAGGGAGGTGACCTCGCAAGTTCACACAGCTGTCCTGAACTCTGGTGTTGTGTTGTTTTGTGTCACTCTGGGGCTTGGACTCAGGGCTTGGGCACTGTTTCTGAGCTTTTTTGCTCAAGGCTAGCACTCTCCCATTTGAGCCACAGTTCTACTTTTGGTTTTTTGGTGGTTAATTGGAAGTGAAAGCCTCACAGACTTTCCTGCCAGGGGTTGTCTTCAAACCAAGATCCTCAGATCTCAGCCTCCTGAGTAGCTGGGATTACAGGCGTGAGCCACTGGCGCCCACTGTTCTGGTTTGTGCCTCCGCATTCTCTGTTTTGCTCAGGGCCTCAGATCCTGGACCCCCTCACAGCTGCCTGCTGGAGGTGCCGGCGTGGCTTCACCCTGAACCACCAGCACCTCGGCCTCGGCTCAGACTCTTGCTGCCCTCCCCACCCCGTTCTGTTCCCCAGCACTCACAGGGGCCCAAGCCCAGGCTGCTGTCCGACACCGTGGCGCTGTCCCCTGACTGTCCCTCTTCCTGCTTTTAGAAAGGGGCCTCCCCAGGGCCTGAGCAGAGTGTGATCTGCGGCTTCCTGCAGCTGACTGGGGACAAATGGAGCCGGCCCGGCCCCCGGGGCTGGTGCGTGATCCCCAGGGACGACCCCTTGGTACTGTATGTCTACGCTGCCCCTCAGGTAAAGCCCTGCCCGCCCTTCCTGGGTGGGAGGGAGTTCGCCCCCGTGTGGCCAGGGAGGAAACTGCAGTCCAGGAGACCTGAAACCCTCAAGTGGGGTTTCAGCGCTGGGTCCAGACTCTGGGTGTGTGGCTGGTGGGGGAGGGGCACCAAGAGGCAGAATTGGGGAGACAGCAGCGGCCCACTGCTCTTTCCTCCCCAGGACACGCGAGCCCACGCCTCCATCCCCCTGCTGGGCTACCAGGTGACTCCAGGGCCTCAGGGAGATCCCCGAAGCTTCGAGCTGCAACAGTCAGGCCAACTCTACGCCTTCAAGGCCGAGACGGAGGAGCTGCGGAGCCGCTGGGTGCAGGCCATCGGGCGGGCGGCCAGCGGCCGGATCCCCGGGGAGCCTGAGGATGGGGACCTGTCGGACTGAGCCTCAGCGAGCGTCCCCCTCCCCCGCAGAGATGGACCCCGGCCAGCGGCTGACCCCGCGGCCTCTGCCATCCACCCAAAATCCAGTGTCAGAAAATGTGAGGCCTACCAGAGGGGCTGTGACTCCCACCTGTCATCCCAGCTACTCAGGAGGCTGAGATCTGAGGATCACGGTTCAAAGCCAGCCCGGGCAGGAAAGTCCATGAGACTCTTATCTCTAAAAAACCACCACAAAACTGGAAGTGGCGCTGTGGCTCAAGTGGTAGAGCGCTCGCCTTGAGCTGAAGAGCTGAGGGACAGAGCCCAGGCCCAGAGTTCAAGCCCCACAACTGACCAAAAAAAAAAAAGCTATGGGAGAGTAGGAAACCCTGAGTTTGAGACTGAGTGCCTACGAAAGAAAGAAAGAGAAGGCAGGCAGGCAGGTCCCTTTCTTTGGATGGGGCTGGCCAAGGGTCTCCTTTGCTGGGGCTCATGGACTGTTGGTGCTAACACTGAGAGGCCAGGGAGCTGGGACTGTGGTCACGCCGTGTCTCCCAGCTAGGACTGCTCATTACAATCACTCTGAAAAAGTAAAATAAAAATACTGGTGAAAACTATTCCACATAGAGTTGGGAATGTGGCTCAGTGGTAGAGCGCTGGCCTAGCAAGCATGAAAACCCAGGTTCTATCCCTCAGCACCACATAAACAGAAAAAGTCAGAAGTGGTGCTGTGTCTCAAGTGGTAGAGCGCTAGCCTTGAGCAAAAGAAGCTCAGGGACAGCGCCCAGGCCCTTAGTTCAAGCCCTAGGACTGGCAAAAAAAAAAAAAGAAGAAGAGGAGGAGGAGAAGAAAGAAGAAACAACTCAGTGATAGCCGGGCACCAGTGGCTCACATTTGTAATCCTAGCTACTCAGGAGGCTGAGATCTGAACATCACGGTTCAAAGCCAGCCCAGGCAGGAAAGTCTGTGAGACTCTTATCTCCAAAACTACCAGAGGGGCTGGGAAGGTGGCTCAGTGGTAGAGCGCTTGCCTTGCATGCCTGAGGCCCTGGGTTCGATTCCTCAGCACCACATAAGCAAAAAAGAAAAAAGCCGGAAGTGGTGCTGTGGCTCAAGTGGTAGAGCGCTAGCCTTGAGCTAAAGAGCTGAGGGACAGCGCTCAGGCCCAGAGTTCAGGCCCCACAACTGGACCCCCCCCCAAAACAAACAAAACTACCAGAAAACCAGAAGTGGTGCTGTGGCTCAAGTGGCAGAGTGCTAGCCAAAATAGCAATGTCTGTATCCCCTGCCAAGATTTCTCTTACTTGTTATGGGACACACTGAGGAGGAGAGAGGCCTGGGTGCTTTTTTCCTTTTCTGTTTTGGAGACAGGGACTTGCTGTGTCGTCCAGGTTGGCCTCAGTGCTGGCTGTGAAATGGTGAAGAAGAGATGCCCTGTGCCGAGGCCCCCTGCTGCTGGTACTGACAGATAGGGATGGGTTCTTTTTGTTGGTGGCGGTGGTGTTGGAGCTTGAACTCAGGGTCCTGGGCGCTTCCTTTGGCTCTTTTGCTCAAGGCTAGCGCTCTACCACTTGAGCCACAGCACCACTTCCAGCTTCCTGGTGGTTAATTGGAGATAAGAGGCTCAGGATCTTTGCTACTCTGGCTGGCCTCCTGAGTAGCTAGCATTACAGGCCTGAGCTACCGGTGCCTGGCTTGTTGATTTGTTTTTCAGCTGAGGCTTCTCTCTGGGTAGCTCAGGCTAGGCCTCAGCCTCCAAACCCAGCTACCATGTATTCCTTTTATAATCATCAGAGCACATTGAAAGGAAGTAGAGAGGGACAGGAGGGAAGACTTGTCTGCCTTGACCCCCTCCTGGGGCCTCGGTCCCCCATGCAGGCCCCCTGCACCAGCCTGGCGGGGAGTAGCCCCGCAGCCACAGGGAACGGTGTGGAAGTGTGGAAATATGTCACGATGCAGTGCAGAGGTAGGGGCGGTGCTCAGGGCTCCTCCAGAAAGCCACGGGCATGGAGAACTTGGGGGCACCCCCAGCTTGCTGCTGGGGTTTGGGCAGGACCGAGTGACTAAAAAAGCCTCAACTTTTTTTTTGGGGGGGGGGGGAGGGAACTCAGCGTGACTCTCTTCCCCTGATAACTCTGGGTGTCCCTGGCGTGGGGCGCTCTCATGGCTTCTGATTTCTTCCTCTGGAGCCCCCACCTTGGGAGGGGCCAGAGGCATGGCCAGCAGTCTGGAGGGGGGCACTTACTGAGGGGGTGTTGAAGGCCAAACCCAGGGGGCCCAGTGCATGCTGGACAGTGCTTTACCACTAAGGGATACCCCTCCCCTGGACTGCCTTTTATCGCCAGCATCCACGTGCACTGATAAAGTAAAGCCTGGCAAGATGCACACCTCAAGTCACCCAGCCTAGAACAACGCGCCAGCCTGAAAGCACCCAGGCCCTGCTGACTCCTGCAATTGGCCCCAACTGGCACTAGGGGGCAGCACATCACAGTGGTTAGCAGCATGGCGGATGACTGGCTGAGTCCTATTGGCAAGACTTTACTCCTAGTGTGTCCTAGACCACTGAGAACAGGTGTCCAGCACTCAGATCAGCCGCAACCCCACGCTTGCTACCCATCGGGCTTCGAGGTTCTCTATCAGTTGGCTCTGGCAGGGCAGGCGGTGTCAGCGTGGGCCCCTAAGCTTCGTCAGGGGTCCTGGTCTGTCCTGACTCCTCACTGTGGAGCTGAGGAAGGGGTCCGAGACTTGGGAAGGCACGGGGAATACAACCTCTGCGTTGTTGTGAGGTAAAACTTACAGGCAGTAAAATCCACACTTTTTAGCCAAGCTCAGCCCCTCACTCCTATAATCCTTGCTACACTGAAAGTGGAGAGCCAGCAGATTCCAGTTCCAGGTCAACTCTCGGAGACTCATCGCAACCCAGTAGCTGGGTGTGGTGGTGCACACCTGTCATTCAGGCTAAGTAAGAAGCACAAATACGAGTATTTTTGGTCTAGGCAAAAAGCCAGGCACTGCCTCAAAAAGAAACTGAGCACAGAAGGCCAAAGGTGTGGCTCAAGTGTTAGAGTCACGGCTTAGCAAGTGTGAAGCCCTTAGTTCAAACCACAATATCACCAAAAAAGATTTAAAACAACAACAACTACCCTCTGTCATCTAAATCTGTAAGTCTGGGCCGAGGCAGACCATGGAGCGAGGTGTTCCCAGAGGCGCCGGCTCCCGCCCCGCCCCCGCCTCTGGCAATCTTTGACCCGGTTTCTGAACTATAATTTGGTCTTTCCAGATGTCTGTGAATGGAAGCAGGGCTGGCGCCTGGCTGCCTGCTGCAGCCCCACGAGTCTCCCACTTCTCCAATGCTCCCTGAGTCCTCTGGGCTCCCGGGGCCCTGTGGCTGCCTTCCCCACTAGCCAGCTGAAGGGTGCTGAGTGGTTTGGGGGTGACTTCCATGGGGGACTGTGAATAACGCTGCCTGGAGTGGCAAATATCACTGTGGTGGTGTGTGTGGGAGCATGCGTGTTCTTCTCTCATGGAATTGGGTCACCGGGTTATACAGTGAACATGTGATTAATTTTATTTCAAACTCCAGAGCTTCAGAGGCAGAAGGATGGAGTTTGAGGCTAGGCTGGGCTATGGGAGACACTGGTCTCAAAAAAAAAAACAACTAGGGTTGGAGATGTGGCTGAGTGGTAGAATGCATGAAACCCTGGGTTCGATTCCTCAGTACACCAAAAAAGCCAGAAGTAACACTGTGGCTCAGTGTCAGTGTGCTAGCCTTGAGCAAAAGAAGCTCAGGGACAGTGCTCAGTTCAAGCAAAGGGATTGGCAACACACACACACACACACACACACACACACCCCAGCCAACAAGCCAGGTGCTGGTGGCGCACCCCTGTAATCCTACCTAATCATCCTAACCAGGAGGCTGAGATCTGAGGATCAAGGCTCAAGCCAATCCAAGCAGGAAAGTCTGTGAGACTCTTATCTCCAGTGAACCACCAGAAAACCAAAAGTAGAGTGGTGGTTGTAAGTGGTAGAGTGCTAGAATTGAGTGGAAAAAGCTCAGGGACAGTGCCCAGGCCCAGATTTAAGCCCTACAACCACCACCACCAACAACAAAGTTTACAAATGTAAAGAAACAAGAACCTTTCAGAGTAACTCTATTAAAAATGGTAATCATTGGCATACTCACTATGTGTCAGTACCTAACACTTTTTTTGTTTGCCAGTCCTGGGGCTTGAACTCAGAGCCTGGGCACTGACTCTGCGCTTGTTTTTGCCCAAGGCTAGCGCTCTACCACTTGAACCTCAGCGCCACTTCCGGCTTTTTCTGCTTGTGTGGTGCTGAGGAATCGAACCCAGGGCTTCATGTATGCAAGGCAAACACTCTACCACTGAGCCACCTTCCCAGCCCCCGTACCCAACGCTTTCCAAACCCTGGGGCCACGGGCATCACAGGATGGGTGCCTGGTGCCAATCTGAAGAGCCCCAGGCCCTGCAGCAGGTGCGCTGAGGGACCCGGGCACGCCTCTCGCGGTGGGGCACGCCCCTCGCGCTGGGACACGCCCCCTCGCGCGGGGACACGCCCCTCGCGCGGGGACACGCCCCCTCGCGCTGGGACATACTCCCTCGCGCTGGGACACGCCCCCTCGCGCTGGGACACGCCCCTCGCGCTGGGACACGCCCCCTCGCGCTGGGACACGCCCCTCGCGGTGGGGGGGCGGAGCGGAGCCTCCGTACTGGGTTTCACGAGGAGACCAAACAAGGCAATGCAGGCCGGGACCCAGCCCACACACAAGCTCGAGAGCTTCTCGCCAGGACTTTCAGGCATTCCTACATTCCTGGGATAACTCCTTCCAGCCGAGGAGGGCGGGGCGGTGCCTTCCCGGCCAGCACACATTCCGGGGAGCCCCCCCCCCCGCCCCCTCGCACCTCACCCCTCCTTACGCTCGGAGCAGCCTTCTCTCACCACGGGCAAGCGATCGTTAGAGCTCCGCTGCCCTCCTGCGCCCCCTGCTGGCTGGTCTACACACCAGTCTTTCATTATTTTATGATAGATAGATAGATAGATAGATAGATAGATAGATAGATAGATAGATAGATAGATAGATAGATAGATAGATAGATAGAATATAGATGCATTTTTGGGTCGGTCGTGGGGCCTGAATTCTGGGCCTGGGCGCTGTCCCTCAGCTCTACAGCTCCAGGCAATCACTCTACTACTTGAGCCACAGCGCCACTTCCGGGATTCTAGGGGCTAATTGGAGATAAGAGTCTCACAGACTTTCCTGCCCGGGCTGGCTTTGAGCTGTGATCCTCAGATCTCAGCCTCCTGAGTAGCTAGGATGACAGGCGTGAGCCACCATCGCCCGGCTTAGTTGCATTTTTGTGGTATTAAGAGATTGAACCTCACCCTTGCTAAGCAGGAGATCTACCACTTGAGCCATGCCTCCAGCCTCCCTCTTTAAGTACAGCCCAGAGTCAGCCACTGGTGGCTCACACCTGTAATCTTAGCTATTCAGGAGGCTGAGATACGAGGATCTTGGTTTGAAGCCTGGCAGGAAAGTTTATGAGACTCTTATCTCCAATTAACCACCAAAAAAGGTGTGGGGGAGGGCTGGGAAGGTGGCTCAGTGGTAGAGTGCTTGCCTTGCATGCATGAGGCCCTGGGTTCGATTCCTCAGCATCACATAAACAGAAAAAGCCAAAGTGGCGCTGTAGAGCCCTGTGGTAGAGCACTCGCCTTGAGCTGCTGAGGGACAGCGCCCAGGCCCAGAGTTCAGGCCCCAGACTGACAAAGAGAGAAACAGAGAAAGAAAGAAAAGTAGCTGGGCCAGGTGCAGGTGGCTCATCCCTGTAATCCTTTCTATTCAGGAGGCTGAGATTTGAGGATTGCTCAAAACCAACGCCGGGCAGGAAAGTCCATGAGACTCTTATCTCCAATTAACCACTGGAAGTGGTGCTGTGGCTCAAGTGGTAGAGCACTGGCCTTGAGCTGAAGAGCTGAGGGACAGCGCCCAGGCCCAGAGTTCAAGCCCCACAACCACCACCACCAACAAAACAACAACAGCTGGAAGTGGAAGCTGTGGCTCAAATGATAGAGCACTAGCTTGAGCACAAAAGCTCAGAGACAGCATTCAGGCTCCAAATTCAAGCTCCAAGACGGCACACACACACACACACACACACACACACATACACACACACACACACACACACACACACACACACACACAGTCTCTCAGATTTGTCTGACCAGACTGGGTTCAGGATTACAGATGTGAGCCACCCAAGCCTGGCTCCATAGGATGTGTGTGTGTGTGACATTTTCTGTTGGTCAGTTGCTGGACGAGGCTGATTCCACAGTTGGCTGCCGCAGCAGGGCAGACAGGGGTCCAGGGTATGTCGCTTCGCATGTCTTCGGCTCTGCAGCCCGCAGCAGTATAGCTAGGTCATGTGTCTGCCTATTTTTAGTTTGTTTTTCTTATTTTTATTTTTTTTTAAGGAACCTCCATACTGATTTCCATAGTGACTACACTCATTTACATTCTCCCCACAGTTTATCAGCGTTCCTTTCCCCTGTATCCTTGCCAGCATTTCTTTCTTTCTTGACAGCTGGGGTGAGATGAAATCTTGGTGTAGTTTAGGTTTGCATTTCCTTTATGGCTGAGGATGTTGAATGTCGATTTATGCATCTATTAGACATTTGTACCTCTTCTGAGAACTGTCTAATGACGCGAATTAGCCCGTTTTCTTAACTCGCAATTCCTTGTAATTCTGAAACTCTGCCCGCTGGCTGCCTGCCACCCTCCAGAGGCATCATGCTTAAGAGTCCATCTGAGCTGGACACTGGTGGCGCACACCTGTATCAGCTACTCAGGAGGCTGAGATCTGAGGATCGAAGTTCAAAGCCAGCTTGGGCAGAAAAGTCCACGAAACTTATCTTCAATTAGCCACCAAAAAACCGAATGTAGAGCTATACTTTGAGTGGTAGAGCACTCCTTGAGCCTAGAAGCTCATGGATGGTGCCCAGGCCCTGAGATCAATCCCCCAGGACTGGTGTGCATGTGCGTGCGCGCGCACACTCACACACACACACACACACACACACACACAAATCTGTTCGACATAAGCCAGGCACCAGTGGCTCACAGCTGTAACCCTAGCTACTCAGGAGGCTGAGACCTAAGAATCAAGGTTCAGAGCCAGCCTGGGCAGGAAAGTCTGTGAGACTCTGATCTCCAATAAACCACCACCAAAAAAACCCCCCAACAACACACACACACACACACACACACACACACACACACACACACACACACACACACACACACACACCCTGGATGTGGAGCCACGTCTCAAATAATAGAGCACTAGGCTTGAGCATAAAGGTTCAGGGACAACAGCCAGGCCCTGAGGTCAAGCCCCAGGACCAACACACACACACACACACACACACAATCAATCAATCAATCAATCAATTCTGTGTGGTCTGATTCACTCCAGATCTCTCGGCCTACCCCTTCCCCCCCCCCCCACACCTGTCCTCCCTTCCCTCCTGTGCAGAGGTGACTAGAGGTCAGGGAGGGAAATCCAGGACTGAGGCCCTCCAGCTGAGGTCCTGCCACGGGGCTGTGGGCCTTCGAGAGCCGGGACAGGGCCCCGGGCTGTGACCCTGCCCCGAGCCGATGCCCTGGCCTCCTGGCAGCCTCTCCCTCCCCCCGCAGGCCTGCGGAACCTGCTTCTTTTGAAACTGGCCGCAGTGGGAGCAATCACACCACGGGAATTAGCAAAGCCCAGCATTGGCCAATCAGCCCCTCTGACCCCAATCCCCAGCGCAGATCTGCCCGCACTTTCACCCACAGCCCATGGGGAGTTCACTGCTGCCCACTGGCCCTCTGGGCACCCGTGAAACTGACCTGACCACTAGATTAGGGCCCCGGTCTGCTTCTGCAGGTTGAAGGTCAAGTTGGGGTGAAGGCTCTTCTCCCACATGTACCTCATCCTGATCCCAGACTCTTCCTGGCCACCCCATTCCGGTTGTTTCTGCCCAGCCAGGAGCAGAGCACCAGGTTGTTGGGACATTTTCTGCCTCTGGAATTCTCCCTAACCTCTTCATTTGTGAGACCCCATATCTACAAGCCAGCTAGGTGTGGTGATACACTCTTGTCATCCTGGCTACCCAGGAGGGATACTTAGGAGGATCTTGGTCTGAGGCTGTCAGGGGGTGGGGAGGGGGAGGGGAGGGGGAGGGGGAAAGCAAGAGATCTCATCTGACAAATAACCAGAGCAAAAAAGGACTGGAGATGTGGTCCAAGTGCAGGAGTGCCAGCCACAAGTAAAAAAGCATGTGAGGCCCTGAGTTCAAACCCAGTACTGGCACACACAAAAGTTCTGAGGAGTGAGCTGGTATGGCGGTCATGCCTGTAATCCCAGCACGTTAGAGGCTGAGGCAGGAGGATGGAGCATTGGAGGCCAGCCGGGATCACAAACCAAGCACACAAAGCCAAGGGACAAGGCAGGGGACTGTGCTGTCACAATCGTGTCAGCCCCGGAGGCCCTGGCATCACACAGCTGGTCCAGAGGAAAGCCAGAGCAGACACTGGGTGCCTCATGACCTCTCTGAGGCTGCCAGGGCACAGCAGACTCAGCACTTTCCAGCACGGTCTGAGTTGTGGCTCCGTCACCTCCTGTGGCTCAGCTCTCCGGGTGTCAGGAAGCAGAGGGCCAGCGCATGGTCCACTTGGCGGGGTGTCTGAGGGTCAGGAGGAAGGGCTCTGAGGACGGGGTGTGGGCACTGGTGTGGGGGGTGGCACACGCGTTTGGTTTTCACTTTCTACTTCCTGTTGGCTTCAGCAGGACTCCTTCTTTGTCTGGGTTGTGCAGTAGGTGAGGCGCCCTGCCAGCTCCCAGACTCAGGGGGTGCTGGTGCAGCCCCCCTTTTCCTCCGCCCTGCTCTGGAGTCTTGCTGGTACCCCCTCCACGCTGTCCATCGCAAGGCCAGCTTCTGGTCTTTCCCGTCGCAAAGAGATCACACCACCTTACTTACTCGATCTTTCTATTGGCTTACTTTTTGCCCATAGGCAAGCGCTCAACCACTTGAGTCCTATGCTACACGTTCGGGAGACCCGAGGGTCTAACTTAAGCACTAGAGCCCCTCAAGGTGCTGAGTTCCAACCCCAGCACCACCTAAACCAAACCAAACAACAAAAACCATGCTTTTTTTTTTTTTCTGTCAGTTGTGGGGCTTGAACTCAGGGCCTGGGCACTGTCCCTGAGCTCTTTTGCTCAAGGCTAGTGCTCTACCACTTTGAGCCACAGCACCACTTCTAGTTTTCTAGTGGTTCATTGGAGATAAGAGTCTCATGGACTTTTCTACCCAGGCTGGCTTTGAACTTCAATCCTCAGATCCTGGCTTCCTGAGTAGCTAGGATTACAGATGTGAGCCACAGGTGCCTGGCTGGCCTTTCTTTTTCCTTCCTTCCTCCCTCCCTCCCCCCTCTCTTTCTCTCTTTCCCTCCCTCCCTCCCTCCCTCCCTTCATCCTAGGGCTTGAATTCAGGACCTGGGCACTGTCCCTGAGCTTCTTTTGCTCAAGGCTAGCACTCTACCACTTGATCCACAGTACCACTTCCGACTTTTTCTGTGTATGTGGTACTGAGGAATCGAACCGGGGGCTTCATGCATGCTAGGCAAGCACTCTACCACTAAGCCACCTTCCCAGCCTGGCCTTTCCTTTCTGAGAAGTGGGCTTAGAAGTGTGCTGTGTGCACTGGATGGCCTTTCCACGAGCAGGCCCAAATGGCCACCGAGTCAGAGAGTATTTCCAGGGCCTTCGGGTCCACACTGGCCCCGTGCTGACCGTGGAGTCCAGTCATACTCTCACGTGGTTCTGAGGTGCAGAAAGTACAAAGGGCGAAGGGAAAAGCTCCCTCCCGCCCCAGCGGCAGGCGCCCCTCATCCCCCAAGATCAATGCTGTTGGTTCTTTTTGTTTGATTTTCTTGTTTTCTGAGACAGGGTCTTGCTACATCACCCAAACTGGCCTTGAACTCTATCTTCCTGCCTCTACTCTTGAATCTGAAATTACCAGCATCTGCCACCAAGTCAGGCTTAATGTTGGAGATTGAAATACAATAAATATTTGCTTATATTTACTTCTCATATATATATATATATATACTTTTTTTTTTTTCAGTTGTGGGGCTTGAACTTGGGGTCTGGGCGCTGTCCCTGAGCTCTTTTGCTCAAGGGGAGTGCTCTACCACTTTGAGCCACAGCACACTTCCGGTTTTCTGGTGGTTAACTGGAGATAGGAGTCTTGCAAGCCGGGTGTCGGTGGCTCACGCCTGTCATCCTAGCTACTGAGGAGGCTGAGATCTGAGGATCTCGGTTCAAAGCTAGCCCGGGCAGGAAAGACTGTAAAACTCTGATTTCCAATAAACCACTAGAAAACCGGAAGTGGCGCTGTGGCTCAAGCAGTAGAGTGCTTGCCTTGAGCTGAAGAGCACAGGGACAGAACCCAAGCCCAGAGTTCAAGCCCCACGACTGACCAAAAAAAAAAAAAAAGAGTCTTGCAGATTGCCCAGGTTGGCTTTGAACTGTGATCCTCAGGTCTCAGCCTCCTGAGTAGCTTGAGTCTTTTTTTTTTTTTTTTGGGTCCGGTCGTGGGGCCTGAACTCTGGGCCTGGGTGCTGTCCCTCAGCTCTTCAGCTCAAGGCTAGCGCTCTACCACTTGAGCCACAGTGCCACTTCCGGCTTTTTTTTTCCTTTATGTGGTGCTGAGGAATCGAACCCAGGGCCTCAGGCATGCAAGGCAAGCGCTCTACCACTGAGCCACCTTCCCAGCCCCTGAGTAGCTTGAATGACAGGTGTGAGCCACCAGCACCCGGTTGCTTCTCACCTTTTTAATACAAAAATGACGTAACTATTCAGTGTATAGCTTGCATCTGTCATTTACCATATTTTAAAACACTGGTATGCGTGCATGTGCGTGTGTGTGCGTGCGTGCGTGCGTGTGTGTGTGTGTGTGTTGGTACTGAGGCTTGAACACAGAGCCTGGGTACTGTCCTTAACTTTTTGCTCAAGATTAGCACTCTACCACTTGAGCCACGCCTCTACTTCCAGATTTTTTTTTTTTATCAGTTCTAGGGCTTGAACTCAGTGCCTAGGTTCTAACCTTTAGCTTGTTCACTCAGGGATAGTGTTCTACTACTTGAGCCACAACTCCACTTCTGGCTTTTAGGTGGTTTATTGGAGATAAGAGTCTCATGGACTTTCCTGACCATGGACTGGCTTCAAACTGATCCTCAGATTGCACTGGGAACTGGTGGCTCACACCTATAACCCTAGCTACTCAGGAGACTGGGATCTGAGGACCAATCCAGGAGACTCTGATCTCCACTTACCCAGTGGTAGAGCTCCTGCCTTGATCAAAAAAGCTAAAGGACAAGTGCTCAGGCCCTGAGTTCAAATCTCACTACTGACACGGGGACGTGGGGGTGGGAGTATCACCTGGAACGTTGGCGAGATGCTGACTTTCTAAGCATAAAGATGTCACACGTGTTGCTGTTTATCTGAAATTCAAATTGAAGAGGGCAACTGGCCTTATTTCCTGAGCCATCCGGGAAGTGTCAGCTCCCATTGGGCCCTTCCCCTGCGGTGGCCACGCCCACACCCACAGCCCTGGCTTCCCTGCCACCTCAACAGAGTGAGTCACGCAGCTGAGGGCTCTCCAGCACATGTTTTTGAACCGAATCGCATCATGGTTTGGGGGAATCCCCCACTGTCTCCAAAACACAGGCCAGGGGATAACAGACACCCAAAACAAGGTCACGGGAGGAAAACAGAAAAGGTGACAAGAATTGAAAATACCTTGGGACAGCCCGGGCCACTGAGGGCCTGGGCAAACCAAAACTTTTCCACGGCTGGCATGCCATCATCCCCACCACCAGCCCCAGGGAATCTGGGCGCTGGAGGCCGGCTCTGCTCCTGGGAAGCGGCCTCCTCCGAAGAGCAAGGGCCAAGGAAGGGCTGGAAGCCATGGGCACCGGGGTAATGATTAGATCTCTCACTTGCAATCATTATGAAGCTTCTAAGAAGAAACTAACGCAAGGGGCTGGGCATCGCTCCTGGCACCCAGCCCTTCTGGCTACAGGTGGCTCTCGTCCTGAGGACAAGCTCATGCCCCCTGCCCCCAGGGGGGCCTCAAGTTCTCCAGACTTCCATGCTTTGCAGAAGGGAGGGGTCTTCTGGGTCTCTGAGAATGGCACCTGCTCCAGAACCTTCCTGAGCTACTGCCCCATCTGTGAATCCTTTGTGGAAATTAGACTTGTAGCCAGTGAGCCCCAGGAAGACGCGTCCAGAGGAATTGGAAGGTAGAGGAAGGCCATTTGCTGCCTAGGGGCCCCCCTTCCTCCCCCTTCCCCAGGGACTGGGGGGGGAGCCATACTTCCTGCAAGTGTGTTGTGTTGGCAGTCAGGAGGGGGTGCAGAGGGCAGGAAGGAGCCTGGGGGGCGGGGGAACTGGGCTCACTTCCTCTTTTGGAATGTCCACCCCAGGCCCCCAGCATCAGCATCCGTGGGACATGGGCTAGAAACACCCCCAGCGTGGAACTTCTCTTCCTTGAACCCTTGGCTTAGCCCAGGGCCCTGGATTGGGACATTTTGGCTTCTTAGAAAGAAACTGAAAGCCCTGAGGAGAAACTCCTCTACTTCCCCTTCCTCGCCAGGAGGAACTGGGGCTTGCCCGGACAGGAAATCATGCAGGATTTCTCGGAAGCCCCTGCCTGGGCACTGCTGGGGAAAACCGCAGAGGGGGAGGCGGGGGGTGGGGGGGAGGCCCCAACCACCAACCACTGTCAGAGTCACAGCCTTCAGGAGAGCCAAGGCAGGCAGAACCACTGGGGAGCCTCCACGCTCAGCTCTTCAATCTCCCTGCCGCCTCCTCTTTGGGGATCTTCCTCTGCCCCCTTCTCTAACCCATGCCTACCCGCCCTCTACTCAGTCTCCGCGGAGACCCCCCCGAAAGGATGGACCACACTGCCAGACTTTGGTGTCCAGCTCGCATCTGACACTGGGACACCCGGTGGGTGCCCTGATGATTTGATGTGCCCCCCCCCCCCCCGAATCCAGCCACTAGCTTAGGGACAGGGCCCAGCCGCTGCAGCCTGGCTGAGCTCCTGACCGTCGGCTCTCTCCCTAAGACCCTGGCCCAGCCCAGGGGGGAGGGTGACCTCGTTGAGGTTAGGCCCATTGGGGACACCAGTCAACTTCACCTCATGATTGCCTGGTCTCCTGGCCATCACCCAGGCTGTGGGTCCCTGGATGCTAGCCACTGCGGGCTAGCACATCTCAGCAAACATCTGATGAGCAAATAAATGGCTAAATGTGAGAATTTGGTGCTGACTGTCCCAGACATCCATGTGTGCACCCAGGTGACGTGTGCAGCAGGTGGAGCCGCGTGCATGCCTGCTGTGGGGTTCCAGAGGTGTGTGTATGTGCAGGATAAAGGCCTTGCATTTGTCCACCAGCATCACCAATGATGTTCTCTGACCGGCAGGTGGCGCTGTACCCCGCCTCTGCGGTGTCTGCTGGCCATAGGGCTGGTCAGGACCGAGGAAGATTGCCTACTGGGGAAACTGCCTGGTTCACCCACTGATCAGCCAGACCTCTGATGCCACCGATCCCAAGCTTCATCCCAGCCACAGCCCGTGGATCCAAAAGGTCCTGAAGTCCATCTAGGCAGCTGCAACACAGAGGTTAAATGCAGAGGCTCAGCAGGCACCAGTGGGTGACTCACGCCTGCAATCCCAGCTACCCCAGAGGCTGAAGGCTAAGGACTGTGGTTTGAAGCCAGCTGGGGCAGGAAAGTCTGTGAGCTTCTTATTTCCAATTAACTGCTCCAAAGCCAGAAGGAGAGGGGTGGTTCAAGTTGTAGAGCCTTCATCTTGAGTAAAAGAGCTGAGGAATAGCGCTCAGGCCCTGAGTTCAGGCCCAGGTGCCAGCACAAACTAATTGAATAGTTTTGGGTTTTTTGTTTTTTTTTTAACATTTTTTTGGGGGGGTCTGGTCATGGGGCCTGAACTCTGGGCCTGGGTGCTGTCCCTCAGCTCTTCAGCTCAAGGCTAGTGCTCTACCACTTGAGCCATAGCACTACTTCTGGCTTTTTCTCTTGCTTATGTGGTGCTGAGGAATCGAACCCAGGGCCTCATGCATGCAAGGCAAGAGCTCTACCACTGAGCCACCTTCCCAGCCCCTTGAATGGTTAATTAATTAAAAAATAAAACAGCCGGGTGCTGGTGGCTCACACCTGTAATCCTACCTACTCAGGAGGCTGAGATCTGAAGATCAATGTTCAAATCCAGCCTGGGCAGGAAAGTGTGAGAGTCTTATCTCCAATTAACCACCAGAAAACCAGGAGTGGCGCTGTGGCTCAAGTGGTAGAAAGCTAGCCTTGAGCTGAAGAGGTAAGGCATAAAGCCCAGGGCCCAGAGTTCAAGCCCCACAACTGACAAAAAAAATTGCAAACCAGAAGTGGCACTGTGGCTCAAATGGTAGAGGGCTAGCCTTGAGCACAAGGAGGCTCAGGGACAGCATCCAGGCCCTAAGTTTAAGCTCCAGGATCAGAAAAGAAAATTTTTTGTTGTGTAATTGAGAATTAATACCAAGTTACGGTTCAATTTGGTCACTAACTTCCCCATCTTCCAATAAAGTAATAGTTCAAACAAGGGGGTGGGGGGAAGCTAAAAGCCAACAGCCAGGCCCTGAGTTCAAGCCCTAGGACTGGCACCAAAACAAAACCAGACAGATTGCTGGCCTGCCACCCCAGAGTCAGAGTTTCAGAAGTTCTGGGTGGGGCTTGTGACTGTCCATTTATTTCTTTTTTTAAATTAGGGTATATTAATTATACTAAATTCTGTATTTCTAGGTAGGCATTCTACCTCCTGAGCCACATTCCCAGTCTATCTTCTGTGTTTCTAACAAGTTCCTGGGTGGCACTGAAGCCGCCTCCAGTGTAGGGATCCTTTAACAACCACCGCGGTCAAATTATCCGAGGGATGGCCTCGGTGTTGCAGGCCTCCAGGGAGGCTCAGGCTGAGGCTCAGGAGACCCTGGGACACAAGCACACCCAGAGCTGGGTGGGAGGAATCGGAGGCGGGCCACGTGGACTGGCTCCCCCCCTTGGTCGGCTGGCCGCCCCGCCCTGGCCCTGCCTGGAGGAGGAGACCCAGACCTCTGCAGCGCAGCTCCACGTGGCTCAGCCTCTCTTGGGAAGCCCTGGCAGGCCAGCTCCCCACAACTCGCTCCTGCTCCCGGTCCCAGTTTTCCAGCTTGGCCCCCGATTCTGGGAACTCACCCTTCCGTCTTCTTTCCTTTTCTAATACTAGATTTTAATCGGATTATCATAAAGGTAACCTGAGGCCATACCAGAGCATCAATGGGGAAAAGTCTGAGAACCTGAGTACAGCCGCTGGTTGCTCAGAGCTGGGGAGGGGGGGGGGGGGGGAGGGGGGGGGTGTTAGTGGCTTAGTGGTTTAATAGTAGAGAGCTTGCCCAGCAGGTAGGAGATCCAGGATCGAGTTCCATGTTATACATACCACCATCACCAAGATGTTAGCCTCTCTCTCTCTTTGTGCCACTACTAGGGCTCGAACTCAGGGCCTGGGTGCTGTCCTTTAGCTTTTTTGCTCCAGACTGCTACTCAACCACTTGAGCCACAGCTCCATGTCTGGCTTTTTTTTGGGGGGGGTGGTGGCATTAATTGGAGATAAAGAGTCTCACAGACTTTCCTGTCTGTCTGGGCTGGCTTTGAACTGTGATCCTCAGAGCTCAGCCTCCTGAGTAGCTAGGATGAAGGGTGTCAGCCACCAGCATCCAGCAATTTAGCTTTTGAACTCAGGGCCTGGCAGCTAGGCAGGTGCTTTCCCTTGGAAGCCACGCCCCCAGCCCTGACCGCAGCAGCGTCGGGTACTGTGCATTGACAGCGTTGTATCAGCATTGCTCATGTGTGGGTGCTGTCCTTTAGCTTTTTCTGCTCAAAGCTGGTGCTCTACCACCAAAGCCACACCCACACTTGTGGCTTTTTGGTGGTTCATTGGAAAAGTGCCCAGCTGCCATTGATTTTCTACACCAAAACACTGAGGAAATTGGAGCTTTCAAAAGAGCTGCAGGGGCTGGGAAGGTGGCTCAGTGGTAGAGTGCTGGCCTAGCATGCAGGAAGCCCTGGGTTCAGTTTCTCAGTACCACATACACAGAAAAAGCTGGAAGTGGTAGAGTGCTAGCCTTGAGCAAAAGAAGCTCAGGGACACTGCCCAGGCCCTGAGTTCAAGCCCCAGGACTGGCCAAATAAATAGCTAAATAACTAAAAGCAGGTCCACCTCCATCTGTGCATCCTGCCCATTTATTATTTGTTTATCAGTTCTAACAAGGCCTCTGCGCAGGGCGGCACGTCGGAGGGTTTGCCCAGAACTTCCTAGAAAGGGCGGATTGGGTCCAAGGAAGTGAGATCCTGATACCTGGGCAAAAACCGCTTTCCAGAAAGGCTGTGTGGGTCGATGGTGCCGAGGGAGGGCTGCTCGGCACCCTAGCTGCTGATGGGAGGAACTCAGTTCACCCCCAACCCTGCTCAGCCCAGTTCAGAATGTCTGCGATGAGGCAAAGGGGCCCAGGCAACTGCAGCAATGGAAGAAGCAGCTGGCACACGGCTCCTCTGCCCCCCCCCCCCCGCTGGGGCTGCACGTGGCTCCCCAAGCCTGGTATGGTCTGGGCAGAGTTGTCCTCCTGCCCCGTGAGCCAGGATGGCTCTTGGTCTTTACTTTTCCTGTCCTGCCTCCAGTCTGCCCATAAGTGCCGTTGGGGTTACCTTCAAACTACAACCCTAATAAGTCAGTCCTGTGCCCCACCATGCTGGCCCTCCTCCTGCCTGGAGATCTGTGTCACGTGGGTCAGCTTGGGTCCACGCTTGGCCGGACGCTGACGCCGGCCCTCCGCACGCTTCCCACCTCACTTGCAGTTAAAGATTTCCCTCTGAGTCGGCTCCTGGCGGCTCAGGCTCTTGGGTGAGCCTAGCTCCTCAGGAGGCTGAGATCTGAGGATCGAGGTTTGAGGCCAGCACAGACAAACAAATCCATGAGACTCAGCTCCAAAAAGCCAGAAGCGGAGCTGTGGCTCAGGAAGCCCCAACCTTGAATGAAAAGCCTAAGGTACTCCTTCACACTAATCAGTTAAAACTAATGGAGGGCTGGGAATGTGGCCTAGTGGTACAGTGCTTGCCTTGAACAAAAGCAGCTCAGGAACAGTGCCCAGGCCCCGAGTTCAAGCCCCAGGATTAGCAAAAAAAAAAAAAAAAAAAAAAGCTAAGGGGTAGTGCCCAGGTCTTGAGTTCAAATCCTGATATCAGTGTGCGCACGCACACACACACGCACACACACCTTACTATGACTTAGATACCCTTAGGATCTGTGCCTCCCTCTTATCCTTACCTCCCTCCCCCTATCCTTCTCCCACCCTGCCTCCTCTGCTCCCTGGCCCCTCAGAACACCACCAAGCCCCTCCACCCCCCCCATCCCCACACCGCAGGACCTTTGCACGAGTTCACGTGCTCTACCTGCCTGGCGTGTGTCCTCAGCTATTTTTACAGGACTCCTCCGTTCAAGTGTCATCTCAGAAAAACAACCACAAGCAAACATGCCCTTGTTTGGGAAAGGCCCTCCCTGGCTGACCTCAAATAGCACCCTGGCCCTTCCAGCACCTGCCCTGTGTCGTGTCCCTGCAGGTCTCCCTCACTGGTCACTTATTAGACTGTCATCCCCCCCCCCCTCCAGCTCGCAGTGAGTTCCCATAGTATGGCTGTGCCCAGAACACATGCGAGGAACACATGGAGCTCAGAGGCCTGAGACCTCTGCCCGGGGTGAGGGGCTGAATTCCAGGGGCGCCCCCAGCCCTCACGCTCCTCTGGCCCTGGGCCAGTCCCCTCACCTCTATGGAGCTTGAGTTCGAGACGGCACCTGGGCTGCTGCGGGCATCGCTGTGCTGAAAGACACACGCAGGTCAGGCTGGCTCCAGCCGTAGCTCCTCCAGGAGGCTGCCAGCAGCCGCCCCCGCTGGCCTGCCAGGCTAACAGCTGGCGGTTGAGCCTTGCGGGGTGCTCACAGAGATTGTGTGCATGTCAGGATCCCTAACATGGCGGGGTGTGTGTGTGTGTGTGCACACGCGCGCGTGTAGGAGGAGGTCTCTACTAAAACTGGAGATTTGAGCGTGGAGAAAAATCCCCACTAGGGACACGGGGCCTGGAGAGGCCTGGGCCGTCACAGGACTGCAGGGCCCCCGGTGCCCACCTGTGAGGAGGCATTGGTCAAGTTCACTGAGAGACCAGAACGGGACAGTACCTGGCCAGCCTCCGTCTACCCATCTGCCTCCCCGGCTGACTCCTCCCCCCCCCCCCCCGTTCCCCCACCCCCCACCCCCCCCACCTCCCCACCCCCCCCCCCGTTCCCCCAGCATTCTTTCCTTGGGGTGCTATGATCTCACTCAACCCTGCCACCACCCACAGGGGAAGAGATGGGCTGGGATGTCCTGGGTGGCATCGGCCGGGCTGGGGCAGCGCCGTGGGGCCCCAGGCACTGAGCCGACCGGGCCTTGTTAGACCCACCTGTCCACCTGGTGACCCAGGGTTCGCCTGGTCTGCCAGGCCCAGGATCTTCCCTCTGCCCCCAGGCTGGCAAACAGACCCGCCTGGGATGGATCTGGGGAGTGGAGGCACAGCAGCCCTCCTCCCCTCCAGGCTGAGGACTGGGTGGGGTCCCCAGGGGAGGGGACACTTCCTCCCTGGCCAGGGTCCCGGCTCCCGCACAGCAGCTTCCTGGTGGCAGGCAGTGGCCTGTCCCGCCTGTGTGGGAAGGCCTTGGCGTGGCTCTCGGCGGCTGGTGAGTGGTGATTCACGCCCAAGTCACCTGGCCCCCGGGACCTGTCCCACCGCTGTGGGAACCCGCTGGGCAGGTGCCCCAGCCATGGGCACACACCCCGCCCCTCTCTCCCATCCTCCATGCGCCCACAAGCAGAACTCTCCAGCAGGGCGTTGGTGGCTCACGCCTGTCATCACAGCTACTCAGGAGGCTGAGATCTGAGGGTCGGGGTTCCAAGCCAGCCGGGGCAGGAAAGTCCATGAGACTCTTATCTCCAACAAACCACCAGAAAACCAGAAGTGGCGCTGTGGCTCAAAGTGCTAGAATGCTAGCCTTGAGCAAAAGAACTTAGGGACAGCGCCCAGGCCGAGTTCAAGGCCCATGACTGGAAAAAGAAAGAAAGAAAGAAAGAAAGGAGAAAGAAAGAAAGAAAGAAAGAAAGAAAGAAAGAAAGAAAGAAAGAAAGAAAGAAAGAAAGACAGACCAGAAGCCTCCCTTATCAGAGAGACCGTGGCCTCCATGTCCCCTGTGGTCCACACAGAGCCTGCTCCCACATCGGGCCACAATCGACGGATTCGTGGGTGGCGAGTAGCTGCTGGCCCCAGGGGCTTCTGAGTGGTGGTATATACCCTCCGCACCCTCGGTGTGTGTTGGGGTGCTGCTCACAGACGATGGCCACAGTCCACGCCAGGGTGGGGAGGGCTGAGGGGGATGCAAGCAGGGTGGAGGCTGCCGGGTGAGAGGATTTGGGGAGAAGCCTCTGGAGGACCTGGTGACCTCTGCCCTGCCAGTGGTCAGGAAGGGGAATAGGGAGGTGGGGGTGGGGAGGGGAGCTCTCCATTCCGCAGTGTACCCCTCTGCCAGGGAAGGGTGAGGGGTCCTCACTGCCTTCCATGGATTCTGAGATGGTGGTAATTGGTGTGTCTTTCTCTCGCAGTTCTGAAACCAGGGTGACTCTGCACATCAAAGGGGCACCGGGGTTCATCGAGGCTTCCTCTCAAAGCACATCAATTAGCCCATTACTACGGATCAACTGAGCCTGAGATCTCACGAAAGCCAAGAATGCGTGTGCAATGCCTGCTTGTGGTCACACATGCCTGTAATCCCGGCACTTGGGAGGTTGAGACCAGAAGATGGAGATTTCCATCTAGCCTGGGCTACACAGCCCAGGTGGCAAGGATTCTGCCTCCAAACCCAAACCACATCCAAATCAAACCAGAGCCAAAACTTGGTGTAAGTGACCAGGGCTGGTCAGTGGAAGGGACTTGTTTCTGCTAGTATTTGTTTTCTGGAGTCTTGGCTGTCATGTGGGGGGACAGGTGCTCCTCAGAACAGGCCCCGTATAGAATCAAGAAAAGGTGCTCGAGGCTGGGATGGTGGCTCAGTGGTAGAGTGCTTGTCTTGCATGCATGAGGCCCTGGGTTCGATTCCTCAGCACCACATAAGCAGAAAAAGCTGGAAGTGGTGCTGTGGCTCAAGTGGTAGAGCGCTAGCCTTGAGCTGAAGAGCTGAGGGACAGTGCCCAGGCCCAGAGTTCAGGCCTCACAATCAACAAAAAAGAAAGAAAGAAAGAAAGGAAGGAAGGAAGGAAAGAAAAAGGGAAGGAAGGAAGGAAGGAAGGAAAGAGGGAAGGAAGGAAGGAAGGAAGGAAAGGTGCTCACTGATAGGTAGATATAAAGGTAGAAAAGACTCAGGAAGCTGAGATCTGAGGATGATGGTTTGAAGCCAGCCCAATTAAACCACCAAAAAAAATCACAGTGGTGCTGTGGCTCAAGTAGTAGAGTGCTAGCCTTGAGCACAAAGAAGCTCAGGGACAGAGCCCAAGCTCTGAGTTCAAGCCCCACAAGTGATAAAAAGAAGAAGGTAGAAAACATTTCAGTCATGCCCTCCTCAAAACAAACAAATAAAGGGCTGGGAAGATGGCTCAGTGGTAGAGCACTTGCCTTGCATGCCTGAGGCCCTGGGTTTGATTCCTCAGCAGCACATAAGCAAAAAGAAAAAAGCTGGAGGTGGCAGTTTGGCTCAAGTGGTAGAGTGCTAGCCTTGAGCTGAAGAGCTGAGGGACAGCGCCCAGGCCCAGAGTTCAGGCCCCACGACTGGACCCAACAACAACAACAACAACAAAAAACAAATAAACAAAAAAAGACCCCAAAGCTAACTACTTCCTCTGAAAGGACCAGTAGAATGTCACCAAAATCCCAAAGAAAACCCTGAAAACTCCCTCCCTTCTTTGCTCCAGGACGAGCTGACCGGCAGGGGAGCCAGGGCCAGGCCCCTGTGACTTTGGGGGTGTTCCCTGTGTCCTTGTAAACTTCCCTGAGTCACCATTACTCATCAGCCACAATCTAGACAGAGCCACTTCCAACCGGGAGGCGGGCCCTGGGGGTCAGGGGTCACTCTCAAACACGAGGTGGGAGGAGGGAGTGCGTCCAGCCGTGGACCCTGGCCTGCATCATGGCTTTTGGGCCTCCTGGGTTGTATGCTGCCAACGGACTTAGCAAGTCCTGGGCAGCCTGCTGAGTCTCCTCCTCTCACTTTAAAGCGTGGCATGGGTGGCAATGCCCTTGCTGTGGCCTTGGGGATGGCCTGGCTCTGGAATCTTCTCTTTGCCAGCCTGGGGAGAGGAGGAGGCTGCCCCAGGCCTCGCTGACACTGAGGGCCCTGGCTGTGCTGGGTTCGGTCTATCCTCTCCTGCCCTGCCGGTGTAGACAAGGACCCTCTCAGCCACCTTGGGCCTGGGGGCCGCCACGCTTGTGTCTGGTGGCAGAGGTTTGCTCCCAGGGCTGGGGATCTGGAGTGTGTAAAGTGACCCCAGGTGGACACCGCCAGTGACTCACGCCTGTAATCCTGGCTACTCAGGAGGCTGAGAGTCGATGATGGGATGAGGGGAATGGAGAAGAGGCTGCCATCCCTGGGGGAAGCCTGCAGTGCAGCCCGCGGGGACTCGGGCACCGCATGGCACCACAGCCTTCCCCAGGGCACAACCTGGCCCACAGCCAGTGCTCTCAGAGCAGCATGTGAACTGTGCCAGGCAGGTGCTGGGTGCTGACAGGCGAGGGGTTAGTGCCAGACTCCCTCTAGAAAAATAGCCACGGGGGGCTGGGAAGGTGGCTCAGTGGTAGAGTGCTTGCCTTGCATGCATGAAGTCCTGGGTTCGATTCCTCAGCACCACATAAGCAAAAAGAAAAAAGCCAGAAGTGGTGCTGTGGCTCAAGTGGTAGAGCGCTAGCTTTGAGCTGAAGAGCTGAGGGACAGCGCCCAGGCCCAGAGTTCAGGCCCCACAACCTACAAATAAATAAATAAATGTTACAGTTTGAAGCCAGCCTGGGGAAGGAAAGCCCATGAGACTCTTATCTCCAATGAACCAGTAAAAAATTGAAAGGGAGGTGTGGTTCAAGTGTTAGAGTGCCAGCCTTGAGTGGAAGAAGCTAAAAGAGAGCACAAGGCCCTGAGTTTAAGCCCCAATACCAGCACACAGACACACAGACACACACACAGACACACACACACAGACACACACACACACAGACACACACACACAGACACACACACACACAGAGACACAGACAGACAGACACACACACAGACACACACACACACAGACACAGACAGACACACACACACACAGACACACACACACACAGAAACAAAAGCTTTGGTGTTAGCCAGTCCTAGACTAGAACCCTGACCCTAGCTTGCTTTCTTTTCTTTCCTTTCCTTCTTTCCTTTCTTTCTTTCCTTCTTTCCTTTCTTTCTTCCTTTCTTTCTTTCTTTCTTTCTTTCTTTCTTTCTTTCTTTCTTTCTTTCTTTCTTCTTTCTTTCTTTCTTTCTTTCTTTCTTTCTTTCTTTCTTTCTTTCATCATGGGGCTTGAACTCTGGGCCCTGGGAGCTGTCCCTGAGCTCCTCAGCTCATGGTGAACACTCTACCACTTGAGCCACAGCACCACTTGCAGTTTTTCTGGTGGTTTATTGGAAATAAGAGTCTCACGGACTTTCCTGCCCAGGCTGGCTTTGAACCGAAATCCTCAGATCTCAGCCTCCTGAATAGCTAGGATTACAGGCGTGAACCACTGGTGCCCAGCTGACCCTAGCATTCTTTACCTGACTGTCCTTTGTTTTGCTTTCCCAGAGCCTCAGTTTCTCCATCTGCAAACCATGGACCATGAAAGCTACCACACAGCTCAGTGAACTGAGGAATGCACCATGTCCCTCCCACATGCCCAAGTGGGTGGGGCATGGAGAAGGGGTCCATGCACATCGGTCCCCTTCCCCTCTCCAACTCTGGCCTGTCCTGGGAGCATGGACCCTGCCCAGGAGCCTGGCCACACAGCCGGGCTTCGCCTCCGAAAGCTTCTGGAAGGAATCTCTTGGGAACCAGATGTTCCTGGGGCACATCCAGTGTGGGGCGCAATGGGTGGACAGGATCATGGATGGACAGCGGCAGCCAGTCAAAGTCAGGGAAGTGGTTGGAGAATTTGTCCTAAGCAGGAGGTGTGTGTGTGTGTGTGTGTGTGTGTGTGTGTGTGTGTCTGTGTGTGCATGCGTGAAGGAGCCTGGGAGTGCGTGGGGAGCTCCCTCCCAGAGCGGGGCAGGTGTGTGGTGTTAGGGAGCCGGCAGTGATTCACAAGACTGTCCCCGATCATGATCAGCAGCCCCCAGACACCCCACACCCGCAGCCCTGCTTCTATATTAGCGCAGGCTGCGCGCCACACTTCCATAATTAATTAGGTTTCCTAGGCACCTCGAAGAGGGAAGAGGGTGTCCCAACCCGGGGGTGCAAATATCACCGGTACGTGCTAGCCGCCCCCACGCTGGGAAGAGAGACCTCAGCTCTCCCACGCGCTCTCGCTGCTTGCTGACTCACGAGTCAGCCCTGGCTGCGTTTGGAAAGGCGAGGGCCACCAAACATCCCTTATCTGCATAATCCTAAAATGTCCAGGGCTGGCCGGATGTGGCTCAGTGGCTTACCTGGAATTTGTGAGGCCCTGGGTTCCACACCCTGCTACTGCAAATGAAAAGAATGTCAGCCAGACATAGTGATACAGGCCTGCCATCCCAGCACTAAGGAGGTGGAGGAAGGGCTACAAAGGTGAGACCCTGTCTCAAAAAATCACTGGCTCAGCTAGGTGCCAGTGGCTCAACCTGTAACCCTAGCTACTCAGGAGGCTGAGATCTGAGGATCGCGGTTCAAGGCCAGCCTGGGCAGGAAAGTCTGTGAGACTTTTATCTCCAATTAACCACAGAAAACCAGAAGTGGTGCTGTAGCTCAAGCAGTAGAGTGCTCACCTTGAGCTTAAGAGCACAGGGACAGCGCCCAGGCCCAAAGTTCAAGAGCCATGACCACCACCACCAACAACAAAAAAACCCACTGGCTAGCCAGGCGCCGGTGGCTCATGCCTGTAATCCTAGCTACTCAGTACTCAGGTGGCTGAGATCTGAGGATCGTGGTTCAAAGCCAGCCTGGGCAGGAAAGTCCATGTGACTCTTATCTCCAATAAACCACCAGAAAACCAGAAGTGGCGTTGTGGCTCAAGTGGCAGAGCACTCACCTTGAGCTGAAGAGCTGAGAGACATCGCCTAGGGGCAAAGATGGGCAAAGGATCCAAACTCTTACCACTGAAAAGGAGACTCCTCTCTCTCTCTCTCTCGCTCTCTCTCTCTCTCTCTTTCTCTCTCTCTCTCTCTCTCTCTCTCTCTCTCTCTCTCTCTCTCTCTCTGTAGCGCTGAGATCTGAATCAAGGTCTCACATTTCCAAGGCCGATGTTTTACCACTGAGCCACAACACTTATTGCACTAATTGTACAACACCAGTCCTGGGCTTGCCCGTAAAGCCTGGGTGCTGTCCCTGAGCTTTTGTGCTCTAACACAGCTCCACTTCAGGCTTTTCTGGTGGTTAATTGGAGATAAGGGTATCATGGACTTTCCTGCCTGGGCTGGCTTGGAACCGTGATCCTCAGATCTCAGCCACCTGAGTGGCTAGGATCACAGGTGTGAATTACTAGTGCCCGGCTGCATTGGTTGTTTTTGAGACAGGGTTTCAAGTACCTGAGCATGATCTACCTACTTGCCCTGCCCATCCAGCTGTATTGATCCAGAAGGAATCTTGCCAGCTTTTAAGTCCCAGACTGACCTTGAACTGCAATCTGTAAAGTCCCTCAACTCAAATCTTCTCCATTTTTGTTAAAGAAGGCTGTCTTTTGTGTGTGTGTGGGTGGGGGGAGGGTCATGGGGCTTGAACCCTGGGCCTGGGCGCTGACCCTTAGCTCTTCAGCTCAAGGCTAGCACTCTACCACTTGAGCCACAGCGCCACTTCCGGCTTTTTTCTTTTTGCTTATGTGGTGCTGAGGAATCGAACCCAGGGCCTCAGGCATGCAAGGCAAGTGCTCTATCACTGAGCCACCTTCCTAGCCCTGCAGAAAGCATTCTAAACTCAGTGGGAACCCTCCCTGGACCCCACCCTGCCAGCTGAGCTGCTGGGGACCCAGCCAGCAGCTCTATGTCACTGTAAGCACTCGAAACCCAGCAAGGACAATTCAGAGACTAAATTTTTAAATTTTTTTTGTTTAAAAATTTAAAACTGACCATTCTCAGAAAATTTTTCAGTAGGTTTGGAAGCATAGAGATGTGAATCCTTGTTTCAGCTATAAATTTTATAACATCCTCCAACTATACAGAAAAATATGGGCAGTCAAAAATTAGTGTACTGCTGGGCGCTGGTAGATCATGCCTGTAATCCTAGCTACTTAGGAGGCTGAGATCTGAGGATCGTGGTTCAAAGCTAGCCTGGGCAGGAAAAGCCATGAGACTCTTGTCTCCAATTAACCACCAGAAAACTGTAAGTGGCACTGTGGCTTAAGTGGTAGGGCATTTGCCTTGAGCTGAAGAGCTGAGGGACAGCGTCCAGGCCCAGAGTTCAAGGCCCACAACTGAAAAAACCAAAACCAAAAAAGAACAAATTAGCGTGCAGGGCTGGGAATGTGGCTCAATGGTAGAGTGCTTGCCTACCATACATAAAGCCCTGGTTTCAATTCCTCAGCACACATAAAAAGGAAAAAGCTGAAAGTGGAGCTGTGGCTCAAGTGGTAGAGTGCTAGCCTTGAGCAAAAGGTGCTCAGGGACAGTGCCCAGGCACTGAGTTCAAGACCCAGGACTGGCCAAAAAGAAATCGTGTACAGGCTGAGAATGTGGCTTAGTGGTAGAGTGCTTGCCTAGCATGCATGAGGCCCTTGGTTTAATTCCTTGGTACCAAATAAACAAAAAATAAAATAAACAAAAAAATTAGTGTACAAATTAAGAGGCACTGCAAATGCAAAACCACACTGAAGCTAGGAACTAAAATCAGGAGGCTGAGATCTGAGGATTGTGGTTTGAAGCCAACCCAGGGAGAAAAGTCTGTGAGACTCTAATCTCTGATTTACCACTATAAAGCTGAAACTGGACTGTGGCTCAAATGATAGAGTGCCAGTTGGTTATGAGACTGAAAACAACACAAACAAACAAACAAAAAAAACCACACAAAACACCTAGCAAGAGCCTCGAAATCTCCCCCAAACTCCTCTAAAAACAAAGGAGCAAAACCCCCACTGATTTCAAAGTTTGCAGAAGTGGAGGCTTTTAGAGGCCCGGGGCTCCCCTGCCAGCCAGCAGTTAGCCACTCTGCTGAATTCAGGGGCCAGGGCCAGGGCCAGCGGTCACACCATCTCACTTCCAGATGTCAGAAGAGCCTGGCCTGGAAGCCCTCGCCTAGGCCCTGTCCTGACGTGCCCTGGCCTCTTTACCGCCGGGCAGTGCACTCACTGGGTCTGGCTGTGGCCAGATGTGCCGGCTTTGGTGCTAGCCGCCTGTAACGAGGTCCAGATGTGTAGCCTGGCCTGGTCCAGCAGCAGCAGCTACCAAAGAAGAGGGAGGCCCTGGGAGGGAGCAGGAGGACCGCGGCTGGCCCAGGCCAGGAGGCGTGCACTGAGAAGGGCTCCTGCTGGATCTGGAACTGGGGACCAGGACCGCTCTGCCTAAACGAGGGCCTGGCAGAGAGGGCTACTCTAGCTGCAGGAGGCCCCTTCAGTGGGGGGAGCAGGAGATGGGGGGTGACCAGGGGCTTTGCCCCAGTACTGAGGCCTTTAGCTTCTTGTCCTCTCTCTCTCTCTCTCTTTCTATCTTATTTCGCTAATTAGAAAAGTTATATACAATGATGAAAAACCATTTCAGAAACCCAAATAAGTTCAAAGATAAAACAAAGTAAAGGGCTGGGAATGTGGCTTAGTGGTAGAGTGCTTGCCTAGCATACCTGAAACCCTGGGTACCGATTCCTTGGTACCACATAAACAGAAAAGGCCAGAAGTGGTACTGTGGCTCAGGTGGGTAGAGTGCTAGCTTTGAGCAAAAGACAGTTCCCAGGCCCTGAGTTCAAGCCCCAGGACTGGAAAAAACAAAAACAAAAACAAAAAAAACTAAACCTGTAGTCCTAGCTACTCAAGCGGCTGGAAAGTGAGGATCTTAGTCCAAAGAAGCCAGGCCAGGCAGCAAAATCCAAGACTCTTATCTCCAATTAACTAGTCAAAAGCCAGAGCCAGAGGTAGAGGTATAGCTTGTAAGGTCCGCTCCTGGATGGCTAGCAGACTCCACCTTCCTCGCAGCAAAGTCTCCACCCAGTACCTGCGTTACCTAGGCAACTGGGACACCTCGGAGAGGTCACATCTGCATCTGCTGAGGTCACATCTGAATTTGATGTGGCCACACCTTTCTCCGCCTAGATAAGGCCTAGCCCAGGCCCAGAGGGGCTCTCTCTCTCTGTTCTTTTCTAGCTCTCCCTGCTCTCTCTGCTCTGGCTCTCTCTCTCTCTCTCTCTCTCTCTCTTCTCTCTTCTCTCTCTCTCTCCCCTCTCCCCTCTCTCTGCTGCTCTTTCCTCTCTCTTTCCTCTCTTTCCCAGCTCTCTCATTCCCAGGCCTTTCCCAGCCACGTGGAGTGCCAACCTTGCCTGGTCCCAGCAGGTCTACTGAATAAACCTATCCCTTACCTGAATACCACATGCTTGCTGGTGCTGTTCTTACTCAGCTACCTCTTTTTAAAAACCTAACATAGCTCAGGTGGTAGAGTACCAGCAGTGAGTGAAAAGCTAACCAAGAGAATGAGGCCCTGAGTTCAAATCCCAGTAGTAGCACATGCATGCATGCATGCATGCACACATTTTTGGTTTTGTTTTTTCCTTCAGAGACAGGATCTTGGTATATAGTACACACTACCCTTGAATTTACTATGTAGTCCAAGCTGGCCTTGAACTTGTGATCTGACTGCTGGGATTAAAGACAGGCATCACCACACATAGCCTTAGAAGCTGTTTTTTAAATCTCAAGTCTGAAGCCCCCTGGCTTCCTATGGTAGGGAAGTGGGGCTTCCCAGCTACTACAGAAAGGGGCATCCAGTAGGACAGGGATGGGGGTCTTCTAGTCTTCATGCATTCCCAGTAGGCTTTGAAGGTTGTAGTAAAAAGCAACTTTTCTTGGGAATAACTTGATCTGTAACTGTAATAAACATCTATTACCTTCCATAGAACCCCTGGAGCCAAGAGTGAAACCACAATTGGGCCACTTTCACTAACCTGGTGCCTAATCCGCCCATCAGAGGTGTCCAAGCCCCAGGGTGCTGGCACTTAGGTGGGAGTGAGGGGCGCTGAATGCGGGCTCCCTAACTGGGAGCCAGTTCAGATCTGTGCTTTTCTTCCTTTGTCTTCCTCTGTAGGATTTTCTCTGGTCCCCAGGCCATCTTTGGGAGGTACAGAGTGTGGACAGAAGTTTATTGTATGGGCAAGGAGACAGTTTGCGCAGGAAGCCTGCCCAAGGTCAACAGGAAAGTGGTGGGAGGAGTTATACCCAGGGACACCACTCCACACGCTGTAGCCTAAAGAGATGCACCAATGGCCAGATGCTGGTAGCTCACACCTATAATCCCAGCTACTCAGAAGACTGAGATTTAAGGATCAAGGTTCAAAGCCAGCAAGGGCAGACAAATCCTTGAGACTTTTTTTTTTGCCAGTCCAGGGGCTTGAACTCAGGGTCTAGGTGCTGTCCCTGATCCTCTTTTGTGCTCAAGGCTAGCACTCTACCACTTGAGCCACTGTGCTACTTTTGGCTTTTTCTGAGTAGTTTATTGGAGAGAAGAGTCTCACAGACTTTACTGCCTGGGCTAGCTTCAAACCATGGTCCTCAGATCTCAGCCTCCTGAATAGTGAGCCACTGGCATCTGGCTCCTGAGACTCTTATCTCCAATTAATCAGCAAAAAACCTGGCTCAAGTGGAAATATGGTTCAAGTGGTAGAGTGCCATCATTGAGCAAAAAAGCTAAGCAAGAGCTTAAGAGCACAGTTCAAGCCTAGTATGGTCACGTGCACACACGCACGTGCATGCGTGCGCGCGCGCGCGCACACACACACACACACACACACACACACACACACATACTTGCACACAAAATAGGGATCCCAGAAAAAAGCCCAAATACACAGACACACATCAAAGCTGCTCTTCAGCCAAGAGTTCAAGGTCACCGCTTAGCACACACTGCAGTAGGTGGCTGATCTCTGCAATTTTCCTCTGCGGGGAAGGCTCAGCTACGTTTGCCTCCCACGGAGCCCAAGGCTTGGCCGGAACCCACAGGTCTGTTATCCTTACCCCAATTTCCAAATCCCCCGACCTCTAAATGCCATGGGCTAGATAAAAGGAGTCTTATCATGGCTCACTTGGCGGCAAGAACGCGACCTGAGGTGAACTCTTGTGGCAGGAGAAGGTACCTCAAGTGAGGTGAAGCTATTTACAGACATTCCCTTATACCACCGAGGGAGCGAATATTCATAGACTTTGCTCAGAAATATTTATGTGTTTACCTGGTGCCTCCCAGAACCCGCCTGGTGTTTTATAATCCGCAGTGGGTTCACCAATGGTGCCTTTCAAAACCATGAGAAAGTCTGAAGCCTGAAATCTCTCTGGCCCCAAGGGTTTGGGGTAAAGGATTAAGGATCTGTACTTATGAAATTTCTCCTAAAAGAGCTCACTGACATAGGTCGGGTGCTTGTGGATCATGCTTATAATCCTAGTTACTCAGGAGGCTGAGATCTGAGCCAACCAGGACAGAAAAGTTCAAGAGACTCTTCTCCAATTAACTAAAAAAAAAAAGCCAGAAGTGGAGGTATGCCAGCAGTGGTAGAGTGGGTGTCTAGGGCAAAATAGCTCAAGGACAGTGCCTGCGGCCCTGAGTTCAATCCAGGCCAACTACCAGCATAAGAGGGTGGAGAAGAGCAGGCAAATTGCTGGTGGTAGTGGTCAGAGAGGAAAGTACCCAGAGGGAGGGGAGGGAAATTTGCAAGATCTTGGATTCCCTAATAGAATGAAGTGGAGATTACTTGAGTCTGGGCCTAGGTACTAACTAATCAAGCTCGACCTTGAAGATTTGTGCACTTCACTGTAAGTCTGTTCTACCTCAAAAGTAAAATGTATGGGAATATGTTATCTCAAATTAGGAGATCAGAAGCTTGGCACTCTAACATACCACTTGGTAATATCTTTGAACTTCCCAACAAAGCTTGAATTAAAATCATCTTAATATAGGTTTGGCTTTTCTTTAATCCTCAGAAAGGAGTTTAACACAAAGTCAAATGTAGTCAACATTTTAAAAAAAAAACCTACTTTAATTTCAAAAAGAATTTCAAGCTGGATGCTGGTGGCTCACGCCTGTCATCCTAGCTGCTCAGGAGGCTGAGATCTGAGGATCAGGGTTCAAAGCCAGCCCAGGCAGGAAAGGCTGTGAGACTCTTATCTCCAATAAACCACCAGAAAAACTGCAAGTGGTGCTGTGTCTCAAGTGGTAGAGTGCTAGCCTTGAGTTGAAGAGCTAAGGGACAGTGCCCAGGCCCAGAGTTCAGCCCCCACGACCGAAGGGGGAAAAAAAAAACTATAGGAAGAGGCCTGGGTCCTTCACGGAGAGTCAACACTCAGGACACCAACAGCAGGGCACTAGGAAGCATAGTTAGCTCCCAGCCTGCCACCTCTACCATGTAACTCAAGACATCCCAGGCTTGTGGGAGGGACCAATCCAGTGCTTTGAGACATACCAGCCTCAACAGAGGGACCAATCCAGGGGCTTGAGACATTCTGGGTGGATGGGGGTGGGAATAATCCAGACCTGGCATCCACCCAGGATGCTGTTCCTCAGAACTTCCACCCAGCCATTATTGTCCTTTAATTGCAGCTGATTAGCTGGAATTTGGAATTTGTCTCTGAGCCCAGAAGGGCACTGGACTCCCGGATTAAACAGGTCTGATAACAATGCTTTGCAGCAAGGGTGGAGGGGGCCTCCTCCCTCCCCTACTGTTTCTCCACATCTGATTGCTCAGCCTTTACTTTTGACCTGCAGTTCCATGACTGCCCATCCCCACTGTCCCTCCCCTGTCCTATCTGGGCCTCCAAGTTTGTCCCAGTGGGGCCTCCATCCTCCACAGTTCTTCTCCTGACCCCTCCATCTGCGGGAAGACAGCTCCAGTGCCTTAGGCTGTCCTCAACTGTCTCTGATCCTTTAAGGAACTGACAGAGAATAAACAATTTACGGGGATTTCCCCTCATCTTTCTAGACTCTAGAAACCTAGGATCCAGAGCAAATCAAGAATCTAGATAAGCCAGGTGCCTTTGGCTCATGCCTGTAATCTTAGCTACTCAGGAGGCTGAGATCTAGGATCACAGTTCAAAGCCAGCCTGGGCAGGAAATTCCTTGAGACTCCTTTCTCCAATAAACCAACCAGAAAGCTGGAAGTAGCACTGAGGCTCAAGTGGTAGAGCGCTAGCCTTGAGCTGAAGAGCGGAAGGACAGCGCCCAGACCCAGAGTTCAAGCCCATGACCGAGAAAAAACAAACAACAACAAAAAAGAATCAATCTAGAATGACAGGAGACTATCCACCAGAACTCTGCCGCCTCAGCTCTGATAGCCCTTGCTGCTTATGGTTACCCAGCCCTTGACATGGGCCTAAGTGCAAATGAGAAGAGAGTTTTCCATTAAAAAAGTGGTAGAGTGCTTGCCTTGCATGCATGAGGCCCTGGGTTCAATTCTTCAGCACTACATAAACAGAAAAAGTCAGAAGTGGCGCTGTGGCTCAAATGGTAGAGTGCTAGCCTTGAGCTGAAGAGCTAAGGGACAGTGCCCAGGCCCAGAGTTCAGGCCCCACAACTGATAAAAAAAAAAAAAAAAGTTATTAGCCAGGCGCCGGTGGCTCACGCCTGTAATCCTAACTACTCAAGAGGCTGAGATCTGAGGATCTCGGTTCAAAATCAGCCTGGGCAGAAAAGTCCCTGAGACTCCTATCTCCAATAAACCATTAGAAAATCGGAAGGGGTGCTGTGGCTCAAGTGGTAGAGTCTAACCTTGAGCTGAAGAGCTGAGGGACTGCGCCCAGGCCCAGAGTTCAGGCCCCACGACTGACCAAAAAAAAAAGTTATTTTTTGTGCCAATACTGGGTCTTGAACTCAGAGCCATTCAAGACTGGCACTTTTCCTCTTGAGTTATAACTCCATTTCCAGCTTTTTGGTGGTTACCTGGAGATAAGAGTCTCATGGACTTTTCTATCCCTTGTGACTTTGAACTGTTATCCTTAGCTCTCAGCCTCCTTGGTAGCTAGGATTACAGGTGTGGGCCACTGACAGCCAGCTTAAAAAAAAGGTGTTAGCTAGCATCTTTCTGAATAGGCAGGGTCACTCAAGAGGGAGAGAGCTAATGATGGGAACCTGACATTTCTTCACCCAGCCTGGGGCCAGCATCTCAGGAAAGACTACTACTACTGTCTGACAAGGATTCTCTCCCATCATCTCGTAGGCTAGCTAAGGAGATCCTGGGTGCCTCACCCTACAAGCTCAGTCCTTTTAAGCAGGAGACAAAAGCTTGAGCCCAAGGAGTGGCTCAGTGAGAATCTCACACCCAGTTTCTCAACTAGGACCTGGAGGCTCAGCTGCCCCAGCGCTCAGCTCGGCTTTCTCTCCTGTCACCGCTCTTGCTGACAAGTTGAACTTGTCTCCGCACCTCACTGTCCTCAGTCCCCACCCAGACCTTCTCCACTGCTAACTGAGCTGGGGCTCCCTGCTTCTTCAAAAACATAGTAAAAGCTGGGTGCTGGTGGCTCACGCCTGTCATCCTCCCTACTCAAGAGGCTGAGATCTGAGGATCGCAGTTCAAAGCCAGCCTGTGCAGGAAAGTCCATGAGACTCTTATCTCCAATAAAACACTAGAAAACCGGAAGTGGTGCTGTGGCTCAAATGGTAGCACGCTCACCTTGAGCTGAATTGCTCAGGGACAGGGCCCAGGCCCAGAGTTCAAACCCACAACCCACAAAACAAAACAAAACAAACAAACAAAAACAAAAACCACATAGGAAAATAGAAAAGGAGACATTTTTTACTTTTTTTTTGCTGATCCTGGGGCTTGAACTCTCAAGACCTTCACGCTGTCCTTGAGCTTCTTTTTGCTCATGCTTAGAGCTCTATGACTTGAGCCACAGCACTAATTCTGGCTTTTTGCTGGTTAACTGAAGATAAGCGTCTCATATACTTTCCTGCCCCAGTTGGCTTTGAACCACAATCCTCAGAGCTCAACCTCTTGAGTATCTAGCTCAAGGCAAGGGCGCTACCACTGAGCCACACCCCCAACCCTTCTCCACTTGTAATCTCCTGCCACACTCCTCAGTATCTATGTGAGCCAGCACATTGGCTGTCACTCTTTATGATGTACAGCTAGACCCGGTGCTCTTGAACCAAGCTCCTTTTAAGTGTTTACACAGGAAATCCCTACAAAGGCATTCAGCTCTGCTCATCAAATACAGTGACATTATGAAAGGTGTGGCACACACAGAATAATGATTTAAAAATACAGCGACAGGCCAAGCACCATAGCTCATGCCTGTAATCCCAGCTACTCAGGAAGCTGAGACATGAAGATGATGGCTTGAAGCCAGCCCGTACTGAAAAGTCAGTGAAACTCTTATCCTCAATTCACCAGCAAAAAGCCAGAAGTGTGACTCAAGTGGTAGAGTGCCAGTCTTCAGCAAAAAACAAACAAAGCCAAGGGAGAGTGTGAGAACTCGTACTGGCAGGCCACCCAGTCTGATGGCCTGAACCTCAGGAAGCATAGCAAAGCTCCTTCTGCAAATGGAACCAGGCAGGGTTTGGCACAGCATCTCTGGGTGTGAAAGCAAGCCAGGTCTTACATCCAGGTGTGTTTAGGCCAGCTGCTCTGGCAGACATCCCAAGGCCTCCAGCAGAGGCCTCTGACCTGGGAACCTGGAAGTCAAGCTGCTAACTCCCCCATAGACCCCCACTGCCCCAGGGGACAGGGTAGTTTTTCAGGCCACACATGTGGGTTTCCCTGGCAAGGCATATTCTGGCTGAGAAAATCCTCCTCTTGGCTCCAGCCAGCAGGCACAACCCTGTCAGAGGGCACACACTGGGCTGGAGTGGGCGGGGTGGGGGGGCGG
Organism: Dipodomys spectabilis; assembly: GCF_019054845.1. NCBI lineage: Eukaryota > Metazoa > Chordata > Mammalia > Rodentia > Heteromyidae > Dipodomys > Dipodomys spectabilis. The sequence goes on along the minus strand of NW_024870762.1, from coordinate 1,981,132 downwards.
GGTGGTGATGAGGGGCTTGTGCCATGACAGGTTACCCCCCCCACACACACGCCTTGTCCCCTTCGGACAGCGGCCCGGGCCAAAACTACATGCATACGCAGTCATGTTTTCAAGATGAGAAATTGCATCTCTTAAAAATGCTTTCCACAGGACCTGTTGCAACAATGAGAAGTACAAGTTGTCATGTCCAAAACGAGCTTTACAACGTTGGTGCGGGGAGGGGGGCAGGGCGGGGGGAGGGAAAGGAGAAGGATTGGGATTAGGGGGGGAGGGGGGAGGCTGGGAAGGGATGTGAAGGGTAAACAAAGGAGGAGGCTGCAATGCTTGGTAAGAAATGTACGCATTATCCTGCCCATGTAACTGTAACTCCTCTGTACAGTATGTTCACAAATAAAATTAAATTAAATTAAAAAAAAAATGCTTTCCACCATGGGCTGGGAATGTGGCTTAGTGATAGAGTGCTTGCCTAACATGTATTGAAGCCCTGGGTTTGAATCCTCAGTACGACATAAACAGAAAAAACCAGAAGTGGTGCTGTGGCTGAAGTGGTAGAGTGCTTTTTCAGGGTCAGTGCCCAGGCCCTGAGTTCAAGCCTCAGGACTGGCAAAAGAAAAAAAAGAAGTCTCATGGACTTTCCTGCCCAGGCTGGCCTTGAACCGTGATCCTTGGATCTCAGCTTCCTCAGTAGCTAGAATTACAGGTGTGAGCAACGGGCACCAGGTCTCAGGGAACTTCTTGAAAATAACCACTGATGCTTCCCGAGTGCTTGATTCCCCCTGGTCCTGTTCCACAGACCAAAGCCCTTCACTGAGTCTCACAATAGCTTCATGAATTACCCCAATTGACGGGCAATAGCTGAGGGCATTGGGGCACATCAGTACTAACCTTACCCACGGCCACACTTGCTGACGATTCCCACCTGGATGACAGCCACCTGCTTGCGTGCACATGCGCCTGGACCACAGCATCCCCGCTCGAAACCGTACACGCATGCGCACTAGCTTCCATTGGCTATCCAGCACACGCATGCGCACTAGCTCCCAAGGCATAACTTCGTGTTGTGTCACTTTGCAGTGACTTTTGAAGTGTTTTCTACGCCTCCCTACGCCTGCGTTGAGTGAGTGAAGAGGGATGGGGATGGTGCCCATCTGGGGAACAAAACAAAACACCACCCTGGCTCCCAAGAAGTTGACCATAGGTATAAGCAGATGTCAGAATTTCTCATTATCTCATCTAATCTTGACAATCCTGTCAAGTAAGTCTCAGGATCTGGGGTCTATGATGAGGAAATTGAAGTTCTCCAGGTCCCTGGGGGCTGCCCCCCCTCCAGCACTGAGCCCTAGGGAGAGCCGCAGCTTGACCTCAGTCCCGTGACACCCCAGGCCAAAGGGAAATGACACAGTCCTAGCCAGCCCAGCCCAGTGGCTTGCAGCCCTCTCCAGCGGCAGGATTCCTGTTTCCCTCGGAAAATGGTTGCAAATCTGCAAATAAGAAGAGCTGGGCTCTAGAGGCTCATGCAAGTAATCCCAGCTACTCAGGAGGCTGAGATCTGAAGATCTCAGTTTAAAGCCAGTAAGGTCTGTGAGACTCTTAACTCCAGTAAAGCAGCCAAAAGCCAAAAGTGGAGCTATTGTTCAAGTGGGAGAACACTAGTCTTAAGCAAAAAAAAAAAAGGCTCAGGCTCTGAGTTCAAGCTCTGTGAATACATGTGTCTCCCTCCCTCCACCTCTCACACACACCATTATTTGGGGATTGAGTAACTGGGTAAATTCTAAGTGACAAGAAAGGGGGAGAGGACCAAAGCACAAGTGAACAGTACAGTCCAACAGTCACGCACCAGACATTGCTTAGACAGTTGTCAGACAATATTTGGAGTGCAAATAGACATAGTAAGTTGCTGCAATAACTTTGCGTCTACAGGCAGGTGACAGCCGGTGGACACCACACTGCCGGAGTTGAGAGACATCGCCCAAGTCTGTCAACTTGAGCTTGGCCACCAGTGAGAAAGAGCTCGCAAATCCCTTGGGTTCCAGGAAAAATACTTTGGAGGAAAGGAGGCTGACCGAGGAGCCAGGCCTGTGGGGAGACTCAGGAGCAAGTGGATACATTTCTTTGGTGGGAATGGTTGATTATGAATGCCCAACAGCTGTTTGGACAGTTGAAATAATAAGGCAACTAGAGAGGGGAGTGTGGTTTAAAGGAGAAAAAACAGAGACCATCATTCTTTCTTCCTCTACCTCTTCCTCCTCTTTTCTCTTCTGTCTGGTGTAGGTACTAAGGCTTGAAATCAGGGCCTGGGCACTGTCTCTTAGCTTTTTTTACTCAAAGCTGGAGCTCTGCTACCTGAACCATAGCCCCACTTCTAGCTTTTAGCTGGTTCATTGGAGGTAAGAGTCCCATGGAGTTTTTGGTCCAAGCTAGCTTTCAACTCTGCTCCTCACATCTCAATTTCCTGAGTAGGGAGGATTACAGGCATGAGCCACTTGTCCCCAGCTTCACCAATGATGACTTCATGAACTTTTCTCCAGTGCCTTGGGGCTTAGATGTGTTTCATAATTCAGTCTTTTGGATTTGAAAAAAACAAAACAAAAAACAACCCTTCTGTTTGATTGTAATGGGGCTGGAACTCAGGGCCTCTTGTTTGCTAGGCAGGTGATCTACCACTTGAGCCACATCTGCAGCCTTTTTTTTTTTTGGCCAGTCCTGGGGCTTGAATTTAGAGCCTAAGCACTGTCCCTGAGCTGTTTTTGCTCAAGGCTAGCACTCTACCTCGTGAGCTACAGCTCCACTTCCGGGTTTTTCTGTCTCTGTGGTACTGAGGAACAAACCCAGGGCTTCGCGTATGCTAGGCAAGCAAAGCGCTCTACCACTGGGTCACCTTCCTTTCCCCTCCACCCTTTTTTATTTTTTAGAGTCTCAGTTTTCCTCAGGACTGGCCTGGACTGTCATCCTCCTTATAGCCTCCCTTGAAGCTGAGATCATAGATATGACCATCATGCTTAGCTTATTGCTAAAGATGGAGTCTCTAACTTTTTTACCTGAACTGGCCTAGCACTGTAGTCTTCTCAAGTAGTTGGGATTATAGACATGAGTCACTGTACCTGGCAATATATATATATTTTTTGGGGGGGAGGAGTGGCCCTAAGATGAACTCAGAACCTCACCCTTGCTAGGCAGGAGCTGTTTACTGTTGGGCCATCTCCCTAGTCCTAATCAAACACTTTGATTTCTAAAAGGAGTTGAGCACCAGTATTCCACCCATAATCATAGCTACTTGGAAGGCTGAGATCTAAGAATCATGAGTTAAAGTCAGCGCCTGGGAACAAAACTCTGTGAGACTTTTATTTCCAATTAACCCGCAGAAAAGCCAGAAGTAGAGGTATGGCTCAAAAGATGGAGCGCTAGCCTTGAGTGGAAAAACCAAGCAAGAGTTCTCCCTTCGGTGTACTTTCTATAGATTTACCTATCTACTTTAGCCTTGCTACTCAACTGATAACTTGGGGAGTTTGTGTGTTAGACAGCTCATTTCTGGCACATCTTAGACAATCATTCAAGGAATGAATGAAAGAAGCTCTATCTAAAAAGCTTATAATTACACCATGGATAAAGTCACCAATGTGAAAATACACAGTCTGATTCCTATCTTCTAAAAATAAAATCCTACTCGCATCAAGCTCGCGTCAAGCTGCAGGAAATGGTTTGCAAAAGTCACCTGGGTTGCGATGCCAGCCCCTGTGATAGACAGCTGTGGGGTAAGGCTGACACTGGCCAGCCCAGGCGGAGTCAGTGCAGCCAGCAGTGCAGAGCTGGGCCAGGGCAGAACAATGTGAGATGAGTCACAATGGCGTGTCACCCTTGCTCAAGGTACAATGGGATGGTTGGGAAACACAGTGTCACAAGGCAGGATGAGCTCAGCGCCTGCCTCTTGGTGGGGTTTGTGAGGATAGAGAGAGAAAAGGACGGCAAGAATGCTGAGGCTGAGAAGGAGATCCAAGGCCAGAGCCAGAGCCTCTCCAGGCTGGTGTTCCTTCCTTCCTGCCTTAGAACCCCAGGATTCTAGATGGCTTCTGGACTCCCCAGCTGAGCCCCCCTAGAGCAGGAGCAAGTCCAAGTGTGTTTCTGATCACTTTTTTTTTTTTTTGGCCAGCACTGGGGCTTGAACTCTGGGCCTGGGCACCATCCCTGAGCTTCTTTACTCAAGGCTAGCACTCTGTCACGTGAGCCACAGAACCACCTCTGGCCTTTTCTGTTTATGTGGTACTGAGGAATCAAAACAGGGTTTCATGCATGTTAGGCAAGCACAAAGCCACATTCCCAGCTCTCTGATCACTATTTAAATTATTAGACAAATGGCTGACACTCAGCACCACACACACACACACACACACACACACACACACACACACACACACACACACACACCATTGGAGTTTGAACTCAGGGCTTTGAGATTGCTAAGTAGGTGCTCTACCACTTGAGCCTCAACTCCAGCCTTTCTTTGCTTTATTTTTCATGGTCTTGAGTTTATGCCTAGACCATGATCTCCCTATTAATGCATCTGTAGGCACGTTCCACCACAACTAGCTGGTTTGTTGACATAGAGGCTTGCTAAATTTGCCCCACTGGCCTCAAACCAAGATCCTCTTGATTTCTACTTCCTAAATAGCTGAGATTACCGGTGTGAGCCAATGTGTGTGGCTCAGATCTAGGTTTCTGATATTTTATTATTAGACAAATAGCTAATCATCAGCAACAACAACAACAAAAAGCTGGTAGCTCATGCCTATAGTCCTACTCAAAGGGCTGTCGGGCTGGGAAGGTGGCTCAGTGGTAGAGCGCTTGTCTTGCATGCCTGAGGCCCTGGGTTCGATTCCTCAGCACCACATAAGCAAAACGGAAAAAAAAGCCGGAAGTGGCGCTGTGGCTCAAGTGGTAGAGCGCTAGCCTTGAGCTGAAGAGCTGAGAGACAGCGCCCAGGCCCAGAGTTCAGGCCCCACGACCGGAACCAAAAACAAAAACAAATCCAAGGGCTGTCATCCGAGGATCGCAGTTCAAAGCCAGCCCAGGCAGGAAAGTCCAAGAGACTCTTATCTCCAATTAACTCCCCAAAAAAGCTTGAAGTGGGTGGAGTTATGACTCAAATGGTAGAGCATCACAGCCTTGAGCAGAAAAGACTTCAAGACAGAGCCCAGGCCCTAGGTTCAAGCCCCAAGGCCAGCACAAAAACAAAGCAAAAGAAATAGACAAGTAGCTTGCTTCTCTCTTTCTGGACCCCAAGAAGAAGAGATACAGGAAACTGGAAGAAGGAAAATAAATCAAGAAAATAAAAAGAGCCAGGGGCTGGGAATATGGCTCAGTGGTAGAGCGCTTGCCTTGCATGCCTGAGGCCCTGGGTTCGATTCCTCAGCTCCATATAAACAGAAAGAAAAAAGCCGGAAGTAGCGTTGTGCTCAAGTGGTAGAGCACTAGCCTTGGGCTGAAGAGCTGAGGGACAGTGCCCAGGCCCAGAGTTCAGGCCCCACGACCGGACCAAAAAAAAAAGCGAGAGAAAAAGTAATCTATAATCACATTAACCCTCCCCTCCCCACCCCACTCCCAAACCCTAGGTATTTTAGCATATACCTGCCCATTCTTCCTTACCAATCCAATTTTCCTTTTCAAACATGGTCTTACCATGTAACATAGGCTGGCCTTAAACTTCAAGATCCTCCTGCCTCCACTTCCTGAAAACTGAGATTAGATATGAACCACCAAGCCCAGCTCTGCCTAAATTTCTATTCATACCCACCCACCCCATTATCTACCACCCCACCTACCCACCCACCCACCCGCTCATCCCTCTCTCCATCTGTGTGGAAGTTCCTACTTGCAAACAATAGGCTTCCCTCTCATAGAAAAGGAATGCATGAGAGAGTTAAAGAGGCTCACAGAATCCAGAGGGGAAGATGGGCACAGAGGTTCAGTGTTCAGGAATGAGCCTCAGACCACCCAGAGGTGCTTCCCAAGAGAACCACCCCTGCCCCTGCCTCTCAGTGCAAATTCTGCAACCCGCTCCGCCCTGTCCCCAACTGCGGTGGGAACTGGACTCCAGAGCCTTTCTTCCCTCACTCTGACTGCCTGAGGCTCCCCCGGCCCCTTTCTCCGGATGCCTGCTTCCTTTCTGTGCTCTTCCACATCTAAACCACCTGATAGGGCCTCTGAACCCCAGCCCTGTGCCTTCCTTGCAAGAGTGTCTGTCGTCACTTTGGGGAAGTGGGACCAACGACGTAGGGGAAAAAACCCAAACAGGAAAGTTGATCAAAAGATGTCAGTGACTGTCAGGCATAGCGAATGGGCGTCATTCCACGCTATGGCGTGGAGTTTTTCCCTTCCCTTAAAAACACTGAACAAGCCAGGTGCGGTGGCTCTCGCTACTTAGCTACTTAGAGGGCTAAGATCTGAGGATTGTGGTTTGAAGCCAGCTCAGGAAGGAATGAAAGTGCATGAGATGTTTGTTGATGGTGGTGGTGGGGCTTAAACTCAGGGCCTGGGTGTGATCCCTGGGCTCTTTTGCTAGTGCTCTACCACTTTGATCCATGGTGCCACTTCCAGTTTTCTGGTGGTTAATTGGAGATAAGAGTCTCATGGAGGGCTGGGAGGTTGGCTCAGTGGTAGATTGCCTTGCATGCATGAGGCCCTGGGTTCGATTCCTCAGCACCACATAAACAAAAAGCCAGAAGTGGCGCTGTGGCTCAAGAGGTAGAGCACTAGCCTTGAGCTGAAGAGCTGAGGGACAGTGCCCAGGCCCAGAGTTCAGGCCCCACAACTGACCAAAAAAAAAAAAAAAAGTCTCATGGAGGGCTGGGAAGGTGGCTCAGTGGTAGAGCGCTTGCCTTGCATGCCTGAGGCCCTGGGTTCGATTCCTCAGCACCACATAAGCAAAAAGAGAAACGCCGAAGTGGCACTGTGGCTCAAGTGGTAGAGCAATAGCCTTGAGCCGAAGAGCTGAGGGACAGCACCCAGGCCCAGAGTTCAGGCCCCACGACTGGACCCCCCCCAAAAAAGAGTCTCATGGACTTTCTTGCCCCAGTGGGCTTTGAACTTCAATCCTCAGATCTCAGCCTCCTGAGTAGCTAGGATTACAGGTATGAGCCACCAGCGCCAGGCTTATTTTTCATATTTCTTCTCCTGGATTACAGGAACACAAAACTGGGGGGGGAGAGGAGGGGGCGTAATGTACATGCATGCATGCACAAGTGCGTGTTCTCCTATTGGAACTTGATTGAACTCAGAACCTGAATGCTGTTCCTTAGCTTTTTTTGCTCAAGGGCAGTGTTCTACCATTTGAGCCACATCTCCACTTGTGGCCTCTTGCTGGTGAATTAGAGATAGAGTTGCATGAGCTCTCCTGCCCAGGTGGGCTTCGAATCATGATCATCGAATGGATCCTCAGTTACTAGGATTACAGGCATGAGCCGCAGGAGCTGACTCCTGAGGCTTCTTATGGATGTGGAAGAAGAGGAGGACTTTCCCTCCCAGCGAAGGAACACAAAGCTGTCCTCCAGCCCATGCAAGTTCAGCTGCTACCTCTGCCTTCCTTGAGCAGGTCCAGTGAAATGCTACGGTGGCCTCCTCTGCAGCCCACCTGTTGGCTTCCTGTCAGCCAGGCTGTCACTGACTCTCCTCCCTCCACCATCCCAGCAGCCTGTGAGACTCACTCATTTTATTTTTTTGAGGGGGGGATCCGGTCGTGGGGCCTGAACGCTGGGCCTGGGCGCTGTCCCTCAGCTCTTCAGCGCAAGGCTAGCGCTCTACCACTTGAGCCACAGCGCCACTTCCAGCCTTTTTCAGGCTTATGTGGTGCTGGGGAATCGAACGCAGGGCCTCAGGCACGCAAAACAGGCGCTCTACCACTGAGCCACCTTCCCAGCCCCAGACTCACTCATTTTAGAATGCCAGTCTGACCTGTTCCCTAGAGGCCAAGCTGACACAGCCCCTTGGGCACCCGAACTCAAGGGGAAGGCTAAAGTCCACCTCATTGTTTTGTGGCCAAAGTGGACCATCACAGAATTATAGCAAGTGTCTTGCCTCCGAGAGGTTTCTCTTTTTTCTTTTTTTGTGTGGCTCGTGGAGCTTGAACTCGGCCTGGGCACTGTGCTGAGCCTCCACCACTTGAGCCACAGCACCACTTCCAGTTTTCTGGTGGTTAATTGGAGATAAGTCTCATGGACTTTCCTGTTCGGGCTGGCTTTGAACCTCAATCCTCAGATCTCAGCTTCCTGAATAGCTAGGATTATAGGTATGAGCCACCAGCGCCCAGCAGGGTTTTTGTTGTTGTTGTTGTTGGTTCTGAGCTCCTTTGCTCAAGGCTAGTGTTCTACCACCTAGAGCCACAGCACCACTTCTGGTTTTTGAGTGGTTAATTGGCGATAAGAGCCTGATGAGGACTTTTCTGCCCAGGCTGGTTTCAAACAGGGATCCTCAGATCTCAGCGTCCTTGTGTAGCTAGGATTACAGGTGTGAGGCTCTGGCAAGTGGCCCTCCTGAGAGGTTTATGCTGAGGATTCATTGGTAAGAAGCAGATGCACCTGCTTAAACATCTAGCAGCTTTCCTGGTACCAAATGAGGAGAAAAACAAGAGTTTTAAGCTTTAGGGAGGGTCAGATCAGAGGAGCGTAGCTGGAAGATGGCTCAGGAAGATGGCTCTTGTTGAAGAGGTGGCTTTGAGGAGTAGATAAGAGCTTGGGGCTCACCACTGTCCGGAGGCTGAGATCTGAGGATTGGGATTCAAAGCCAGAGGAGTCAGTGAGGCTCTCATCTCCAATTAACCAGCAAAAATCTGGAAGTGGAGCTGTCGTTCAAGCGGTAGAGAGCTAGCCTGAGGCTGAAAAAGGTAAGCCAAAGTGGAAGGCCCAGGGTCAAGCTCCAGTACCATTCCCCATCCCTACTCCCATCGCCTCCCCCAATCCCAGCCCCCTCCCCCCAAAAGGAGGCTGGCCCTGTGACCTGGGCAAGCCCGCCTGTGTAATCCTGCCCCCACCAGCAGTCCCTGCAACCTGGCAGATCCCCGCTGGCTGCATCACCCACCCGTCTTCCTAGGTATATGGGCCGAATTCCATGTCGGTGATGATGTGATCTCTGTCTCCGCCAGCTTACCAGGATCTTGCAACCCTGCAAGAGACCAGGCCACGGGTGGACGCAATGCGGGGGGTGGAGGGGGATCGGGGTCGGGGGCAGGCCGCAGCCGGGGAAGAGGCTGAGACCCTGCACAAAGCGTCCGCAGCTCCCCACCCCTCCTCCTCCCTCTCCCCAGGGAGGACCAGCCCGTGGGATTCTGGAGAGTTCTCATCGGGCCAGCATCCTCCCGTGCGGGCGGGGCGAGCCGCCACGCCCTCCCCGCGGCGCAGGCCGGGCGGGGCGGAGGCCCGGGTCCGAGCGCCCTGACCCCGCGCCCCCCGCCGCCGGGCGGGCTGGCCGGCCGCCCGGGGGCTGCGGCACGCGCCCCGCGTTTCCAGGCGACTGTCCCCGGGAAGGGTCTGTTTGGGCGGCCGGCGGGGGGCCCCTGGGAAAGCCCGGGCCACCGAGCCCTGGGCGTGGCCGCGTCCTCCCTCCGCGGAGCGGCGCCCCGGCCCGGCCCGGCCCGGCCCCCGCCGCCGCCGCCGCCCAGCCCCGCGGGCCGAGCCGCCCGGGCAGTTCCGGAGCGGCCGCGGCCCAGGGGACCCCGGGCCCCGCGCAGAAATGGGGGAGGGGACGCAAGAGCATCTTCCTCGAACCCAGGCCAAGTCCCGCCGGGGTGACCCGGAGGCGCGTGCGGGGCCGCGTGCGGGGGCCGGGCTGGCCGAGGGAAGGAGGCTGTGTGGGATTTTCAGGGAAACTCACAGCTACTCAAGTGGATGTCCTTTAGACCATCACCGTGCAAGCGTGTGTGTGTGTGCACGCGTGTGCGTGCGTGTGCGCGTGTGTGAACCTGGAAACCAGCCGGAGGCCTGGAAAGGGATATTTCTTGGGAAATATTTTCAGATACTCGCAGGAAGGCACCGGGGAGGGGCAGCATTCGGTGACAAAGTAGTATCTGAATTGATGGGCAGAAATCGAAAGAGAAAATAAATAATGGAAAACTCCTGGAGCTTCCTCTCTGCCTGGCATAGGCGGGCCTCACCCCAACCACACACACACACACACACACACCAGCGGGAGTCCATGATGCCAACCGAGATACCAGGAGGCTGCACATGCAGGAGACGCCAACAGCCCAAGGACACATGGCCTGGGCTGGAACCCCAGGGGGATGGGCAGGGGCAGGTCACCCAGCTGAGCAGATCACATTTCCCTGGCAGCTGTCCAAGGGGCAGCTCCCTGCTGCACCTGTTCACTGCGATTCGCTTTTATCAGTATTGACACAGCAGCAGGGCCAGCGAATGGCATGGTGAGAGAGAGAGAGAGAGAAAGAGAGAGAGAGAGAGAGGGAGGATGCAGAGCTACTGAGCTGAGGCCAGGCGGAAATGCTGAGGTCAGTTTTTTGCTTGTGTGTCAGCACATTCAATCCAGTTTCCCCAGGTCTGGAGTCTCTCGGGATCCTGGAATGGGCTTTGACGCAGGAGCAGGTCTTCAAGGCAGAATTACAAAGCCCAAAGCACCTTAAGATCCCTCAATGCCCAGTATCTCTGGCCAACAGATCTCCAGGTTACTTGCTACCCTTACCTGACACCGCACAGCATTTGTCAGGAACCCCGGTAGAAAGGGAGTTCCTGCCTTTTACTGCCAAGTTTAGCATCAAGGATATGATTGGCAGTCAGTCATGCTTCAGATCCAACCCTGGCTCTGCCCAGCTGTGTGATTTGGGGTAGGTGACTAACCACTCTGTGCTTGAATTCCTAACCTAGAAAAAGGAAAGTAGCCCACATTACTACAAGGATACAAAAGCTGATCCACACAAAGACCCAGGTTAATTCTTAGCACATGTCCAGTTGTTTTCTCCCTTCCCTATCCACAGCTACTCTGGTTTCTCTAGAGGTTTTGGAGAACACGTAAAACAAAACAAAACAAGAAGCCAGGCAAAGGTGGCTCCTGCCTATAATCCTTAGCTACTCAGGAAGCTGAGATCTGAATATCACAATGTCAAGTTAGCCAGCAGGAAAGTCCTTGAGATTTACATCTCCAATTAACAACCAAAAAGCTAGGAGTTGAGCTGTGGCTCAAATAGAGCACCACCACCCTTGAACACAAAGCCAAGAAGCAAGAGTCCTACGGACTGAGAATATGGCTTAGTGGTAGAGTGCTTGTCTAGCATGCATGAAGCCCTGGGTTTGATTCCTTAGTACTACATACATAGAAAAAGCCAGAAGTGGTGCTTGGCTCAAGTGGTAGAGTGCTAGCCTTGAGCAAAAGGAGCTCAGTGACAGCGCCCAGGCCCAGAGTTCAAACCCCAGGACTGGCAATAAATAAAACCTTAAAAAAAAAAATATCAGCTGTAAGTACAGGTTCTAACCCCTGCCACCATCAGTCCTGTGCCTGAGGTAGGTTCTTTCTCTGGTAGCCTACTTTCCTTCCCTGGGAGATGGGGAAACAGTGGCCATGAAAGTGTGGTGAGGGTCAAGTTCCTGAAACACCCAGAAAGTACCTGACCCGAAGAAAGTCCTCAGTGTTCTTAGCACTTGGGTGTGAGAAGCATGAGATCAGTGAGCAAGTGCTGTTTACCTCTGGGATCTCCCGGCTTCACACAAAGCATAGCATTGGAGCTTGACACTAGTGGCTCAGGCCTGTAATCCTAGCTACTCACGAGGCTGAGATCTGAGGATTGAGTTGGAAGCCAGAGACTTGTCATGTCCAATTAACCAGCAAAGAGCCGGAAGTGGAGGTGTGGCTGGAGTGATAGAGCACCAGCTTTGAGCAGAAAAAGAAAGACTGCTAACCCAGTAGTGGTACTTACACACACACACACACACACACACACACACACACAGCCTAGCATTTGGCTGGATTACGATAATGTCTGGTGAATGAAGTTAAAATCCACTTGGGAAATGGAAGACTTCCACTGCTTCTGCCACTCAAAATGGGAGACAGCAGAGGGTTAAAAGCCATTCTGCGGGTCCCCAAGTCCCAGAAGCAGACAGTCCCTTTGATCCCTTACTTTCATCTGTGCAGGATGCTTTCAGCAGAGGAAAACGGGAAGTATTTCTGATAGCCACTTGCGCTGCTGTTGTTGTTTTTTTTTTAATGATGGGAGGTGAGAGGGAGGATGGTCCTCTGGGTCACATTTTGCCAGGAAATCGGCCTCCTCCCTTTGAAAGGTTGGGGCTGCTGAGGGGACAAATAGCTTCTTGTTTGATGCAGAGAGAAAGATGTGGCCCACCGACAGGAAGGCTGACACGCTCCTTAGTGGATCGTATTACTGTCACAGCATTAGATGTTTTCAGAGTATTCACTTACTGAATCATTCATTCATTCATTCATTCACCATTGTTGATGAAGCTTTTGCTCCTGGAATGCTCTCCGTGGTTTTGGCTCAGTGGCTAGTGTTCAGGGCATCCACAGACACAAAAGACAAAGGACAATGAGGGAGAAGGTAGATGAGCAACAAAAAAGTAAGAACCTGCCGGGCGCTGGTGGCTCACGCCTGTAATCCTAGCTACTCAGGAGGCTGAGATCTGAGGATCGCGGTTCAAAGCCAGCCCAGGCAGGAGAGACCGTGAGACTCCTATCTCCAATAAACCACCAGAAAACCGGAAGTGGCGCTGTAGCTCAAGTGGTAGAGCGCTCGCCTTGAGCTGAAGAGCTGAGGGACAGCGCCCAGGCCCAGAGTTCAAGCCCTACGACCGACAAAAAAAAAAAAAAAAAAAAAAAAAAAGTAAGAACCTTCTAAAGAGAGGCTGGCGGGCTGGGAAGGTGGCTCAGTGGTAGAGCGCTTGCCTTGCATGCATGAGGCCCTGGGTTCGATTCCTCAGCACCACATAAGCAAAAAGAAAAAAGCCGGAAGTGGCACTGTGGCTCAAGTGGTAGAGGGCTAGCCTTGAGCTGAAGAGCTGAGAGACAGCGCCCAGGTCCAGAGTTCAGGCCCTACAACCGGACCCAAAAACAAAACAAAACAAAACAAATAAAGAGAGGCTGGCACCAGTGGCTCACATCTGTAACATTTTCTACTTAGGACGCTGAGATCTGTGGATTGCTGTTCAAAGCCAGCACAGGCAAGAAAGTCTGTGATATTGTGATCACCAATTAACCAGAAAAAAAAAGAAAGAAAAGAAAGCCAGAACTAGAGCTGTGGCTCAAGTGGTAGAATGCTAACCTTGAGCAAAAGCAGCTCAGGGACAGTGCCCTGAATTCAAGCCCCAGGACTATATGTGTGTGTGTGTGTGTGTGTGTGTGTGTGTGTGTGTGTGTATTTCCATAATCTGCTTGGCATGATGGCATATGCCTGTAATCCCAGCACTCTGGAGGCTGAGGCAGGACTTTGAAGCCTGTCTCAAAGGGGAGAAAGAAAAGGATCTATAATGTGTCACTGTTGTCCTAAAGCAAATCCCTTTGGGGTTATCAGGAAAGCAGCTGAGACGCTATCTAATCTGGCCTTCCTGTTATAAATGAGGAAATCGGGGTGCACTCTGCCTTGTTCAGGGTATTCTCAGATATCAAGAGGTAGTGTGGAAGCTGGAAGCACAGGTGGAGTAGCACCCTTTGACCTCTCAACCCTGTCCTACTTGTGGAGTCAGTGCCAAACTGGTCTTGGGGGGAGCCTATGGAATTTACCTCTTACCCTGGCTTCCCCATACACACAAGAGGCCCCGGCCTCTTTGTTACATTGCTGGGGGGCAATGAACCCAGGGCGCCAGGTGCTTGCTAAAAGCATGCTTTGCCAGCGAGCTCCATCCCATACCCAGGCCAAGAGTAGGGGGGTCTACTAGACTGCCAGTCTCCCCAATTTTAGTTTGTAGTGTGTGTGTGTAAAAACGGTGTTGGTCCTGGGGCTTGAACACAGGGGTCTGGGCACTGTCTCTGACTTTTTGTGCTCAATGCTAGTGCTCTACCACTGGAATCACAGCTTCAATTCTGGCTTTTTGGGGGTATTTTAGTGGAGAGAGTAAGAATCTCTCGGACTTTCCTGCCCATGATCCTCGGATCTCAGCCTCCTAAGTAGCTAGGATTACAGACATGAGCCAGTGCTCAGTCTTAGGTATTTTTTTTTTCTTTTTTCTTTTTGTTTGTTTTGGTTTTGTTCATTGTGGGGCTTGAACTCTGTCCCTGAGTTCTTTACTCAAGGCTAGCGCTCTACTACTTGAGCCACAGTGCCACTTCCGGTTTTCTGGTGGTTAATTAGAGCTAAGAATCTCATGGACTTTCCTGCCCAGTCTGGCTTTGAACTGTGATCCACAGATCTCAGCCTCCTGAGTAGTTTGGATTACAGGTGTAAGCCACCAGTGTCTGGCTGGGGTTTGTTTGTGTGTTTGTTTTTCTTTGCCAGTTCTGGGGCTTGACTGGAGATAAGAGTCTCTTGGACTTTCTGTCCAGGCTGGATTTGAACCTCAATCCTCAGATCTCAGCCTTCTAAGTAATTAGATTACAGGCATGAGCCACTGGCTCAGTCTTAGTTTTTATTTTTGCCAGTCCTGGAGCCTGAACTCTGGGCCTGGGCGCTGTCCCTCAGCTCTTCAGCTCAAGGTTAGCACTCTACCACTTGAGCTACAGCACTACTTCCAGCTTTTTCTGCTTATGTGGTGCTGAGAAATCGAAACCAGGGCCTCGTGCATGCAAGGTAAACACTCTACCACTGAGCCACCTTCCCAGCCCAAGTCTTAGGGATTTTGTTGTTGTTGTTTTTTGCCAGTTCTGGGGTTTGAACTCTGGATGCTGTCCCCTGGCTTCTTTTGCTTCTTTTGCATTCTACCTCTTGAGCTATAGTGCCACTTCTGGCTTTTTCTGTGATTAATTGGAGATAAAATAAGAGTCTTACAGACTTTACTGCTCTGGCCGGCTTTGAACTGAGATCCTCAGATCTCAGCCTCCTGAGTAGCTAGGATTATGGGCATTAGCCACTGGTACCCGGCTTCATTCTTAGCTCTTAAAGATATTTGTTTTTTGTTTTGTTTTGTGTTTTGTTTGGTCATGGGGCTTGAACTCTGGGCCTGGGCGCAGTCCCTGCACTCTTCAGCTCAAGATGAGTACTCTACCGTTTGAGCTACAGCGCCACTTCCGGTTTTTTAGTGGTTTATTGGAGTCTCATGGACTTTCCTGCCTGGGCTGGCTTTGTACTGCGAACCTCAGATCTCAGCCTCCTGAATAGCTAGGATTACAGGCATGAGCCACCAGCGCCCGGCTTAAAGGTAATTGTTAATTGTTAGCTTGCTTGAGGCTCACAGGCTCACCCCACCTCTCACCCCCACTTGCAAAGACAGAAATGAAAGTCCAGGCAATCAAACAAAGATTTCCAGTAACACAGAAGTGAAACTAAACAGGGAAGAGTTGCCCTTCCCCCTCCCCCCCACCCCCCAGATGTGGCCGCAGGGCAGCCAGTGCTCCTGGCCTGCCTCAGTTCTCTTCATGTGAAATGGGGGTTTGTCAGGAGGTTCTCCTGAGGTGCTGGGGTAAGGAAATAAAGCTGCATTATCACAGAGCCAGAGAGAAGGAGGCAGATGGGGTTGTTGAAGAGGGGAAGCCTTCTGCTAGATTCCACTTTGAGGGCCAGGAGCTGATGATGGCTTATACGGCTGTCATCCTAGCTGCGAGGAGGTAGAGATCTGGAGGAGCGCCAGTTCAGGGCAGAACAGTTCATGAGACCCTATCTCAAAAAGAACCAGCCAGAAAGCAAAGCTAAAGTGGCAGAGCCCCAGCCTTGAAAGCATGAAGCCCTGAGTCCAGGCTCAGTGGATAGATGGATGGATGAATTCTACTTTGGGTTGTGGTTTAGAGGCTTTGGGGTAGGGGTAGGAGGAGATAGCAGGGACTGAGGTCCTGTGTAAGCTAAACACTGTGTGGTGATAGAGCACGTGCCTAGTGACAATAGGTACATTGTATTTATTGGGGAGTCACTATCACCTGGTTCATCTTAAAGATGAAGCAGAGGAGCTGGGCACCAGTAGTTCACGCCTATAATCCTAGCTACTCAGGAGGCGGAAATCTGAGGATCGCAGTTCAAAGCCAGCCCAGCAGGAAAGTCCATGAAACTCTTATCTCCCATAAACCACCAGAAAACTAGAAGTGGAGCTGTGACTCAAAGTGGTAAAGGGCTCACCTGGAGCTGAAGAGTGCAGGGACAGCTCCCAGGCCTGGAGTTCAAGCACCGTGACACTACTTAAAATTAAGAAGAAGATGAGGCAGAGGGAGCCCCAGGCAACCTGCCGAGGACCCTCCAGCTGGGACTGAAACCCAGGCCACCTGGGAGTGAAGGTGGTGGATGACTGTGTCACGTGGGAGCCCAGGGGGCTGCCGAGGCAGGTGGGGGGGGGGGGAGGCAGGTGGTGGGGGAGGAGGAATGGCTCCCAGCACCTGGGCTGGGCGTCCCTCTCCTGTCAGGAGACTCAGGCGCGAGCCCCGGCTCAAGTGCTTATTAGTCACGTGACCTGGGCCTGCCCATGACAGGTGTGGGAGCCTCTGCTGCAAACCCATGATAACCAGCCCCGCCCCAGCTCTCACAGGGTGCCACCAGAGGATTCCACGAAACCAGGGCCACTGCCAGCGCCTGGAAACAGCCCCAAGGGCTACAGAAGAGTGGAGCACGGCAATTTCTTCCAAGTAGCTGCAGCTGGGTCATCTCCTGGTGGCCCAGATCCTGATCGTCCCAATCTGCCTTTGAGATGCTCACAGACCTGAATGGTCATTGGGGTGTCTTCCGGTACCTTTTTGTGCAGAAGAAGAGAAGTGTCAGCCAGGCAGCGATAGCTTACGCCTGTAATCCTAGCTTCTCAGGAGGCTGACATCTGAGGATCACAGTTCAAAGCCAGCCTGGGCAGGAAAGTCTGGGAGACTCTTATCTCCAATAAACCATCAGAAAACCGGAAGTGGTGCTGAGGCTCAAGTGATAGAGCACTAGCCTTGAGCTGAAGAGCGCAGGGATAGTGCGCAGGCCCAGAGTTCAAGCCCCATGACCAACAACAACAAAAAAAAGAGGTGTCCTAGACTGGTCCCAAGTCAACAAACAGAAGCCTTGCCTCCAGGTCCTGTCCTACTCTGGAAGGAATTTCAGCCCAGGCCTTTTTCTCCTGTTTATTGCAAAACAAGCTACTGGGGCAGGATTTAACTGGTGATCTGTCCTCGAGATAAGGACATTGTGCTCTTGTGGGAATAATGTGTACCCCAGAGCAGTTATAATTTATATGTTCCAAGCAAGGTCCAGGAGTTATCTCTGTAGTAGCTAGAGACATTCTTCCTTGCTTGGCCCTGGTTTCTGGCCAGGGGATGAGATAACAGGGAACACAAAGAGCAATCCACAGACAAAACTGTGAACAGTGAATTCTAGAACACTAGAAAACCTGGAGGGTTTCAACAGGCCCTCTTTAGTCATGTTGACTATTCCATTGATCTGCCCCCACCACTCCCTTGCCTTCCTTACAAATTCTAACAGCCAAAGTGTAGAGAAAGTTCTAGAGATATTTAGAATTAGGAGAATGAAGCTGAGTGCTGGTGGCTCATACCAGCAGGTGGCTGAGATCTCAGGATTGTGGTCTGAAGCCAGCCTAGGCAAGAAAGACCATGAGACTCTTAACTCCAATTAATTACCAGAAAAACTGGACAAGGAGCTGTGGCTCAAGTGGTAGAGAGCTAGCCCTGAGCACAAAAGAGCTCAGAGACAGAGCCTAGATCCTGAGTTCAAACCCTAGGACTGGTACTCCCTCCGTTCCCCACTCACCCCAAAAAAGAATTAGGGGCTGGGAAGGTGGCTCAGTGGTAGAGTGCTTGCCTTGCATGTATGAGGCCCTAGGTTCGATTCCTCAGTACCACATAAGCAGAAAAGGCCAGAAGTGGCACTGTGGCTCAGGTGGTAGGGTGCTAGCCTTGAGCAGAAAAGCTGAGGGACAGCACCCAGGCCCAGAGTTCAGGCCCCATGACGGACCGGGAAAAAAAAAAAAAAAAGAAAGAAAATGCAAGAGTTTGCAGGAAGATCAAGGCAGAAAAACAAATATAATAATAACAAAAATAATGGTGTATGGCTCCTCCATGAGAAAGGCTTTATTTTTTTTCTTCGTTGTTTTTTGTTGTTGTTGTTGGTCATGGGGCTTGAACTCTGGGCCTGGACGCTGTCCCTCAGCTCTTCAGCTCAAGGGGAGCACTCTACCACTTAAGCCACTGCACCACTTCCAATTTTCTAGTGGTTTATTGGAGATAAGAGTCTCATGGACTTTCCTGCCTGGGCTGGCTTTGAACCATGATCTTCAGAACTAAGCCTCCTGAGTAACTAGGATTACAGGCATGAGCCACCGGCGCCTGGCAAGAACAGCTTGCTTTTGCTGTGGCCTTTCTCTTCCAGAAATTCCCACACTGTTCATTCTTCATACTGCATGCAACTCTACCTAAGCCTAGAAGGATTATGTTTCCAAACCCCAAGAAACGAGGCTTGCACTGAAGCTCAGTGGTAGGCCTGGCATGCATGAGGCCCTGGGCTCCACCTGTAGCATTCGACGGCTGTGACGCATTCAAGGTGGCTCAGCAGAGCAGTACTTGACTAGCACATAGGAAGCCCTGGGGTCCATTCCCCAGTACCACATAGACAGAAAAAGCCGGGAGTGACACTGTGGCTCAAGTGGTAGAGTGCCAGCCTGGAGCAAAAGAAGCTTAAGCACAGTGCCCAGGCCCTGAGTTCAAGTCCCAAGACTGGCCAAAAAAAAAAGAAAAGAAGGGATGTTCAGAAGGGTTGGAGTTCTGTTTCTGCATTTTGACAGATTTTTTTTTTCTTTTCTCCACTCAATTTCCAGTGTCCAGTTTTGCTTAGAGTAATTCCTACAGTCATCTAGGGAGGCCCCTTAAAGTCATCCAGAGGGCTTCAAATTAAGCCTCGTGGTTTGTGGGTCTTCATTTGCTTAGTCTTCCATTTCTCTCTTTAAATGTCTTTTAAGTGCCAGGTGCCAGTGAGTAGCTCACCCTGATACCCTAGCTATTCAGGAGGCTGAGGTCTGAGGAACACAGTTTGAATCAATCCAGGACCTCCCCCCCCCCCCCCCAAAAAAAAAAATCTGTGACTCTTATCTCCAGTTAACTGCCAAAAACTCAGAAGTGAAGATGTAGCTCAAGTGGTAGAGCTCCAGTTTTGCTGGAGGGGGGAAGTAAGGGACCAGTGCTCAGGCCCTAAAGTCAAGCCCCAGTATTGAGACATACAAACAAAACTTTATTTATTTTGTCAGTGTGGATCTTGAACTCAGCCTGCACTTACCAGCGCTTGAGCTGAGAGGGCCACAGCATCACGTCCAGTTTTCTGGTGGTTAATAGGAGATAAGAGTCTCATGGATATTCCTGCTCGGGCTGGCTTTGAACTGGCTACGATCCTCAGATCTCAGCCTCCTGAGTAGCTACGATTACAGAGGTGAGCCACCTGTGCCTGGCAATGGTTTTTAATTTAGAAAAAAAATGTTTACTTAAGTAAAAACACACAGAAAAAAAAACAACCCAACTATCCTTTGAGTCTACCAGACTACCCCTCCATTACCCTGAGCACAGGGGCCAGGAGAACACAAAAAGGGTCAGCGAGCTCTGGTGGGCCACACTCGGGAGTTACTGGAGGTGAGTTTGGTTCCTTCTCCGATCTGCCTGCCACAGGGGATAAACTGACCTTCCTGCTATCTAAGCCAACACCTTCACTGGCACCAGATCCTCTCCCTCACCCCAGCAACTCTCCTTCCTCTGCCCTGCGTCCCCTTTTGCTCTCTGCTGAATCATGCTCGTTATCAGTGCATAAATAAACATGATGCAGTTTCACCCATTAAAAAAAAAGTCTCAGTCAGAGAACCAGTGGCTCACACCTGTAATCCTAGACCCTCGGAAGCTGAGATCTGTGGATCTTGGCTCAAAGCCAGTCTGGGCAATCAAATCAGAGAGATTATTTCCAGTTAACCAGAGAAAAGCTCTAGTCATTGAGTGCCAACCTTTAGCAGAAAAGCTAATCGAGAGCACAAAATCCTGAGTTTAAGACCCAATACTAGCACACACATAAAAATTTATCTGCAAGCCGGACACCGGTGGCTCACGCCTGTAATCCTAGCTACTCAGGAGGCTGAGATCTGAGAATCATGGTTCAAAGCCAGCCTGGGCAGGAAAGTCCATGAAAATCTTATCTCCATTAAACTACAAAGAAAAGAAAAGAAAAGCCCGAACTGGAGCTATGGTTCAATTGGTAAAGCACCAGCCTTGATTTCAAATGCTCAGGGACAGAGCCCAGGCCCAGAGTCTAATTCCTAAGACCAATCAAAAAAAAAAAAAGTGGGGGGGGGGTTGTTGAAAATGTGGTTTGGTGGTAGAATGCTCGCCTAGCATGAAGCCCTGGGTTTGTTTCCTCAGTACCACATAGACAGAAAAAGCCGGAAGTAGTGCTGTGGTTCAAGTGGTAGAGTGCTAGCCTTGAGCAAAAGCAGCTCTGGGACAGTGCCCAGGCCCTGAGTTCAAGCCCTAGGACTGGCGGAGAAAGAGAGAGAGAGAGAGAGAGAGAGAGAGAGAGAGAGGGAGAGGGAGAGGGAGAGAGAGAGAGATCCTGCTAGGCTGCCCAATGCATTCCACCCCTTCTAACCCTGCTCTGAGAAGCTGGGTGGTCCACACTGCCCTTCCCCAGGGGCCGCTGACTCTTCCACTAAGCATCCCCCATTCCCCGCCCCCCCCCCCTCCCCAGGATGGAGGACTTCCCAGGGACCAGGCCTTTTACTTCCTAAACTGTATCCACATCCCACATGGCCTCTGAGAACATACAACAAAGCCCCGCGGGCCTGGCACCCGAGACCCCTGACAGAACCCTTTGTTTGGGTTGGAAACTGCCAGAAGAGATGAAAGGGACTTCGCTGACCTCCTAACCCCGGGCTATCTCACCCACTCCCCTTAGACTCCAAGCTGTCCTGCTTTTTTCTCCCCGTGGTCACTCAGGGTTAAAGGCACCCCAGCAGCTAAACCAGGGAGGAATGTAAGGAATGTACCTAAGGGCTGATTATTTTCATCCAGGACGGGCTGAAACGGAGAATGAGGTCAAAAACAAGCACCATCTCTTTCTCAAAGGACTCTCCTAAGAGAGGCTATTAGATATAGTTCATTAGCTGGGGAGGTGCCAGGACAGAGAGCTACTTTTTAGGTTGCTATCTGAAGAGACATGGAGGCATCATGCCAAGTTGAGATCCTTCAGTCAGTAAGGGACTGCATTTAGTTCCAGCTTATGCTCCCTTATATCTATCTGAGTTTTATTCATGTTCACGTCAAAGGCACTCAGGGCTAAAAAGGAGGAGAAGAGAATGTATTCTAAGATACAAGTTAGGATCACAGTAAGAAAAAAAAAAAGGAGGGGGTTGGGAGGGGTGGCTCAAGTGGTGGAGCACCTGCTTTGTTCATACTCAAGAAATTTGGAAAAATAAATAAGGGCTGGCAATGTGGCTTAGTGATAGAGTCCTTGCCTAGCATGCATGAAGCCCTGGGTTCAATTCCTCAGTACCACATACCTGTAAAAGCCGAAGTCATGCTGTGGCTCAAGTGGTAGAGTGCTAGCCTTGAGCAAAAGCAGCTCAGGGACAGTGCCCAGGCTCGGAGTTCAAGCCCCAGGACTAGCAAAAATAAATGAATAACTTTATTTTCTCACTAAGGCTGACTGTAATCAAGTGGTGTAGTGGTGCTAGCTAAATGTCTTCCTCTTGCCCCATTTTTTTTTTTTGGGGGGGGGGGGCCCTAGGGCTTGAACTCTGGGCCTGGGCGCTGTCCCTCAGCTCTTCAGCTCAAGGCTGGTGCTCTACCACTTGAGCCACAGTGCCACTTCCAGCTTTTTCTGCTTATGTGGTGCTGAGGAATTGAACCCAGGGCCTCATGCATGCAAGGCAAGTGCTCTACCACTGAGCCACCTTCCCAGCCTGAAATTCAATTCTTTATAAAATTTTTTTGTTTTTTTTTTTTTTTGGGTCCGGTTGTGGGGCCTGAACTCTGCGCCTGGGCACTGTCCCTCAGCTCTTCAGCTCAAGGCTAGCACTCTACCACTTGAGCCACAGCGCCACTTCCGGCTTTTTTTCTTTTTGCTTATATGGTGCTGAGGAATCAAACCCAGGGCCTCATGCATGCAAGGCAAGCATTCTACCACTGAGCCACCTTCCCAGCCCCTTATAAAATTTTTTTAAGAGGAGGGAGCCAGTACTGTGGCTTGAACTCAGGGCTTGGGGTCTGTCCTATAGCTCTTTTCACACACTTTCTGGTGGTTAATTGAAGCTAAAGAGTCTCAAGTACTTTCCGACTTGGACTAGCTTTGAATCCCAATTGTCACACTTCAGTCTCCTGAGTAGCTAGGATTACAGGTGTGAGCCACCAGTACCTGGCTTGAAGAGTTGTTTTCCATTTTTTTTTTCAATGCAGAGGATAGAGCCCGGGCCTTGAGCATGCTAGATAAGCACACTACCCCTGAGCTACAGCCCCAGCCTGCAAAAGTTGCTTTTTGCATTAAAAAAAAATAAAGTCAAGTCAACTCCTGAGAACATTCTGGACTGCAAGTTCCCTGATTAGACTGCTCACTATGCCCTTTGAACCTTTGCCCCCAGCTCCTCTCTGGGGCTGTAATACCCTCTCCTCTCCCCACTCCCCTCAGCAGTCAAAGGACACCTTCCCAGCGCAACCAAAAAGATCATCCCTCCCCAGCCCCTGCTCCGTGGATGCGTATCTTACATTGCCCAACAGTGATTTTCATCTCCCATCTTCTTGTGAGACAGGGTCTTGCAGGGTCTTGCTATGTAGATCAAGCTGGCCTTAAATCACCATCCTCCTGCCTCCGTCCTCTGAGTGCCAGGATTACAGGCATGTGTCACCACGCTTCATTTACTGTCATGTGTTTCTAGGTATTAGTTTGGTAATTCTATGCCCAGCACAGTCCCAGAGTTCACCCAGCCATGTGGGTGCTCAACAGGAATGAATAAAGGAATGGCTTGCTCCTGAGGACATAGCTTCCGACCAAATCTACCCACCTTGCAAGTGGCGCTATGGCTCAGGCTGAAGAGCTGAGGGACAATGCCCAGGCCCAGAGTTCAAGCCCCATAAACTACAAAAAAATAAAAATAAAAATAGGGGCTGGGAAGGTAGCTCAGTGGTAGAATGCTTGCCTTGCATGCTTAAGGCCCTGGGTTCGATTCCTCAGTACCACATAAGCAGAAAAAAGCCAGAAGTGGCGCTGTGGCTCAAGTGGTAGAGTGCTAGCCTTGAGCTGAAGAGCTCAAGGACAGCACCCAAGCCCAGAGTTCAAGCCCCACGACTGGCAAAAAATAAATAAATAAAAATTAAAAATAAAAATAAACAAAAAACAAAACAAAACAAAAAAACAAATCCTACCCACCAAGGCTTTCTGTTTTCAGTTGTGTTGGTACTGAATCTTGAGTTCATTTTCTTTTTCTTTTCTTTTTTTGTAGGTCATGGGGCTTGAACCTCTGGGTCTGGGCGCTGTCCCTGAGCTCTTCAGTTCAAGCAAGTGCTCTACCACTTGAGCCACAGTACCACTTCCCGTTTTCTGGTGATTAATTGGAGATAAGGGTCTATCAGACATTCCAGCCTGGGCTGGCTTTGAACTGTGATCCTCAGATCTCAACTTTCTTAGTAGCTAGGATTACAGGCATGAGCCACTGGCGCCCGGCTGAATCTTAAATTCTTGAATTTAGGTTCCTCAAACTCTTGCTTAGAGTTTTCTTTTATTTTCTCTTTCTTTCGTTTTTCCTTTTTCTTTTTTTGCCAGAACTGGGGATTGAACTTAGGGCCTGGGCACTGTTCCTGCGCCTCTTTGTGCTCAAGGTTAGCACTCTACCACTTGAGCCACAGCACTACTTCCAGCCCTTTCTGAGTAATTTGTTGGAGATAAGAGTGTCATGGACTTTTCTGTCTGTGCTGGTTTTGAACCATGATCCTCAGATCTCAGCCTCCTGAGTAGCTAGGATGACAGGCGTGAGCCACCGGCACTCTTGCTTAGATTTTCCCCCCTCAAGCCTAGTACACTACCACATAAACCACACCTCCACTTTCAACTTCTTGCTACTTAATCAGAGATAAGAGTCTCCTGGACTTTCCTGCCAGACTGGCTTCAAACCATCATCATCCTCAGATCTCAGCTTCCTGAATAGCTGGGATTACAGACTTGAGCACCTGGATCCTCCATCCTGGGTGGCAGATCCTGGGTTCATGAAGATCGTGTACTAGGTTTTCAACTGTTGTCTACTCCACCTAGGGTCAGCTGCTGGTCAGCTGAAAGCGCCACCCGGGATATGACTCAGAGTACCAAGAGGTATTTCAGTGCCAGACTTCAGAATCGGTAGCTGTAGGGTGTATATAAGCTGCTGCCCTAGGAAACAGAGAAACGTTCTGCTCCTGCCTCTGAGCCCCAACACCAGCGCTTATCACAGGAGTAGAGGTATGCCCTGTGATCTCAGAATGGGACATAGGCCGGCGCTGGGTGGCTCACACCTATAATCCTAGCTACTCCGGAGGCTGAGATCTGAGGATTGAAGTTGAAAGACAGCCTGGGCAGGAAAGGCCGTGAAACTTTTATCTCCAATTAACCGTCAGAAAACTGGATGTGGCGCTGTGGCTCAAGTGATAGCAGTTGCCTGGAGCTGAAGAACTGAGGGACAGTGCCCAGGCCCAGAGTTCAAGCCCCACAACTGACAAAAAAAAAAAAGCATAAGGTCCTAAGTTCAAACCCTAGATCAGTCCATTTTGAGCTGACAACTGTAAACTGAGGGCTGCAGGGCTAGACGGGGGAATGGTCACTTGGGTGAAGACCCACCCCGCCCCAGTAGGGATGCAGAAGGCCAGCGAGCATGCCTTACATGGGCATGGGGCAGCCGCAGGAGTCCCTGCCACTCCGCAGCCTCGTGAAGGGCTTGGAGCAAGTGCCCATCACCTGCTGCCGCGGCAAGTGTGCCCGGCGTCTGCCACCTCTGTCTTGTGACCGAGGAATTCGTACACATTAGTTCTGAGCTCACAGAGGAGAAAATGTCTCCTTGATGTCACTCGGTTGCTGCCAACTCATCAGCTGCATGGAGAGGTCAGGGCGGGGGAAGCCTCTGCCCCGGGGTCCTGTAGCCCAGCCTGAGGTGGGACTTCCCTGCCCTTCTCTTCCCTTCCTCCCTTCCAGCCGCCCGCCCTGGAACTAAGTGGAGGCGCCAGTGTGCGCTCTCCAGAACACCACAGGTGCTTGTGCACACACCGCGGGGTCACTCCAGTCTCCCTTCACGGACATGAGCCCTCTTGTCCTCCCAGCCTTCTCTGCAGACTCTCAGAGCGTGCCTTGGGATCAGAGGAGACCTGTCCTCAGCCTCCTGTCCTGGTGTTACTCCAAGGATAAACCCAAATGGCATCTTTTCTTTCCTTTTTTGTCTTTGTGGTTGTGGGGCCTGAACTCTGGGCCTGGGCGCTGTCCCTCAGCTCTTCAGCTCAAGGCTAGCATTCTACCACTTGAGCCACAGCACCACTTCTGGCTTTTTCTGCTTATGTGGTACTGAGGGATCGAACCCAGGGCCTCATGCATATAAGCACTCTACCACTGAGCCACCTTCCCAGCCCGGCATCAAGGTTCTTTTGTATCTGTCATCACAAATGCTGGGGCAAGCTGGAGCTGGCTTCAGAGCCTGACTGCGGCTGCTTATTGGAGGTTGTTTGCAAGGTACGTAATGTCTCTCTCTCAGCCTGCTCCTTGCCCTGGGAAATGAGGATAATAATAATGGTGGGTACTGAAGTACATGCCTGTAGTCCCAGCTGTTGGGGAGACAGGATGCCTAGAGTCCAGGAGTTTGAGGTTATTTGGGACAATATTGTCAGGCCCCGTCTGAAAAACAACACAAAAGGGACTGGGAATGTGGCCTTAGTGTTAGAGTGCTTGCCTAGCATGCATGAAGCCCTGGGTTCAATTCCTCTGTACCATACACAGAAAAAAGTGGCGCTGTGGCTCAAGAGGGAGAGTGCTAGTCTTGAGCAACAGCAGCTCAGGGACAGTGTTCAGGCCCTGAGTTCCAGCCCCAGGACTGGCAAAGGCAAACAAACAAACAAACAAAAGCCTCGGAGTGTGGCTCAAATGGTAGAGTATCTGTCTAACAAGCTGGACACCCTGAGTTCAGTACTAACTAAAACAAAAACCAAACAAAGTATCTCATAGTGTGGTTGTGGAACTGACCCGGGTCACCGCGGGGCGAGTTACTTAATCCCTGACACTTAATGTCCTCATCCATCCAACAAGGTTAGACATTTGTAATTCATTGTCACTAAGACCTTGCAAAGCCATCTCCCCAGACTGCGCTGGGAAAATGAAGGGGAGAGAGGGATGGGGGTGAGGGTTCAGCAATGTTCCACCAGACTAGCAAGCACAGGCCCTGAGTTCAAACCCCAGTACTGCCAAAACAGAGAGAGAAAGGAAAGGGAGAGGGAGAAAGGAGAACAGTTATATGGGTCAGGCATCGGTGGCTCATAACTATAATCCTCACTAATCAGGAGGCTGAGGGCTCAAGGGTAGTGTTTTGAAACCAGCCTTGATAGAAAAGCCCAAAAGACTATGTCTCCAAAATAATCAACAAATACTAGGAAGAGTGGCTCAAGTGGTAGAACTCTAGCCAAGAAAGTTGCAAGGACCTGAGTTCAAGTCCCAGTACTGGTTTGAAAAAAAGAAAAAGTTACTTCAGGATTTCCCCCCTCTTCTCTCCTGAGGACGGTTTGCAATTCTGTTGTTGGGGACTAGGCAGATGAAAGAGATGAAAGAAGAAGAAACAAAAAAAACAGGGATATGAAAGAAGGCATTACTTGGGACAAGATCGAGGAGATGGGAGGAGAAAGCTCCAATAAGAAGAAAGCCGTGGGGCTGGGAAGGTGGCTCAGTGGTAGAGCACTTGCCTTGCATGCTCGAGGCCCTGGGTTCGATTCCTCAGCACCACATAAGAAAAAAGCCGGGAGTGGCCCTGTGGCTCAAGTGGTAGCCTTGAACTGAAGAGCTGAGGGACAGTGCCCAGGCCCAGAGTTCAGGCCCCACAACCGGACCCAAAAAAAAAAAAAGAAGAAGAAGAAGAAGAAAGCCGTAGCCAGGTGCAGGTGGCTCACACCTGTAATCTTAGCTACTCAGGAGGCTGAGATCTGAGGATCACAGTTCAAAGCCAGCCCGAGCAGGAAAGTCCATGCATGAGACTCTTATCTCCAATAAACCACCCAGAAAACCGAAAGTGGTGCTGTGGCTCAAGTGGTAGAGCGCTAGCCTTGAGCTGAAGAGCTGAGGGACAGTACTCAGGCCCTGAGTTCAAAAAAAAAAAAAAAAGGAAGAAAAGAAAAGTTGGAAGAACAGTCACCAGGGCCATATTCCCTGAGGCCCTCCTCAACAATTTTGTTTTTTGTTGGCTGTGGGGCCTGAACTCTGGGCCTGGGCGTTGTCCCTCAGCTCTTCAGCTCAAGGCTAGCGCTCTACCACTTGAGCCACAGTGCCACTTCCAGCTTTTACTACTTATGTGGTACTGAGGAATCGAACCCAGGGCCTCATGCATGCAAGGCAAGCATTCTACCACTGAGCCACCTTCCCAGCTCATCTCCTCAACTCTTCTGTACCCACAGAACCCCCAAGTTAACGGGTGACAGACCCTCTATCAATTCTGCTGTCACCCATGCCCCTCTTCCTGGCACATCCTATATTCTTCATCTCTCCTGACACGGGACAGTTTTTGGTAAAGATGGGAGATGGTGAAGGTGGAGGCTTGTTTGTCAGGCTTTTTGCTCTGTGTTACCTCTCAAGGTTCTCATCCAGGGGAGCTGTGGGGAGAGCAGCCTGTTCTGTGGGTTTCCTGGGCATGGGAGGACGGGGTAGCTCCAAATTTTCTCCCTCCCATGGGG
This sequence comes from Dipodomys spectabilis, assembly GCF_019054845.1. NCBI lineage: Eukaryota > Metazoa > Chordata > Mammalia > Rodentia > Heteromyidae > Dipodomys > Dipodomys spectabilis. Next base: position 1,953,163 of record NW_024870762.1, on the reverse strand, counting down.
CATCAGGACTTTAATGTCAAGATCTAGAGATTTGACACACAATAAAAAGACATTTGGCATAGGCAAATAGGGACACTTGTTAAGTCTACACCTGATTGTCAGCACTAAGCTAGGCCCTGCCCCTGGTTAGATGTGTCTCGTACATACATCTCCCTCCATCATATGGAGAACGCTGTTGCCCAGCTTCTTGCCCTGTGCCTTCCAACCTGAAGTCTCACCATCCATGAGTCTCCTTGCCATTTCCCCTGGGCACTCCCCACAGTTCCTTGCGTCACACCGGCCCAGCGTAATGTGGCTGAGAAGAACATGACATGTGAATCAGAAGCACAGAGTCCTTGGCAGCAGCCAAATTCCTATCTGGGAAATCAGGGCGGGCTGAAGGGTGAGGCCATGTAGTAAACAGAATGAGTAATGAGGTCAGAATCATGCCTCGATGTAGTTCAGGGAAACGGAAACCGTCCAAAACCAGGTTGTGGATTATTGAATGATTCAAAGCTACTGGAGCCAGGAGTTGGTGGCTCATGCCTATAATCCTAGGTACTCGGGAGGTGAGATCTCCTAAGGATTGAAGTTCAAAGCCAGCTCAGGTAGCAAAGTCCATGTGACTCTGATCTCCAATTAACCAGGTAAAAAGCTGGAAGTGGAGCTGAAGAGCTCAAGTGGTAGAGCTCCAACCTTGAACAACACAAAAGCTCAGGGACAGCGCCCAGTCCCTGAGTTCAAGCTCCAGGACCTGCAGGCCTGAGTGTACACACACACACACACGCACACACACACACACACACGCACACACACACACACACACACACACAATGAGGAGGATGACGATGACTTTTGGGGGGTTGGGGGAGGCAGGGCAGGTGGCCAAGTCTTCCTTTCCTCTGCTTCCTAAGACCCCAGGGTTGAGCTAGGCTAGGGGAGCTCAAGCTAAATCCTCCCAGGCTGGCAAGGGACTGCACATCAAGCCTTTGGCTCTTCATCTGCAAAGCAAGAGTAAAAACAATATTAAGAGCCTTATATGGGCTGGGAGGATGGCTCAGTGGTAGAGTGTTTGCCTTGCATGCATGAGGCCCTGGGTTTGATTCCTCAGCACCACATAAGCAGAAAAAGCCGGAAGTGATGCTGTGGGTCAAGTGGTAGAGCACTAGCCTCGAGCTGAAGAGCTGAAGGACAGCGCCCAGGCCCAGAGTTCAGGCCCACGACTGAGAGGGAAAAAAAAGAGAGCCTTATATAACACCGCCGGTCTGTGGATTAACCTTGCAAATATTTGTAAAATGCTTAGAACAGTGCGGGGCACATAAGAAATGCTGTCTAAGAGTTAAATAAACATAAGGTATCCCAGCTGGTGAGTGGAACCTGAACTCAGAAGTGAGTTCTAATTTTAACATTGGAGCCTTAAGGCCCTCTACCTTTCAGGTCAGCAGCAGGCCACAATGGACAAAGCTGACTAGAGGACTTTGAAACACAAATGTTCATGTCCACTAAGAATAGAAAAACACGCTGTGGACATAACACTTGGGCACACAGGAAATACCACTGCAGTTACTAACCTTACCTGTTCTTAGGAAATCACTCAGAAATCCAGAAGTACCAGTTCAAATACAGCACTAGTTCCAAATTTAATAAGGCTCATTAAGCCCCAATCAAGCCCCAATCCTGGGGCTTGAACCCAGGGCCTGGGCACTGTCTCTGAGGTTCTTTTGCTCAAGGTTAGTGCTTTACCACTTGAGCCAGAGTATACCACTTTTGGCTTTTTTTGTTTATTGGTATTGAGGAATCAACCCAGGACCTCATGCATGCAAGGCAAGCACTCTACCACTAAGCCACATTCCCAGACCCAAAGTCAATCTTAGAACAGGACTGCAGGTGTCTAAATAGAACAAAACTTAAGACCACGGTTCACAATAGGAAATATAAGTAGCTTTGAGAAAGCAAGGCAAAGAAGAGATTTTTTTTCCCCAAACTAGGGTGATGGTGTTTGAGAAGGGGAAAAGAAGAGGGAAAATGTGAGTGTATGGTTCGTAAAATAGTAAAGAATGAAGGCCATGTATTGTAAATAGCTCAGTAATCTGTCTGTATCAGCAATCTATCAACCAGAAATCTGTTCGTACAGACCTTCTCTCTTGAGCCTGTGGATGACATTCCTAGTTATTTGAAAATGATGGCTGAGGTGCTGGGAATGTGGCTTAGTGGTAGAGTGTTTGCCTAGTATGCATGAAGCCCAGGGTTCGATTTCTCAGTACCATGTACACAGAAAAAGCCAGAACTGGCGTTGTGACTCAAGTGGTAGAGTGCTAGATTTGAGCAAAAGAAGCTCAGGGACAGTGTCCAAACCCTGAGCTTAAGCCCCAGGACTGGTTAAAAAAAAAAAAAAAAAAAGATAACTGGCGATTCCCTGCAAAACCCTCAACAGCTTTCTGGAACAATGGGGAGACATTCCAATGAAGTTTGATATGCTTTGTGGTAACGTGTATTTTATTGTATCCTAACTTTTTTGGAAAACCAGCTCTCTCTCTCTCTCTCTCTCTGTCTGTCTCTGTCTCTGTCTTTCTGTCTGTCTGTGTGTCTGTCTCTCTCTCCATTTGTTTGTTTGTGACAGTCTTGGGGCTTGAACTCAGGGGGCCTGGGCAGGGAGCCTGGGCAAGCTTCTTTTGCTCAAGGCTAGCACTCTATCACTTGAGCCACAGCGCCACTTCCGGCCTTTTCTGTGTATCTGGTACAGAGGAATTGAACCCAGGGCCTCATGCATGCTAGGCAAGCACTCTACCACTAAGCCACATTGCCAGGCCTACAAGCTATATTTTTGTCATCTGTAGTATGAGATGATTTGTATGCCACCTAACAAAACCATCATAATACTGAAGCAATGGATTGCTTGATTGGGGTTGGTTGTCATTAGGGTTTAATAAAGATTCCTTTTCACTGAAAAGTGCTTGAATCTGATCTCTCTCACCCTCTGCTTTGCCTACAGGATTGCATTTGAGACCCAAACTGAATCCAGATGGCCTTATTTTACCTGATTTTTTTTTTCTTTGTCAGTCGTGGGGCTTGAACTCTGGGCCTGGGCGCTGTCTTCAGCTCAAGGCCAGTGCTCTACTGCTTGAGCCATAGCACCACTTCCGGTTTTCTAGTGGTTTATTGGAGATAAGAGTCTCACAGACTTTCCTGCCTGGGCTGGCTTTGAACCGTAATCCTCAGATCTCAGCCTCCTGAGTAGCTAGGATTACAGGTGTGAGCCATCAGCGCCCGGCTTATTTTACCTGATTTATTTGGCCTGAGTTTTTTTTTTTTTTTCTTTTGTCAGTTGTGGGGCTTTTATGGGCCTTGAACTCAAGGCTTGGATGTTGCCTCTGATCTTTTTCTGCTCAAGGTAGGGCTCTACCACTTTGAGATGTTGTGCTACTTCTGGGTTTCTGGTGTTTAGTTGGAGATAAGAGTCTTATAGATTTTCCTGCAGGGGCTGATCCTTAGATATTAGGCTCATGAGTAGCTCAGATTATAGGTGTGAGCCATTGGTGTCTGACTGGCCTCTTTTGGTTGCTCCCCAAAAGAGAGGGTTACCTGTCTTTGAAGAATCCAGAGCCTTGGGCCTTGCTTTGTAAGTTTCACACACTGGTGTATCCACAAGTACAGGGGGGTTCAGGGCTAGTCTGGGAGCTTCCCTCTTCTAACCAAAAAGCTTGGATGGGTCAAAATTTAAAAAAATACACCGGGGAAGGTCCTGGAAGAGCGGGACACAGACAACTGAGGCAGGTGGATGGTGCACATGGGTGAATTAGAACAGAAGGTAGACCCTTCAGGGCTACCGCAGGGAACCTGAGACACAAAAGCAGAGCTCTGGCAGTGTCCCCCAGCCCCCGATCCCACACGTACCCTGGAGGCAGAGGCTCTCTTGCCTGGGCCAATTACCTTCCGCGTCCTTCCCGCTCCCTTTCTCGGCCCCAGACTCCAGGCTCTGCATACCGTGGAGGTCAGACACAAATCAAATCCATACATGGACCGCATTCTTGGGCCCTACACTGAAGATGTCTCCCCCCCACACACACACCCAGCACCCCCTGCCCACCCCACTGAAGACTGTCTTTGCTTTGTAAACACCCTCAGAGCCATCCTCTAACAGTAGTGGTTATTCATCACAGACTAACCTTAAACCAACTTTATCTCCACAGCTCTCCCCCCCCCCCAGGAAATTCCACAGCTCTGACGTGCTATGAAACGTGATCCGCATACCCATGCGCTCTCTCTTTCTCTCTCCCAGCAAGTTCCTAAACAGGGTTTCCCGTGCCACCCTGCCTCCCCTCCCCTTCCCTGCCTCGCTCCCTACCCGCCTCTGCCCCCTCTGCCCTCTCGGCTTCTTTCTCTCTGATTTACACTCGGTAACCCGATAGGCTGGAAATGAAGCTTCTTTCATCTTCCATTTCCCACATCCTGAAAGTTGGGAGAGAAGGAGCCCACCCAGATAAAGGAATTCCAACTATGTGAACCCCCCTCCTCCCCAGTCCATTCACAAAGCAGATTACCCACTGCCCCAGGCTCCCAGGAGGCCCTCCCTCCCCCCTCCCCCCTCCAAACAGCTTTCTCCACATCCTCACTGCTTACAGGCACCAAAGCCCTAGTCCATCCACATAAATAAATAAATAAATAACTTTTCCTTGGACTCTGATCCTAAGAAGAAAGGTGTTCAAACCTAACCTGGGCTGGGGCTGCAGCTGTGTGTCGGAGGGTTTAGAGAAATCATGAGCTTGCATCCAGGGGAAAAGCTTATCTGGGTTTTCATGCTGGTCCTGGGGCTTGAACTGAGGGCCTGGGTGCTGCTCCCTTAGCTTTTTCAGTTAAGGCCGGTGGCTCTAACACTTGAGTTACTCCATTTCTGGCTTTTTGCTGGTTAAGAGTCTCATGGAGCTGGGTGCAGGTGGCTCACACCTGTAATCCTAACTACTCAGGAGGCTAAGATCTGAGGATCGAGGTTCAAAGCCAGCCCTGGCAGGAAAGTCTGCGAGACTCTGATCTCCAACTAACCACCAGAAAACCAGAAGTGGTGCAGTGGCTCAAAGTAGTAGTGCACTAGCCTTGAGCTGAAGAGCTCAGGGACAGAGATCAAGCCCCACAATCGGGGGGAAAAAAAGTCTCATGGACTTTCCTGTCTGGGATGGTTTCAAACATGGATTTTTCAGATCTCAGCCTTCAGTAGTGAAGATTACAGTGGTGAGCCACACTCAGGCTCTGGGCTTGATAATTTGACGTGTTTTGTTTGTTTGTTTGTTTGTTTTTGGGGGGGCGCAAAGATTAGACAGAAACAATTTCTAACTGAAACTGTTTCCAACAGAGAATCAGGTGTTTTATTTACGGGGAGCACCAGTGAATAAAACTGTGTAGGTAAGCTTTAGATGTGGTCTAGTTGTCTGTCTGTTTTTGCAGTGCTGGGGATCAAAGCCAGGGCCTCACACATGCTAGACCAGTGCATTGGCCCTGAGCAACACCTTCTGCCCTGTGGTGATGTGTTTTGTTCAGAAGTTTCTTGAGTTTTCAAGCTACCTGGAAATTAGTTATTACAAAACATGACCGAAGGTCAGTTCTGGAGTTTGGCCACTGACAGGAAGACAGAGGGCTGGGACAGCTTCTCTGACCTCGTCCTCAAAGGTTAGGAAGTACCCCCCTCCAGTACCCCTTTTAGTAAAGGTTGATTAACTATCTTAGCCATCCATCAAGAAGGGTGAGAAAAGCTGTTTTGAATCTGTTTGAGATCAGAGATAATCAGTTCCCTGAGCTTACTCCACATGAAACAAGATTTCCTGTGTCTATGAATGCTCCCTTCTCCTCTGATATTAAGGAGTATATTTACTAGATTACTAATCTGTAATTTCTTCACTAGCATTAACTGAAAACATGATAAAAATCTGGGTACAGGTCAGTACATACAGTCATGCATTCAATAGGTCTAATTATTGCCCAAGAAAGCTCATGGAATTCCCAAAGAATTCAAGAAGCCAGACTTGGAAAATAACAGCAACAACGATAAGAAATAACTACTGGGCGTGGTGTTGCATGCCTGCAATCCTGGCATTCTGGAGGGTGAGGTAGGAGGATCACAAGTTCAAAACCAATGTAAACTATGTAGACAATATCTCCAAACAACAACAGAGGGGTGGGGGGGAGAGGGAGAGAAAGACACAAAGACAGAAACAGAGAAAAAGCCACACAGCAACAAAACATCTCTTCTTCTCTAAGGTCCTTGCTCTAAGGTCTGTTTTCTAGTGTTCTTCAGTTCCTTGGTTCTCATTAAAATCATTTCCAAGGAAGTTTTTTTCCTCTTCTGATAAATGGTTTCCTTTCTTTTTTCTATCTTCAATTTTGGTATATACTGTCTCCTTTGCTATGAAACCTATTCTTTGTTATATGTGTGTGTGTGTGTGTGTGTGTGTGTGTGTGTGTGTGTGCCAGTCCTGGGGCTTGAACTCTGGACCTAAGCAATATGTTTCAGCCTTTGCTACTCAAGGCTGGCAATCTGTCACTTGTTTTGTTTGTTTGGATTTTTTTTTTTTTTTTTTGGTGGTTAAGTGCAGATAAGAGTCTCTCAGAAGCCAGCTGCTGGGGCTGGGAATGTGACTCAGTGGTAAAGTGCTTGCCTTGCATGCACGAGGCCCTGGGTTTGATTCCTCAGCACCACATAAACAGAAAAACCCCAAAGTGGCGCTGTGGCTCAAGTGGTAGAGCGCTAGTCTTGAACTGAAGTGCTGAGGAACAGCGCCCAGGCCCAGAGTTCAGGCCCCACGACCAAAAAAGAAGAAGAAGAGGAAGAAGAAGAAAAAGCAGCAGCAGCAGCTAGGTGCCAGTGACTCACGCCTGTAATCCTAGCTATTCAGGAGGCTGAGATCTGAGCATCACTGTTCAAAAAGTGAGCCTGGGAAGGAAAGTCCAAGAGAATCTTACCTCCAATAAACCACCAGAAAACTGGAAGTGGCACTATGGCTCAAGTGGTAGAGCACTAGCCTTGAACTAAAGAACTGAGGGACAGTGCCCAGGCCCAGAGTTCAAGCACAACCAGCAAAAATAAATAAATAAAAGGCTCTCTCAGAGTCCTGTGCTTGGCTGGCTTTGAACCCCAATTCTCAGATCTCAGCCTCCTGAGTAGCTAAAATTACAGGGCATGAGCTACTGACATCCAGTTGTTTGGGTTTATGGTGCTGCCAATCAAACCCACAACCTGCACAGGTGCTAGGCAAGACCAATTCTACCTTTGAGCTACATTCCTAACCCTAGAAGAATTAAAACAGAAATTATCACCTGCTAGCATGGTTTGAGCTACGCAGGTGAGAATAGCTGAGCTCTTTTCCAAGGTGTGCCAATGATTCTTTCAGTGGGGCAACGAAGGCAGCTAAACGCATCTTAGTAAGTAGAAGAATTAGCGGGGGGCTTCAGAAGTCCTGGTTTGGGTATCTCCCTATTTGAAGAGATTTTTGTGCCTGTGTGTGGTAAGAAAGACGCTAGGAAAACAGGCCCTGGGGTGGGGGCCAGGAGGATAGCATCTCGTGGCCTTAGTTTTACTCTTTAACCTAGTCATAAATCTCTTAAAGCTCCCGTGGTATTCAGAAAATCCTGAACGCAGCAAGGTCTTCCCACAGTTGGTCCAAGAATGCAAGTTTAGTAAGTAGACAGAGCAGTAATATTCCAAAGGCACGACCGGCCCTGCCCTTTCCACCTATTGGCTACTGATGCTGGCTGAATCTCAGGACGGGCATGCTAAGAATAGGAAAGAGGCTGAGGAAAGGAAGAACCCAAGCTGAGAAAAGAACCCCAGTTCCAAAAACTCAGCCCAACAATCAAGGGATAAAGCAGTAATTAGGCGTGATTACCATGTAAGACAGCCCTGGTGAAATTGGAATGTAGCCGGAGAGACGACCGGCAAAGGCGGGATGGCCAGTTTGCTATGCAGGAGACACGCTTTGATGTCTGCCGGAAAGCTTGTGTTTCATTTGGTCATCCAGCCAACCAAAACCCTGCAGGGGGAGCAACCTGAAACCCTCAAAATGCAGCAGACGGCAGGCAGAAGTGGAGAAGCAAATGCAGGGTCTGGGTTCTCCTGAGGTGTGGGCGCACACGTGGGCCTGTGGACACGTGTATGCTGATTTGCTCAGCTTCCCTCACTGAGGTTTACTGATTGAGATCTGCCCGAATTCCAGAAAAGAGAGAGGAGAGTGCAGTCACTTAAGCTCAGGACAGACTTCTTACCTGCTTGTGCCAAAGAAGCCAGATCGTGGCCTTCCCTGGCACAGCCAGGATTCCTGCTGATGAGTCCTGGGGGCTGCCAGGATCCCCGGCTTTCTACCCACTAATGTGGGAAAGATGAAAATGAGCTGGGAAAGTAGGTTAATCTCCCTGAGAAACGCAAACTAGGTGGCAGGTACTGGTTTGTTCGTTTAAAAAAAAACAAACCACGTGTGTGTTGGGGGGGGAGGGAGAGAGCTAGTAGAGGGGCTTGAACCTTTTCACTCACTAGGCTTTGTTTCATTCAAGGCTTGTACTGTACCACTTGAAGGCTGCCCCCATCCCCACCCCACTTCTGGCCTTCTCCTGGTTCATTGAAGAGTCTCAGCCTTTTCTTTTTCTTTGTCTTTTTTTTTTCTTCTGCCCAAGAGGCTGGCTTTGCTTTGCAATCCTTAGATCTCAGCCTCCTGAGTAACTAAGAGTACAGGTGTGAGCTGCCAGGGCCTAGCTTCATTTGCTTTAGGAGAAATTATTTACTCTCTTCTATAAAATTCCCTGAAATTACTCTTGGAATATCCAACTGAATTTAGGAAAAATGCATTGCATAAGACTGAGAATACCTCCCTTTAGACAATAAAGAATTGTCTTTTGTAAAATAAAGAATAAGAACTGGGCACCAGTGGCTCAGGCCTGTAATCTAGCTACTCAGAAAGCTGAGATTTGAGGATTGAGGTTCAAAGCCAGCACTGGCAGGGAAGTCCGTGAGACTCTTATCTCCAATAAACCACCAGAAAACCAGAAGTGGCACTGTGGCTTACGTGGTAGAGCACTAGCCTTGAGCTGAAGAGCTGAGGAACAGCGCCCAGGCCCAGAGTTCAAGCCCCACAACCAACCAAAAATAATAAGAAGAATGAGAGCCAAGTGCCAGTGGCTCACATCTATAATCCTAGCTACTCAGGAGGCTGAGATCTGAAGATCATGGTTGGAACACAGCTCAGGCAGGAAAATCTGTGAGACTCTTATCTCCACTAGAAAACTGGAAGTAGTATAGACCTGGAAATGGTGCTCAGGTGGTAGAGCATTAGTACTGAACAACAGAGCTCAGGGACAGCACCCCAAGTTCAAACTCCAAGACCAATAAAAAAAAATAATAAGCCAGGTGCCAGTGGCTTACGCCTGTAATCTTAGCTACTCAGGAGGCTGAGATCTGAAGATCATGGTTCAAAGCCAGCCCTGGCAGGAAAGTCCGTGACACTCTGATCTCCAATAAACCACTAGAAAACCGGAAGTGGCGCTGTGGCTCAAGCAGTAGAGTGCTCACCTTGAGCTGAAAGTGCAGGGACAGTGCCCAGACCCAGAGGTCAAGCCCCACGACCACCAAAAAAAAAAAAAAAAACGGTAGAGTGCTTGCCTTGCATGCATGAGGTCCTGGGTTCGATTCCTCAGCACCACATATGCAAAATGAAGAGCTGAGGGACAGTGCCCAGGCCCAGAGTTCAAGCCCCACGACCAGCAAAAAAAAAAAAAAAAGAATCAGGCAAAAAAAATAAAAACAATAAGTAAAGAATGAGATATGAACTTGGTTTTTTTTGGGGGGGAGGGAGAAGTCAGCCTAAAAAGAGAAGGGGGGTGCTGGGCGATGGTGGCTCATGCCTGTCATCCTAGCTACTCATGAGGCTGAGATCTGAGGGTTGTGGTTCAAAGCCAGCCACAGCAGGAAAGTCCGTGAGACCCTTATCTCCAATAAACCACTCAGAAAACTGGAAGTAGTGCTGTGGCGCAAGTGGTACAGCACTAGCCTTGAGCTGAAGAACTGAGGGACAGTGCCCAGGTCCCGAGTTCAAGCCTATGACAGACAGAAAAATGGGGGTGTTGGGAATTTTTTTTTTTTTTTTTGGTCCGATCGTGGGGCCTGAACTCTGGGCCTGGGCGCTGTCCCTCAGCCCTTCAGCTCAAGGCTAGCACTCTACCACTTGAGCCACAGTACCACTTCTGGCTTTTTTTTTCCTGCTTATGTGGTGCTGAGGAATCGAACCCAGGGCCTCATGCATGCAAGGCAAGCACTCTACCACTGAGCCACCTTCCCAGCTCATGGTGCTGGGAATTTGTATCAAGTGGTAGAGTGCTAGCCTTGAGCAAATGAAATCATGGACAGCGCCCAGGCCCTGAGTTCAAGCCCCAGGACTGTCAAAAACAGAGAGAGAGAGAGAGAGAGAGAGACAGACAGACAGACAGACAGACAGACAGACACACAGACACACAGACACACAGATAGAGAGACAGAGCCCTAGCAACGGTGGATTTTTAAAACAATAAAATAGCATTCTTCAGAATTTCCAGTAAAACCCTAAGATTGAGGTAGTTCATCCTCAAAGTATGTGTGGGATCCTGGGAGCTCCCAGACTTTTCCGGGCAACACAACTCCCTCCTCCCCCCCCCAAAAAAAAAAAACTCCCCAGGAAAAAAAACCCAACAACAACACAAAAGCAGATGGGCTGCTTCGGAGCAAATCAAACTCCCCAGGGGCCAGAGCTCTCTGCTCTAAATGCTAATAGAATGAGTAATCAGAAACCTACATTTGGTAAATTATTTATCTTATCTCTGGAACTCTGCAAGGCCTGGTCCACAGCAACTTCTGAAGAAAGACATTGTTGGTCAAGAAGTACAACTGGAATTTGTACTTTTACTAGAAAAGGGAAAAGTTCAGAGACCAGTGGAGCTCTTGAAGCAACCTCTCTCTCTCTCTCTCTTTCAGATGGCAAAAGTAAAGCCAAAGAAAACTGACATCACAATTCAGTGGAACAGGTCTGGTTCATGTTTGTCTGACTGGCCTGTTCCAGCCCTGTTAGGATAATTGTAAAGCAAGCCAAATGATAGACAGTAAAGCTCCCAGAAGAGGTAGGAAGGGGTTCACCCACTCCCTGGCTCCACCCTTTCTTGCAAGGGGCAGCCTGAGAGCCTGGACCAGTGATTCCCAACATGAACAGTATCTAGCATCAAATCACCTGGAGGGAAGCCAGGCTTAGTAGCGTATACCTATAATCCCTATAATCAGAAAGCCAAGGCTGGAAAACTACAAATTCCAGGCTGTTCTGGGCTACATAGTGAATTGGTCCTGAGTTCAAGCCCCAGTAATGGCACACACAAACCACATATACACAAAGATGTGTTGGGAGGGGACACTGGAGTGGAAGCAGGTGGAAAAATAGACTTGCTAAGTCAGCTGTGTTCATAATGAATTTCACTCTTCTTCTTCTTCTTCTTCCTCTTCTCTTCATCTTTTTTGCTGGTCCTGGGACTTGAACTCAGGGCCTGGGTGCTGTCCCTGAGTATTTTATTTGCTCAAGATTAGGTCTCTACCACTTGAGCCACAATACTACTTCCAACTTTTGGCTGGTTAATTGGAGATAAGATCCTTAGACTTTCCTGCCCAGGCTGGCTTTGAACTGCAATCCTCAGATTTTAGCTTCTCAGCCTCCTTGAGTAGCTAGGGTTATAGGCTTGAACCACTGACACCTGGCTAATTTATCTTTTGGTGCTAGCAGAGACCTGATTGGAAAATAATGATCTTTCTTTAGCTTCCCTCACAGTAATGCGAATGATACCCATCCCCCGTCCCCCCCCACCCTCCTCACTCCCCCCCACCCCCCATCCCCCCATCTCGTTTTTTTTTTCCTGGTCCTGTGCCTTGAACTCTGGGCCTGGACATTGTTCCTAAGCTTCTTTGGCTCAAGGCTAGTATTCTACCACTTGAGCCACAGCACCACTTCCAGCTTTTTTTGTTTTTTTTAACTATTCATTTTATTTTATTTTTTTGCCAGTTGTGGGGCCTGAACTCTAGGCCTGGAGGCCATCCCTCAGCTCTTCAGGTCAAAGCTAGTGCCCTACCACTTGAACCACAGCATCACTTCCAGCTTTTTCTGCTTATGTAGTGCTGAGGAATTGAACCCAGGGCCTCATGCATGCAAGGCAAGCACTCTACCACTGAGCCACCTTCCCAGCCCAACCACTTCCTGCCTTTTCAGAGTAGTTTATTAGAGATAAGAGTCTCATGGACTTTCTTGCCTGGGCTGGCTTCAAACCAGGAGCCTCAGATCTCAGTCTCCTGAGTAACTACCATTACAGAGAGGAGCCACCAGTGCCCAGCCCTCTGTTGTTTTGTTTCTTTGATTGTTTTGTGCCAGTACTGGGATCTAGTTGCTGTCCAATAGCTTTTTTTGCTCAAAGGTTGGTACTCTACCACTTGAGCCACAGCTCCACTTCCGGCTTTTTGTTGGTGACTTAGAGATAAAACAGTCTCACAGACTTTCCTACCTAGGCTGACTTTGAACTGTGACCCTCAGATTTTAGACTCTGGAGTTGCCAGGATGGGTGTGAAGTACTGGCACCCGGCATCCCTCTGTTGTACACTTATCAAATAATTGTATCGTATGTGCTACAACATCATGTGTTTGGGCTTTTTTCTTAGTTCGTACAAATCGATGCCCCCCCCTCCAGGTTCGCATGCGCTGTCCTGTATGACTAACGTGTGAGTCTACCTGTTCCTCTCCCTTCTAAGTCACCACTGCTGAACGGGAGTTGGGCTGGGCGAGCGATGCTGCTGAGATGTTTGTGGAGGAATGAGCCAGAGCGGAGAAAAGTGGAGAAGCAATTAGAAATGAAGAGGCAGATCTGCCCCCAGAGACAGCAAGTTCTGTCCTGCCCCACTGCCTTCCCTTCACACTCCCAGGAAAGAAAGGCAGACTTGCAATTACCAGCAGGAGACCTCCGAAGAGCTCCACCTTATTTCCTGATTTGTAAACCTGGGAGAATGGCCACATTCACCACTGGTCTTGGCACCCAGAACTGACTCTATCCCAGGCTCGTGCCACATGCTCATGGGAAGTCATGTGACTTGTGAAGGCTACTCTTCACAGGTACTTAGGAAGTCACTGGGATCAAATTTGTTACACAAAGCCGGGCGCTGGTGGCTCACGCCTGTAATCCTAGCTACTCAGGAGGCTGAGATCTGAGGATCGCGGTTCAAAGCCAGCCCGGGCAGGAGAGACTGTGAGACTCCTATCTCCAATAAACCACCAGAAAACCGGAAGTGGCTCTGTAGCTCAAGTGGTAGAGCACTCGCCTTGAGCTGAAGAGCTGAGGGACAGTGCCCAGGCCCAGAGTTCAAGCCCCACGACTGACCAAAAAAAAAAAAAAAAAAATTTGTTACACAAGCCAGGCACTGGTAGTGCACACCTGTAATCCTAGCTACTCAGGAGGCTGAGATCTAAGGATTGAAGTTCAAAGACAACCCAGGCAGGAAAGTCTCCATGAGACTCTTATCTCCAATGAACTTCCAAAAGGTCAGAAGAGGAGCTGTGTGGCTCAAGTGGTAGAGCATTAACAGTGAGTACTATAGTACTATACCACTTGAGCCACAGCTCCATTTCCAGCTTGTGTGTGTGTGTGTGTGTGTGTAACTAATAGGAGATAAGAATCTTACTAAGCCAGATGCAGGTGTCTCACACCTGTAATCCTAGCTACTAAGGAAGCTGAGATTTGAGGACTGCAGTTCAAAGCCAACCCTGGCAGGAAAGTCTGTGAGACTCTTAACTATCAGAAAACTGGCAGTGGTGCTGTGGCTCAATGTGATAGAGCGCTAGCCTTGAGCAAAAGAGCTCATGGGTAGTGTCCCGGCCCAGAGTTTAAGCCCCACAAATGACAAAAAGAAAAAAGAAAAAGAATCTTACTGACTTCCCTGCCCACGCTGGTATCCAGCCACCATCTTCCCATCTCAACCTGCTAAGTAGCTAGGATTACAACATGAGCAAATGGCCACTAAATTATTTTGTTGTTGTTGTTTTCAGAATGCATTTTGTGACAAAGTATAGAGATGCTCTCTAATCTCACCTGCATGTCCCTGTGCTTATGTTAGGTATAGAAGTGCTTTGAACGCAGGGAATGTGTGTTTTCTTTTCTTATTTTCTTTGATTCCAGTCCTGGGGCTTGAACTCAGGGCCTGAGCTCTGTCCCTGAGCTTCTTTTGCTCAAGGTTAACACTCTACCACTTGAGCCAAAGTGTCACTTCCAGCTTTTTCTGAGTAGTTTAGTTGAGATAAGAGTCTCATGACTTTCTTGACCTGGCTGGTGTCCAACCACCATCCTCAGATCTCAGCCTCCTGAGTAGCTAGGATTATAGTTGTCAGCCACCAACTGCCCTGCCAGAATGTGTATTTTGACCCGATTCCAGTGTAAATACCCCTTTCCTTTAAGTGACATCCACTCCTGCTCAGAAAGGGCGCAGATCTGTTTCCTCTAGTGGCCCTGCAGTGTTGATAACTGCTGGGCAGATCATGTGGGGCAGGCAGCTGTCTACATGGTGTAATTTGAGGGGTTGGAGGAAATCCCCCTTGCTTAAAATATCTTCCGCATGGCCCTGGCCTTGACTGAAAGTATCAGTATCACTAGCACTAAGGTGCTACTGAAACTCAATTGTCAACCAACAGTGGACTCCAACATTATCACTCATTAGCACCTCCTCCTCTCCCCTTTAAATTCTTTTAAATTCTGAGTAGAGGCCCATGGATAATCAGGCACAAGAGGAAGCTGATCCCAATGGGGTCAGAAGTCCAGGGGCACTGGGCCACTCAGGGGAAGGACTTTAGAGAGAGTGGAGGCAATGACAAGTCAGGAGAGCCTGCTGTAAAGGTCAGAAAAGAGTCAGGCCCCAGTGACTCATACCTGTCATTCAAGCTGCTCAGGAGGCTGAGACTTAGAGGATCCTAGCTGGAGGCCAGTCCAAGCAGAAAAGTCTTTGGAAACATCATCTTCAATTTTCCACTGGAAAGTCAAAAGTGGAGCTGTAGCTCCAGTGATAGAGCACCAGCCCCTCAGAGAAGAAGCTATGGGATGGGATGGTGCCAAGGGCCTGAGTTCAAGCCCCAATATCAGCACCAAAATGAATAAATTAGTAAAAAGTCACTGTATATGTGTTGAGAAGATTTAAGTATTACATATGTCCCAGGCCCATACAGACAGGAGGCAAAATCCCAGGTATGTGTGAACTCGTGAAGCGCAGGCAGGGCAAACCACCTAAGCCCAGCTGTAAACATGCCATTGTGGCCCAACTGAAAGGCCCCCACCTCCCTTGACCTAGTAGCTTTTTCCTTAACCTCTGCCTCCTTGCTCAAACCTCCTATAAAAACCCAGCTCCTGTTGATGATCGAGTCTGGCCTTTTCCGTTCTCCTCCATTTTCCTAACAACATAAATTTTCTTTGTTGTCCCATCCCCCTCTGAAAGAGTCAATATGAATAACTCAGTTAATTATCATTTTTAAGTCACCGTGTCCTGAGTGCCTATGATATGCTTGGCAATTATTGAATTATGTCTAGGAGGGAACTATTATTAGCCTTAAATTAGAGATGAGGAAACTGAGTCTTTGGAGGTTTGCACAACTCCCAAGTGGCTGAGTCAGCATCCAGCCTCATCTGTGTCTCACTCCAAAACCTATGCATGAAAGAAGGATTTTTTTCAGACACTTTAATGGACTGTTAGAGAAATCCTAAACTCAGATTGCCTTGTCACGGTCTTGGGAATTCCTGGGCTTCGGAGCCAGTGTGTCGTAAGTTTTGTAATAAAGCGCATTTGTTTGCTGGTACTTTCATAACAACAGAGAACAAATCGGAGTGTCCTGAACAATAGACACGAGGTTTTCTCACAATTCTGGACTCTAGAAGTCCAGGGCTACCCTCACCCTGGGTCTTCACATGGTCTGTGTGTGTGTGTTTATGTGTGGGTGTTTAATACTTTGTTTTATATTTTATTTTTGCCATAATAGGAATTAGACACAGTTTCTCCCTAGCTGTGCCTAGGAAGTGTGTCTAGCAAGGTCTGTCTGTAGCACTTAATGCAACACCTCCAGAGACCTTTTCTTTCTGTCTTGTTCTTTTGTTTTTTTGTTTGTTTTTTTTTTTGGGTCAGTTGTGGGGCTTGAACTCTGGGCCTGGGTGCTGTCCCTCAGCTCTTCAGCTCAAGGCGAGCGCTCTACCACTTGAGCCACAGAGGCACTTCCGGTTTTCTGGTGGGTAATTGGAGATAAGAGTTGCCTGGGCAGGCCTTGAACCAGTATCCTCAGATCTCAGCCTCCTGAGTAGCTAGGATTACAGGCATGAGCCACTGGCACCCTGCTGGCTTTTTTTTTTTTTCTTCATGCATACTAGGCAAGCACTCTACCACTAAGATACATTTCCAGCCTCTAAGTATTTTATTAGTGATAAGTGTCCCAGCCTTTCTTGCTTGGATTATCTTCCAATCACAGTCTTCAGATCTCAGCCTCCTGAGTAGCTAGGATTACATGTATAAGCCACCTGCGCCTGGCCTTGTTTTACCTTTATTACCTCTTTTCGATGTTTTTTGGGGGGGGCAGGGCTTGAACTCAGAGCCTGGGCATTATCCCTGAGCCACATCTCCAGTTTTGGCTTTTTCTGGTGGTTAATTGGACATGATTCCCATAGAGCTGGGCACTGGTGGCTCATGTCTGTAATCCTGGCTACACAGGAGCCTGAGATCTGAGGATCGCGGTTCAAAGCCAGCCCAGGCAGGGAAGTCCATAAGACTCTTATCTCCAATAAACCACTCAGAAAACGGAAAGTGGCACTGTGGCTCAAGTGGTAGAGCGCTTGCCTTCAGCTGAAGAGCTTAGGGACAGCTCTCAGGTCCAGAGTTCAAGCTCCATGACTGACAAAAAAAAAAAAAATGCGTCCCATAGACTTTCCTGTCCAGGCAGGTTTTGAACCATGATCCTCAGCAAACAGCTTCCCTAAGGAAGCTACTTATAGCTAGGATTATAGGCGTGAGCCACCAGTGCCCAGTTTTCATTACTTCTTTCTTTCTTTTTTTTTTTTTTTTTTGTCGGTTGTGGAGCCTGAACTCTGGGTCTGGGTGCCATCCCTGAGCTCTTCAGCTCAAGGCTAGCACTCTACCACTTGAGCCACAGCGCCACTTCCAGCTTTTTCTTCTTATGTAGTGCTGAGGAATCGAACCCAGGGCCTCATGCATGCAAGGCAAGCACTCTACCACTGAGCCATCTTCCCAGCCCTTCTTTCTTTCTTACTTTCTTTCTTCCCTATTTTTTTTTCCAGTCCTGGGGCTTGAACTCAGGTCTTGGGCACTGTCCCTGATCATCATCTTCTTCTTCTTCTTCTTGTTCTTGTTCTTGTTCTTCTTCTTCTTCATTTTTTTTTTTGGGGGGGGGTCCGGTTGTGGGGACTGAACTCTGGGCCTGGCTGCTGTCCCTCAGCTCTTTAGCTCAAGGCTAGCACTCTACCACTTGAGCCACAGCACCACTTCTATCTTTTTTTTTCCCCGCTTATGTGGTGCTGAGGAATCAAACCCAGGGCCTCATGCATGCAAGGCAAGAGCTCTACCACTGAGCCACCTTCCCAGCCCTGAGTGATATATTGGCGATAAGTGTCTCATGGACTTTAATGCCCGGGCTGGCTTTGAACCGCGATCATCAGATCTCAGCCTCCTGGGTAGCTAGGATTACAAATGTGAGCCACTGGCAGTGCCTGGCTTGTCCCTGATCTTCTTTTGCTCAAGGTTAACACTCTACCACTTGAGCCATGGCGCCACTTCTGGCTTTTTCTGTTTATGTGGAATTGAGGAATTGAACCCATGCATGTTAGGCAAGCACTCTACCACTGAGCCACATTCCCCACCCTCATTACCTCTTTAAATATAGCTACATTCTGTGGTGCCAGGATATTTCGGCCTACAAATTTGGGGGGACATAATTGTGCTCATGGCATAAAGTAAACCTGAAAGTGCTAATCATTACGTGGAAAGAGTTGGATAATGGATGTGGTCATCTGCTCTGTCTGTTCCTTCAGGTTTAGAAACACAGTCATTCAAGGCTTGGTATCAGTTAAGGAAACAAACCTTGCATACATAGTCTATACTTTCAAGAGCTCATAGTCTCTCTGAAAAGCCATGAAGTAAACTAGAGGTGCAAACTCAAAAATACGTCAGAGTACCTGGAGGGCTTAAAGGATCATGCGCTGTACCCCTGGCGCATGCCTTTAATCCCAGAATGCGGAAGGCTGAGGCAGGCAGGTTGTGAGTTGTAACTTGGGCTACATACAAAGGCATTGTCTTAGAAAATAGAAAATAGAGGCTGGGAAGGTAGCTCAGTGGCAGAATGCTTGCCTCGCATGCAGGAGGCCCTGGGTTTGATTCCTCAGCACCATGTAAACAGAAAAAGCCAGAAGTGGTGCTGTGCTCAAGTGATAGAGAGCTAGCCTTGAGCTGAAGAGCTGAGGGACAGCACCCAGGCCCAGAGTTCAAGCCCCACAACTGGGGAAAACAAAACAAAAAACCCAAAAAACAAAAACCAGAAAATAGCCAGGTGTTAGTGGCTTGCGCCTGTAATCCATGCTTCTCCGGAGGCTGAGATCTGAGAATTATGCTCAAAGTTAACCTAGGTAACAAAGTCCATGAGATTCTTACCTTCCAGCAAAATGCTGGATGTGGAGCTGTAGCTCAAGTGGTAGAGTGCCAGCCTTGAGTGTAAGAGCTAAGGGGCAGGGCTCAGGCCTGAGTGCAAGCCTCAGTCCAGTCTCTCTCTCTCTCTCTTTCTCTCTCTCTCTCTCTCTCTCTCTCTCTCTCTCTCTCACACACACACACACACACCAGAAAATAGAAAATAATAGAAAATAAGCGAACAGAGATCACTTGGCCTGCTCTAGAGTTTCAGAGTCAGTAGCTCTGAGTAAAATGAAGAATTTGCATTTCTAGCCAGTTTCCAGGTACTGTGAGGAGCACACACACTTTCAGAACGACTGATCTATACATACCAAAATCACACGTGGCCCTTGGCCAAGGGGGCACAGGTGTCCTGACAGTGGGCAGAAACAGGTGACCTTCTGTTTTCATGCTAGAGCAGCTGAGGAGTCAGCTGGAAAGTCCCTTTGCACCTGAAAATTCCCCAGAAAAAAAAAAAAAAGTTGTTGTTCTTTTTGTTAGCACATAGACCTTGAACTTGTAAACAGGTTATAGGAAGAAGCATGCATCGTCTTACCATTAATTTACCACTTGGCAAATACTACCTTTCATTACTAATTATATCTCTATAAGAATAGAAAAGAGCCTGGGGCATCAACCGAGGCTGGAGTCCATCCCACTTGAAAATGCTACAGGAACTTGGCCTTATCATTTGCCGTCCCAGAAACTCGGGGTTAGTTATCTATAAAATAGAGATGAGATGAGAACATGTTTTTAAGTTTCTTCACAGCCTCAAACCTTAATGTTATATTTCTCATATACATATATGATACGTATACATATACATACATGACAAATATGTATATGTATGTATGTATGCACACAAATGTACCTAGGGATGGAGGCATGGTTCAGCAATAGAGTGCCCACCTAATAAGCCCTGAGCCCTGAATTCAACCCTTAGTACCGTGTGTTTGTGTGTGTGTGTCTGTATGTGTCTGTGTCTGTGTCTGTGTCTGTATTCCTAGCTTCTGAGCTTCTGTGTAGCTGAGTTGTGGCATACTTGCCTAGTGTCAGAAGCCCTGATATTTTTGGTTTTGTTTTTTTGTTAGACATGGGGCGTGAACTCAGGGTCTTGGCGCTGTCCCTGAGCTCTTTTGCTCAAGGCTAGTGCTCTCTCATTTTGAACCACAGCACCACTTTTAGTTTTCTAGTGGTTAACTAGAGATCAGAGTCTCATAGACTTTACTGCTGGGGGTTGACTTTGAACCACAGTCTTTAGATCTCAGTAGCCTGTGTAGCTAGGATTATAGAGGTGAGCCACTAGCGCATGGCCCCTGGGGTGTGTATGTGTGTGTGTGTGTGTTGGTTGTGGGTCTGGGCACAGCTCAGACCCTCAGCTCAGCTCTTCAGCTCAAGGCTAGTGCTCTACCACTTGAGCTACAGTGCCACTTCTGGTTTTCTGGTCGTTAATTGGAGATAAGAGTCTCATGGACTTTCCTGCCCAGGCTGGCTTTGAATTGCGATCCTCAGATCTCAGCCTTCTGAGTAGCTAGGATTACAGGTGTGAGCCACTAGGGCCTGTTTTTCTGTTCTGTTTTTTTTTTTTTTTTTTGTGGTGGGTGGGGAGGTTGTTTTGTTTTGTTTTTAAATTTTTGATGTTCTTCCTGGGGCTTAAACTAAGGGTCTGGGCACTGTCTCTAGCTTCTTTTGCCCAAGGCTGGCTCTCTACCACTTGAACCACAGTTTTACTTCCAGCTTTTTGGTGGTTGGACTTTCCTGACTAGCCTGGCTTTGAACCAAATCCTCAGATCTTATCCTCCTGAGTAGCTACAATTACAGGGGTAAGCTTGTTATTTATTTACTTATTATTTATTTATTTAGCCAGTCCTGGGGCTTGAACTTATGGTCTGGACACTGTCCCTGAGCTTCTTCTTCTTTTTTTTTGGGGGGTGTCCGGTCGTGGGGTCTGAACTCTGAGCTGGGCACTGTCCCTTAGCTCTTCAGCTCAAAGCTAGCACTCTACCACTTGAGCCACAGCGCCACTTCTGGCTTTTTTTCTGCTTATATGGTGCTAAGGAATAGAACCCAGGGCCTCATGCATGCGAGGCAAGCGCTCTACCACTGAGCCACCTTCCCAGCCCCTCCCTGAGCTTCTTTTGCTCAAGGCTGGCACTCTACCATTTGAGCCACAGTGCCACTTCCAGCTTTTTCTGTTTATGTGGTACTAAAGAATCAAACCCAAGGCTTCATGCATGCTAGGTAAGCACTAAGCCACATTCCTAGCCTGCTTGTTATTTAAAAACCCAACATCAAAAAAAAAAAAAAAAAGTCATAAGTGACGCTGTGGCTCAAGTGGTAGAGCGCTAGCCTTGAGCTGAAGAGCTGAGGGACAGCGCCCAGGCCCAGAGTTCAGGCTCAGGACTGGACTCAAAAAAAAAAAAAAAAAAGAATTCCTTGAGGGGAGATGGGAAGGGAAGGGATGAGAAGGGGAAACAAAGAGGAGGCAAAAATGCTTGATAAAAAATGTACTCATTATCTTGCCCATGTAATTGTAACTCCTCTGTACGATATTCTCACAATAAAAATAAACAAATAAAAATTTAAAAACAAAACAAAAAATCCCACCACTCTCTTCTCCTTCCCCGTGGTTGAGCCTACCCCATATACTTAACTATGAGACACTTGTTCCCACAGTAATTTCTCTTTGTTACTACTCACCCTGTGTTACAAGGTTGTGTTTGCGTGTTTGTCAGTGCTGGGGATCAGGGATGACCCCAGGGCCTCAACCATGACAGGCACATGCTCTACCACAGAGCCGACCTTCACTCCCAGTGTTCAACATTGCTCTTGGTGCCATTCATTTGTCTAGGGCACAGTAAGGAATTATCCACTGATTATTGCATTTCTTTTTTTTGGCGGTCGTGGGCCTTGAACTCTGGGCTTGGGCACTATCCCTAGCTCTTCAGCTCAAGGTGAGCGTTCTGCCGCTTGAGCCACAGCACCACTTCTGGTTTTCAAGTGGTTTATTGGAGATACGAGTCTCATAGACTGTCCTGCCTGGGCTGGCTTTGAACCATGATCCTCAGATCTCAGCCTCCTGAGTAGTTAGGATTACAGGCATGAGCTACCCGCACCAGGCTCTCTCTCTTTTTATTTTTTAGTAAGTAGTGGGGCTTGAACTCTGGGCCTGGGTACTGTCCCTCAGCTCTTCAGCTCAAGGTGAGCACTTCTACCACTTGAGCCACAACTCCACTTCTGGTTTTCTGGCGGTTAATTGGAGGTAAGAGTTTCATGGACTTTTCTTGCCTGGGCTGGCTTTGAACCCTGATACTCAGATCTCAGCCTCCTGAGTAGCTAGGATTACAGGCGTGAGCCACTGACGCCCAGCTTGTGTGTGTGTGTGTGTGTGTGTGTGTGTGTGTGTGTGTGTGTGTGTGTTTAAAGTCGCTAGCAGCTCCCAATGGGAGTTATGTGATCTTTAAAATGTATAATATACACTTGAAGGGCTAATTGTGTCATTAGGAAAGCATACATCCTGTCATAGTTAATACAAAAATCAATGCTTGGCCTCTGTCCCTCCCTCCTTTCTTTCCTTTCCTTACTAATTTCCTTCCTTCCATCCCTTTCCTTCCTTCCTCCATCTCTTCTTCCCTCTCATTTTACCTCTGTCCCTCTTTCTATGCCTCCCACCTTCCCTTCCTGCACTCAAGCAGTCTTCCTGCCTCAGTATCCCCAGCAGCTGGGACTCTAAGGTATGTACCACAGCTGCATGCTTGCTTGCTGTTTTTCCTGATGCTAGGATGCTAGTAAATATTTAGACACAGAAAAATATGATTGTGTGAGATCACTACATGAATGTAATTGCTGTGAGCTTGCAAACAACTGGCTTCAGGGGTCAGAGAGAGCTTGGAGAAGTCCAGATGGCCTTGAGTTGGTCTGAAAGGACAGGCTGAACCCGGGGACGCGCAGACACTTTGGGCTAAACACTGTGATGTGTGTCCTTTCTTTAGCCCTGCATCACAGGACTGACTGGCAGTTGGCCAAGACCACTTCATTCATAAGAATGACTTCAGATGCACCTCTGGGGACTGCCAATAGCAAATGTGACTTTCTCAGCTAGTACGTGGGTGTCTCCTTTTTTTCTGTGTGTGTGTGTGTCTGTGTGTGTGTGTGTCTGTGTGTGTGTGTATGAGAGAGAGAGAGAGAGAGAGAGAGACTCTATGTAGTTCAGGCTGGCCTTCAACTACTGATCTTCTTCCCTCATCCTCTCTGAACTCTGGGATTACAAGTATGTACCATTACACCTAGCTCTCCTTTATAAAGTAGCGTCACCAAATATGATCAACCTAAACAGAGAAAAGTAACAGCTTTTTTTTTTTTTTGTCGGTGTGGGGCTTGAATCTGGGCCTGGGCGCTGTCCCTCAGCTCTTCAGCTCAAGGCTAGCACTCTACCACTTAAGCCACAGCGCCACTTCCATGACATCATTTTTATTTTATTTTATTTTATTTATTTATTTATTTAGGTCCGGTCATGGGGCCTGAACTCTGGGCCTGGGCGTTGTCCCTCAGCTCTTCAGCTCAAGGCGAGCGTTCTACCACTTGAGCCACAGCGCCACTTCCGGCTTTTTTCTTTTTGCTTATGTGATGCTGAGGAATCGAACCCAGGGCCTCAGGCATGCAAGGCAAGCGCTCTACCACTGAGCCACCTTCCCAGCCCATGACATCATTTTTATAAGAGCACAATACCACTTGCTAAGTCCTTCAGAGTGAACAACATTTTAAAAGTAGAACTGTGGCTCAGGTGGGAGAGTGCCAGCCTTGAGCAAAAAAAGCCAAGCAAAAGTCCTACATTCAAACCCCTGGCCTGCACCAAGAAAAGCCCATGGAGTATGCTGGGCGGGGGCGGGGGGGGTCCGGTCGTGGGGCCTGAACTCTGGGCCTGGGCGCTGTCCCTCAGCTCTTCAGCTCAAGGCGAGCACTCTACCACTTGAGCCACAGTGCCTCTTCCGGCTTTTTTCTTTTTGCTTATGTGATGCTGAGGAATCGAACCAGGGCCTCATGCGTGCAAGGCAAGCGCTCTACCACTGAGCCACCTTCCCAGCCCCTCAAAGAGTCTTTGAGTGCACCTCTAGTGCCTGTAGTCTCAGTTAGTTGATAGACTGAGGAGGGAGGAAGATCCTTTGAGCAAAGATGCTTGAGACAAGCCTAGGCAACACAGAAAATACTTCAGAAACAAAACAAATATGTGGTGGGAAGGTGGCTTAGTGGTAAAGTATTTGCCTAGCATGCATGAAGCCCTAGGTTCCATTCTTCAGTACCACACTGAAGGCAAAAAAAAAAAAAGCCACAAGTGGCACTGTGGCTCAAGTGGTAGAGTGCTACATTGAGAAAAAGAAGCACAGGGATTTTTCTCAGTGCTGGTGGCTCACACCTGTAATCCTAACTACTCAGGAGGCTGAGCTCTGAGGACCATGGTTCAAAGCTAGCCCAGGCAGGAAAATCTGTGAGACTCTTTTTGTTGGTGGTGGTGGTCGTTGTGGGGCCTGAACTCTGGGCCTGGGTGCTGTCCTTCAGCTCTTCAGCTCAAGGCAAGCGCTCTACCACTTGAGCCACAAGGCCACTTCTGGTTTTTTCTGTGTATGTGGTGCTAAGGAATCAAACCCAGGGCCTCATGCATACAAGGCAAGCACTCTACCACAGAGCCACCTTCCCAGCCCCTCTGTGAGACTTTTATCTCCAACAAACCACTCAGAAAACTGGAAGTGGCGCTGTGGTTCAAGTGGTAGAGTGCTAGTCTTAAGCTGAAGAGTTGAGAGACAGCTCCCAGGCCCACAGTTCAAGCCCTATGACCAGAAAAAAAAGAAAGAAAGAAAAAGAAGAAGCTCAATGACAGTGCCAAGGTCCTGAGTTCAGCCCCAAGACTAGCAAAAAAATAAGCAAACAAACCAAAACCAACCAAACAAAATAAATAAATATGCAAGGCATGGTGGAAAATGTATAATCCTAGCACTCAAGAAGATAGTGGCTGGGCTGGGAAGGTGGCTTAGTGGTAGAGTGCTTGCCTTGCATGCATGGGGCCCTGGATTCCATTCCTCAGCACCACATAAGCAAAAAGAAAAAAAGCCAGGAGTGGTGCTGTGGCTCAAGTGGTAGAGCGCTAGCCTTGAGCTGAAGAGCTGAGGGACAGCACCTAGGCCCAGAGTTCAGGCCCCATGACCAGACCCAAAAAAGAAGAAGAAGATGATGATGATAGTGGCCAACCTGAGCTACACAGCTAGATCTTGACTTAAAAAACAAATAAAACAAAAGAAAAAACCAAGAAACCAAAAACCAAGCCAGGCACCAGTGGCTCATGCCTGTAATTCTAGCTACTCAGGAGGCTGAGAGCTGAGTATAGTGTTTCAAAGCCAGCCTGGGCAGGAAATTCCCCATAAGACTCTTCTCTCCAATTAACCACCAGAAAACTGAAAGTGGCACTGTGGATTGAAGTGGTAGAGCACTGGCTTTGAGCAAAAGAGCTCAGGGACAGTGCCCAGGCCCCAAGTTCAAGACCTACAACCAATAACAACAACAAAAAAAAAAAAAAAAGAAAAAAAGAAACCAAAGCCAAATAACCTCAAACTACCACTTCCACAACTAACAAGAACTTCCCAAGACTCAGAAAATGAAACAAACAAAAAGAACTACTTTGGTGTTGTTGACCAAGTTATATACAGGTTATATAAAAAAGAAAAATCACCATGAAACCAGGTGCTAGTGGCTCACGCCTGTAATCCTAGCTACTCAGGAGGCTGAGATCTGAGGATCATGGTTCAAAGCCAGCCCAGGCAGGAAAGTCCATGAGACTTATCTCCAACTAACCACCAGGAAACAGAAGTGGCACTATGGCTCAAGTGGTAGAGTGCTAGCCTTGAGCTGAAGAGCTGAGGGACAGTGCTCAGGCCCAGAGTTCAAGCCCCATGACTGACCCCAAAATGGCCATGAATAGCAGCAATGTAGTTACTCCATTCTGGCTGCGGTCAGTTGTCTAGAGTTGTTTTCAGCAGCATGTCACCTAAAAAGAGAAATAAAACAGAGTTGGAAAAGAGGAAGTATATATCTGAAAAGTGTTTCTTGCCAGGCGCTGGTGGCTTAGCCTGTAATCATAGCTACTCAGGAGGCTGAGATCTGAGGATCACAGTTCAAAGCCAGACTGGACAGGAAAGTCTGAGTCTCTTACCCTCAATTAACAGAAAAAAGCCAGAAGTAGGGCTGTGACTCAAGAGGTAGAATGTCATCTTTCAGCACAAAAGATCAGGAACAGCCTATAGGCCCTTAGTTCAAGCCCCAGAACCTGGCAGAAGAAAAAAAGTTTCTCAAAATTATTGAGTGAGGTCTGGGAAGGTGGCTCAGTGATAAGAGTGCTTGCCTTGTATACATGAGGCCCTGGGTTTGATTCCTCAGCACCACATAAACAGAAGAAGTCGGAACTGGCAACTGTGGCTCAATTAGTAGAGCACTAACCTTGAGCTGAAGAGCTGAGGGACTGCACCCAGGCCCAGAGTCCAAGCCCCACAACCGACAAAAAAAAAAAAAAAAAAATGGAGTGATTTTCATGCAATCATGTTAATGAATTTCTTTGGAATTGTTTGAAACTCAAGCACTTAACATTAAACCAGAGGTGAACTGATATGGTATTGCTAAACCAAAAGCTTCAAAAGAGTATTGGAGGCCGGGCACTGCTGGCTCACACTTGTAATCCTAGCTACTCAGGAGGCTGAGATCTAAGGATTGAAGTTCAAAGCTAGCTGGGGCAGGAAATTCTGTGAGACTCTTCTCTCCAATTAACCACTGGAAAACTGGAAGTGATGTTATGGCTCAAGTGGTAGAGCACTGGGCTTGAGCTGAAGAAGTGTTTAGGGACAACGCCCAAGCCCAGAGTTCAAGCCCAACAACCAATCCCTTCCCTGCCCACCCCCCCCCCCCCGAAAAAAAGAGTATTGGAACAGGGAATTTGTTAATATCTTCTTCAGTGAACAGTGAAATGAAAATCTCTCATCTTTTTCATCTCTTTCACATTTTGCATGCTGGCATGGGGGGAGGGGAATCCTACGGAATCCCTACCAAGCTCTCTGCTTTTATTTATTTATTTTCTTTTTTGGGGCTTTTTAGTTGTGGGGCTTGAACTCAGGGCCTGGGAGCTGTCCTTGAGCCTCTGTAGTCAAGGATAGCTTCCAGCTCTTCAGCCTCAGCACCACTTCCCATTTTTGAGTGGTTAATTGGAGATAAGGGTTTCCTGAGGGAAACTTCCTGGTCTGGCCTCAAAACACGATCCTCAGATCTAGGGCTCCTGAGTAGCTAGGATTGTAGGCATGAGCAGGCCACCGGTGCCCAGCTTGATTTGGATTTATTTAAGGAAACTTATTTTTTTGTTGGATGTGGGGCTTGAACTCTGGGCCTGGGCGCTGTCCCTCAGTTCTTCAGCTCAAGGCTAGTACTCTACCACTTAAGCCACAGTGCCACTTCTGGCTTTTTCTGTTTATGTGGTGCTGAGGAATCAAACTCAGGGCCTCATGCATGTGAAGCAAGTATTCTACTACTGAGCCACCTTCCCAGCCCTTAAGGAAACTTTTATTCATCCAATTC
This sequence comes from Dipodomys spectabilis, assembly GCF_019054845.1. Taxonomy (NCBI): domain Eukaryota; kingdom Metazoa; phylum Chordata; class Mammalia; order Rodentia; family Heteromyidae; genus Dipodomys; species Dipodomys spectabilis. The sequence goes on along the minus strand of NW_024870762.1, from coordinate 1,925,850 downwards.
ATATGTACAAGGGAATACAAAGAAGATTTTGCTTCCATGCCTGATTTTACTCATCCTAGCCCTCCTCCCTCTTTAGTACCTTTTTATGTCTCCTGTGTGTGTGCACACACGCGTGCCAGTTCTGGAGTTTGAACTCAGGGCCTGGTACTCTCACTTGGCTTTTTCCACTTAAGGCTGGTGCTCTACCACTTGAGCCATACCTCCACTTCCAGCATATTCCTGGTTAATTGAGATAAGAGTCTCATAGACTTTCCTGCCTGGACTGGCTTCAAACTGCTATCCTCAGATCTTCTGAGTAGCTGGGATTACAGGCGTGAGCTTGGTACCTGGCTTCAGTATTTTTTTCATAGGAGGCCAATGCCTGACCATGTGAGCCACGCCTCCAGTTCTTCCAGCCTCACATACTTGAAAAGTCATTGTTTAAATTCAAAACACAGTGTTTAAAATTATCCTTTAAAGTAGCTTTAAGTCAATAAAAGCTCTTTGCTAAGCAAGGTCCACATTTTGTAACTTTCAACTCTGCCATGTATGAAGCAGATAGATATATTAAATGCTAACCATATATACTCTAATATCTATTCCGGCAGAATCTAGAAAAAGTGGCAGAGAATGAATTTGAATTTGTGGGGCCTGAACTCTGGGCCTGGGCGCTGTCCCTCAGCAATTCAGCTCAAGGCTAGTGCTCTACCACTTGAGCCACAGCGCCACTTCCCGCTTTTTGTACTTTTTGCTTATGTGGTGTTGAGGAATCGAACCCAGGGCCTCAGTCATGCAAGGCAAGCGCCCTACCACTGAGCCACCTTCCCAGCCCTGAATTTGAATTTTTTATTTTTTGGCAGTTGTGGGGCTTGAACTCTGGGCCTGGGCTCTTCAGCTCAAGGCTAGCACTCTACCACTTGAGCCACAGTGCTACTTCCTGAACTTTGAATTCCATTTTCTCTCAGAATACTTGAATTCCAATTATTTTGTCCGGTATTTAACCTATGGAAGCTTCCAGGTCTTTAGATCTCAAGAGGCTGAGATATGAGAATCACAGTGGGAGCCAGCCTAGGCAGAAAAATCTGAGAGATTCTTCTCTCCAACTAACCAGTAAGAAGCCAGAAGTGAGGGCTCAGAATGTGGCTTAGTGGTAGAGTGCCTGCCTTAGCACGCATGGGGCCCTGGATTCTATTCCTTAGGACCACATACCCAGGGAAAAAAAAGCCAGAAGTGAAACTATGGCTCAAGTGGTAGAGTGCTAGCCTTGAACCAAAGAAGCTCAGGGATAGTGCCCAGGCCCTGAATTCAAGTCCCAGGACTGGCAAAAAAAAAAAGGCAGAAGTGAACCTAGAGCTGGTGGCTCACACCTGCGATCCTAGCTCCTCAGGAGGCTGAGATCTGAGGATCCAAGTAAACCAACTCCAAGCAGAAAGTCAATGAGACTCTTATCTCCATTAACCACAGAAAAAGCCCAAAGTGGTGCTGTGGTCAAATGTTAGAGTGCTAGCCTTGAGCAAAAAGGAGCTCAGGTAGTGCCCATGCCTAGAGTTCAAGGCCCAGGACCAGCAAAAAAAAGTGGAGGTGCGGCTCAAATCATAGAGTGAAACAGTGGAAAACTTGAGGCCCTGAGGTCAAGTTCTTCAGAGAAAGTCACAACCATGTTGTTGCCATCACGACAGCTAAGGGATGTTAGGCATTAGTCCCTCTGCTGGCTCTTCATGCCGCAGCCTTTTCTTTGCAACTCGGCATCGCTGGAGGAGGCAGGTGCTCTTACCACCCCAGCCCAGAATTCAGAAAGCTTTGAAACCAAGCTAAGCCAAAATCCTTTCTCCCACCCTGTGTTTTATTTTACCCAAACCCACTTAAGCTTGGTACAAGTCTGGCTTTATTATTTTATATTTTTAATATATATTTTTTGTAAAAATACTGCACAGAGGGGTTACAGTTACATGAGTAGGGTAATGAGTACATTTCCTATGGAGCATTGTCTTTCCCCTCCCATCCCTCCCCTCCCACCCCCCCCTCCCCGACCCCCCCCAATATTGTAAAGTTCATATTCAACATAGAGTCCTGTACATCTCATGTCACAATGGGTCAACCTGCATCCCTTTTAAGCATTTTACCCCTTCCCCTCCGCAAATTACAAAAATGTACATACAAGATGCAAAACACTAGAATCAAATACAGTAAAACCAGGGGTTATACTGTGGGGGAAGAACATACAAAAGAAACACAAGAATCACAAAGTACATTATAAGTACATTAAAAACAATAGCAAGAAAGAAAAAAAACCCACTTGTGTCCCTGTCTTGGGGTACATTTCGATTAACATTGGCTTTATTATTTTTTTTTTTTTTTTGTCGGTCGTGGCGCTTGAACTCTGGGTCTGGGCGCTGTCCCTCAGCTCTTCAGCTCAAGGCTAGTGCTCTACCACTTGAGCCACAGCGCCACTTCCAGTCTCATGGGCTTTCCTGCCCGGGCTGGCTTTGAACTGTGATCCTCAGATCTCAGCCTCCTGAATAGCTAGGATTACAGGCGTGAGCCACTGGTGCCTGGCTGGCTTTATTTTATTTTTGGTCGGTCATGGGGCTTGAACTCTGGGCTTGGGCGCTGTCCCTCAGCTCTTCAACTCAAAGCTAGCACTCTACCTGAGCTACAACGCCACTTCCAGTTTTCTGGTGGTTTATTGGAGATAAGAGTTTCATGGACTGGGGCTGGGAAGGTGGCTCAGTGGTAGAGTGCTTGCCTTGCATGCCTGAGGCCCTGGGTTCGATTCCTCAGCACCACATATGCAAAAAGAAAAAAGCCGGAAGTGACGCTGTGGCTCAAGTGGTAGAGTGCTAGCCTTGAGCTGAAGAGCTGAGGGACAGCGCCCAGGCCCAGAGTTCAGGCCCCACGATCGGACCCAAAAAAAAAAAAAAAAAAGAGTTTCATGGACTTTCCTGCCTGGGTTGGCTTTGGACCTCAATCCTCAGATCTCAGCCTCCTGAGTAGCTAAGATTACAGGCGTGATGCTTTATTATTTTTATGCTCTTACTTTTTTTTTTTTTTTGGTTGTGGGGCCAGAACTCTGGGCCTGAGCACTGTCCCTGAGCAATTCAGCTCAAGGCTAGCGCTGTATCACTTGAGCCACAGCGCCACTTCCGGCTTTTTTCCACCACTTTTCTGTTTATGTGGTGCTGAAGAATCGAACCCAGGGCCTCCTGCATGCAAGGCAAGCACTCTACCACTGAGCCACCTTCCCAGCCCCTCGCTTTTTTTTTTTTTTTGTAGGTTGTGGGGCCTGACCTCTGGGCCTGGACACTGTCCCTCAGCTCTTCAGCTCAAGGCCAGTGCTCTACCACTTAAGCCACAGCACCACTTCCGGCTTTTTCTGCTTACGTGGTGCTGAGGAATCGAACCCAGGGCCTCATGCATGCAAGGCAAGCACTCTACCACTGAGCCACCTTCCCAGCCCATCCCCTCACTTTTTTAAAAATATTAATTTAGGTTTATAATACTTAGGCTTGCACCTAAGGCCTTAATATGTGGTAGGTAAATGCTCTGTCACTCAAGCCACTCCCCAGCCTTTTTCTCAGGGCCTCATATATTTAGACAAGTGCTCTACTGCTGAGCTCTACCCGCAGCTGCAAGTTTACTTTAATCATGACCTTTATGTTGGGTCATGTTCTTCTATCAACAAATACTGGATAAAAGCTAGACACAGTGGCTCAGACCTGTAGTTCTAGTGTTCAGGTGGCTGAGGGAGGAGGATGAAGAGGCAGAGGCCACTTTGACTTCTCACAGTGAATGTGAGACCCTATCAAAAAAAAAAAACCCCAAATCCAAAAAATAAAAACAACAACAACAAAAAAGCAGCCAAGGCTGGTGGCTCAAGCCTGTAATAGGAGGTAATCATGAGGCTGAGATATGAGGATTGTTATTCAAAGCCAGCTGGGACAGAAAAGTCTGTGAGATTCCAGTTAACCAGCAAACAGCAGGAAGTGGACCTGTGGCTCAAATGACAGATCATTAGCCTTGAGCAGAAATGCTGAGGGAATATGAGGTCCTGAGATCCAAACCCAGTACTCCCACAAAATAACAACAAACAACAACAACAACTACAAACAAAAATTCCAAATGTGGAGAATAAGGGCACTTTAGGACTGGTGTACTGAATCTCCTCCAACGCAGATCTTCTGGAAAAGGCTAGATGAGTGAAAGCACCTGGGAATAGTTCTCTGAGCGCTGGAGCTCAGAGAGGAAAGGGAGGGGTAGAAAGGGAATGGAATTGCAGGTGCATTGTTTTGTTTTGGTGACAGACCTGCGGCTTGAATTCAGAGACTTAGGCATCTTCCCTGAGGATTTGTTCTGAATGCTAGCGCTCTACCAGTTGGTGCCTTAGCTCCACTTCCAGCTTTTTGGTAGTTAATTGGAGATGAAAATCTCATAGAGGGGACGGGAATGTGGCTTAGTGGTAGAGTGCTTGCCTAGCATGCATGAAGCCCTGGGTTTGATTCCTCAGTACCACATAAACAGAAAAAGCCAGAAGTGGTACTGTGACTCAAGTGGTAGAGTGATAGCTTTGAGCTACCACTCAGGGACAGTGCTCAGGCCCTGAGTCCCAGGACTGGAAAACAAAACCAAACCAAACCAACAGCACCAACAACAAAAAGTCTCATGGACTTTCCTGCCCTGGCCAGGCTTGAACCATGATGCTCAGATCTCAACCTTCCGAGTAGCTAGGATTACAGGTGAGATCGACCTGCTGCCTGGGGCTACAAAGGGGTTTTAGAGGCCTGATATAGGGAAAGCTCTGAATAGTCAAGATTTGAATTTGGGTCATTTATGTCCCCTCCCTCCCTGTCCTGGCTGTTGTGTTGACTTTTGTATGACCCTCTGTTTTCCCTCTTACTTTCCTAACTGAAAAAAAAAAAAATAATTCTTAGTCCCCTGGGGTTTTCTCTCATCAAAAATGAATGAGTTAAGCCACAGAACACAAACAAAAGAGAAGATGTAATATTTTATAAGATAAATCCATAAAAATGAAGGGAGCATCTAGGCATCGTTCTCAAACCAGCACTGGGGAGAACTTAGAAACATTTCAATTCATTCATGAGTGCAGCGCTCAGGGCTCCTTCGTTCCCCCCCACTTTCAATGGCAGGAAGTTGAAAAAAAAAGAAAAAGAAAAATGGACTGCAGTTAGCTTTCAGTGACTGAGGCCGCTGACAATTCAATTTATGGATTGGCCAGAATGTGAATGTGCTCATTTCCCCCCGCGTCGTCCTCAACTCTGTGAAGTTGAAAAGGACAAAGGGAGTAGCGCGGGTCAGCTCGCCCATCAGGCCCACGGGGGTGCGGGGTGTGTGTGTGGGGGACTCCTGGGGGTCAGCGGCGGGCGGGGACGGCCTGACCCGGGCAGGGGGGGGGTCCCCAGGCAGAGGGAAGCTGGCTCCCACGTGCCAGCGCCCCTCCCGGCCTGGCTGGCCACCGGCTCCTCCCGCAGTCGCCGCCCTCTCCCCCCCCCTCCAGGGGCTGGGGCGGACCCGGCCCCACAATGCGGGTGACATTTTCGTGTCTTCCGCTTCCCCCGCCACCGGCATTTCTTAGGACGATCTAACATTTTCCTATTTCGACAAGATGCGGATCCCGGGGACGGGGCGGTGGGAAGGGGTGGGGTGGGAGGAAGACGTGGTCCCCCAATGTGACAGCCCCATCTGCTCCCCACGTCCCCGCCCCGCCCTCCCCCCCCCCCCCGCTCCCTGGTGGATCCCGAGCCCGTGACTCCGCCACCCGCTCCGGGAATCCGCCGTGACTCACGCCTTGCTCAGCTCCGCGCGCCCCCCCACGCACCGCCCCCCCCGAACCCCCGAACCCCCGGGTCCCAGCCTCGGCCCGCCGCGCGTCAGCAAGCCGACTTGGAGGTGGTCTGAGTCACCCAGAAAGACCACCCTCGTCGGCGCCCCCCCGCCGCCTCCCCACACCCCGGGCCCCGCACCCCGACGCCCGTCATCTCCCCGCAACTCGTTCCGCAGGCTCCGGCCTCCCAGCCCTTGACCCCGAAACCCCCGCGAGAGCCGGGGCCGCCGAGCCGGCCTCGGGCGGCCTTTGATGGCTTTGTTATTGTTTGGGTTTGAATCGAGACGCCCCTCCCCATCCTTCCTCCCTCGCCGCCCGACACCCAGCTCCCGCCTCCCCTCACGCCCCGCGCCCCTCCCCCTCCATTTTGGCGCCTTTTCCTTCCCGCCACGTCGTGGCGGCGTAGAGACCATTCTGACCGCGAGAGTGGGGCGGGGCGGGGGCGGGACGCGCCGCCATATGCAGATAAGCAGGCTCTGGTTGGCTGGAAGCTCGCCGGCGAGGGCGGGACGCGGGAGCTATATGCAGATTAGCGAGCTCTCGTTGGCTGGAGTGGCGCCGGAGGGGGCGGGCCGCGGGCGCGGCGGCCCGGCGCGCCGGGCGGGGGGCGGGGGGGCGAGGTTGAGGGGAGTCGCCGCGTCTGGTCGCTTCCCCACCCCCTCTCCACCCTCCGCCGGCTCCGCAGCTCCGCTCGCCGCCTCGGCCTCCCGGAGAGGCCCCGCCCCGTCCCCGCCCGCCCGCGCCCGCCCGCCCTACCGGCGCGCTCCGCCCCTTTACTCCTGGCGGCTGGGCGAGCCGGGTGTCTGCTGCAGCGGCCGCGGTGGCGGAGGAGGCCGGAGGGGACTCGGCGGCGGCGAGGTCGGCAGTAGCAGCCGCAGCAGCCACAGCCACCCGTCGTCGTTCCCGCGGCGCCGCCTCCCGAGCCGCGCTCCCCGCCGCCCTCCGCGCTGCCCGGCCGAGCCGGCGCGTCCGCCCGCCGCCGGCGCCCCCGGTCGTCCTCCGGCTCGCCCTCGGCCTTCCGCGCCCGCCGCAGCCGCAGCTCCCGCCGCGGCTCGATCCCCGCCGGGCTCGATCTCCTCCGGGCCCGATCCCCGCGCCGTCGCCCTGGAGGTGGGGATGCTCTTGTCTAAAATCAACTCGCTAGCCCACCTGCGTGCCGCGCCCTGCAGCGACCTGCACGCGACCAAGCTGGCGCCGGGTGAGTGTCCCCCCTCCCGCGGCCCGGGCCGGGGGCGGCGGCGGGACCCCTCCCCTGCCGGGGGCCCAGCCCGGGGCGGGGCGGCCGGTGCTGAGCGCCCCGTGCCTCCCCCTCCCCAGGCAAAGAGAAGGAGCCGCTGGAGTCGCAGTACCAGGTGGGCCCGCTCCTGGGCAGCGGCGGCTTCGGCTCCGTCTACTCCGGCATCCGAGTCGCCGACAACTTGCCGGTGAGTGGGCGCCCCGCCGCGGGGAGGGCGCGGCGCGCGGGGCGGGGGACGCGCGCGGGGGGGGGGCGCTTAGGCTCCGACCCGGGGATCGGCTCTAATGGGCGATCTTCACGGGGTTTCCAGGTGGCCATCAAACACGTGGAGAAGGACCGGATCTCCGACTGGGGGGAGCTGGTGAGTTTACCCCTAGAGGGGATCGACCCCAGGAATGGGGGTGTGGGGCGCGGTCCCGAGCCCGGCGCTGACTGCACCCCACCCCCCCACCCCGTCGTCCCCGCAGCCCAATGGCACCCGCGTGCCCATGGAAGTGGTCCTGCTGAAGAAGGTGAGCTCGGGCTTCCCCGGCGTCATTCGGCTCCTGGACTGGTTCGAGAGACCCAACAGTTTCGTCCTGATCCTGGAGAGACCCGAGCCCGTGCAAGATCTCTTCGACTTCATCACCGAGAGGGGGGCCCTGCACGAAGAGCTGGCCCGCAGCTTCTTCTGGCAGGTGCTGGAGGCCGTGCGACACTGCCACAACTGCGGGGTGCTCCACCGGGACATCAAGGACGAGAACATCCTCATCGACCTCAATCGCGGCGAGCTCAAGCTCATCGACTTCGGATCGGGGGCGCTGCTCAAGGACACGGTCTACACGGACTTCGACGGTGAGCCAGACCCGGGAGGGTGCTTGCCCAGGGGTCACGGTCGAGCCCCGAGGCCTCGGCTGGCCCTTTGTAAAGGTCATTGGGCCTCCTGGCTCTTCCCTGTTCACCGGGGTGGGTCAGAGGAAAGCCTCCAGCCTTAGTAGTAAAGCCGAGAGGATTTCAAGCCAGTTGAACCTGTAATGTTTCTAGCACGAGTGTGTGTGTCTGTGTCTGTGGCTGTGTGTGTGGAATCCAGTGGGTTCCAAGCTTTCCCGATGAATAAGAGGTTGTGGGCAAGGGCCATAGCCCAGATTTCCCATCTGACCCAGTTTCCCCCCCACACACACCAGTACAAGGATGGGGGTGGAGAGATGGAAATTGATGCGTGGTTTTGTAATTTTTGTTTTGTTTTGTAAGGGAGGTTTTTTTTTTTTTTTTTGGTAAGATAGGCCTTGCTCTGCAGTTTGCTTCCCTTTGATCTGGGGAGGGTAAAGAATAGCAACAGTTTCACTATTTTTTTTTTCCTTCTTTAGTGTTGGGTGAGGGCGTCAAGAATAAATGTTGTGAAATAAGATCTGTTGCTGGTTTGAAAATGAGTTGGGAGCCTCCGGGGAGGATGAAAACCTATCTCAGGGAGGGGCTTAGCTGCTTCTTTTGGAAAAAGAAGGGTCTGAGACTTCGATCAAAGCGAAGGAGAGTGGGTCATCCTGAGTGGCTTACCCTAATCAAGGACAGCCTCTCAGAACTTGTGACTCGGGCTTGTGGTTTGTGTTTATTTGCCCTTGGAGGACGCTGGGTTGGGCTGCATTTTTTTGTATTTAACAGTTAATGGCAGGTCGGGTCCTCCCATGTTTTTTTTTTCCCTAGCAAGTCTTTGCTGCCCCCTGGTGAGCACCATGGGGATGACCCCCCTTTTTTTTTTTTTTACAACCCAAAGTTTGTAAACAGGAATCACGTGGTCTGAAACCAGCCTTGCGGCTCTGTCGACCTTTCCAGTCTGGGGAGGAAAATGTGGGTGTCTGGCCCAGCTCTCCCAAAGGGCAGGGCACCCTGACTTGTTGTTGGGCCGGGATCCTTGCCTGGTGTGGGCAGAGCATGGGGATAATCCTGGGATGTTCGTGCCTCCGAGGGTGGTCCTAGCCAATATGGCCTCAGACTTTGGTCTGTAACTATCCCTGTTAGTCTCTTGGAGCGTTTTATAAAGAAGTTCAGGGTTTGGTTGGGGGGGGGGTAAGGCTTTCAGTTGGAGAGTTGCCATAAACTGCTCCTTCACTTTCCTTTTAGCCCTAGAGGCAAGAATGGAGTCCGCCCAATTCTTGAGAGAAAGGTGGTGCTTTATTTGTTAAGGAAGAATTATTCTATCCAGTTCCTTTTTTTTTTTTAAGTGAAAATTCATGTTTTGGAGTGCCTTTGCATAGTTTGTCTATCTCCTTTTATCTTTAGAAGAACCTTGTCTTATGAACTATTCTTAGTTGGCATATATTAGTTGAACAAAGGGGTTCTATTGTGATACTTCCTTGTGTGTACGCCGGGCTGTTTATTTTTGCTAAGGTGTGCTTTCTCCTATTCCCCGGGCTCACAGGGACCCGTGTGTATAGTCCTCCAGAGTGGATCCGCTACCATCGCTACCACGGCAGGTCGGCGGCAGTCTGGTCCCTGGGGATCTTGCTGTACGACATGGTGTGCGGGGATATTCCTTTCGAGCATGATGAGGAGATCGTCAGGGGACAAGTATTCTTCAGGCAGAGGGTCTCTTCAGGTAATTTCTGGAAAGCTCCTTGTTACAGACATCAAGAATTCCTAGGGCTGTTTGCTAATCCTTGCTGCCCAGTCTGGGGTACTTCTCTCCAGGAATGGCCAGGACCCTTGGTGTTAAACAAAATTGCAGGCCAGTGATTTATACCTTGAGATCTGTTCCCATGTCATCCACATCCAGCTTCCTTTGGGAGGTCAGAAGGAGAGCGTATTAAAGAAAATACAAGCTGGGTTGGGAAGGTGGCTCAGTGGTAGAGTGCTTGTCTTGAATGCACGAGGCCCTGGGTTCGATTCCTCAGCACCACATAAGCAGAAAAAAGCCGGAAGTGGCGCTGTGGCTCCAGTGGTAGAGCACTAGATTGAGCTGAAGAGCGCCCAGGCCCAGAGTTCAGGCACCATGACTGACCAAAAAAAAAAAAAAGAAAATACAAGCCAACTAGATTGAAAAGTTGGGGTATTTTAAGACAGGGTCTTGCTGTGTAGCCCAGGTTGGCCTCAAACTCTGTCATCCCCCTACCTTTCCCTCTAGAGGTCATACATCATCACACCTGGCTCTGTGTTTTTGTTTTTGTTTACGTGGGAACTGGAGTGTTCTGCAGGCGTAGACACTCTACCAATGAGCTACCCCTTCCAAGCTTTGAAAAGTTCTTTTGTTGTTGTTTTTGCCTCCATGCAGGGCTGGGGACAATCATTAGTTTAAAAAAAAAAAAATGCCAGCAGAGATCTGGCCCCTGCATATTTGCAGGGAGGGAAGAGAAAAAAAAGGTCCAGGGCTCTTTTAGCCCTTGATAAATATTGTGGTCCTGGTGACCTCATCCTGGGTGGTGGTGGTGTTTGTAAGTTAGTAGCTAAATTGAATCACCTCATCATGCTTAGCGATGTCTCATCAAAATCCCTTGTCATCATCATTCTTCCTATTTCTGGTGAGTGGGTGTTGTGGGAAAGGCCCAAGCTATTGAAGTTTGTAAACCACAGGTTTAAGAGGGGAGGTACATTTTCTACTGAAACTAGACTGGAAGATCTAGGTATTAGTTTGTTCTTTCTCATTGACGAGGCCTCCCCCCTGCACAGTGTTCTGCCTGGTCTACACCTTCTTAAGGCTCCAAGGCTTGTGGCCACCCTCCCCTTCCCCCAGGAAGCAAATTGGGAAGAGCTTTGCCGTGTAAAAACAAGTTGACTCATTCATAACCTCTGTCTGTCCTGCTCTCTGTAGAATGTCAGCATCTCATTAGATGGTGCTTGGCCCTGAGACCATCAGATCGTCCATCCTTCGAAGAAATCCAGAACCATCCGTGGATGCAAGATGTCCTCCTGCCCCAGGAAACTGCTGAGATTCATCTCCACAGCCTGTCTCCGGGGACCAGCAAATAGCAGCCTTTCTGGCCAGGTCTTTCCCTCCCGGTCAGATGCTCCAAGGAGGGGAAGCTTCTGTCCAGCTTCCCAATGACCAGTGACACTTCCCGCCAAGCAGGACAGTGCTTGATACAGGAACAACATTTACAACTCATTCCAGACCCCAGGCCCCTGGAGGCTGCCTCCCAGGAGGGGGGATGAGACTCCAGGCGTCCTAGGCCTCAACTCCTCCCGTAGACGTTCTCTCCTTCTCATGGGCGCCCAGCTCTGCTGGGCTTTTGCAAGATCCCGGGGGTGGGGGGTGGGGGTGGGGTCTGTCCCCTTCATCACGAGCTCTGCCGCGATGGGTCGAGTAGGGGGAACCGGACTGGGGTGGGATAAGACTTATCACCATTTCAAGTCCCTGTCACCTCTTCTGAGTGCCTTCGTGTAGGGACTCCGGCTGTGCTGGGAGAAATACTTGAACTTGCCTCTTTTACCTGCTGCTTCTCCAAAAATCTGCCTGGGTTTGGTTCCCTAATCTTCGCCCCTGTGCCCTTCACTCTCTTCCCTCCTCTCTCCCCCTCCCCCCCAATGAAAGGTGCCATGGAAGAGGCTAGAGGGCCAATTGCTGAGCCACCTGCCCTTTTTCTGCCTCCTTTAGTAAAACTCCCCAGTGAACTGGTCTTCCTTTTTGGTTTTTACTTAACTGTTTCCAAGCCAAGACCTCACACACACCAAATGCAGAAGCAATGCAACACAACAGACCAGCTGTAAATGTGTGTATAGTTGGCATGCTAGTATACAAAAGGATTGTAGTTGATCTAATTTTTTTTTTAAATTTTGCCTTTAAGTTATTTTACCAGTCTCTCTTTTTTTTTTTTTTTGGAAAGATGCGCATTCTAACCTGGAGGTCAATGTTAATGTATTTATTTATTTATTTATTTGGTTCCCTTCTTGCTCCATGTTCTCCACGGCTCCTGCCTTAGGTTTTTTTTTTTGTGTTGCTGTTGTTTGGGTTTTTTTTCTTCTTTCTTTCCTCCTCTGACTATGGGACCTTTTGGGGAGGGTTGCATCGCTTGCTCTGTTTGTGGGGGTGACGGGGCTCAGGCGGGACAGCTGCTGCAGCTCCCTGACTTCGTGGGGCCCCCTCTCCTACTTACCCAAGTGTGTGTGGGCTCCGTGGGTTCGGGAGGCGGGGCATTGCTGACTTGTGTATATAGGATAAATATATGAAAAGCAGTTCTGGATGGTGTGCCTTCCAGATCCTCTCTGGGGCTGTGTTTGAGCAGCGTGTAGCCTGCTGGTTTATCTGAGTGAAATACTGTACAGGGGAATTCAAGAGATCTTATTTTTTTTTTTTTATACCTGGCGTTTTTTGAATAAAAATCTTTTGTCTTAACTTGTGGTTTCTAATTGCTGTTAGACATGAAGAGGCTTGCCCACACATGCATTTGGTAGGCACTGGTGAACTGGTCACTTTGGGCATTTTCCATTAAGTATTGTGTGGATAAGATTTGGCATGAAAGCCAGGCACCGGTGGCTCACACCTGTAATCCTAGCTACTCAGGAGGCTGAGATCTGAGGATCACAGTTCAAAGCCAGCCCGAGCAGGAAAAGCCATGAGACTCTTATCTCCAATAAATCACTCAGAAAACCCGAAGTGGTGCTGTGGCTCAAGTGGTAGATTGCTCACCTTGAGCTGAAGAGCTGAGGGATAGTGCCCAGGCTCAGAGTTCAACAACAACAACAAAAAAATGGTTGGATTCAAGTGTTCACCATTTGTTGCTGGTGGTTCCCTAGCCTCGGCTGTTTCTCCTATAGGCAATAAGTTCTATTGGGCAGAGCTGACCTAGACATAACATCCCAATTCGCCAGTTAACAATAGAAGGTTTTTTGTTTTTTTTTCAGTTACGTCTTTCGCTAGTAAAACATTTATTACAAGCCAGTATATTAGTGTGCAGTTTAGTCTCAGCTACTTGAGGCTGGAACAGGAAATCATCACTTGATCTTAGAACCAGAACCAGTATGAATATTTTGGGCCCAGACCTCGATGCAAGTTAGGGAGCTGAGAGTTCTGCATTACTCATTGCATTTGTTTTGTTGAGCTTGGGATCTGGGTAGCTTTTTTTTTTTGCTCAAAGCTGGGTCTTGACCACTGGAGCTGAAGCTCTACTTCCCTCTTTCATAGTTAGAGATAAGAGTCACAGGCCAGCGCTGGTGGCTCATGCCTGTAATCCTAGCTACTCAGGCTGAGATCTGAGGATCACAGTTCAAAGCCAGCCCGGGCAGGAAAGTCCTGTGAGACTCTTCAATAAACCACCAGAAAACTGGAAGTGGTGGCTGTGGCTGAAGTGGTAGAGTGCTAGCCTTGAGCTGAAGAGCTGAGGGACAGTGTGGAGGCCCAGAGTTCAAGCCTCATAACAAAAAAGAGTCACAGACTTTGCTATCTGGCTTTGAACCTCAGTCTTCAGAATTGAGCCTCCTAAGTAGCTTGGATTTCCAGTGTGTGCCACCAGCCCCCCCCCCCCATAGCAATATATGGAACAGGCTTATTGTCTATTTGTGAGTTACCTTAAACAACGCAAGAACCCTTGAATGCGCTTGGCACAGAGTGGGACTAAGGTTTGAATTCAGGGCCTTGTGCTGGCAAGGCCATGGCAACACCACAGAGCCTTGCCTGCAGCCCTGTTTGTCACTAACGATATGTAAGGTAGGGTCTTACTTCAGGCCCAGGACTACAACTGAACTGCAATCCACCTACTTTGCAGGCTTCCATTGTCCCTGGGATCACAGGCTAGTGCCCATGTGTCTAGTTTCTGTGTGTGGAGAATCACAGAAACTTTGCTGCCTGGGCTGGTTGGGGAACCATGACCTCCTGTTCTCAGCCTCTAGTGAGAGCTACAGGTGTATGTCACCAACGCCCAGGATGTCCTGGTATGAAAACACAAGAGCTGGGCCACTATTCTGTATACAGTATTAACTATTAGTTAATATTCTTTTCTTTTTGCCAGTCTTTGGGCTTGAAGTCAGGGCCTGGGCACTGTCTCTGGCTAGCACTCTACCACTTGAGCCACAGTGCCACTTCTGGCTTTTTCTGTGTATATGGTACTGAGGAATGGAACCCAGGGCTTCATGCATGCAAGACAAGCACTCTACCACTGAGCCACATTCCCAGCCCATGTTATTTTCTTGTTTATAATGATCAGTTCCTTCCCGTGGGTCAGCCACTGTGTTCCTTCTGAGCATCTATCCCCCACTTTAGACCTAGGCCCATGCACTCTTGAAGGGTTGAGGATTCAAACCATAATATCTTTCCTTTCTTGTCTGCCCTTCAACTTGGACTAGGTCCCAAACCCCAGCTCAGCTCCTATGTGGCTGTGGCTGCAGTGAAGGTTATCTCTCTTCTGAGGGGAGAGGGGGAGCGGGGATGGTTTGCTAAGATTCCCCTTTTCTCTACCACATCTTCCTACCTCTCCCCTCATCCTTTTCCCGAAACACACACATACATTCATTGTACCAACTTCATGGAGTCTTGGACGCCCCATCCCTTCCAGTAAAGTTACACTTGAACAATTACAAGTTGCTCAGAATTCTACTGAAATCGGGTAGAGCCTCACCCTTCCCATTCTTGAAGTGAGTTCTCAGTGGTTTCTCAATCCATCCAGACTGCCAGGAGTGCTGGGAGAAACTCAAGATTAAACTTCTGCTAGATGGAAGATACTAGAAGCCGTAGGAGGCCCAAGTTCACATTTAGTCTCTTGTCATGGGCTCAAATTCTGCCACTGTCACCTATGTTCCAGGAGCAACTTCTTCTGCTCTGAGGCTCCTCACTGGCTGGCTGGTTAGGAAGCTTGCATTAAGTAACAGATGCGAGCACATGCGGGCTAGTGCTCTGTCCCGCTTCACAGACACCTGTGTATCCCTGGGAAGCAGCGCTGGGTGATAGTGGTTCTAGGGGCCTGCCGGTGGTTCTCACTGTGATGTTGGACAGGTTTCTATGGGGGGCCTTTAGCTAGGTTGATAATGCTTCCTTTCATAAGCTATGTGGTGAAGATTAAGGTGTTTATAGTACTTGCATTTTTTTTAAAAAAAATTGTGACAGTCCTGGGGCTTGAACTCAGGGCCTCACCCTCTAGCTTTTTGGTGTTTAATTAGGGATAAGAGTCTCATGGACTTTCCTGCCTGGGATGACTTTGAACAGTGATCCTCAGATCTCAGCTTCCAGAGTAGTTAGGATTACAGGCATGAGCCACAAGCGCCCCACTTGACTGGGTCTAATAGAACATGTTTTTGTACAGACTGCAAACTCAGTCTTTTTTCCTCTTTTGAAAAAAAATACTTATTTTTAATGATACTGGGGTTTAGAACTCAGGGCCTTGTACTAGCTAGACAAGTGCTCTATTACCTGAACCACACCCCTAGCCCTCGGTTTTACATGTTGAAGAGTAAGATGTAATGAGAGTAGTATTTGATGATGTGAAATTCATATGAAATGCAACTGTTAATCACATGAATTAAGCTCCCCTGATTCCATACGGCCCCATGGTTGCTTTTCAGCAACCCTGGCAGAGACAAGTTGGAAAGTCAGACCAGATGCACCTTGGAGGCCCAAAAATGGTCCTTTTGGGGCTGGGAATGTGGCTTAGTGGTAGAGTGCTTGCCTTGCATGCATGAAGCCCTGGGTTCCATTCCTCAATACCACATACACAGAACAAGCCGGAAGTGGTGCTGTGGCTCAAGTGGTAGAGTGCTAGTCTTAAGCAAAAGAAGCTCAGGGACAGCGCACAGGCCCTGAGTTCAAGCCCCGGGACTGGCAAAAATACGAAAATAAGAAAATAAAAGTCCTTTTAAAAAAGGTTTGTTCACTCCTGCAGATCCATGACCTATCCATTGTCGTCCACAGTACTTAACCTAGTGTAAACACATAGTAGGTCCTTACCGAGAAGAACTGATCCTGCCATTAGTCTTCATGCTTTGCATGAATTTACTTATCCTTGCCACAGCTTTCCTTGAGGTGGGCGCTATTATTTCTCCCGATGGTACAGATGAGAGAAACTGAATCTGCACCAACAGCTCTGCTATACTGACATTTACTTATTTGTTAACTTTAACAGGGTTGAGTATCAATCTCAGGCCTTTGCACATGCTACTACTGTGTTGACACTCAAGACACTTGTGTGGATTTGTTTCTAGGATCTGTAGTTGGGTAAGTTCTATGCAAATACTCCTGATGGCCACCTGCCTGCCACCTGTCACTTAGGCCTAGGAGGGGACAAGAGTCGAAGGCGGGAAAGGGAGGGGAAAAGGAACAAGGGGTGGGTGGGTGGAGCAGGGGCCCATTTCTTGTAAATGTTGCTCAGCTTCTTTAACTGCTGTGTTGATTCTTGGAAACCCTTACCACAAGGACCTATCTAGAACAGTGTTAGAGCAGATGTGGGTTCACCGCCCCCCCCCTTCATTTCCGGCTCAGCCTTGCGCTACTAACCCCGATTGCCAAGAGCAAAGTTGCAGTGACCCCCGCCCGCCCCCACCATCGCTGTGGGAGGAAGTGCAAAAATAAGCAGAGCTAGGGACAAACCCTAAAAACTTCATTTATTTTTATTTGTTACAACAGGACATCCCGAGCCACAGAATTGGCTTCATCATGACCCCAGAACCATGACATGTGCTCACCACTAATCAGGCATGGCTGTTATGGTAACGTTTTGTTATAGTGGTTATTGAGCCCACAACAAGTACAAGAAATAGTATGCTGTGAAGGAAGCCTGACTTAAGTGGTAGAGTACCATCCCAGCAAGTATGAGGCCCTGAGTTCAAACCTCAGTACTGCTGAGAGAGAGAGAGAGAGAGAGAGAGAGAGAGAGAGAGAGAGAGAGAGGGAGGAGAAAAGGGAAAAAAGCAAGAAGGAAGAAGAAAAGAAAGAAGCAAGCAAAGAAGAAAGCATCTGCTTTTTTTTTCTTTTTGCCAGTCCTGGGGCTTGAACTCAGGGCCTGGACACTATCCCTGAGCTCATTTGCTCAAGGCTACTGCTCTTCCACTTGAGCCACAGCATCCACTTCCAGTTTTTGAGTAGTTAATTGGAGATAAGAGTCTCACAGAGAGTTTTCTGCCCTGGCTGGCTTCGAACCTCAATTCTCAATCCTTATATCTGAGCCTCTTTGAGTAGCTAGGATTACAGTTGTGAGCCACCTGTGCCCAGCAAAATTATCTACTTCTGATCCTCATCCTTGTTCATCCCTTACCTCTCCCAGATCTAACCTGCTGACCTGAATTTTGTGTTTAGCATTCTACTTAAAAACAAGTTTTGCTGGGTGCTGGTGGCTCACACCTATAATCCTAGCTACTCAGGAGGCTGAGATATGAGGATCAAGGTTCAAAGGCAGTCCTGGGAAGGAAAGTCCATGAGACTCTTATCTCCAATAAACCACCAGAAAACTGGAAGTGGAGCTGTGGTTCAAGTGGTAGAGTGCTTGCCTTGAGCTGAAGAGCTGAGGGACAGCCCCCAGGCCCAAAGTTCAAGCCCCACAACCAACCAAAAAATTTTATTTTATACGCATATACCCCCTAATTATGCAGTTTTTAAGTATTTGTTTCGGTGCTGGCAATTGGGTACCCCACATGCATATTAGTATATTATGTGTATTGTATCTGCAGCCCCTCCCCCCTCCTCTCTCTCTCTTTCTTTCTCTCTCTCTGTCAGTTGTGGGGCTTGTGCTGTCCCTAAGCTCTTCTAGCTCAAGCCTAGTGCTCTACCACTTTAAGTCACAGCACCACATCTGGTTTTCTGGTGACTAATTGGAGATAAGAGTTTCACAAACTTTCCTGCTTGGGCCAGCTTTGAACCAGGATTCTCAGATCTCAGCTTCCTGAGTCACTAGGATTACAGCCACCAGCGCCTGTCTTCTTTTTGGTCTTTTTAAATTTTACCATGCTTGAACTCAGGGCCTGATGTTTGCTCAGTTTGCTTTCTCAGCTGGTGTTCTACCAGTTGAACAACACCTCTATCCCTGTTTGTTTGTTTGTTTATTAACTTTTCTTTTTTTGTTTTTGTTTTTTGGGTCCGGTCGTGGGGCCTGAACTCTGGGCCTGGGTGCTGTCCCTCAGCTCTTCAGCTCCAGGCTATCACTCTACCACTTGAGCCACAGAGCCACTTCCAGCTTTTTTCTTTTTGCTTATGTGGTGCTGAGGAATCAACCCAGGACCTCGGGCATGCAAGGCAAGCGCTCTACCACTGAGCCACCTTCCCAGCCCCGTTGTTGTTGTTGTTGTTGTTGTTTTAAATAAGATAGTCTAGTGGACCTGTCTTCCTGACCCAGCTTTGAACTGCATTCTGAATTTCATCTTCCTGAGTAGTTACAATTATAGAGCTAGGATTAAGTGCTCACATTGGTGGTTTTTGTTTGTTTTTGTGCCAGTACTGGGTCTTAAACTCATGCCCTTGCTTGGCTTCTTTTTGCTCACAGATGATATTCTGTTACTAAAGACATCCTCCACTTTGGGCTCTGTGTGTGTGTGTGTGTGTGTGTGTGTGTGTGTGTATGTGTATGTGTGTGTGTGTGAGTGCATATAGCCCTAGGGCTTGAACTCAGGGCCTGTGTGCTGTCCCTGAGCTTCTTTTGCTCAAGGCTAGCACTCTACCACTTGAGCAACAGCTCTGGTGGTTAATTGGAGGTAAGAGTCTCATACACCTTCTTGCCCTGTTTGGCTTTGAACCACGATCTTCATATCTTAGCCTCCTAGGTAGCTAGGATTACAAGTATAAGCATTGGCACTTGGCTTAAGGTATTTCTTTTCATGTATGTGTTTTAAAGACTGACTCCAGAGCTGGACACTAGGGGCTTCGTGGTTTGAAGCTAGCCCTGTCAGGAAAGTCTGTGAGACTCTTACCTCCAATTAACCAGCAAAAAGCTGGAAGTGAAGCAGTAGCTTAAGTGGTAGAGTGCCACCCTTGAACAAAAAAGCAAAGCAGGCCAGCACCCGTGGCCCACATCTATAATCCTAGCTACTCAAGAGGCTGATCTGAGGATCATGGTTCAAAGCCAGCTCAGGCAGGAAAGTCCATAAGACTCTTATCTCCATTTAACCACCTGAAAACTGTAAGTGTAGCTGTGGCTCAATGGTAGAGTGCTCACCTGGAGCTGAAGAGTTCAGGGACAGCACCCAGGCCCAGAGTTCAAGCCCCAAGACTGGGGGAAAAAAAAAAAAAAGCTAAGCAAGAGGGTAAGGCCCTGAGTTCAAGACCCAGTACTAGCACACACACACACACAAATTAAATCTGGAGTTTTAACAGTGAGCTACCCCAGCCTTCCCGTCCTTTTCTGACCTTCCCCATAATTTTCAGAAAACTGTTGGCTTCCGTCTCCTTCTCGAAAGTCTTCCCCTGATTTCATAACCTCTGGCTCGCCTTCAAGTTCTCCGTCACTTAATTCTGTTTCCTCTCCTCCCTCTCCCTGCTGTCTCCCCATCCTCGGTGGGGTCAGATCCTGCAGGAAGCAGATGGTACTCCAATTGGGCAATCTGAGAATGCAAAGACTGAGGTGTGGGGCTGGTGTTGGGAGCCACCAGGGGGCAGTGCTGAGCCCTATGGCTGTCGCATCAAAGCACTCTCACAACTGAGGACCAGCGGAGGGAGCCGGGACCAGAACTAACTGCAGAGATGTGGACAACGCTACCTGAGCTTCATTGTAGGCTCAGCATGGTAACCCCGCTTGAGAGAAATAAGTGCCGTGGCCTCTCATCTCCTGCCCCAGCCTCCCATTGGCTGAACCCAGCAGGAAGTCTGACATGGAATGAGGTTTGCTGCCTTCTGCATGGTCCAGCCTCTAGGGTAGCGAGCAGCTCTGGAGCCCTACGGGGAGGCACTAGTACTGTCACTACAGGACGAAGACGATCTGGCAGGAGGCTGAGGGGATGCACGCTCTCTGGACGGTGTTCTTCCTCAGGCCTCTGGGGCCATCTGTCACACATTCATCTTGCTTTGTAAGAAGCTTTCAGTACCGAGGCTTCAACCTGCGTTCTTACTTGGCTTTCTTATTGACAGCTGGCACTCTGCCACTTGAACCTAGCCTCTAGTCTGACATTTTGCTGGTTGATCCAAGCCTCACAGACTTTTCTGCCTGGGATAACTGCAACCCTCGATCCTCTGGATCTCAGGGTATCCAAAGGCTCTCAGAGGCTGACTCTTGAGTAGCTGGGATTATAGGCATGAATTACTGGTTACCCAATTTGGTCCTGCTTGGATTTATAGAGGCTCTGACAGATGAACAAGTCAGTGGCCAGGCTAAGGTCAGGGCTCAGGGTGTTGCAGAAAGAGAAGAAGGTTTTAATATTTCACCAGAACAAGAAAAAAAAAACCAACTTTAAGCTACTGATTTTTTTAAATGTGTGGGATCTAAGTATACCCTCCCCGCGCTGTCCCTGCACCGGCCCCTCCGCTGCCACCACACACCCAGCCTCCTCACTGCAGTCACTTGGAAGGCCTGAAGAGACAGAAAGCCAGTTCCCGTTTATTTATATCAATCCATGGGGGGAAAGCACACAGTAATAGAATAATCTGACACGAAAGGTAATTTTAAGTGCGTAGAGTTGGCTTTGCTCTCATCCAACACATTTTTCATTGAAAGGAAGGGAATGAACATTGAAAAAAAAGGAACCAACTTTCTTCAGGCCTAATTTGCATACACAAAATAGCACTCGTCTTAAGTGCACAGTTGGATGTTTTGACAAATGCACACAGCCTTAAGCTCTATCACACTCAGGATATAGATGCTTCTACACCCCCCTCACAAGCCAACTCCAAGTTCCCTGCACCCCTTGTTGTATGGCTCCTCAGGCCACTGCTGACAACTTTCTGTCCCTACAGATTAATTTTACCTGCTCTAGAAGTTTCTTTAAATGGTGTCACACTGCATGTGCCCATTTGAAGGACTAGTTATTGTGTCTAACATGTGACACACGCTTGACAAGTATATGATCATTTCTATTTTTTTTAATTACTGTCTTTAAATAGTGGTACAAACAAAGGGACTGCCAATGAACAAAGCAGTTTTTTGTTTTTGTTTTTGTTTCTTGTCGTTCATGAGGCTTGAACTCTGGGCCTGGGCGCTATCCCAGGCCTTCAGCTCAAGGCAAGCGCTCTGCCACTTGAGCCACAGCGCCACTTCTGGTTTTCTGGTGATTAATTGGAAATAAGAGTCTCATGGACTTTTCCTACTCCAGCTGGTTTTGAACAGTGATCCTCAGATCTCAGCTTCCTGAGTAGCTAGAATTACAGGCATGAGTCACTGGTGCCCTGTTCAAAGCAGTTTCTATTTTATTCACTGACTTATTTTGTATTTATTGTTGCTAATATCAGACTTATGCTTGCTCAGTTTGCTTGCTGATGGCTGGCATTCTACCACTTGAACCACAGTTCCACTACTAGCTTTTTGCTGGTTAATTGTAAATAAGAATCTCATGGACTTTCCTATCTGAGCTGGCTTTGGAATGCAATCCTCAGATTGCAGCCTCCTGAGTAGCTAGTATTACCAGTGTGAGCTATTGGTACCTGGGAGTCCTTTCTTTTTGGTGTGTGTGTGTGTGTGTGTGTGTGTGTGTTTGCCAGTCCTGGGGCTTAAATCAGATCCTGGGCACTGACCCTGGGCTGCTTTTGCTTAAGGCTAGCATTCTACCATTTGAGTCACAGTGCCACTTCTGGCTTTTTCTGTTTATGTGGTACTGAGGGATCAAACCCAAGGCTTCATGCATGCTAAGCAAGCACTCTACCGCTAAGCCACATTCCCAGCCCAGTCCTTTTGTTTTTTACGGTCTCTCTTCCCCCAGACCTTTTAATTTTTAGTTGTTTTTCAGCTAGAGTTTCTTCCTTGGGTGGCTTCAAACTGTAATCACCCTACCTGAGCCTCCTGAGTTGCTGACAGGCCTGAACCACTAGTGCCCAGCTTCTGGCCTCTTATTTGTTTAGTTATTTGGCATCCCTGGGGGATTGAACTCAGAGCCTCCTGTTGCTAGGCAGGTGTCTATCATTTGAACCATGTCTCCATCCTTCTTGGTTTTAAGGAGGTCCTGAAAGGCAAATACATTAGGGGCGATAGGTAAAAGGTCAGGACTCACAGGGTTGCAGAAGGAAACAGACTTTAGCTTTTAACCAAGCCTCAGAAGAAGGTTGGGCCTGGGAAATAGCTCTGAGGTCTCGGGAGAGAGGACAGGGTGTAGGGTGAGGGCAGGCGCAGCAGGGCTGGTTCTCTGGTGCCCTAGGCACGTAGTGCAGGCAGAGTCTAGAAAGCTAGAAAAATCGCATTCAGAAGGGGCCAGGTCCCAATTCTTCCTTCGTGTCTGCCTGACCCAGGCTGGAATTTGAAGTCTAGAGATTCACAGGTGAATCAGGCAAACAGATTTAGTTTTAGGAAGAGGGTGGCTGGGTACATGAGGAAGTGTGTGTGTGTGTGTGTGTGTGTGTGTGTGTGTGTGTGTGTGTGTGTGTGTGTGTGCGCGCGCACACGCGCGCGCACCAGTCCTAGGGCTTGAACTCAGGGCCTGAGCACTGTCCTTGAGTGTTTTTGTTTTGTTTTGTTGTTTTTTATCCAGGCTAGTGCTCTATCACTTGAGCCACAGCTTCACTCTCAGCTTTTTGGTGGTTAATCGGAGATGAGAGTCTCACAGACTTTCCTGCCCAAGGTGATTTCTAACTGAGATCTTCAGATCTCAGCCTCCTGCATAGCTAGTTTACAGCTGTGAGCCACAGGTGCCCAACTTGAGGAGTCTTAAGGACAAATAGGAACAGAGTTCCCTCGTTTGACAAAGGCCATGTTTCTGAAAATTGTTTGTGGATCGTTCGCTTGGTGTTGTTAGGAATGGAGGCTGGGCCGCTCTGTGCCCACCCAGTGCTGAGTTTACACTGACAGGGTGGAAATACTCCATAACCATATGAAACCAAATGGTGCTGTGGCAATTTGAGAACTCAGACAAAACAGTGGCTGTGCACTCAGACATTTGAGTCTGCTCTCTGCAGTGTGTGTCCCTAAGCCGCCCCACACCGGGTTCTCTCTGCCCCGCACAGGAATCTGCTCTTCTATTTTCCTGCCAAGGGAATTATGGCTCAGGCAGGACTGAAAATTCACCCTTATGTCACATTAAAGTTTTCTTCAACACCTTTTTCTTCCTCTGTTCTAGATCCACTTGCTGATGCTGAGTAAATCTGATGATGGGCAGGAGACAAATCTTCAAATAGTTAAGGATTCTTCTTGTTCAGAAATGTGGCTGTGTGTGTGATGTACTGGTACTAGGGCTTGAACTCAGGGCCTGGGTACTGTCCCTTAAGCTTTTGTGTCCAAGGCTGGTGTTCTACCACTTGAGCCACAATTCCACTTCTGGCTTTTTGGTAGTTAATTGAAGATAGTCTCATGGATGATCCTAGGCTGGCTTTGAAGCTTGATTCTCAAATCTCAGCCTCTCAAGTAGCTAGAATGACTAATGTGAGCTACCAGTGCCTAGTTTCTCAGAAATGTCTTAATTCCCAATCAACTCATAGGTCTTGGTTCTTATTTATTTGATAAGACCACCTGGTCTAGAACTCCTCGCGCAGTGTGTGGACTGGTCGTGGAATGTGATGAGGCAGCTGACACCCTGGTGGCCATGATGGGAGCATTTATAACAAGTAAATCAGAAAACGCTGCAAACTAGGACTTATCTCCTTCTGTTAAAACAGTAGTTAGGGGCTGGGAATGTGGCTTAGTGGTAGAGTGCTTGCCTAGCATGCATGAAGTCCTGGGTTCGATTCCTCAGTACCGCTAAATAGAAAAGGCTGGAAGTGGTGCTGTGGCTTAAGTGGTAGAGTGCTAGCTTTGAGCAAAAGAAGCTGAGGGAGCCGGGTGCCGGTAGCTCACGCCTGTAATCCTAGCTACTCAGGAGGCTGAGATCTGAGGATCATGGTTCAAAGCCAGCCCGGGCAGGAAAATCTGTGAAACTCTTATGTCCAATAAACCACCAGAAAACTGGAAGTGGTGCTATAGCTCAAGTGGTAGAGTGCTCACCTTGAGCTGAAGAGCTGAGAGATAAGCGTCCAGGCTCAGAGTTCAAGCTCCAGGACAGACCAAAAAAAAAAGAAGCTCAGGAATAGTGCCCAGGCCTTGAGTTCAAGCCCCAGGACTGGCAAAAACAAAAACAAAAAACAAAACCCACAAAACAACACAGAAAAGAACAGTTCAGTTACCAGCATGCCTCTGTCTTTATTATTCTGGCCTCCATCAATGTGCTCATTTGTCTTTTTGGTTGTTGTTGTTGGTCGTGGGGCCTGAACTCTGAGCCCGGGCGCTGTCCCTCAGCTCTTCAGCTCAAGGCGAGTGCTCTATCATTTGAGCCACTGCGCCACTTCCAGTTTTCTTAGTAGTTAATTGGAAATGAGTCTCACAGACTTCCATGCTTGGGCTGTTTTTGGACCATGATCCTCAGATCTCAGCCTCCTGAGTAGCTAGGATTACAGGTATGAGCCACCGGTGCCTGGCTTCATTTGTCTTATTAAAACAGGGCACCAAGCTGGGTGTTGGTGGCTCACACCTGTAATCCTAGCTACTCAAGAGGCTGAGATCTCAGGATCACAGTTCAAAGTCAGCCTGGGCAGACAAAGTCTGACAGACTCTTCAATGAACCAGTGAAATGTCAGAAGTGGAGGTGTAGCTCAAGTAGTAGAGTACCAGACTTAGATGGAAAAAGCTAAATGATAGGACCTTTCAGAGGTGACTATGTAACCCTGGTTGGTCTTGAACTCACAGTCTGTCTGCCTCAGTCTCCTTAGTGTGGGGATGTAGCTTTTGTTAGAGACTTCCAAAGGCCACGGTTGTTTGAGACTTGCTGGTCTGAGACATGGAGGACCATGTTGTAGTCACCATGTGGCAAAGTGCTAGATACTTGTGTCATGTGTCTGAGGTCCTGAATTCTATCTTCTGCACTGTACTGCTCCCCAAAATGTGGACAGGACAGAATGAAGACTGAGGAGAAGCAACTCAAGTATTATTCAAATACTAAGTACTTTGGGGCGTTGCCTGCAGCTCAAGGGACTATCACCTCACAAGTTAAAGAGGCGGAAAACGGGCAAGCTGGGTGCTGATGTGGGCGAGGCCTGTGGAAGTGACCAGGTACTCACTACTCGTAATTTCACCTGGAATGTTTGGCTGCACCAAACACATCATCAAGGACGTTACAGAAATCCTTGTAAACAGGGCATCATTAGTGTGCTGCTTGGTTTACAAAGGAAGAAGAGAAAAGTTGGTTTTGGCTGTAAAAAGGACTGAATGAACATCCCATAAAAATGAGATAAAAGGTGCGCAGTGCTGGTAGCTCATACCTGTAATCCTAGCTACTCAGGAGGCTGAGATCTGAGGATCAAGATTTGAGGTTGAAAGCCAGCCTGGGCAGGAAAGTCCACGAGACGTTTTCCCCCCCTTGTCAGTCATGGGGCTTGAACGCTGGGCCTGGGTGCTGTCTCTCAGCTCTTTAGCTCAAGGTGAGCGCTCTACCACTTGAGCTACAGCGCCATTTCTGGTTTTCTGGTGGTTAATTGTAGATAAGAGTTTCACAGGGGCTGGGAAGGTGGCTCAGTGGTAGAGCGCTTGCCTTGCATGCTCGAGGCCCTGGGTTCGATTCCTCAGCACCACATAAGCAAAAAGAAAAAAGCCAGAAGTGGCGCTGTGGCTCAAGTGGTAGAGCGCTAGACTTGAGCTGAAGAGCTGAGGGACAGCGCCCAGACCCAGAGTTCAGGCCCCATGACCGGACCCAAAAAAAAAAAAAAGAGTCTCATGGACTTTCCTGCCTGGGTTGGCTTTGAACCATGATCCTCAGATCTCAGCCTTCTGAGTACCTAGGATTACAGATGTGAGCCACTGGCGCTCGGCTTCCATGAAAATCTTATCTCCACTAAACTACAAAAAAAGAAAAGAAAAGCCTGAACTGGAGCTATGGTTCAATTGGTAAAGCACCAGCCTTGATTTCAAGTGCTCAAGGACAGGGACCAGAGACTCTTATCTTCAATTATCCATCAGAAAACCAGAAATGGCGCTGTGACTCTAAGTGGTAGAGCAAAAGAGCTCAGGGATAGTGCCCAGGCCCTGAGCTCAGCCCCATGACGGACAAAAGAGAGGGACACACACACACACACACACACACACACACACACGCACATATGGGGTTGGGTGCCAGTGGCTCATAACTATTCAGGAGGCTGAGGATCTTGGTTAAGCCAGCATAGATAGGAAAGCCTATGAGACTCTTATTTCCAATTAACTAGCAAAAACTGGAAGTGGAAGGCTGGGTTATGGCTCAGCGGTAGAGTGCTTGCCTAGCATGCATGAAGCCCTGGGTTCGATTCCTCAGTACCACATACACAGAAAAAGCCGGAAGTAGCGCTGTGGCTTAAGTGGCTCAAGGCTACTGCCTTGAGCTGAAGAACTGAGGGACAGCACCCTGGCCCAGAGTTCAAGCCCTATGACTGGCAAACAACAACAACAACAACAAAACTGGAAGCGGAGGTTTGGCTCAAGTGGTGGAGTACCAGTCTTGAGCAAAAAATGCTCAGAGATCAAGGCCCTGAGTTCAGGTACCCACATCGAGAGAGAGAGAGACAGAGAGAGAGAGAGAGAGACAGAGAGAGACAGAGAGAGAGAGAGAGAGAGAGGGGAGGAGGCTTGGGGAAGTCCTCATATGTTTATTGGAACAGGTGAAGTTGTACTCAGAACATTCCTGAGGCTACCAGGTGGGCCCGTGACTCAGCTAGGGACACAGACTTATGTGCTTCTGGGTGAGGCACATTCTGTAACTATGAACTGGGGGGGGGATGGGGTGTGTAGGGGGAGTTATTGGGGCTTGAACTTGGGGTCTGGGTACTGTCCCTGAGCTCTTTTGCTCAAGACTAGTGCTCTACCACTGAAGGGGGAAAAAAGCCAGAAGTGGCACTATGGCTCAAGTGGTAGAGTACTAGTCTTGAGCAAAAGAAGCTCAGGGACGGGACTGGAAAGGTGGCTCAGTGGTAGAGCGCTTGCCTCACATGCCTGAGGCCCTGGGTTCGATTCCACATAAGCAAAAAGAAAAAAGCCAGAAGTGGCGCTGTGGCTCAAGTGGTAGAGTGCTAGCCTTGAGCTGAAGAGCTGAGGGACAGCGCCCAGGCCCAGAGTTCAGGCCCCACGACCGGACCCCCCCCCCAAAAAAAAAAGAAGCTCAGGGACAGTGCCTAGGCCCTGAGTTCAAGCCCCAGGAGTTGCAAAAAAAAATATCTTTTAAAAGAATTAAAGGGCTGGGAAGGTGGCTCAGTGGTAGAGTGCTTGCCTTGCATACATGAGGCCCTGGGTTCGATTCCTCAGAACCACATAAGCAGAAAAAGCTGTAAGTAGTGCTGTGGCTGAAGTGGTAGAGTGCTAGCCTTGAGCTGAAGAGCTGAGGGACAGCACCCAGGCCCAGAGTTCAGGCCCCACGACTGACAAAAAAAATTAAATATTAAAAAAATATTATTTCAAAGGTGATGTACAGAGCGGTTACTGTTTCATAGCCAGGTAGTTGAATACATTTCTTTTTTGGACAACATCACCCCTTAAGCAACTTATTTTGTATCTATTGTTGACTCTCCAGCTTTGAACTCTTGGCCAACAGCACTGTAACTCATGCTCCAGGAACGTGTATCTGACACGTGTTTTCTCTGTAAGGCTCATTAGAGCGTTTTGCGTTTGAGAACACCAAGTAGTAATTCAGGACTATGCTTGGGGGATGTTTTGCCCAGCAAAATCACAAAGAGCCCAAAAATGTGAAAAATGTGGCATGAAATGTATCACGAGAAGACTTGCTGACAGCATGGGGGGGGGGAGCGAGAACGTGGCTCTGCTCCCGCAGCAGGCTCCCCGCGCCTCTGCACGCGGCCAGTCAGGGGTTCTGCTGCTTGCACAGATCCACGAGGGCTGTGGGACTCGGGGAGCCACAAACAAACCTTGCCACAGAGCCAAGTCACAAAAACAGATTCCTGAATAACAAGGATATACGTGTGTGTGTGTGTGTGTGTGTGCGCGCGTGCGTGCGTGTGCACGTGCTGTTATTGGGACCTGAACTCAGGGCCTGGGCTCTATCCCTGAGCTTTATCCTCTCAGGGCTGGTGCTCTACCACTTGAGCCACACTTCCACTTATGGTTTTTGCTGGTTAACGGGAGCTAAGAGTCTAATGGACTTTCTTGCCTGCGCTGGAACTGAGGATTGCAGGGATGCGCCTCCAGCACGGGCGCTAGCAAGACCAGAATGAGGTCTGGTCTTGGTGCTCCTGGGATGCTGTTGTTCTGTGTCCCCGTGCGGGTGAGCAGGGCTTCGTAGCAGAACTGGTCATTCCGTTGCAGAGGCAACAGAGTCCCAAGACAGCTCTTCCATAAAGTGGAGGAGAGCCAGTAGCATTGCTCAGGTCAAGTGCAAAGCTGTGAGGACCCGGGAGGCCGCCGTGTACTCCCCAGCCTGATGAGATTACTGCTTGGGGGATACGAGCCTCAGAGCCCAAGGGGCAGAGGGCCCCGAGTCCTGACCTCCAAGAGCTGGAGGGGAAAGGCTGCTCCGGAAGGAAGGGAGGCAGGAACTCCCCCTCCTCAACTGCCTCCGGGAAGCCCTCTGCAGAGCAGATGGGCCACGCCCAGCTGGAGGCTCCCCCACTCAGTCCACCCCCACAAACCTTAATCTCTCCCCAAAAGACCCCCCCCACACACACACACCCTGGGACAGCCTATTCTAACCAAACACCCTTTTTAGCAGAAGAGGGCTGGGCTGTGCCTGTGAAGCACCAGCTATCTGGGCACCCTTTAACCCAAGCACGGTTAAAACCATCACACGGCCACCCCTTGTCTATTGAGCACACATCCAGGTTTCTTAACCCCTATTTACTCTCCAAGGTTCTAGTTCAACCTAGCCTGATGATGACTAACCTGTGTGTAACTGAAAACACAGAGAGCAGGTAAAGCCCTTGGGTGATTTTATTTTTCTTCTTCCCGGTGCTAGGGATTGATTCAGAGCCAAGGCTATACCTTGTTTTTTATTTTCGCCTCCCTAGTACGATTCCACGGTAGAGGTGATGAGCCGTGCATTTTGGTGAGTAAATGGATGTGCGGAAAGCGTGTCGGCCCGTGTTCAGGACACCGGTGAGTTCCAGAATGGCAGAGGCGAGGGAGGAGGCTGGTTACTAAACAAAGATGATCAGTGCTAAATAAGGTCTGTCTTCATGGACTCTCTTATGTCTCATGGGTGGGCTTTTCGGCCCAGGTGGCCTCAAATCACAGTCTTCGCAATCTCAGCCTCCTAAATAACCAGGATTACAGGCTTGAGCTATGGTACCTGACTTGGAAGTTATTTCTGATAATCATCACGTAACAGTTTAACACAGCCTTTTACATAGAGACAAACACATAATTACACACACAGACACAAACATAAACACACTCATGCCCATAAACACAAATACACAAGGATAACCAACATACTCAAACACACAAATACAAGATTCTTTCTTTCTTTCTTTCTTTCCTTCTTTCTTGTTTTGTTGGTGGTGAGGCTTGAACTCTGGGCCTGGGCGCTGTCCCTCAGCTCTTCAGCTCAAGGCCAGTGCTTTACCACTTGAGCCACAGCCCCACTTCCGGCCTTTTCTGTTTATGTGATGCTGAGGAATCGAACCCAGGACCTCATTTATGCAAGGCAAGCACTCTACCACTGAGCCACCTTCCCAGCCCAAGATACCCTATTTCAAACATAAGCATGCACACAATACACAAAGCCTTTGGATGACACAAAATCAATATGGTCAAAACACATAGGAGAAGCCTACAAAAAAAAGCAAGTCCTGGGCTGGGAACGTGGCTTAGTGGTAGAGTGCTTACCTAGCATGCATGGAGCCCTGGGTTCAATTCCTCAGTGCCACATATACAAAAAAAAAGCCAGAAGTGGTGCAGTTGCTCAAGTGGTAGAGCGCTAGCCTTGAGCACAGAGAGGCTCAAGGACAGTGCCCAGACCCTAGGACTGGCAACAACACACACACACACACACACACACACACGCGTGCACACACACACACACACACACACACACGTCCTTCAGCAAGGTTCTTCTTTACTTCCAACTGGTGAGATGCTAAGAAGGAAGGAAAGGAGCTGAGGCCCAGCAGCTTCTCTGGGTGAACGTCCACATGACAAGCGCATGACCCAGTCTCCAGGCACCTCACTCAGGGGCAGTGCTGGGGGCCTTCATAAAGCACACACGCAGAGCCGGGCGCCAGGGGCTCACGCCTGTCATCCTAGCCACTCAGGAGGCTGAGATCTGAGGATCGGCGCGGTTCAAAGCCAGCTGGGGCAGGAAAGTCCGTGAGACTCTTATCGACCACTAACCACCAGAAAACCGGAAGTGGTACTGAAGCTCTAGTGGTAGAGCGCTGGCCTTGAGCTGAAGAGCTGAGGGACAGCGCCCAGGCCCAGAGTTCAAGCCCCACGGCTAAATACATAATGATAAAACACACATGCAAAGCATTCAGCCGCTGGGTGAAAGCAACAGTCAAAAGGCACTGAAGATAGCTGGGAAGGTGTCCAGAGAAGGCAAGAACAAGAGGCTGTGGGGGGGTTAGGGGAAGATGTCAGAGGCCTGAACACCAAAGGCCAATGGGAAGGAAGGAAGAAGGAAGGAAGGAAGGAAGGAAGGAAGGAAGGGAGGGAGGGAGGGAGGGAGGGATATTTGCACATGTTGAAGCAGTGGGAGGAACAAGTGCAGTAGGAGTGGTGCTCCTGTGGAACAGCTAGCGGCAATTGGAGCCCCCCCACTGCCTACCTATCCCCCCCCCATGGCTGGGGGGGGGGGCAGCTAGATGCTGGGAACTCTGGGTGGGCGGACTCCTGCTGAGAGACTGTCTTCATTGGGGGAGGTTCTGCATCTGCAGGCTTCCCCCTCATACTGGTCCCTGGACAGAACCCCCTACCCCCCCTACCACCCACCCCCCCAGCTTGCAGGGGCAGCTGCACCCTCTCAGGCCCCCGCCTTCCTCTTCCTGCTCTCTCCGGGGCCACCTCTGACCCCCAGGCCTTTCTGCAGCCCTCCTCAGGTGGGGTCCAGGGGAGCCCTGTGCAATGTGACAATGAAGACAGTGGCAGGGCAGATGCCAGGGCAGGGCTGGGGGCGGGGTGACAGGGCTGGGGAGGGGCAGGGCTGGGGGGGCAGGGCTGGGGGCGGGGTGACAGGGCTGGGGGGGCAGGGCTGGGGGCGGGGTGACAGGGCTGGGGGGGCAGGGCTGGGGGCGGGGTGACAGGGCTGGGGGGGCAGGGCTGGGGGCGGGGTGACAGGGCTGGGGAGGGGCAGGGCTGGGGGCGGGGTGATAGGGCTGGGGGGGCAGGGCTGGGGGCGGGGTGACAGGGCTGGAGGGGCAGGGCTGGAGGGGCAGGGCTGGGGGCGGGGTGACAGGGCTGGGGGGGCAGGGCTGGGGGCGGGGTGACAGGGCTGGGAAGGGGCAGGGCTGGGGGCGGGTGACAGGGCTGGGGGGGCAGGGCTGGGGGCGGGGTGACAGGGCTGGGGGGGCAGGGCTGGGGGCGGGGTGACAGGGCTGGGGGGGCAGGGCTGGGGGCGGGGTGACAGGGCTGGGGGGCAGGGCTGGGGGCGGGTGACAGGGCTAGGGGGGCAGGGCTGGGGGCGGGTGACAGGGCTGGGGAGGGGCAGGGCTGGGGGCGGGGTGACAGGGCTGGGGGCGGGGTGACAGGGCTGGGGGGGGCAGGGCTGGGGGCGGGGTGACAGGGCTGGGGAGGGGCAGGGCTGGGGGCGGGGTGACAGGGCTGGGGGGGACAGGGCTGGAGGGGCAGGGCTGGGGGCGGGGTGACAGGGCTGAGGGGGGCAGGGCTGGGGGCGGGGGTGACAGGGCTGGGGGGGCAGGGCTGGGGGGGGCAGGGCTGGGGGCGGGGTGACAGGGCTGGGGAGGGGCAGGGCTGGGGGGGCAGGGCTGGGGGCGGGGTGACAGGGCTGGGGGGGCAGGGCTGGGGGCGGGGTGACAGGGCTGGGGGGGACAGGGCTGGGGGGGCAGGGCTGGGGGCGGGGTGACAGGGCTAGGGGGGCAGGGCTGGGGGCGGGTGACAGGGCTGGGGAGGGGCAGGGCTGGGGGCGGGGTGACAGGGCTGGGGAGGGGCAGGGCTGGGGGGGCAGGGCTGGGGGGGCAGGGCTGGGGGGGCAGGGCTGGGGGCAGGTGACAGGGCTGGAGGTGACAGGGGTGGGGGCGGGGTGACAGGGCTGGGGAGGGGCAGGGCTGGGGGTGGGGTGACAGGGCTGGGGGGGCAGGGCTGGGGGCGGGGTGACAGGGCTGGGGGGGACAGGGCTGGGGGGGCAGGGCTGGGGGCGGGGTGACAGGGCTAGGGGGGCAGGGCTGGGGGCGGGTGACAGGGCTGGGGAGGGGCAGGGCTGGGGGCGGGGTGACAGGGCTGGGGAGGGGCAGGGCTGGGGGGGCAGGGCTGGGGGCGGGTGACAGGGCTGGGGGGGCAGGGCTGGGGGCGGGGTGACAGGGCTGGGGAGGGGCAGGGCTGGGGGCGGGGTGACAGGGCTGGGGGCGGGGTGACAGGGCTGGGGGGGGCAGGGCTGGGGGCGGGGTGACAGGGCTGGGGAGGGGCAGGGCTGGGGGCGGGGTGACAGGGCTGGGGGGGACAGGGCTGGAGGGGCAGGGCTGGGGGCGGGGTGACAGGGCTGAGGGGGGCAGGGCTGGGGGCGGGGTGACAGGGCTGGGGGGCAGGGCTGGGGGGGCAGGGCTGGGGGCGGGGTGACAGGGCTGGGGAGGGGCAGGGCTGGGGGGGCAGGGCTGGGGGCGGGGTGACAGGGCTGGGGGGGCAGGGCTGGGGGCGGGGTGACAGGGCTGGGGAGGGGCAGGGCTGGGGGGGCAGGGCTGGGGGCAGGTGACAGGGCTGGAGGTGACAGGGGTGGGGGCGGGGTGACAGGGCTGGGGAGGGGCAGGGCTGGGGGTGGGGTGACAGGGCTGGGGGGGGCAGGGCTGGGGGCGGGGGTGACAGGGCTGGGGGCGGGCAGGGCTGGGGGCGGGGTGACAGGGCTGGGGAGGGGCAGGGCTGGGGGGGGCAGGGCTGGGGGCGGGGTGACAGGGCTGGGGGGGCAGGGCTGGGGGCGGGGGTGACAGGGCTGGGGAGGGGCAGGGCTGGGGGGGCAGGGCTGGGGGCGGGGTGACAGGGCTGGAGGCGGGGTGACAGGGCTGGAGGTGACAGGGGTGGGGGCGGGGTGACAGGGCTGGAGGTGACAGGGGTGGGGGGGCAGGGCTGGGGGCAGGGTGACAGGGCTGGGGGGGCAGGGCTGGGGGGCTCTTTTTTTTTTTAATTTTTTTTTTGTGGAGTCCAGTCGTGGGGCCTGAACTCAGCCTGGGTGCTGTCCCTCAGCTTTTCAGCTCAAGGCTAGCACTCTACCGCTTGAGCCACAGCGCCACTTCCGGCTTTTTTCTTTTTGCTTATGTGGTGCTGAGGAATCGAACCCAGGGCCTCATGCATGCAAGGCAAGCGCTCTACCACTGAGCCACCTTCCCAGTCCAAGTCTTTTTTTTTTTTTATGTTGATTTTTGGCTTTATGTCTGTACTGGGGCTTGAACGCATGTCTTGGGCACTGAGTTAGCCTTTTGTTTAGCCTTTTTTTTTTTTTTTTTTGGTCGGCCGTGGGGCTTGAACTCTGGGCCTGGGCGCTGTCCCTCAGCTCTTCAGCTCAAGGCGAGCGCTCTACCACTTGAGCCATAGCGCCACTTCCGGTTTTCTGGTGGTTTATTGGAGATAGGAGTCTCACCGTCTCTCCTGCCCGGGCTGGCTTTGAACCCCGATCCTCAGATCTCAGCCTCCTGAGTAGCTAGAATTACAGGCGTGAGCCACCAGCGCCCGGCTCTTGCTTAGCCTTTTTGATTGAGGCTGGCATTCTGTCAGTTGAGCCATGCTTCTCCTTCCAGCTTTTTGCTGCTTCATTGGAGGTAAGAGTCTGTCAGCTTTGTCTTCTGGGGCTGGCTTTGAACTGTGATCCTCAGATCTCAACCTCCTGAGTAGCTAGGATTACAGGTCTGAGCTATGTACACCTGCCTTGGGATATATTCTAAGGCTCTAAGGCACCGATGTGAGATCTTACACCTATTAGTTCTCTATGTTACCCAGTGGGGCACCCAACAATCACAGAACCATGAGTTTTGTGTCAGAGTTGGTGGGGGTCAAGCCCCAAGGCTGAGGTTTGCACAAGCAGTAGGGTGGGCTGAGGAGCTGGGGCAAGGTAACTGAAGGTTAGGAATGATGGTGTGATTGGTGGCCTCCGGCTCTTGTTGGGCACCCGCTTAGAGAATGGTGCATTGTGTGGTCTAGTGTGTTCGGGTGGCCTTTTGACCTGGCAGACATTTGCATGGGCCTAGCAGAGCGGTCAATGGCTTCTGAGTTCCTGAAAAACAGCTTAGGTAACTGCTACCCTCAGGAGCAAAGGTCAGTACCATTGTTACAACACTTGGGTTTTTTTTTTTTTGTCGGTCATGGGGCTTGAACTCTGGGCTTGGGCGCTGTCCCTCAGCTCTTCAGCTCAAGGCGAGCGCTCTACCACTTGAGCTACAGCGCCACTTCTGGTTTTCTGGTGGTTTATTGGAGATAGGAGTCTCACGGTCTCTCCTGTCCAGGCTGTCTTTGAACCGCGATCCTCAGATCGCAGCCTCTTGAGTAGCTAGGATTACAGGCATGAGCCACCAGCGCCCGGCAACACTTGGTTTTTTATTTCATGCTGGTTCTGAGTCTTGAACTCAAGGCTTATGTGCTGGCTCTGAGCTCTTTCGCTCCACTGGTGGCTTGGTGGTGGTAAATTGGAGTTAAATGGCTCACAGAGGGACTGAGAATGTGCCTTAGTGGTAGAGTGCTTGCCTAGCATGTAGGAGGCCCTGGGTTTGATTCCTCAGCATGACATAAGCAGAAAAAGCCAGAAGTAGTCTGTGGCTCAAGTGGTAGAGCGCCAGCCTTGAGAAAAAGCAGCTCAGGGACAGTGCCCAGGCTCTGAGTTCAAGCCCTAGGACTGGCACAACACACACACACACACACACACACACACACACACGTCTCAGATTTTCTTGACCAAGCTGGCTTTGAATCATGACCCTCCGAGCTCAGCCTCCTTAGTAGCTAGGATTACAGGCGCAAACCAATAGCACCTGGCTTTTGTTTTGCTTTCTCACTCTCAACAGGCACTCTACCACTTGAGCCATGCCACCCAACCCAGCTTTTTGCTGGTTACTTGGAGTCTATAGTAGAGTTTTCTATATGAGCTGGCTTTGATTCATGCTCCTCTAAATCATAGCCTCCTGAGTAACTTGAATTACAGGTATGAGCCACCAGCAGCCAGCTCAGGCTAACTCAGCCCAGCTGATTCTTAGAATTCTCCTTTTCTCAACTGTCTTTAGTATCCAGGTTTACCCAGTCCCCACCCACCCCTCCGCCGTAGCCACCCAACAAAGATTAGAGATTGGAACCATGTTTGATTTCTCTTGTGTTTCTGGCCAGAAAAGGCATGCCTGGTGACGTGGGGCAGAAACACACAGTTAGCTCGGGATCATCAGCTTGTGGTGCCTTAAATGCAAAATAAGCCTTAGAAGACCTGGTTTAGAAGGTGAGCAGGGCTAAACGGAAGCTTTTACTGCCTTCTTGTGGTCCTTTTGGGAATTGCCTGGTTCTAAGTTTCGCTCTTGCAATGTGAGAAGAGTTGAATTGTTAGAGTAGCATCTGTCTTGTGTTCAATGGAAGTGAGCTTTTGTCATCCTGCTCAAGGTCTGGATGAAAGCAGCCACAATGAACAGCATCCCTTGCCTCTGCTCTCAGTTGAAAAAAGTGGCTCCTGTTAAGTCAACTGTAGTGTGTACCAACTCTCTGCACTGGAGTCATGTTTCTTTAAAAGGAATTGTTCTCAGCTGGGCGCTGTCATCCTAGCTACTCAGTAGGTTAAGATCTGAGGATCTCGGTTTGAAACCAGCCTGGGAAGGAAAGCCCATCAGATTCCAATGAGTTACCAAAAAGCTGGAAGTGTGTGAGCCTTGAATGAAAAAGCTAAGTGAGATCTCAAAACCCTGAGTTCAAGCCTCAGGACCCACACATGCACGTGTACGCACGTGCACACACACACACATGAATAGTAGTTCTCAACTGGGGAGCTGTGGGGGAGAAAAAGAGCTAGAACATTTACAAACCTGGAGATATTTTTGGTTGTGATTGACATCTGAGAATAATGCATAGGACAGTGGCATGTTGGTGATAGGAAATCCTTCAGGGCTGCATGGTATGTGGGGGGGAGAGGGGGAAGGGGGGAACCTCCAGCTTGCTAGGCAAGTGCTCACCACTCAAGCTCAGTCCCTTGGCTTTAAGGTTGTTTTTTTCAAGTAGGGTCTTACTTTGGCAAGGGCAAATTGAGTTTCCAGAATACTTCACTCTCCCTCAGGGATCCAGCCATGAGCAGCTATTGAAACCCAAGTGAATTACGATGGAATAGAACGAACAATTTGCCTTCTGGGTTATAATGGTCACATTCCAAGTGCTCAGCAGCCATCTGTAGCTAGGAGACAGTGCCGAGGCAGAGCTTTTTGTTGTTGGTAGTGGTGGTGGTGTTCATAGAGCTTGAACTCAGGGCCCTGGGCGCTGTCCCTGAGCTCTTTTGCTCAAGGTGAGCACTCTTGAGCTACTTCTGGTTTTCTGAGTGGTTAATTGGAAATAAGAGTCTCACAGACTTTCCTGCCCATGCTGGCTTTGAACCACAATCCTCAGATCTCAGCTTCCTGAGTAGCTAGGATTACAGGTGTGAGCCACCGGCACCTGGCAAGAAATTTTCTTTCTTTCTTTCTTTCTTTTTTAGGTCCGGCCGTGGGGCCTGAACTCTGGGCCTAGGCGCTGTCCCTCAGCTCTTCAGCTCAAGGCTAGTGCTCTACCACTTGAGCCACAGTGCCACTTCCGGCTTTTTTCTTTTTGCTTATGTGGTGCTGAGGAATTGAACTCAGGGCCTCATGCAAGCAAGGCAAGCACTCTACCACTGAGCCACCTTCCCAGCCCTGGCAAGGAATTTTCTGTATTGATAAAAATGTTCTGTCAGCCAGATGCTGGTGGCTCATGCCTATAATCCTAGCTACTAGGGAGCCTGAGATCTGAGGATCTTGGTTCAAAGCCAGATCGGGCAGGAAAGTCTGTGAGACTCTTATCTCCAATAAACCACTCAGAGAACTGGAAGTGACACTGTGGCTCAAGTGGTAGAGCACTAGTCTTGAGCTGAAGAGCTGAGGGACAGTGCCCAGGCCCAGAGTTCAAGCCCCATGACCAACAAAAACAAAATACAGAAAATTCCATGGAACAGCATTGCTCCAAAAGGACTCTGCAGAAGAGTTAGAAATGGCACTGAGGACGTTCAGACAGGAGGGGACTTTGCGAGATACAACTTGACACCAACAAGGTAGGTAAACAGGCAGTATGAATGTATGTCATTGCACATTGGCAAACTAATTGACCTGTGCCACTTCGTTCCAAGAGCCCTAACTTAGAAACTCCCAAAAGGCAAGCAGTACCCACAGGACCCAGGCTTCACTGTTGTTAAACAACATGCTTCTCTCTCTCTCTCTCTGTCCATCTTGGCACTGTTCAGTTTGACTTGCGATACATGAGTCTCAGCCCAACAGGTGGCCACATGTCCACAGTGCTGACAGAGGAGTGTCTATGGCGGGCTAGCTTTCCCACCGCCCTGGGCTCCACATAGAGGAAGTAGCCATGCCTGACAATGAAGGGCAGACAGAAGAAGTGCAGGCACATGCGCAAGACTTGGAAGACCATGTACAGGTGACTCAGCTGCCTGAATTGTTCCTTCACGAGCCCCTGGATGAGCAGGACGATGGAGAAGTTGATGAGCTCGTAGGCAATGATCCATAACGTATAGATCAGCGGCCCCATACACTGGCTCGTGAGGATACCGTAGAGCAGGAAGCAGCTCACGAGGATGGTGATGAGGGCCAGGCAGATGTTGATGGTCTTCTTGTGGACAATGAGCCAGGTGACAAGCTCAGAGCTCGTGCTCAGGTAGAGGCTGTATTTGTCTTCATAGCCGATGTAGGTGGACTGGTTCAGCTCCATGATGAAGAACTGGATGGTGTTGAAGATCGAGAAGACAGCTGTCATGAGGGATATCATCCTGGCATTCATTTCCTACTCGTCTTCCTGGATTATCTCCTGCAAGGAAAATACAAAGTTGATGGAGAAATGTGACTGTCAGCCCCAGACAGTTCCCTTAGAACTGTCACCAGAGGAGGGCAGAGCAATGTGTGGACAGATGGAAGGCTGGGAGTCAGGGGACCATACCGCCACTGGTGGCAGGGATTTGGGGGCGTCGGAGTTCCCCTGGAGTAATGAGCAATGGAGTTCTGGGCTCCCCTCTGGGGAATTTGTGCCACCTCTAAATGTTCACCCTTTCTTTCTAAATCCTTGGGATTTAGAACGGTTCTGCTGCTGTCCTCTGGGGGGCGCCCTAGTCCTGTTTCAAGTCACAGACTAGGCCAGCAGTGTGGAACAGGGGGAAGTTTATGTGTACAAGACTTAACTGTATTCTCTGCCCAGAAAAAAGATACCTTTAAACAGCTGCCATTCTGCTGGGTGCTGGTGGCTCATGCCTGTAATCCTGGTTATTCAGGAGGCTGAGATCTGAAGATCATGGTTTAAAGCTAGCTGAATCTCAGGAAAGGCCCTGAGATTCTTATCTCCAATTAAGCATCAGAAAACCAGCAGTGGAGCTGTGACTCAAAGAGGCTCAGGGACAGTGCATGATGAGCTGCTGGCATCCAGCTTACAATTTATTTTTTACTTTGGGTGCTGGTCCAAGGGCTTGAACTCAGGGCCAAGATGCTGTCCCCCAGCTATTTTGCTCAAGGCCAGCACTCTGCTGCTTGAGCTACAGCTCTACTTCTGGATTTTGGTGTTTAATTGGAGATAAGAGTCTCACAGATTTTCCTGCCTGGCCTGGCTTCAAATCTCAATCATCAGCTCTCAGCCTCCTGAGTAGCTAAGATTACAGGCATAAGTTACTGGTGCCCAGCTGTTTTTACAATAATTTGCAGCTATTTTCCTAGGGAGCTGATCCATGGAGTTCATCTTGTCAGAAGTTGCTCAGTTACTCTTCAATTTTCCATAACTCACTGACAATATTTTGTTGTTGTTGGTGGTGGTTGTGGGGCTTGAACTTAAGGCCTGGGTACTTGAGCCTCTCTGTGCTCAAGACTAGTGCTCTGCCACTTGAGCCACAGCACCACTTCTGGTTTTTGAGTGGTTAATTGGAGATAAAGAATCTCATCGGGACTTTCCTGCCCTGGCTGGCTTTGAACCTCCATCCTCAGATCTCAGCCTCCTGAGTAGCTAGGATTACATGTGTGAGCCAACTGTGCCTGGCTGGCTACACTTTTTTTCTTTAAGAAAAGCATTCAAGATGTACACTTTACCTGACATGTAACTATGACCCCTCTGTACATCACTTTTATAATAATTTAAAATTTTTTTAAATACTCAAGACATGTACATTTACATGCAATTTAAAACATAGATTAGGAGCGGGAAGAAGAGGGGGAAAGCCACAGGGAGAGAAATTGGCTGATTTATCTATTAACATCTTTTTTTTTTTTTAAATTCAAAAGAAAACAGACTAGGCATCAGTAATCAGCGACCCCTGGTGGCTATAATGCATTGGTACATCGTGACTTTTCTGCAATGTTAGCTTCTAGGCCACATTAAAATCAAACCAACCTTCCAAGGCATGTCAAATCCTATCGCTTTAGCAAAGCCATTTGTGATTACTGCAGTCCATGCGACTGCATTCCTTTCCACACATTAACAAAATTCCTGGGACTTGAATTCAGGGCCTCACACTTGGTTGAGAATTTTCACTTAAGATTGGTACTCTTAACTACTGGAGCTACACCTCTACCGTCTTGATTTTTGTTTTTTTGGTGTTATTTTTTTCCCCCTTTGGTAGTCAATTGGAAATAAAGCCTCATGGACTTTTCTGCTTGGGCTGGCCTCAAACGGTGATCCTCAGATCTCAGCCTCCTGACTGGCTAGGATTACAAGCGTAAGCCCTGATGCTCAGTTCATCCTCTTCATTTGGATCCACCAGGAGGTATGGACCAGAAAAAGAAGACAGACCTGGAGGAGGGCTTGTTCAAAACCAGTGCCCTTGGACTAAGTCTCAGGGTGGAGTGGGATGGCCCATGAAAGGAAGCAGAGTGGAGACCACAGCCTGGGCCTGGGTGTGTGGGGGGGGGGGGGGGAGGGGTGGGAGGGAGGCTGACATTTATTATAAGTGATGGACGAAGCTTATAATCTTCGATTTCCGTCGTGGAGATTCAGCACTCGCCACTGACATGCGTCTGTTGTAGCAGATGATGTTGCCCTGCTTTTGACTTTTGTAGATGACTCTCATGTAGTTGAAGACGAAGAACATCCAGAAGCCGTGCAAGAAGGTCCGGCATACCAGGCCGCTCCAGCGCACGAATCTGACCTCCTCTATGCTGAAGTCATTGATGAGGATCTGGATGGTCAAGTTGACCGTCTCATAGATAAAGATCCATGCGATGTAGATTACCAGGCCCCTGTAGATCTGGGCGTACACAGAGTACAGGAGGAGGAAGCTGATGATCATGGTGATGAAACACTGGAAAATAATGATTCTAAAACTCCAACAGATGATGAAGTGACTTAGCATGTTCCTCAGGCCCCTGTGGTCCTGGGGGCTAATCGCCGTGCAGTTGCCATCCTCGAGGTGCTTCTGCTCAAAGATGAGGTACAAGTGGGTGACTATGATGGAGAAGACTCCTGACAGCATGGTCCCCATCTTGGCAGTCATCCCACACCAGCGCTTCTGCTTCATGTCCACACCTATGGAGATAAAGCACAGGAGCCCGGCTCCAGGAGCTGCCCAGGCTGGCAATCCAGGCCTGCTCTCTGTTTCCCCTCCCTGATCCACCAGGGAGGGCAGGGAAGAACGGCCTAGTTGAAATTGGCTGTAGTGCGGAGGGGGATTTCTGGAGCTGGGAGCTGATAAAGGAAAGCACTTGGTTCTTAACCCTAGAAGTGCCTGGGCCCCAGGCCCCTCCCTCCCTTCTTCCCTGGACCAATCAGATATTCTCTGGGCGGGACCCAGGCAGCAGGGTTCTAAGAGCCTCAGAGGAATTTTCATAGGCAGCCAGTCCCATGTTAGAAAACACAAGGTTATATAACAAGGTGGTCTAAATTCTCTCTGATCTCTCCAGATATAGCTCCCATGACCACTTCTGTCCTCATGGTGAAATTGGCTAACCCTAGGGCAGCAGGGTTATGATGTAAACAGAGGGCACTTGACTGGCTTTCCAAGTCACTCCTCTGCTGCCTATCAAAACTTATGAATTGGGCTGGCAAGGTGGCTCATCAGTAGAGCGCTTGCCTTGCATGCATGAGGCTCTGGGTTCGATTCCTCAGCACTACATAAGCAGAAAAAGCTGGAAGTGGCGCTATGGCTCAAGTGGTAGAGCGCTTGCCTTGAGCTGAAGAACTGAGGGACAGCTCTCAGCCCAGAGTTCAAGCCCCATGACCGACAAAACAAAACAAAAAAAAACAACTTATGAATTAATGGGTGCTGGTGGCTCACACTTGTAAACCTCAGGAGGCTGAGAGTTGGAGGATCGTGTTTTGAAGCCAGTCTGGGCAGAAAAGTCTAAGAAAGTCTTCCATTAACAAGGAAAATGCCAGACTGGAGGTATGGCTCCAATAGTAAGAGTGTTATCCCAGCAAATGCTAAACTCTGAGTTCCCAATACCAGAGAAAGGGGGGTGGGGGGGGGGAGTGGGCTGGGCTGTGAAAATATTAGTAAGACTTTTTATTTATTTATTATTACTTTTATTATTTATAGCAGTACAACAGAAGTCAGGCACACTGATCAAGTATTCTTTGTGTGTGTGTGTGTGTGTGTGTGTGTGTGTGTGTGTGTGTGTGTGTGTGTGTCAGTCCTAGGGTTTGAACTCAGGGCCTGGGTACTGTCCATAAGATTTTTTGCTGAAGGCTAGTGCTCTACTACTTGAGCCACAACTCCAGTTCTGGCTTTTTGATGGTTAATTGGAGGTAAGACTCTCACAGACTTTCATGCCTAGGCTACTTTGAAATGTGAAATGTGATCATCAGATCTAAGCCTTCTGAGTAGCTAGGGTTATGAAGTGAACCTCCAGAGCCTGGCTTATTAGTCAAGTCCTCTATCATACATCTACATCCCCAGCCAGATGACTGTGGATAGTTCTTTACTCTGGATGTCTTACAAATTTCCCTTCTTTCCTTCCTTCCTTCTAGTATTTGAACTCAGGGCCTTGCACTTACTAGGCAGGTGCTCTACCACTTGGACCACACCTTCAACACTTTGCAACTTTGCAAATCAACACTTCCTGCTTTACCAACAGAATCTCCATCTTTGGCTCTTAGAGCACAGATTTCCCAAAACTCTCCTCTGGGGGAGAAAATGGGTAATCCTCTTCAACCTAGAGAAAATGCCTGGCATGCTTTGGTGGTGAGTCAGCCTGCAAAAAAACAGCCCGACAGAGAATGAGGTAATTCTGACAGTAAATCTCACAGTTGGGTACAAAGTCCACACAGTCTGCTGGCCACTCAGCGTCCCAGGGTGCCTGCATTCTGTGTGTGTGTGTGTGTGTGTGTGTGTGTGTGTGTGTGTGTGTGTGTGTGTGTGTGTGTGCGCGCGCGCGTGCTGGCCTTCAGTGTCACAGCTGTCTGCCACAGCCCCTCACACCAACACCCCAACCAGGAGTATATCCCCAAGCTCTCCCTCTCCTTGTCTCTTTCACAGGAAGTGCACATTTCCCAGACATGCTCAGCAGTCTTCCTATCATAGCCCATTGGCCAGCACTAGGTCACATGACCAACCATAGTCAGGGGGAGGCTGGGAAAGCAAGTTTCTGGCAAAGCAGAATGGGATTATCCACTTATGCCCAGACTGGCAACACAGTTGCTCTACCCCACTGAAAAAGGAGGTCCTTAACAAGGAATATGCATGAGATGACTCAAAAGCTACTTGTGCTGCACCCATGAGTTAACCTAAAGCAGGATGCCAGCTGGGCACCCAGCCCTTGGCATCCGTGTCCTTTGATCTGAGCCCTTTTCTCCTACAGGTGCTCTGCACACCTCCAGGAAAGACAGGATTTACCTGTGGTAAAAGGCAAATTGTCCTTTAGGCAGGCAATGCTTACTTTTTTTCTTTTCTCTCTCTTTTTTTTT
This sequence comes from Dipodomys spectabilis, assembly GCF_019054845.1. Lineage (NCBI taxonomy): Eukaryota > Metazoa > Chordata > Mammalia > Rodentia > Heteromyidae > Dipodomys > Dipodomys spectabilis. Next base: position 1,882,610 of record NW_024870762.1, on the reverse strand, counting down.
GGTTTGTCGCGGGTCTTGAACTCTGGGCTTGGGTGTTATCCCTGAGCTCTTCAGCTTAAGGCAAGGGCTCTACCATTTGAGCCACAGCACCACTTCCAGGTTTCTGGTGGTTCATTGGAGATAAGAGACTCATGGACTTTCCTGCCCAGGCTGGCTTTGAACCGTGATCCTCAGATCTCAGCCTCCTGAGTAGGTAGGACTACAGGCGTGAGCCATTGGCGCCCAGTTTTCTTTCTCTTTTTATGCAGGTACTGGGGCTTGAACTCAGGGTCTTAAGCTTTTACTTTCACTCAATGCTGGTGTTCTACCACTTTTTTTTTTTTTTCTAATTGGAGATAAGAGTCTCACAGATTTTTCTGCCCTGGCTGTTTCAAATTGTGATCCTCAGTTCCAGTTTTCTGGTGGATAATTGGAGATAAGAGTCTCATGGACTTTCCTGCACCTGGCTGGCTTCGAACAACAATAATCAGATCTCAGCATCTTGAGTAGCACTGTTATTATTATTTTTTCTTTTGCCAGTCCCGGGTCTTGAACTCAGAGGGCGCTGTCCCTGAGCCTCTTTGTGCTCAAGGCTAGCACTCTACCACTTGAGCCACAGTGCCACTTCTGGCTTTTTCTGAGTAGTTTATTGGTGCTAAGCTTTTCATAGACTTTCCTGCCCAGCCTGGCTTCCAACCACACTCCCTCAGATCTCAGCAGTGCCCAGCACACTGTTACTTTTATCTCAACAAATACAACTGCCTCCGGTCTGCTGCCTATATAAGCATGTGAAAAATCTCTCCTATCTCCACCTCTCCTTTGACCCTAAGTTTCTCTCCAGCTTATCTTCAGCCTTTTCTGTGTTAAGTCAAACCAAGCAACAGATCCGATTGTTGGCCCATTGAAGCAGAAAAGCCATTCCTTATAGATGATGAAGGCCGCAGAATCACGTGTATCTATTAACCAGTGCGAAGCCCCATGAACAATCGCGGTGCCTTGGTGGCCCGTGACAGTGATCACATCGTTAGGTCACGAGCCTGTCGGCCTCTGCTTATTTGGGGCGGGGCCATTTGGGCTGATGCCAGCCGGACTGGCTGGTGTGTCTGTTGTCAACTGTTGGCTGGCCGGGGAGCTCTGTTGGTTTTGGCTGAGTTCATTCCTACGTCAGAGCCTCAGCTGGCTCTTGGCTAATTTCCGATGGCCTCAGCTGGGATACTGGGAGGTTTGGCCAGGGTCCACATGTCTCTCATTGTGCAGCAGGCCAGTCTAGACATGCGCTAATAGCAATCACACAAGCCCAGTTACACGACTGCTTTTCAGGCGTCTGCGTGTGAAATGGTTACTAAAATCTCATTGACCCATACAATCAATCTCACGGAATCCTAGAGTCAGCAGAGGATGAGCCGACACGATAAGGCCCAGGAGGGTAAGAATCAACCCCACCCTGTACCCAGTCTACCCCGCCAAGACTAGAAGCTTCTCTCCATAGTCATGGCTCAGTGCCCAGCTGGATCCCTGAAGACCCCACAAAGCCACTGGTGAGCATTTGACTCTTGTCGTTATGCTGCAAGTCCTTCTGGCCAGCCTCTTGCTGCCCGGGCTGCCTCAATGGCTCTCCCAGCCCGGGGCTGCGGCCATGCCTGGCACTGCCCGCCCACAGATCCAAGATTCTTTTTTTTTTGTCCATGGTGGGGCTTGAACTCTGGGCCTGGGCACTGTCCCTGAGCTCTTCAGCTCAAGGCTAGTGCTCTCCCACTTGAACCACAGTGCCACTTCCAGTTTTCTGGTGGTTTATTGGAGATAAGAGTCTCACTGATTTTCCTTGCCTAGGCTAGCTTTGACCACCATCCTTAGATCTCAGCCTCATGAGTAGCTAGGATTACAGGCGTGAGCCGCCCCCGGCTCTCAAGATTCTTATCTGCTTTGTCATCTCCGCAACATGAGCGCCTCCTGCCTCAAAATTGAGAGTGGAGCATTTTATTAGCACACCCTGATGGCACAGTTGTTGCCTTAGCTCTCAAGGAAGCCTGGAGAGGGAGAAGCTGGCTCTGGCAGATACCATACTGGGAGGCGGGCTCTGGCCTCATGGAACTTCCACAGCTTGGGAAACTGTCTGGGGATGATGACGTCTGCAATCACGGCCTTGCACTGGCTAGGCCGCATCACCTGAGCACCTCTAACCCTCTTTGCTGTGATTAGTTTTGAAATAGAGTCTCTCACTTTCGCCCAAGCTAACGTGGATCATGATCCTCTTGTTTATGTTTCCTGCCAGGTACGTACCACTGAGCTCAGCTATTAGTTCAGATGGGGTCCCACGGACTTTTTATCTGGATTGGCCCCACACCAAGCCTTCTGAATAGCTAGGGTCACAGGTGTGAGCCGTTGCACCTGGCTGACAATGATGCTCAGTGGTACATTAATGACCAAGCATGCGCGAAGCCATGGACTGAATCCCCAGTACTATGCAAACAAGAAACCAAACAAGAAAAGTGGAACAGAAGGAAAAAGAAGGCTGACTGAACACTTGGAAATGAAACCCTCAGAAATGGGAATGAAGACATGTTTTCATCATGGAAGAGTACATTGCAGTGAAGATGAAACTGGAGAGATGGTGAGAGGAAAAAAAGCCAGTTGCAAGAGCATATGTATAGCGTGATGCTATTTATAACGTTTCCAAACACGGCAAGCATGTTGTTTATGGACACGCACATATGTGGGGAGTCAGCGACGTGCGGGAAAGCTGAACCTGTCACCCAGGCTCTAGCTTTCCAGCGGGGGAGGGGGGAGGAGGGAGACAGGAGACCCACAGAAGAGGGGAAAAGTGACTTTATTTGTATCTTAGGCCTCTTTCTTTTTCTCCTCTCCCTCCCTCCCTTCTCTTCCTCCCTCCTCACCTTCCTCCCTCCCTCCTCCCTCCCTCCTCACCTTCCTTCCTTTCTCCTTCCTTCCTTCCTCCTTCCTTCCTCTCTCTCTTTTTTAAACTAATTCATTTGAGCAAACTTTTTTTGTTGTTGTTGGTCATAGGGCCTGAACTCTGGGCCTGGGCGCTGTCCCTCAGCTCTTCAGCTCAAGGCTAATGCCCTACCACTTGAGCCACAGTGCCACTTCTGGCTTTTTCTGCTTATGTAGTGCTGAAGAATCAAACCCAGGGCCTCATGTATGCAAGGCAAGCATCCTACCACTGAGCCACCTTCCCAGCCCCCGAGAAAACTTTTTTGATTAGCTTACATTAGTTACATAGGAGGGGATTTCACTATTCTATTTGCATACATGTTTATAATCTTCTAATCAATATCACTCCTATCATTCTGTCAGCCTCCTTCTTTTTTGTTTTTTTGGGTCCGGTCATGGGGCCTGAACTCTGGGCCTGGGTGCTGTCCCTCAGCTCTTCAGCTCAAGGCTAGCACTCTACCACTTGAGCCACAGGGCCACTTCCAGCTTTTTTCTTTTTGCTTATGTGGTGCTGAGGAATCGAACCCAGAGCCTCAGGCATGCAAGGCAAGCACTCTACCACTGACCCACCTTCCCAGCCCCTGTCAGCCTCCTTCTTAATCTTCTCTTACACATTATTTTTTCTTTAATATTTACTACAGGGCTGGGCAAACTATCACTCATGGGCAAAATCTGGTGTGCTATTTTTATATGGCCTCTGAACTTAATTTTTTTTCTTTTTCTTTTTTTTTTTGCCAGTCCTGGGGCTTGATCTCAGGGCCTGGGCGCTGTCCCTGAGCTTCTTTTGCTCAAAGCTAGCACTCTACCACTTAAGCCACAGTGGCACTTCCGGCTTTTTCTGCTTATACTGAGGAATGTAACCTAGGGCTTCACGCATGATAGGCAAGCACTCTACCACTAAGCCACATTCCCAGCCCAGTTTTTACTTTCTTAAATTTTTTTTCTTTGTGCTGGCCCTGTGGCTTGAACCCAGGGCCTGGGTGCTGTTCCTTAGCTTTTTTGCTCAGGCTAGCACTCTACCACTTGAGTCACAGCTCTATTTCCATTTTTTGGTGGTTAATTGGAGATAAGAGTCTCACTAACACAAAGGAGGAGGCTGCAATGCTTGATAAGAAATGTACTCACTATCTTGCCCATGTAATTGTAACCCCTCTGTACAGTATGTTCACAATAAAAAAAAAAAAAAAAAAGAGTCTCACTAACTTTTCTACCTGGGCTAGCTCTGAACTGTGATCCTCAGATTTCAACCTCTTGAGTAACTAGGATTATATGTATGAGCCACTGGTGCATAGCAGTTATTTATTAGTTTATTCATTTATTGAGATGGAAGTTTCTGTTTTGAAAGACCAGGCTACTGGGTCCAATCCCTAAGTTTCACAATTAGTAATGTATTAGTGTGCATGCATGTGTGTTTATGTGTATGGATATATATATATATTTTTTTTTATTTTTATTTTTTGGATCTAGCACCCACATGAGAGAGAAGACACTCAATTTTTGTCCTTCCCGCTCTGGCTTCTTTCTGCTAACATGATGGTCTCCAGTTCCACAGGCTCCAGCAAGCCTAATTTAGCATGAGTAGGAGTACAGCAGAGGCACTCACTCACCCATGTGCACTGCAGCACTAGTCATATAGCCAAGCTATAGATAGCCCAGGGGCTGGGAAGGTGGCTCAGTGGTAGAGCGCTTGCCTTGCATGCCTGAGGCCCTGGGTTTGATTCCTCAGCACCACATAAGCAAAAAGAAAAAAGCCGGAAGTGGCGCTGTGGCTCAAGTGGTAGAGTGCTAGCTGAGCTGAAGAGCTGAGGGACAGCGCACAGGCCCAGAGTTCAGGCCCCATGACCGACCCCCCCCCCCAAAAAAAGAAATAGCCCAGATGGATCAAGAAAATGGGTGCATATACACAGTGGAGTGCCATTCACCCAAAATCACAATGATGGTGTCATTTTAAGGGTAATGGATAGACCTGGAGAGCACCAAGTTTATAATCTTTTTTTTCTTCTTTTTTTTTGGGGGGACCGGTCGTGGGCCCTGAACTCTGGGCCTGGGTGCTGTCCCTCAGCTCTTCAGCTCAAGGCTAGCGCTCTACCGCTTGAGCCACAGCACCACTTCCGGCTTTTTTCTTTTTGCTTATGTGGTGCTGAGGAATCGAACCCAGGGCCTCAGGCATGCAAGGCAAGCGCTTTACCACTGAGCCACCTTCCCAGCCCTCTTTTTTTTCTTCTTAAATCATGGGGCTTGAACTCGGCCTAGGCATTGTCCCTTAGCTCTTCAGCTTAAAGCGAGCACTCTACCACTTGCTACAATTCCACTTCTGGTTTTCTAGAGGTAAGAGTCTTATGGACTTTCCTGCCTGGGCTGGCTTTGAACTGTGGTCCTCAGATCTCAACCCCCTAAGTAGCTAGGATTACAGGCATGAGCCACTGGCACTTGGCCAAGTTTGTAATCTTTAATGGTAAAACATAGTTTGAGTTTACACACACAGTGATTTATGTAATTGCTTTCTCAGGTTTACACCTCGTACTGTTTTTGTTTCCAGTTTTGCTATGTAGCCCAGGTTGGCCTCAAAGGTACAGTCCTCCTATCGCAGACTTTTTTTTTGGCCAGCACTGGGGCTTGAACTCAGGGCCTAGGCACTGTCCTTGAGCCCCAGTGCCACTTCTGGTTTTTTAGTGGTTAATTGGAGATAAGAGTCTTATGGGGGTTTTTCTGCCTGGGCTGGCTTTGAACTGTGGTCCTCAGATCTCAGCCTCCTGAGCAGCTAGGATTATAGGCATAAGCCACAGCACCTGGTTTAAGGGACAGTTTTTATTTATTTATTTATTTTTAGTTTTTGCCAGTCTTGGGCTTGAACTCAGGGCTTGAGCACTGTCCCTGAGCTTCTTTGCTCAAGGCTGGCACTCTACCACTTGAGCCACAGTGCCACTTCTGGCTTTTTCTGTTTATATGGTACATAGGAATGAAACCCAGGGTTTATGCATGTTAGGCAAGCACTTTATCACTAAGCCACCTTCCCAGCCAGGGACAAGTTTTAAATCCTCCTTGGCTGCTGTGGGGGACATAAGAGTGGAAGCTGAGAGGGAATAGTTGGTTTAGGTTAGGGAGATTATAATCTTGATGGTGATTAGAAAGGCTCAACACTCTTGGCTTCCCTACCAAGTATTATTTTAAAAGTTATCATTAAGCTGGGCACTGGTGGCTCATGCCTGTAATCCTAGCTACTCAGGAGGTTGAGATATGAGGATCATAATTCAAAGCCAGCCCAGGCAGGAAAGTCTGTGAGACTCTTCTCTCCAATGAACCACCAAAAATCTGGAAGTGGCGCTGTGGCTCAAGTGGTAGTAGTGCTTGCCTTGAACTGAAGAGCTGAAAGACAGCACCCAGGCTGTCTTTCACAAGCCCCACAACTGACCAAAAAAAAAAAAAGTTATCAGGCAGGTGCTGATGGCGCATGCCTATAATCGTAGCAACTCACAAGGCTGAGATCTGAGGATCATGGTTTGAAGCCAACCTGGCAGGAAAGTCTGTGAGACTCTTACCACCAATAAACTACCAAAAAGCTGGAAGTGGAGGTGTGGGTCAAGTAGTAGAGCACTAGCCTTGAGCAGAAAAGCTCAGGCTTTGAGGTCAAGCCCCAGCTGATGACAAATAAGACTTCTTTTTTTTTTTTTTTTTGTTTAATCATAGATGAAAAACTGGTTTGAATGTAGAAAATAGAGAGGGGAACTAATAGAGCTTGTCTGGGTTGAGGATTGTTAACCAAATCGCCTGGGAACTTGTGTTATTTAACATTTCATAAATGACTTTTAAAAAGGATACTTTGAGACTCTTCTAGGTACACAAATTAGACTTTCCTTTTCAGTTAGGGAAATGTCAAGTCAATAGGGAGTATCTTCTGGAACATTTCTAACTCCATGTAGTGAGCTGGAAAGTGGGAGGTGTCTCGCCACGTGCCAAATAGTGCCTCTCACACAAGGAAGGGCAATTCCAATGAGAGATTGAAGATAATGAACTCTGAATGGCCAGCTGCTTCCAAGGAAAGGGATCTAGAAATCAAGACACCAACTCTCCTAAAGTAGAAAAGTGCTGGTGGCCTTGAGCAAAAGAAGCTCAGGGACAGTGACCAGGCCCTGAGTTCAAGCCATAGAACTGGAAAAAAAAAGAAAATAGAAGCTGGACATGGAGATGTGGCTCAAGTGGTAGAGTGCCAGCCTGGTGCAAAACAGTGAACAAGAGCATGAGGTCCCAAGCTCAAGCCCCAATTATAGACACAAATACATAAAGGTAAAAAAGTTCTAGAAATGGGGGTATGGCACAAGTAGTAGAGTACCTGCCTAGCTAACACAAGGTCCTGAATTAAAAACTCAGTACTACCAAAAGACAAGATAAAAGAAGTAGGCCAGGTGCTGGTGGCTCACACCTGTAATCCTAGCTACTCAGGAGACTGAGATCTGAGGGTTGGGGTTTAAGCCAGCCCTGGCAGGAAAGTCTATGAGACTCTTATCTCCAGAAAACCAGAAGTGGTGCTGTGGCTCAAGTGGTAGAACACTTGCCTTGAGCTGAAAGAGCTCATGGTGAGTGGAAAGAGCCCAGGCTCAGAGTTCAAGCCCTATGACAGACAAAAAAATAAAAATAAAAAAGAAAGAAAGAAAAGCAAGAAAAAGAAAAGAAAAGATTGAAAGTTAGGCGCTAGTGGCTCAAGCCTATAATCCTAGCTACGTAGGAGGCTGAGATCTGAGGATTGTGGTTCAAAGCCAACCCAGGAAAGGAAAGGCCCAAGACTCTGTTCTCCAATTAACCACCAGAAAACTGGAAGTGGAGTTGTGGCTCAGAATGGTAGAATGCTAGCCTTGATGGACAGTGCCTAGGCCCTGAGTTCAAGCCCCACGACTGGGAAAAAGAAAATAAAAAGAATCATTAACTGGGTTGGGAAGGTGGCTCAGTGGTAAAGCGCTTGCCTTGCATGCTTGAGGCCCTGAGTTCGATTCCTCAGCACCCATGAGAAAAAAAAAGCCGGAAGTGGCGCTGTGGCTCAAGTGGTAGAGTGCTAGCCTTGAGCTGAAGAGCTGAGGGGCAGTGCCCAGGCTCAGAGTTCAGGCCCAAGACCGGACCTCCAAAACAAAACAAAACAAAACAAAAAGAATCATTAACTAACAGGGCTCCTTAAGTATTCTCCAACATGTAGAAAGACATGGGATAGCAGTGAATAGAGTGGGCTTCCAGGGCAATCAGCCACATGCTACAGTCTTTAGATGACACAAAATGACTCTGAACTAGCAAATATTCCTCCTTCAATCATCATGGAATACAACCACAAACACTAAAAAACAAAAAGTAGAATCACTAACAAGACAAAGGGTTTAAAATGCTAACATTAGGTTTCATTCTGAGTAAAAGCTCAATTGAAAAAAAATCAAAGGTGAATGATAAAGAAAATTAAGGACATGGGTTCCTACGGCTTTAATCTTTGTAGCTGATGTTATACAGATACTCTATGTCCTCAAGAGAAATGGCACTTGGTAATTTCAACTGGATGGATAAAATAAGAACATTTCCCTAAGAGCAACCTGTCAAGTGCTTAGCTTCCTGTAGTCAAAACTAAGAGTCGAGATTGAAATTGGGGTTACATCATTTCAATTTCACCTGCAACCCAAATCATGTAATAGTGTTCAGTTATCAGAGAAGAGGAAGATTCTGATGAATCAACTGTTACTTGCCTGTTGAAACAGTCACCCTGGGCTGTATCAGTCTTCTTCCAAAAAAATTAAAATAATAATAATAATAAATTGGGGGCTTTAAGGGAAAGAAGGGGGCATGTCATAAACCAGTGTCATTGAGTTGGGAGATCTTAAAAATGGCCCACAACCATCACTGAGGGTTCTTACCTTTAAGTCAAAAGATTTATGTATGTACATAAGTATATTATGCTCTTTTTTTTCTTCTTAAAAAAATATATGTAGCTCAGAAATCTCATCCCCCTCAAAGAAAACCATCTTTCCCCAGGTCTCTTTCCGTACCTGTTTCTTGCCTCCAGTGGGTACAACTTTCAGCCCCGCCTTCCTGCTCTCTTAGGCCCCGCCTCCTCGGTCCACCTGCATGCCCAGCCGCTGACGTAGCAGTTGGGCTTCAGAGGCCTGCAGGATTCTGGCTTCTGATTGGTCCATCCGTCTTGGGCCTGTGCAGAACACCAATGGCAATGGGGCTGGGCGGGGAGATGCCCACATCCAAGATGGCGTCCCCAAGAGCTGGGAGCGGGTGACCGGCGGCGGCGGCGGGGAAGCGGCCTGGGTCCGGCCCTCAGATTCCGGGGTCCTGGGGGTGGCATCCCGCGGGCACCTCCCCCCCGTGGCCCGCCTACCAGGACCTCCCCGGGCCAGAGCCATGGCCGCCGAGAACAGCAAGCAGTTTTGGAAGAGGAGCGCCAAGCTGCCGGGGAGGTGAGCCCAGGACGCCGAGGGGGAGGCGGGATCGGACCAAACCCTCCCGGACCCGAAATCCCGCGGGCGCGGGGCGCCTCGGAGGCCGGACGACTGGTTTGGGGGACCTCGGGCTGAAGGGGCCGGGACCGCCTGGCCGTGGCGGGGCAGCTGTCAAGCCGCGAGCCCTGGGGCCGGCGGGGTGTGGGGCGCGCCCTGGGCCGGCGGCGGGGGGCTCCGAGGGCTGACCTCACCCGGGAGGGGCCCGGGGGCCCGGGGAGAGGGCCCGGGGAGTCGGGCGGCTGGCCCGGACCTTCCTGGGCTGGGGGGCTGGCCCCCAAACTGCTTCCCACTTCAGCCCCAACTCCTCCTCGGGGGTCTCCGCCCAGCACAGGTGGTTGCCTGCCGGTGGGTGGCCCCTCGGCTGGGCCCTCGACGGGGTGGGGCCCCGCAGGAACCCGTCTTTCTCCAGGACCTCCTGGGGGCAGCCAGCCAGAGAGCCATTCTCCAGCCTGGGTTCGTTACTTTACCTCCCGTTGGCCTTTTTAAAATTAGGTGTTAGTCACTGACCATTTTCTCAGGATTTGTGCAGCCCAAAGTGAACTCCCCCCCCCCCCACCTTGTGTAGTAATGTAAACAGACATTGTGTAAATATACCCAATTCTTCCATTCTTCAGTTTTGTTGGAAAGCTACTTTTTTCTTTCTTCTGATTGCATGTTGACACTTAGCAATCTTCCACCCATCCATCAGTCTTCTGTTGGTTTACAGCTTCAATTTGTTTGAGGTTGGGTCCTGAGCAGTAAGAGAAGTGTGTTTTTCAGTTGTTAAGATCCTGATAAGATCTTAAGGAGAATAGAGTGGAAGTCAGTGTTTAGCACATACATTGTACAAAACAAATACAAATTAAATATTAAAATCATATGAGAGGCTGGGTGGTGGTAGCTCATGCCTGTAATCTCAGCTATTCAGGAGAATGAGATGAGACTTCATTTCAAAGCCAGCCACAACAGGAAAGTTCCAGAGACTTTTAACTACAAGTAACCAACAAAAAGCTGGAAGTGGAAGTGTGCCTCAAATGATTAGAGCTCCAGCCTTGAGCAAAAAAGCTAAGGGAGAGTGCCCTGGTCTTGTTCAAGCCCTAGTTGTACCAGCACACTTACACACACATGCACTAAAATAAAATAAAATCATGCAAGGGAATGCAAAAATGGCTTCCCATTAAAACACTGTGGAGGGCTGGGAAGGTGGCTCAGTGGTAGAGCGCAAGCCTTGAGCTGAAGACCTGAGAGACAGCGCCCAGGCCCCACGACAGGACCCAAAAAAATACAATAAAATAAAACGCTGTAGAATTAATAATGTTGTCAGTACTAAACGTGTGCTTTAGATGAACACCACTTCCTGCCATCTGATTTCCTTTCCTTCCTGGTCTGTTAAGCTCTCCAGTTGTGCTCACAGTGTTTTCTGTGGTTTTCCATAGAAAGATCATGACATGCCCACATCCTAAAATTTGAATGAGTGGGGAAACAGTTAAGTCAGGAAACAATGTAGAAGATAATGGTAGGTGGTGTGGTACTTTGTGCCTTTGGTCTGTTGTTTAAACTATCTTTTGTTTCCCGTATTTCTTCTCCTGAATTACAGGATCATGGAACTTTTTTTTGAACTCTGGGCCTGGGCACTGTCCCTCAGCTCTTCAGCTCAAGGCTAGCGTTCTACCACTTGAGCCACAGCACCACTAACGGCTTTTTTCTTTTTGCTTATGTGGTGCTGAGGAATCGAACCCAGGGCCTCATGCATACAAGGCAAGCACTCTAACACTGAGCCACCTTCCCAGCCCATCATGGGCTTGAACTCAGGGCCTAGGTACTTTTATTAGTTTTTTTGCTCTACCACTTGAGCCACATCTCCATTTCTGGCTTTTTGGTGGTGAATTGGAGAAAAGAGTCTAACAGATTTTCCTGCCGGGGCTGGCTTGGAATCCTGATCCTCAGATCTCAGTCTCCTGAGTAGCTTGGATTCCAGGTATGAGCCACTAGTGCCCTTAGAAGGGGTGTGTGTGTGTGTGTGTGTGTGTGTGCGCGCCACTAGTGCCCTTAGAAGGTGTGTGTGTGCCACTAGTGCCCTTAGAAGGTTGTGTGTGTGTGTATGTGTGTGTGTTGTTCCAGGGGCGTGAACTTAGGGCCTGATGCTGTCCCTGAGCTTCATTTGCTCAAGGCTAGCAATCTATCACTTGAGCCACAGCTCCAATTCTGGCTTCTAAGAGGTAGTTTATTGGAGATAAGAGTCTCAGGGACTCTCTTACCTGGGCTGGCTTCAGACTATGATTGTCAGATCTCAGCCTCCTGAGTAGCTAGAATTACAAGTGTGAGCAACTGGCACCTGGCTCATGAAACTTTTTTTTTTTGTTAATGGGGGCTGAACTCAGAGCCTAGGCTTGGTTTCAGAACTTTTTCCGTTCAAGGCTAGTACTCTACCACTTTGAGCCACAGCTCCATTTCCTGTTTTCTGATGGTTAATTGGAGATAAGAGTCTCATGGACTTTCCAGCCTGGGCTGACTTCAATCCAAGATCCTCAGCTCTCAGCCTCCTGAGTAGCTAGGATTACAGGTGTGAGCCACCAGCACCTGATTGAAGTAGCTGATTTATAAAGAACCTAGGATGGTGTTTATTTAGCATATCATAATTGTCAAATAGTGATTACTGCTGTGTTGTAACTAGAGCAAGGAAACATTTAAAACAGGTATTTCTCAGACTTTTACTCCAGTATCTGTTGCTTAATTATTCTGATTATTCATTTTTAGTATCTTACTTGTTGAAGAGGAATGCTGTTTTAACTGTGTGCTTATCAGAGATCCCTAGGAGCTCCTGGTTAAGGGAGAAAACTAAGATTCTTTCAAGTAGTACAGAGAGAGAGAGAGAGAGAGAGAGAGAGAGTGTGTGTGTGTGTGTGTGTGTGTGTTAGTACAGTGAGTGTGTGTGTGTGTTCTGGGACCTCAGGGCTTGGGTGCTGTGTGTGTGTGTGTTTGTGTGTGTGTGTGTGTTCTGGGACCTCAGGGCTTGGGTGCTGTCCCTGAATTCTTTTTGCTCAAGGCTATTACTCTGCCACTTGTAACAGCTCTACTTCTGGCTTTTTTTTTTTTTTTTTTGTCAGTCGTGAGGCTTGAACTCTGGGCCTGGTCTCTGTCTCTGAGCTCTTCAGCTCAAGGCTAGCACTCTAACACTTGAGCCACAGTACCACGTCCGGCTTTTTCTGTTTATGTGGTACTGAGGAATCCAACCCAGGGCTTCACGCATGCTAGGCAAGCACTCTACAACTGAGCTACCCTCCCAGCCCTGGCTTTTTTTTGGACTTAATTGGAGATTAGAGTCTTAGGGACTTTCCTACAGAGAGGGAGGGGGACTACCTTTGAACTTTGATCCTCAGGTCTCAGCCTCCTGAGTAGCTAGGATTACAGGCACCTAGCAAGGTGCTTTGTTTTAAGGAAGCTGTTAAAGCATTTTCTCAGGAATAGAAGATTTGCATCTGGACTCTTGGTTCTGGGAAGGGAAACAGCAGGCAAGACCAGACCATGCTCTAGGTTTATAACCTAGAAATGAAACCATTTGAGTTATCTTCGCAAATTGAAAGACAAAAACATGAAAGTGATGGCAGGTCACTTTCACTTTCTTTCATCATGATCCAGTGAAAAGTAACAAGTAACAAAAACTAGGAATTTCATTAAATAAAATAGCCTAAGTTCAAAAATGAATAAAACTCTTTTACAAATAGCAATGTTGCTGAGATATAATTCACACTACACAATTCACCTTTTAAAATGTACAGTTCAGTGCTAGTACAGTATATTCATCTAGAACATAGGTGGCTTTGTCTAATCATCACTGCTGACTGCGGGACATTTTTAGTACCCCCACCCCCCACCCAATTCATTTCCCATTTCCTCTTTCTTCCAGAGCCTAGTGATTACTGATTTATTTTTCTGTTTTTCAGTTTACCTATTCTGGATATTTTAAATCAATGGAGTGATAGGACGTAAAGCCTTTTGTGTTTGGCTTCTTTTACTAAAAAATAATGTTTTCAGACTCACCCATGTCGTAGCATGTATCAATTTTTTGCTCCTTTTATGGCTGAATAACATTTGTTACTATAGAGATACCATTTTGTTTATTTGTTCATCAGTTGATGGACATTTGGGTGGTTTCCATCTCATGGCTGTTATGAATAGCACCTCTGTGAATGGTCACACACAGGTTGTGTGGACGTGTTTTCTATTCTTTTCAGTGTACATAGGATTGAAATGACTGCGTCCTGTGGTAACTTGATGCAAATAAACATCTTAACCTAGTGCTGGTGGCTCATGCCTGTACTCCTAGCTACTCAGGAGGCTGAGATCTAAGGATCACAGTTCAAAGCCAGCCCAGAAAGGAAAGTCTGTAAGACTCTCTTACCTGCAATTAACCACTAGAAAACCGGAAGTGGCACTGTGGCTCAAAGTTGTAGAACACTAGCAAAAAGAGCTCAGGGATAGCACCCAGGCCCTGAGTTCAAGCCCTACAACTGACAAAAACAAAACAAAACATAATATCTTAATTTCTCTTAGTTCTAAATAAGAACCTCATGTACTTAGTATCTGGTGCAGTGGCTCACGCTTGAAGTCCTGTCTAGTCAGATTGGAAGAATCAAGGGTTGAAGCTGGCCTGGGTAAAAAGTTAAGTGAGATTCTCAACTTTACAAAACAAGTTGGTTGTAGTGGATGTCTGTTACCCCAGCTGTGTGGGAGGCTGTAGGTCTCTGTGAGAGGCTGGCCCAGGTGAAAAGCAAGACGCTATCTGAAAAAATAAAGCAAGAGGGGCTGGAGGTGTATGTTGCTTAAGTAATAGAGCACTAACCTGGCAAGATTGAGACTCAATACCACAAACCCCAGTACTACCAAAACTTGAAAGTAGGCTCTGGAACTGAACTCCTTGGGTTCAAATCCCACCTCTGGGGCTGGGAAGGTGGCTCAGTGGTAGAGTGCTTGCCTTGCATTCCTGAGGCCCTGGGTTCGATTCCTCAGCACCACATAAGCAAAAAGAAGCTGGAAGTGGTGCTGCGGCTCAAGTGGTAGAGTGCTAGCCTTGAGCTGAAGAGCTGAGGGATAGCCCAGAGTTCAGGCCCCAGGACCAGACTCAAGAAAAAAAAAAAAAATCAAATCCGACCTCTGCCACTTTCTGGCTGTTGACCCTGTATAAGTTAATGTCTCTGTGCCTCAGTCTGTAAACAGGGCATGGAATATCTGCTGCATAAGAATGAAATGAGAGAGGATGCATAGCTCATGGGAAGGAAGTAACCCATAATATCAGCTGCTATGAGAAAGATTGATTATAGTAGCTCCAGTTTTTGTTTGCTCGCTAGTTGAAAGACTTGGGTCAGTGGTGTGTCTGGAGTCCTCAGTCAGTACTGTGGTGCGCAGAGGTGAAAAACAAAAGCCTCACCTTTCAGGTTAATTAGGTAGAGGGCCAGGCAGAGGATCATGGTTCAAAGCCAGCCCAGGCAGGAAAGTCTGTGAGACTCTTATCTCTAATAAACCACCAGAAAACCAGAAGTGGTGCTGTGGCTCAAGTGGTAGAGCGCTCTCACCTGAGCTGAAGAGCTGAGGGACAGCGCCGAGGCCCAGAGTTCAAGCCCACGACTGACCCCCCCCCCCAAAAAAAAAAGACTTCTGGCAGCTGTGGCCCTCAGGCAGCCCATTCCTGAAGAGATGGTTTTGAACAGTAGTTTTCTAGCTGTACAGTGTCTCCTGCAGGGCTGGTTAAGACCTAGCTTTCCTGTCTGCTTCCAGAGTTCCAGATTCATTAGGTCTGATACCATATCTGAAAAGTTGAATTTTTTTTTTTGGGCAAGGGGGAACCAGACCTGGGGCTTGAACTCTGGGCCCAGGCACTGTCTCTGAGTTTCTTTTTGCTCAAGGCGAGCACTGTATCACTTAAGCCACAATACCACTGGCTTTTTTGAGTAGTTTTTTTTTTTTTTTTGTCGGTCGTGGGGCTTGAACTCTGGGCCTGGGCGTTGTCCCTCAGCTCTTCAGCTCAAGGCGAGCGCTCTACCACTTGAGCTACAGCGCCACTTCCGGTTTTCTGGTGGTTTATTGGAGATAGGAGTCTCACGGTCTCTCCTGCCCGGGCTGGCTTTGATCCGCGATCCTCAAATCTCAGCCTCCTGAGTAGCTAGGATTACAGGCGTGAGCCACCAGTGCCGGCAACTTTGAGTAGTTTATTAAAGATAAAAGTTTCATGGAGTTTCCTGCCTGGGCTGGTTTCAAACTGCGATTCCCAGATCTCAGTCTCCTGAGTAGGTAGGATTACAGGCGTGAGCTGCCAGTGCCTGGCTGAGAAGTTGAGTTTCTAACAAGAATTCAAGTGCAGAGGCAGCAGCTGGTCTAGGGGCTGGCTGTGCTTTGAGTACCGATGAGAAAAGAATCCTGAATTAGATTGCCGGGAACTCCAGTCATGGTGCTGGGGCTTTTGCCATATGGGTCCTGAAAAAACCAATTGATCGCATTGGTGCATCACACAAGTGCAAACAGAACTCTGGGATCCCCACTTGCCACCTCTGTCAGCAAGGCTGTTCATCCATCTCAGCTAATGTTCCCCTCATTGCCCAACTCTGTGATTCCTCTTTTCTTGCCACATGCAGTTCAAGTCCTGCTGGCATGTCAACATTCACCTCTTCTGGACTGCCCTCATTGCTTCACCCCTGCTATCTGCATCAAGCATGCCTGGACTGCTGCTGTAGCTGCTGGATAGTTCTTCCTGCTTTTCTTATTGCCCACTGTTATGGTTAATAAGATCCAAATTCTCAGAGTTGGGCAGGGAAGGTAGCTCAGTGGTAGAGTGCTTGCCTTGCATGCATGAGGCCCTGGGTTCGATTTCTCAGACCACATAAGCAGAAAAAGCCAGAAGTGGCGCTGTGGCTCGAGTGGTAGAGCACTAGCCTTGAGCTGAAGAAGTGAGGGACAGCGCCCAGGCCCAGAGTTCAGGCCCCATGACCAGCCAAAAAACAAAACAAAAAAAAACATTCTCAGAGTTTTCTGGATCTTCATGTTTAGAAAGATAGGCCAAGTTATCTGGGCACTGTGACTGATACCTATAATGCTAGCTACTCAGGAGCCTGAGATCTGAGGATTGTGGCTTGAAGCCAGCCCAGGCAGGAAAGTCCATGAGACTTTTTTTTTTTTGGGTCCGGTTGTGGGGCCTGAACTCTGGGCCTGGGCGCTGTCCCTCAGCTCTTCAGCTCAAGGCTAGCGCTCTACCTCTTGAGCCACAGCACCACTTCCGGCTTTTTTCTTTTTGCTTATGTGGTGCTGAGGAATCGAACCCAGGGCCTCATGCATGCAAGGCAAGCACTCTACCACTGAGCCACCTTCCCAGCCCCTCCATGAGACTTTTATATCCAATTAACCGCCAGAAAACCAGAAGTGGTGCTGTGTCTCAAAGTGGTAGAGTGCTAGCCTTGAGCAAAAAAGTGCAGAGACAGCTTCCCGGTGGAGTTCAAGGTCAACGATAGACAAAAAAATAAAGAAGAGGCCAAGTGTTGTTTTTTTGCCTTGTGCTGGTAATGGAAGCCAGGCCTCTTGCTTGTTGGGCAGGTGCTTCTCCACTGAGCTCCACCCCCGCCCCCAATCTGGACTTTGATCTGAATCTTGAGTGCAGTGGGGTGCTTTACAGAGTTGGGAGGGGTGTGACACCTCAGATTTGCAGTTACTGACATACCATTCTGGGGTCCAAAGTGTGGCTCATTGGAGGAGCACTTGCCTAGCTTGTGTGAGGCGTAGGGTTCATTCCCATGTTGAAAAGAAATCATGGATGCTGAGGAAAGTGGTGTGGATTAGTGTTTACAGTGGCTGTAGGACATTTGATGCCTCTGCCTCTGACCCTGACCCACTAAATGCCCTGCAGGGGACAGAGAGTGCAGGAGTGAAGGAACGGAGGCCCTCCCAGGGCAGTGATGGCAGAAGTGGGCATCAGTGCTGGGTGCAGGACTGGTAAATGATTAAATCTAGAGAGGGGGAGGGGCAAGGAGATCGAGGGAGGGGCCAAGAAGGCCGGATAGATGCTCAGGGAGAGTGTGGTATTCTTGCTTCAGAACAAAAACCAAGTTTTAGGGTTTTTTTTGGTCAGTCGTGGGGCTTGAACTCTGGGCCTGGGCACTGTCCCTCCGCTCTTCAGCTCAAGGCTAGCGCGCTCTACCACTTGAGCCACAGTACCACTTCCGGTTTTCTGGTGGTTTATTGGAGATAAGAGTCTCATGGACTTTCCTGCCTGGGCTGGCTTTGAACCAAGATCCTCAGATCTCAGCCTCCTGAGTAGCTAGATAACAAGCATGAGCCACCAGCACCCAGTGAAAAAGCCAAGTCTTTTTTTTTTTTTTTTTTGTTGGTCGTGGGGCTTGAACTCTGGGCCTGGGCGCTGTCCCTCAGCTCTTCAGCTCAAGGCGAGCGCTCTACCACTTGAGCTACAGCGCCACTTCCGGTTTTCTGGTGGTTTATTGGAGATAGGAGTCTCAAGGTCTTTCCTTCCTGGGCTGGCTTTGAACCGAGATCTTCAGATCTCAGCCTCCTGAGTAGCTAGGATTATAGGCGTGAGCCACCAGCGCCTGACTAAAGCCAAGTCTTAAGGCATATTCTGAAGTACTTCACCTCTAGTATCTCTGGATCAAGTGAGCTCTGAGGGCAACTCCAGTTCTGAAGAATGCATGAGCAAGGTTATTTCTCTTCCCACGGTCACACAGGCACAATGGAGAGATGTGAGTAGATGAAAGGGGCAGGGGCAGAAGATGGACATTTCTGTTTTGAACTTTGGAAAAGCTGGCTGCTGGTGGCTCACACCCATAATCCTAGCTACTCAAGAAGTTGAGACCTGGAGGATTGTGATTTGAAGCCAGATGGGGTAGAAAAGTATGGAAGATTCCGTCTCCAATTAACTAACAAAATGTTAGACTGGAGGCATAGTTCAAGTAGTAAAGTGCCAGCCATATACGGGAGGTCTGGTATTGGCAATGAGTGCACATAACACACACACACAAACACAAACAATTAAGGAAGCTTTACTGCTATTAAAACAAGTTGAGGGCTAGAGGTATAACCTGGCATCAGCTTGGTTCTATCGCTAGCATTGCAAAAGAAAAAAAAAAAAAGGTTGAGGGATTATTTAGGTACTTACATATTTCTTAACTAAAACATCTGTCACTGACACCTGATACCTGGTATAAAGGTCCCAGTCTGCCTGGGCAGGTGCATTAGCACCTATTCTCAGCTTGGCAGTGGTTTTACTGATACAGTTGATTAGAAGGCCCTTGCAGCGCTGGCGTGGCAGGGCCCAGTTCTGGGAGACTAGCACAGACAGGGGGAGCCTGGGCCCTCTGCCAGCATGTCTGGCATCGAAGCCGCACAGTTCCCACCTCATGTTTGCCTCCATTCCTTTGTCAGCGCCCAACACCTGTTGATTTTTCCTCCTCAAGTTTGCGCACCATTGCAGCTGGAAGACAGCTCTGCCAGTGCCTTCTGTGTGCTTTCCTGAATGGTGAAGGTGGAGCTGGCGACCTCCGGGTTCACCCAGAGCCCGGAGCCTCTTTGCTGTGTGTGCAGTGTGTTTCCCTGCTGTAGTGGGAGCTGCCAGTTTTCAGGTGCAGCTACAAGAGTGAGTGTAAGCCAGGCTTTGTAGAGTTCTGGGCTTTCCTCTCTTTTCCCTTTCTACGTGTTGTTGCATGCCTACTGCTGTTATGTATTGTGTTCAGGTACTCAGTGTGGGGACAACAGAAACAGACCACAGCTTTCTAGAAGCTGGAAACCGATTTGGCACTGTGGCCTGCCCTGGTGAGGATGTGAATGACTGACCATCCGGTTTTTCCATTCAGCTTACGTTACTTTTGTAATCAGAAGAAGTAAACAGGAGCTGAGGGAACACAGAAGGCAAGCACGCCCCATTTGCAAAAAGAAAAAAAAATGCACATTTTCTACACACTACCCTAGAGATGTATACAGTTACAATGTCATTCACAAAATAAGAATACATTAAACAACCACAACAAAAAGAAAGTAATAGAAGAAAATACAGGCTCGTTGCCAGTGGCTCACAACTGCCATCCTAGCTACACAGGAGGCTGAGATCTGAGGATCACGGATTGAAGCCAGCCAGGCAGGAAAATTTGTGAGATTCTCATCTCCAGGTTACCACCAGAAGACTGGAAGTGGCACTTTGGCTCAAAGTGGTAGAGTGCTAACCTGGAGCAAAAAGAGCTCAGAGATAGCACCCAGGCCCTGAGTTCAAGCCCCACCACTGACCAAAAAAAAAAAAAACCAAAAACAACCAGACAGGATCTCTTAAACTTAAGAATAGTGATTAAGCCCGGCCGGTGGCTCACGCCTGTAATCCTAGCTGCTCAGGAGGCTGAGATCTGAGGATCGTGGTTCAAAGCCAGCTGGGGCAGGAAACTCCGTGAGACTCTTATCTCCAATACACCACCCGAAAACCGGAAGTGGTGCTGTGGCTCAAGCGGTAGAGCGCTCACCTTGAGCTGAAGAGCTGAGGGACAGTGCCTAGGCCCAAAGTTCAAGCCCCACGACCAAAAAAAAAAAAAGAAGAGTGATTATCTCTTGAGGGGACTGGTCATCAGTGGTCTCTCTAATGCTTCATATGCATAATGTGACAAATGGTAGCATTTGGGAAATTGGAGTAAGGGGTTCACACATACTTGTTACAGTATCTCCCTACTTTTTATTTTTTGTTGATCGTGGGGCTTGAACTTGGGGCCTGGGCACTGTCACTGAGGTCTCTTGCTTAAGGGTAGCACTCTACCACTTTGAACCACAGCTCCATTTCTGGTTTTCTTTTTCTTTTCTTTTCTTTTTTTGTTTTCTTTGTTACTTGTGGGGCTTGAACTCAGGTCCTGGGCTCTGTTCCTGAGCTCTTTTGTTCAAGGATAGCACTCTGCCACTTTGAGGCACAGCCCTACTTCTGATTTTCTGGTGGTTGATTGGAAATAAGGGTCTCATGGACTTTCCTTTCCCAGGCTGGCTTTGAACCTCCTCAGATCTTAGCCTCCTGAGTAGCTAGGATCACAGGTATGAGTCACCGGTGCTTGGCTTGAGGAAATATCTTTTTAAAGACAGCTCTGGAATTAAGTAAAAATTTAAGCTAGCATTAGGATTTAGCCAAACAAATTATAGCATTTATATGTTTTAAAAGATATGGCATGCATACCAACTCATTGTTTAGGAATATACATGTAGAAAGTACAAACGTAAAGCAAAACATGAGTGTGAAAAATGCAGTCTCAGCAGAGTGATTTTCTAGGTCTGAAATGGGGGAGGGGAGAGTTGGGGGTTCCAATTCTATAATATCTCCTTTAAAAGCTGCTTGTTGAGCTGGGTGCAGGTATCACACACCTGTAATCTCTGAGGATTGTGACTCAAAGCCAGCCAGGGCAGAAAGCTCTGTGAGACTTATCTCTAATAAACTACCCTCCAAAAGCCAAAAGTGGAGCTGTGGGCAAGTGGTATAGGCTTCATTTGCCTTGAGCAAAGAAGCTCGGAGGTAAGAAGCTCGGAGGTAACATCCAGGCCCTGAATTCAAGCCCCTGTACTGACACACACACACACACACACACACACACACACACACACACACACACACAGCTTCCTATTGAACACCTACCACACACACACACACACACACACACACACACACACACACACACACAGCTTCCTATTGAACACCTACCTCACACACACACACACACACACACACACACACACACACACACACACACACACACAGCTTCCTATTGAACACCTACCTGAGTTGTGGCTTAGGTTTTGATCTAAATCTCGCCTGTTAAAGTTATCTCAGTCCTGATTTGTGCAAGGGAGTCAGAGAGGGCCTAGGCACTGGGGGAAAGGCAGGGGAGTGTAGCAGGGTGGATGTAGAGCAGAGAAAGCATTCCAAAGAAGGGCAAAGATGCTGTTTCGACAATTGGGATGTGTTTGGAAGGTGGAGACCTTGTAAACATCAGAAAAATATTGCTTTTGAACTGCTAGGCTGTCTGTTGTCATTTAGCCTGTGTGATTATATTGGTTTCTTTTTTCTTTTCTTTTTCTTGTCTAACTTCTTGTGTGTCTTTTTCTGAGGTGCAGTAAACTGATTTATTATTTAAAGCCTTCCAGATTCAGATACATCATGGTTTAGTTCAGGAACATGTTAACAAATTCAATTTGGGCCCTGATACCTTTGCTGATGGAGTCCATCATTCATCTTAGCCTTTCTAGCTGTGCCAGCACATATGGCTGACGTCTTTAAAAAAAATAGTCCACTGTGAGTTTAAGATCCTTTCCTAGGTTAATTGATGGACTCTGGCCCTTAAGCCTGCACAGTTAGGTTTGGGTTTTCTCCGCACAGTTTACTGACAGGTGGCTATATAATCTTTAGGGAGAAGACCTTGGGATCCTTCTTGGTTTTTCTATCTAGTCAACTCTCCTCACTGGCTCATTGATATCTTCCTGCAGAGTTTATTATATCTTTTTTTAATGCTTTACTACGAGGGTTTGTGGACTTGGAGAGTTCAAGTGTACTCACTCTAGAGTATTTGTGAATGTTACAACACAAATCCATAGTGGTTAATTAGAGATAAGAGACTCATGGACTTTCCTGCTCCGGCTGCTTTGAATCTTGATCCTCAGATCTCATTCTCCTAAGTAGCTTGAGCCATTAACACTCAGCTTTTCTTTTCTTTAAATGTGTGTGTGTGTGTTTTGCTGATCTTGGGGCTTGAACTCAGGGCTTGGGCTCTGTCTCTGAGCCTCTCTGTGCTTGAGGCTAGCACTCTACCACTTGAGCCATAGTGCCACTTCTGGCTTTTTCTGTTTATGTGGTACTAAGGAACCCAGGGCTTCATGCATGCTAGGCAAGCACTCTACCACTAAGCCACATTCCTAGGCCATATGTGTGGGTTTTGAGTCAGGGCCTTGACACAGGGCAATGAACTCCAGAACCTCCTGCCTCACTTAGCTTCCCAGTCCTGGCATTACAGATTTCTGCCTTCATACCCACCATATTTCTTTAGAAAATATCTACTGACCCCCCACCCCACCATAAATATTTATGAAATTAGTAGTTATATTTCCTGCTCCTTTTCTCTCCACCTGTTCTGAGTTTATGTACACTGTTCATTAGCCTTTGTTTCTATTTTAAAACATTCTTGAGCTTTCAGCTTTAGTGTCCTTGCGCTCTGTTAGCCAAAGCTCGATGTATTTGTCTGCTTTTTACCCTCTCCTTGTTTGAACCGTTGTCCATTACACCACTTTTATGGTTTCCTCTACCTCATGGTAGAGTCTCAGATTTGAGACTTGGTCATAAGGTCTGGTCGGTTAGGTGGTATGTGCAGGTCTTTTCCCAGGGTTTCTCCATTCATCTTAGGAAGAGATGTGTTCTGTCATCTCGCAGTCTCTCTCTCTCTCTTTCTCTCTCTCTCTTGTCTGTCATGGGGCTTGAACTCTGGGCTTGGGCATCGTCCCTGTGCTCTCCAGCTCAAGGTGAGTGCTCTACGGCTTGAGCCACTGCACCACTTCCAGTTTTCTAGTGATTTGTTGGAGATAAGAGTCTCACAGACTTTCCTACTCAGGCTGGCTTTGAACCGCAGTCCTCAGATCTCAGCCTCCTGAGTAGCTAGGATTACAGGTGTGAGCCACCAATGCCTGGCTATCTCAGTTTCTATGCAGAAGGAGATCCTTAAATTCTGACCTACTGAAAGTGGTTTTTGCTGTTGCTTTATACATGGACATCAGTTTGCTTTGGCACGTAATTATTCTCAGGTCACTGAATTTTTTTTTTTCTCCTTTTCATTGTGACCTGTTACGTACAGAAAAGCACATGAAACACAAGTGAGGAAAAGTGGTTGTCCCCAGAGCTACGTCCTTCACGTCAGCCACTTGAGGATGTGCATGACTTTGTGACAGCCGCACAATTTACTCTCTGCTACTTTACCTCTTTTTTTTTTTTTTAATTTTTTTGGGTCCAGTCGTGGGTCTGAACTCTGGGCGCTGTCCCTCACCTCTTCAGCTCAAGGCTAGCGCTCTACCACTTGAGCCACAGCGCCACTTCCGGCTTTTTTTTTCTGTTTATGTGGTGCTAAGGAATCGAACCCAGGGCCTCATGCATGCAAGGCAAGCGCTCTACCACTGAGCCACCTTCCCAGCCTTTACCTCTTTTTTTTTCACTGTGTGCTATTGAGGAGCTCCTCCTCCCACATTGTTCCTTGCAGCTTTCTTTCATGTATTGTCATTGCTATATAGGAATTCTGTTATAGGAACACACTGTCAGGGGACATTGGGGTGTTTCTAGATTGGGGTTTGAGGGCCTCTGGTGTACTAAGTAGCTTTATATCTACATATCAATGTATTTCCATTTGTGAGTGAAAATACTGGTGTTGGGGTCCATATTTGTGTAATTCCTGGGTATAACCAAACGTTTTCAAGTGTCCGTGCCACTGTACACCCCTCCTGCACCCTTCCTCAGCTCACTTTTCCCTTCTTGAGTCGTGTGAGGTGAGCAATTTTTCCATTTTACTGATGAGAAAATAGATTTATTTATTTATTTATTTAATCAGTCATGGGCTTGAACTCTGGGCCTGGGCGCTGTCCCTCAGCTCTTCAGTTCAAGGCTAGCACTCTTCCGCTTGAGCTATAGTGCCACTTCCAGTTTTCTGGTGGTTTATTGGAGATAAGAGTTTCAGGGACTTTCCTGCCCAGGCTGGCTTTGAACCGCAATCCTCAGATCTCAGCGTCCTGAGTAGCTAGGGTTACCGGCGTGAGCCACCGGTGCTCTGCTTGAGAAAATAGATTTAAAAATGTCTAATAACTTGATGCCAGTTCGCAGTGGTGTGGGCGACAGAACCAGCATTTGAACTCTGCTCTTCGTTACCTGCCACACTGCCATCCTTACAGTAGGGACTTGCTGACCATCAGGGAACTCACACAATGTTGAAGATGTTTTTAAAGGCTCTTGGGATGGCTTGGTGTGGTTGTTCCTATGTCTTAAAGTACTATCCAGTTTTGTGGTAATTGGTACTCAGCCAACACATCGAGCATCCTCACACCTGCCTACTTCCTTTTTCCTTGCTTCTAGCATCCAGCCCGTGTACGGAGCACAGCACCCTCCTCTGGACCCTCGGCTCACCAAAAAGTAAGTCAGGATGTATCTCCATTCATGTGCCTCCTTCCCTCGCCCTGCGCCTCCCCCTGTTCCATGTTGACCTTTTATGTTCGATTTTGGACCTGGAGGTGAATAATCCTCTCATTTCCAAATGGTCCATGGCTAAATGGGAAGCTAGCTCATGTGAGAAACTTCATGAGTGTTTCTGTTCTTTGCAGAAGGTTGGTATGGGCTGCACATTGTCCCTGGATGACCCTCCTGGGGTCCTCTGGGAGCTTGTTGCTTCTGAGTAGAAGGACTGCCTCCTCTCCCTCCCCTCAAGCGTGAGCCAGGGCAAAGAGCTTGGAACTGTGACCTGATCTTCCCTGGCCCAGCTGCCCTGGCCTACACTCTCAGCAACCCCCAGCATATGAACAGTAGTTAGAAGCCATTTCTGTAGTCAAATTCTAGTAAATTCTTTGCAAACACCACAGACACTCGGTAAAACTAAGATGTGAGGATGAGTCTTCCTCTCCTGGTGTTCACATGGCTCCTGTCTCCATGGGCAGCACTCAGCCATAGCGAAGGTAAAAGAGGAGGTAGGGCGTCAGCCCAGATTTTCCAACTTTGGCCTCCATCTTTGGGCATAGTGAATCTTAGAGGCCTATTTCTGGGAAAGCTCGTGCAGATCTGTTTTTCAACTTCTGGGCCTGTGTAGTAGTGTCATACCTTCCTTCCTTCCTTCACATTCACTGGAAGTGCAGAGATGTGCTATTATGATTATGAGTCTGGCTCTATGCCATTCTGGAAAGATCCATCTCTGGAGACAGCCAGAAACTCTGTGCTTGCCAGGGTTGGGGTGGGGAACGTGAGGATAGGCAAAGGATTTTTGTTGTTGTTGTTGGGCTTGAACTCAGGGCCTGGGTGCTGTCCCTGAGCCTCTTTTTGCTCAAGGCTAGCGCTCTACCACTTTGAGCCACAGCTCCACATCCGATTTTCTGGTGGTTAATTGGAGATAAGAGTCTTACAGATTTTCCTGCCTGGGCTGGCTTTGAACTGCAATTCTCAGATCTCAGCCTTCTAAGTAGCTAGGTTGATAGGGGTGAGCCACTGGTGCCCAGCTCTTTTTTAAGATTGGCTCTTCTTGTGTAGCCCAGGATGTCCTCAAATTTATTATGTGGTCTAGAATGCTTTGTGATCCTCCTGCTTTCGCTTTCTGTGTAGTGGGATTAATGGCATGCACTACTATGTTTGTTGTAATAACTTCTAAGTGGAGCATGTTTTCTCTGATATTTGTGTGATATTGCCATTGTATAGAATAAGTTCTGTTTTCTTCATTTTATTGAGAGTAGTCTGGTCAATAGTGGAAGGCACTATTAATTACCTACTTGATCATCTTCCCTACCCCTGCTTCTTCCTTGTATACAATGTGTGTGTGTGTGTGTGTGTGTGTGTGTGTGTATATGTATATATACACGTGTTCGTGTGTGTACCAGTTCTGGAGCTTGACCTCAGTGCCTTGGTGCTGTTTCTGTGCTCAAGGCTAGTAGTGTTCTACCACTTCGAGCCACAGTTCCACTTTCTGTTTTCTGGTGGCTTCGTACCATGACCCTCAAATCTCAGCAAGTTTGAGTCTCTGGCACCTGGCTATTGCAACACTTTTTGTTGGTTGTGGGTCTGGAACTCAGGGCCTGGGTGCTGTCCCTGAGCCTTTCTGCTCAAAATTATCACACTGTCACTTTGAGCCACAGCTTCACTTCCGGTTTTCTGGTAGTTAACTGGAGATAAGAGTCTCATAGACTTTCCTGCCTGGGCTGGCTTCAAACCATTGTCCTCAGATCTCAGCTTCCTAAGTAGTTAGGATTACAGGTGCAAGCCACCAGCACCTGACCATTACAGCATGTTTTATAATTGCCTTAATAAACAAGTGGCCTATAAAGCCACCATCTACACCTTTATCAGGTGATTGGAAATACTGTCTTTGTGCATGTTGGGTCAGGGGTGGCATATCTTGTCTGCACCAGTCATCTCTTGAGTTTCCCCTCATTCTCTACGTAAGGCAGATCTTCAGGGACATCGCCATGTCCCAAACTGTCAAGGCAAACTTTCTGTCCTTTCCTTTGGTTGCTTATGAATGAGGTTAAACAGTGAACATTTTCAGTGATCACTCAGCAGAGCTGCAGGCATACTTGGAGTAGAAGCAATCCCTTAGCTTTGCAAATTAGGAGGACTTTAATTGTCTGAATTAATTGATTCCCTTTTTCATGTGTGAGCTTCATTCTACATCAGGGGACACCATCCAGCTCTGCTCCACACTGTTTTACAATTCTAGATTGTTGCTATAAAACATTTATCGCCCTTATTTTAGTATTTTGTTGGGACGTTTTTATTGCTTTCTCTGCTACATGATTATCGCTCCACTTCAGAAGGCCATTAATTACTGGGTGGTTAATCCCCATCACTGTAGAAACCTTGGATTGGATCTTCAATTATCTAAGTTGCATGAGCACCATAAATCATTCCCTGTCTGTGCATATTGACTTCAATTTGTCAAATTATTACTATTAGTGGAATATTGTTTGCAATAATTTTTATAGCTCATGTAAAACCAGTCTTATTGCTGAGAAGCCCCATTGGCCACATGGTGATATGACATATGTATTGTTGTTTGAATTTGATGCTAAAGTAGGATAAATCTTGCTTGGTTGGTTGTGGGGCTTCAATTTAGGACCTGGGCGCTGTTCCTGAGCTCTTTTGCTCTAGCACTCTAGCACTTTGAGCCATAGTTCTGCTTCTGTTTTTTAATTGGAGATAAGAGTCTCACAGGGACATTCCTGCCCGGGCTGGCTTTGAACTGTGATCCTCAGATCGCAGCCTCCTGAGTAGCTAGCCTGAGGAGCTAGTGCCCAGCTTCCGCCTCCTTTTTTTTTTTTTTTGTCAGTTGTGGGGTTTGAACTCTGGGCCTGGCCACTGTCCCTGTGCTCTTCAGCTCAAGGCGAACACTCTACTGCTTGAGCCACAGCACCACTTCCAGTTTTCTAGTGGTTTATTGGAGATAAGAGTCTCATGGACTTTCCTGCCTGGGCTGGCTTTCAACCGTGATCCTTAGATGTTAGCCTCCTGAGTAGCTGGGATTACAGGCGTCAGCCACCTGGCCCTGCTTCCGCCTATTTTTTAGCTAGATTTTCTAAACAGAGAGTGCTTGCTGGCTCTTGAGCCTTGACCCCTCTGCCTGCTCACAACCTCAACCAGCTTCCGGCTTTTTCCTCCTGTGTGTGAGTGGGATCATCATAGTTTCCATCCCCTAAGCTGATGAATATGCAGGGGATATGAGAAAAAGTGTACACAGGAAGATTAGCATGGGGCTGGTTCCCAGTGAGTAGCCAGTAAGTGCTAACTATCATTCATGTGTGAATATATGAATCTATTTATGTTCCTTGGAGAGACATTGATAAACAGGAAAGTTTTAAGCCTTAAATCTTCCATCACTTTCCATGCTCTATGTTTTTCTGCTTCTGCAGTGCTGAACACAGTACCTTTTCACTCCTTCGATTTTTCTCTGTCATTCCTATAGGTAGGTGTCTCTCACCAACCTAGTTCTGTCCTCACAGCCCCTTTCTCTTCTGGGCGATGCCAGGCCCCTCCTCACAAAGCCTCCTTCCTCAGGCAGAGCCAGCGTTTTGCTATATCCTAGAATACTTTTGGGAGCCTTGTAATGTTCTGCTTGAGGCTTTTGTCTTTCTGCTTCAGGGATGATGGCTTTGTGTCCTGCTTCAGGTGCTGAAATGTGTCTTTCCAAGTTGTTGTTGTTGTTGTTCTTCTTCTTCCTCTTCCTCTTCCTCAAGTTTGAACTCAGGGCCTAACCCTTTTTGCTAGGTGGTTGCTTTACTTCTTGAGTCTTCCAACTGATCTATAGTAGTATTATCTTTCTTTCTTTTTTTTTTTTCGATTGTGGGGCTTGAACTCTGGGCCTGTGCGCTTGTCCCTCAGCTCTTCAGCTCAAGGTGAGCGCTCTACCGCTTGAGCCACAGTGCCACTTCCGGTTTTCTAGTGGTTTACTGGAGATAGGAGTCTCAAGGACTTTCCTTGCCCGGGCTGGCTTTGAACCGTGATCCTCAGATCTCAGCCTCCTGAGATCCTGGCGTGAGCCACCGGGGTGGCTTATCTTTATCTTTTTTGTTGTTGTTGTTGGTTGTGGGGCCTGAATTCTGGGCCTGGGCGCTGTCCCTCAGCTCTTTAGCTCAAGGCTAGTGCTCTACCACTTGAGCCACAGTACCACTTCTGGCTTTTTCTGCTTAGGTGGTGCTGAGGAATTGAATCCAAGGCCTCATGCATGCAAGGCAAGCACTCTACCACTGAGCCACCTTCCCAGCCTTTTTTTTTTTGTCCTGGGGCTTGCACTTAGGGTCCTGGGTACTATCCTTAAGCTTCTTTTGCTCAAGGCTAGCACTCTTACATTTGAGCCACAGCACCACTTCCAGCCTTTTCTGTTTATGTTGTACGGAAGAATCAAACCCAGGGCTTCAAGCTTGCTAGGCAAGCACTCTACCACTAAGCTACATTCCCATCCCCTTGACCCTCATTTTTTTTCTTTTTGTTTAAGAAATAGAGCCCTAAACTGGGTTATGACTCAAGTTATAAGTACCTGCCTAGCAAGCATGAGGCCATGAGTTCAAACCCCAGTACCACCAAAAAAACAGAAGAAAGAAAAAGTATCCCCAAACCTAGGCTTTTTTTTTTTTCTTAGCTAACAGAACAAAAAAATAGACATTTTCATTTTGGGACCTAGTGTAAAATTACATCCTCTTCTACCGTATCTATGTCTGCTCTAACAGCTGATTTAGCTCATGTTGCCACAACAGTTGAACTAAAAAATCTTAGTGGCTTAACCGTGAGAATAAGCATTAATAAGAGTTATTTCTTGCTTAGGCTTGTGTCCAAAATGGGGTGGGGAAAGGGTGGAGGGCAGGCTCTCCTCTACATCATCATGGAGAACTCATACCTGCTCTTTCAGGCTTTGGCCTGCAAATAACTTCCTCATCCCCTCAGCTCCTTGGCCAGAGTCCATTATAGGGCGTCACTTAGGTGCAGGGGCTGGGAAATTACGGAGGCACTCATGGGAGATTCATTGTCTCTGCTTCAGCTGTCTGCGCTACATGGGGCTAATAGGGATGGGTCGAGATAAGCCGTTCTTGTTCGAAGAGGTTAATGGCTGTATTTAGGGTAGTTTGTGCTATTAATATTACAAAAATAAGTAAATGAAGGTGGCCAGATGCTCCTTGCTAATGCTGTCTCCTTTTTCGAAGCTTCATTAAAGAACGATCAAAAGTCAACGCAGTTCCTCTGAAGAATAAGAAGGCCTCGAGTTTTCACGAGTTTGCCCGGAATACCAGTGATGCTTGGGACATTGGCGATGATGAGGAAGAAGACTTTTCCTCACCTTCTTTGCAGACTCTGAACTCAAAAGTTGCCTTGGCAACTGCCGCCCAGGTCTTAGAAAACCACAGCAAGCTGAGGGTAAAACCAGAACGGTCCCAGTCCACAACATCAGATGGTCCTACAGGCTACAAGGTCATAAAGTCCAGCAGTGATGCCCAGCTGTCCAGAAACTCCAGTAAGTCCACCCTGCCCCTAGCACAGTCTCCTCACAGAGTGCATTAGAAATAAAAATGATTTTCCTATAGGTCCTCACTCTGGCCTTCTATGAGAATGGGAAAGCAAGCTCAAGCTTGCTGAGGATGACATCTGAAGCTTCCCACTTGGGTAGCTGCTTAGCCCTGTGACTGGGGCCGAGTGTCACCTGCCATTCTCCACCTCTTCTTCCTTTCTCTGGGGTGGTTGATGGCTTCACGTGCTTTAGGCCTGGTCAGGTTTATGAATAGTGACTAGCATATTTAAAGTTGTTAGCTTCACCCACCATTGGCACTGCTGTTGACTTCCTCAACCCTGAGGAACAGACTAGCCTCAGGTGGTTTTTTCCTGTCCTGTGGGAGGGAGAACTTAACACAGGTGTCTGGTCACAGACCCCTCCACCATGTGTGCCTGCCAGGTTGGATAGGGTGGGAAACCGGCCTCAGGAGCTGCTGGGGGTGATGATGGTGCTAGAAGGTATTTGAGCCTTCAGGTGTATATTTCTGCATCCATTGTGTGTTCCCACTCTCTCTCCCTTCCTCCTTCCTTTCCTCCCCCCTTTCTCTCCCTCCCTCCCTCCCTCCCTCCCTCCCTCCCTCCCTCCCTCCCTCCCTTCCTTCCTTCCTTCGAACACAAGGCCTTGTGCATACTAGACAAGTGCTGAACCACTGAGCTACATCCCCAGCTCTACTCTGTATTTTCTAGGCCTCATCTGTTAGATATCTCAACCAAGTACCTTATGGCAGTTGGATTTTTTTTTTTTTTTCCCAGTCCTGGGGCTTGAACTCACGGCCTGGGTACTATCCCTGAGCTTCTTTTGCTCAAGGCTAGCACTCTACCACTTGAGCCACAGCACCACTTTTGGCTTTTTCTGTATATGTGGTATGAGAAATGGAACTCAGGGCTTCAATAATGCTAGGCAAGCATTTTACTACTGAGCCACATTCCCAATCCTGGCAGTTGGATTTATAAACCTGGTAGGGGAGGTTGATAAGTAATTCACTGTTAAATATTTGTGACCACTACTTTTATGGCCAAGATAGATTAAGAATATGAAGCAAAGCTGGGCACTGGTGGCCTATGCCTGTAATCTTAGCTACTCAGGAGGCTGAGCTCTGAGGATCGTGGTTCAGTGCCAGCCTGAGCAGAAAATCTGTGAGATTCTTATCTCCAATTAATCTCTCAAAAACTAAAAGTGGAGCTGTGGATCAAAGTGATAGAGGGTTAGTCTTGAGAAAAAGAGCTCTGGAGCCAGGCACTGGTAGTTCACGCCTGTAATCCTAGCTACCTAGGAGGCTAAGATCTGAGGATCACGGTTCAAAGCCAGCCTGGGCAGGAAACTCTGTTAGACTCTTATCTCCAATAAACCACTAGAAAACTGGAAGTGGTGCTGTGGCTCAAGCAGTAGAGTACTTGCCTGGAGCTGAAGAGTGCACGGACAGTACTCAAGTCCAGAATTCAAGCCCCACAACCAACAACAACAAAAAAAGAGTTCTGGGACAGTGCCCAGGCCCTGAGTTCAAGCCCCCAAAAAAACCTAAAAAAAAAAAAAAGCAGTCATGAAAAGACTGGCACAATTAGAAACTGAGTTTTCTTTTTGGCATTCAGTCCTACCAAAGGTGTCACCTCAGGTCTCACCATTACTTCTCTAGACTACAGTTTGCTCCTTGGAAAATACATGCAAATTCCTCCCTGTGTCATGAGGGTCAGATGAGAGGCCACGTGTAACAGTGACCAGCCTGCTAACTCACATGTAGCAAACACTAGTGTTTGTCCTGTACTCATAGACCTGCTACCTACCATTTGATCTAGAGATGTCTAGAGCCACAGAGTGTAGCGTGAATGTACGTTCTGCTACTTCAGCCATCTTTTGGCAGAATTGAAAGCTGCTTATTGTGGTGGGAAAGGTGGAACACAGAGCAATCGATCACAAGAGTGTACCACCTGCCATGCAGGGCTCTCTGGTGTTCCTTCTAACCCTTGCTGCCGCAGCTGGTCATGCCTGGACTGCGGTGAGCAGGGTGCTCTGGGCTGTGGACACTGGAGAAGAGCTCTGTGTTCCTACAGGACTCATTCCCGGGCCTTGAATAACATTCTAGATTGAGGTAGAATGAGTGTTTGATTTTTCTCAGTGTTGCCATGCAAGTTCTCAGGAGTGGTTTCAGCATCAAGAGCTCTTGTTATCACACAGCATGCCTTTGCCTGGTGATACACACGCAGCCCTTCTGTGAGCAGGAGCAGAGCCCAACAGGTCTCCAGCCGGCCTTCAGCTGGAGCCTCAGGCAGCACACACTGGTGCCACCTCAGCTCTGGAGGTGGGGGCATCCTTGCTGGACGGGCAGGTTGAGCTTTCTCAGCATCCACGCTCTTCACAGGCCATTCTTTTTCTCTTTCAAACCATCTCAGGTGACACATGTCTGAGGAACCCACTCCACAAACAGCAGTCACTCCCTCTCCGGCCCATCATCCCCCTCGTAGCCCGGATCTCAGACCAGAATGCTTCCGGGGCACCCCCCATGACCGTCCGGGAGAAAACCCGCCTAGAAAAATTCCGTCAGCTTCTCTCCAGCCACAACACTGACTTAGGTGAGTTCCTGAGAGCCCTGGGCACAGCAGCAGCTCTTGGTGACTGGGAGTCTCAGAGACCTGGAAGCTATTGCTCTTTATTCTTCCTTCTTTTACTTTTCTAGCATCTCCTGATCTGGCGCCCACTGCAGTGACATGCAGGTATTAAGGCAGAAGTTTGTTGCTAGAGATGAGGGACCAAACTAGACGGGATGGGTTTTCTGGTGCCTGTAGACCATAGTGCAGCTATGGCTTTCGTCTCTTCTGCCTCGAGGGGGTCCTCACAGAAATCCACACCCATGGGGCTCTCTGTTCCCTTCTAACTCTCATCTCTGAGCTGATTGATGGCTGCCATGCCCTTACTTGGTACTCTGCCGCTCAGAGCTGTCAATTTGGGCCTTACCCTTGCTTGTCGGCAGCAGGTGCTAGTGGTGGTGGTATCTGTCTTTGAGCGGTAGGAGGCATCTGGCAGCTCTGATCTGGGTTTGTTTTAGGGCCTTGTGGGAGGACCTAATCCAATGAGGCTGTTGTCTGTTTGCAGATGAGCTGAGGAAGTGTAGCTGGCCAGGGGTTCCCAGGGAGGTTCGGCCTGTAACCTGGAGACTCCTGTCGGTGAGTTCTACCCCTGTGTAGAGAAGCGTGAGCCTCACACAGCCCTTCTTGCCTGATGAGGTTAGTCTGGACATGTTGGTCTTACTCCATAGAGTTCTCCGTCCCCACTGGATGGCTTAGAGACCCCTGCGAGTTCATCCCACCCCTGCAGGGTGGGGATCTAGTCCCACTCCCATGCAGGAAGATGGGCACAACTGGCTCTGTAGTCACAGCAGGGGAATCCACGTGCTGTGAGCAAGCTGGACACTGCCTAGGCATATCTCCTTTTGCAGTTTGAATAACTCAAGTGGTTGAAGCCCACTTCCCATGGTGACCCGTCACTAGGTGGTTCCTCATAAGCTGTACTAGTGTCCCTCCCCGCCCCCCATGAATACTGTGCCAGCCACTGAGAGGGAAGTGCCTGTAAAATTCATCTGTTGATCTAGGAAGGACTTTTTTGAGGGCCTGTTGTTTGCCAGGCACAGTGCCAGATGCTGTGAGCAGATCCAAAACCGAATAAGCACCCATCCCTGCTCTCCCGGCACTGCTGTGCAATGCATGGCTTAAGGTCTTTGAGAGGAAGCGTGTCTTCTCTCTGAGCCCCCAACCTGAAATCTTACAACCATGTAACCATCACCCCTGCCACTTCTAGGCTCAGTGCCATTCAGAGTGGCTTTGCTGAGCAGAAGAGGATTGGGAGGTATGAGAATGAAGAATGGGATGGGGACCAGGGCTAAGAGTGAAAATTGGCTGGAACTTGGACTAGGAGCGGGGCTGCTGCCAGGTCTGTGCTGGCATCGAAACTGCTCTGTCGCAAATCCCATTCAGCTCCCTAAGCTGGTGGTGCTCAGGGTTACCCTGGAGAAGCATGTGTGTTCATTGCCAGGCTATTTGGCACACCTAATGCTGTGCTGTAGAAGCTGCCAGATCCTTGTGGTTCCCGGAAGTGTGGAAGGGATTACACCGTGGCAGTGAGAGATCATGGCCTCTGAGGCGGAGACTCGGGCCCAGCTCCCTCCCACTGACCTCCATTCCTTGCTGTGGAAGAGGCCCACTCTGAGGGCTGTGAAGCTTACCAGTGGTTCATGCTCCACGGGCAGGGCGGGGCCTCAGGAATGAATAACCCTAGGAAGGTCAGCCTCACCTCATCTGCATATGTGGATCCCATTGGCAGAGGAAAAAAACACTGAGTGGCCCAAACCAAGAGAACTACCCTTGTCCTCTTGGCAGTTCTCCTTCTGCCTTTGCCAGTTTCCCAGCCACTGCTCAATCTAAAATGAAAAAGCATCCAGCCAGCGTCTGTCCCTCCAAGCAGCGAGCGTCCTTCCTCACGGGCGGTGTCGTCTGCAGGGCTATCTCCCAGCAAACACCGAGAGGCGGACGTTGACCCTGCAGCGGAAGCGGGAGGAGTATTTTGGCTTCATTGAGCAGTATTACGACTCCAGAAACGAGGAGCATCACCAGGACACCTACAGACAGGTACAGTCTTAGCGGTTCTGTTCTCGACCTGTGTCTCCTGGTAATACTTAACTCCTGGAACCTCCTGGTAGAGACTTTCCAAGTCTTCAGGTGGTGGCATGCCTGGGGCGGCTTCCATCATTCCCAGGCCCTCTTCCCTTCTTGGCACTGAGTATCTTTGATTTTGGTCTTTTTGAATAGGTTGACATCTTTAGCAGTGGTCAGTTGTAATACGTCTCGGACCTTCACATGTGTACAAGTCACCTGGGACCTTGATAAGCACATCCCCTTCACCCCCCTCCCCTGGCCCTGAGGATTATGGGAAAATGCAGGATTGCAGTGAACCCCCCACAAATCCCCAGTAGCAGATGCCGCTGGTTCACAGACCACACTGAGTACTATGGGCTACAGACCACTCAGGAGTGGCCCATGCCACCAGTATTGCCTTCTGACAGCCACAGTGCCCACACAGCACCCACTTCTCTGTTCTTTTTGTCTGTCTGAGTCTTCACGGTTAGGGAGTCCTCCATCTTTGCCTGCAGTAATCTTCACAGGCTGAGGAGGTCAGCATGCAGAGGGAGGAGAAGAGGGGAGACTGGGGGAGGGACAGCTGTCCACAATCAGCCTGAGAACGGAAGTGGCCTCTGTTGCGGTGGACGCTGTCTTACGATGGTTAGACTGGGCCTTGGAAGGTCCTCCAAGCTGAAAGCAGCTGGACTGACCACTTTGGCAACAGAAATGAGATCTTTCAGCACCAAGTGAGAGGCGAGCCGCCTGGGCCTTCCTCGAATCTTACCCATCAAGACTTCATAGACCTTGCTGTCTCCTCTGGCTCCCCAGCCTGGTCTGGGAGGTTGCAGTGGGAGCTCCTTCAGATCTTGGAAAGTCAGAGGCAGCAGGAGGGCCACATACTTTGATCACACCTGTACACAGCGCTGGCCCGGAGTGGCTCAGACTTATGGGGAGTGGGTGGGAGCAGTGGATTGGCCAAGGCAGTTGGATGAAAATGGCCATTTCGGAAGGTGCCTCGCTGTTAGCTGAGCTGAGGCCAGCTTGCATATGCTCAATGGAGATAGTTGAGCTGGACTTTTGTCTGTGTCAGTTCTTCCTGAAGGTAAACTGTGCTCTAATTCTTACTCCTCTGATTCCATTTGTTAAGAAAATACTTGTCAGAAAAAAAAAGAAAAAGAAAGTACTTGTCAGAAGAACACATTGGCATTGGTGTTTGTGCATATGGCTTCTCTTTTTCAGATTCACATTGACATTCCAAGGACGAATCCTCTCATTCCATTGTTCCAGCAGCCACTTGTACAGGAGGTGAGGGAATTACTTAACGCTCTCTGGTCCTTCCGCCCCAGCGCACGGCCCCTGCTCACGGTGTGCAGCTATTGCTCCTCTGCGGAGCGTTGCCTCAGAGCACTTTCTCTTGTGTCCTCATGGGTCCTTCACAGGTAAGGAGCTGGCCCAGCCTTCAGCCTACCTGATGCCCATGAACAACCCACACCTTACAGTTGGCCTACTTTATCAAGATGGAAGTTAGGATTTAAAAAAAAGTTTGGTAAATATACATAAAGTTTACCATTTAACTATTTGTTTGTGTGTGTATGCTGGGGCTGGAACCCAGAGCCTGGGCAATTTCCTGAGCTTTTTTGCTCAAGGCAAGCACTCCACCACTTAAGCCACAGCTCTACTGCCTGCTTTTTGGTGGTTAATTGGAGATAAGGGTCTCATGGACTTTCCTGTCTGGGCTAGCTTCAAACTGCGATCATTGGATCTCAGCCTCCTTAGTAGCTATGATTACAGGCATGAGCTACTGGTGCCCAGCTTTTACTACTTTTTTCAATGTATGATTCAGTGGCACTAAGTATATTCACACTGTTACATAATTGTTACTACCATCTAGTCCCAAATCTTCCCAAACTAAAACTTAGTATCTATTAACTAGTAATTCCCTTTTGTCTAGCAACCACCATTCTACATTTGTGTGTGTGTGTGTGTGTGTGTGTGTGTGTGTGTGTGTGTGTGTGTGTGTGTGTGTGTGTGTGTGTGTGTGTGTGTGTGTGTGTGAAGAGAGAGACAGAGACTGAGAAACTGGGGCTTGAACTCAGGGCCTTGAGTTCTCACTTGCCTTTTTCTACTCAAGGCTAGTACTTTACCACTAAAACCATGCCTCTAGTTCTGGCATTTTGCTAGTTAATTGGAGATAAGAGTCTCATGGGTTTGGCTTCTTCAGCTAGCTTTGAACCATGATCTTCAGATGTCAGCTTCCTGAATAGCTAGGATTGTAGGTCTAAGCCACCAGCACCTAGCTCACCAGTTTACTTTTTATTTCTCTTCATTTGACTACTCCAGGTCCTTCAGCTAAATGGAATTAGAGAACATTTGTCCTTTTGTGACTGGCTTAATTCACTAACATCAGCCTTCAAGGTTTCTTTGTGTTATAGCATGTGCCAGAAGTTCCTACCTTTTTAATCTTCCCAGCTTAGCTGTAACTACCAGCTCCTTGAGGTCAGGAGTTTCCTTCCCAGCTCTGCAATAGACAGGATGCTAAGTGTTCATGTTCCTTGAAGCAATCTGTCGGTTCTGTGCAGAATAGAGAGAGCTGGTAGCAAAATTCTGAAAATAAATTGACTTGGAGTGGTGTTCGTAATTCTACTTAAATACAGGTGTCTCTCTTGGTGAGAGCCTTCCTGACTTAGCAATACCATAAGGAACATTTTGGGAGTGACACCATTGTTTTACCCATAAGATTCAGTGCAATGGAAGCTAAATATGCAGCCAGAGTTCCTTTCTTCCCCCTGTTCAGTTTCCCACAATTCATCCCTGCTTAGCCCTCATTTCTGGGTGGCAGTGTTGAGATACTTACCTTTTACTTGTTCATGTCAGCCCAACTTGTATATGAACGTAATAGTTTGTTTAAAAGTCTTCCCTTCAAAGTGAAACCTGGAAACAAAGATGGAAATGCAAACCTTCATCTCATCTAGTCTTTCTGTTAAAACAGTAAGAATGCCATCCAAGGACCAGAAAGTAACACTGAACTGAAATGCTTGCTGTGAGGTCTTTGAGACCTGTCTGTAACAAGTCAAAATGGCTCCTAGAAGAGGAGGCATAGACAACTCATGGGGGATTTTCCTTTCCACCCCCAGCAAGCTGTCCTCCGGTGGCATTCTTTTGCTTCTTTATGGTACTGCATAAGTGTGTGTGCATTGTTCATTACCCACCAGACATCCTGCTGGTCTCCTGACTTGAACAACATTGTTAAAGCCAGTCACCAAGGATTTGTGTATTCACAAGGGCCAACAGTGTAGGGCAGGCGAAGCCCTTGGTCTGTCCTTCACAGCAATGACCTGGAAGATCTTCTTTAAATTGTTTTTATTTTGTGCCATTGGGAATGGAACTCGGGGATTTCTGCATGCCATCTCTACCCCTGAGCTGCATCCCCAGCCCCAGGAGGAGCTTTTTAACACAAGCATCCAGACAGACACATGTCAAAGGTGGTGAGAGGAGACAGACTGAGGCAGGGAGTTCTTGCGATTTTTCTGGAACATGATGTATCTAGCTTGGGCTTTCTTTTCTTTTTTTTTTTTTTTGTCGGTCGTGGGGCTTGAACTCTGGGCCTGGGCGCTGTCCTTCAGCTCTTCAGCTCAAGACGAGTGCTCTACCACTTGAGCTACAGCGCCACTTCCGGTTTTCTGGTGGTTTATTGGAGATAGGAGTCTCACGGTCTCTCCTGCCCGGGCTGGCTTTGAACCGCGATCCTCAGATCTCAGCTTCCTGAGTAGCTAGGATTACAGGCGTGAGCCACCAGCGCCCGGCTTTGGGCTTCATTTTCAAGGAAGGGAGAGAGGTCGTTCAGCAACTGAGAGGCAGATGTATAAAAGGGCTCTCATGCATACAAACAGGCTGTAATACAAACAAGGACGCCATGTTCTTCCTTCAACACAGACAGCGAGCAACTGGAGGCAGAAAACCAGTTCGGTTTTAGGCAGGGTTTTGCTCTGCCAGAAGTGTTCCTCAGCTTTCTTAGACAGCTGGAGGCAGACTTGGTCACCTATGATGCAGGGGCTAAGAAACATCCTTTATTGTCTCTAGATTCTTTGCTTCTTTCTTACACTAGATAATCAGCTCCTGAAATTGTATTTCATTTCCCTGGTCTCCCTGAGAGACCTTGTCTGGTTGGAAGGGCCTCTTTGCTCTCTGACCTGTCCCACCTTCATGTGCCTGCTCTCACCTGCCATCTCTGAATGGCTCAAGCCTGTATGTGCTTATCAGGACACAGGCAGTCAGGGGATAGCGTCAGGTTGAGAGAAGACGAAGGGAAAGCCCAGAGGGCTGAATGAAAGCAGAAGACAGTTGACTAGGATAGGACAGAACTCTCTTAAGGGACAGTAGATATGTTTTCCTTGTACCCCACATAGGCCTATGTGGCTTCTTTTGACTAATGTCTATATAACTCCAGAGGCTTCCCCAGGGGGCCTCTGGCTGAGTTCTCTTGCTCAGAGCTCTAGCTGTAGCTCTAGCTGTAGGAGTTCATGGGATTTGAATCCCTCAATGTCCTATCCCAGCCCGTGTCCCAGTTGTATCCTGACATACGAAGGCACTTCCTGCTTGTGTTGTCTGTCACTTGTTCCTACTCAGGCGAGAATGAGCTAAATCTAGATCTCCTCCTCAGCAGGGAGAGAGGGAAGAGTGGTGGAGAAGGTATTCCTATCTGAATCCTAAAATGACCAAAAAAGATTTAAGAAAAGATGTCAGGTAGGATGCTCTGATATCTTGCTTCTGGCAATAACCAAAGCAGCAGCATCCATAATTGAGAATGTGGTGGTATTAGGGACACTCATAACAACCCTTTTTCTAATTATTATTATTGAGGGTTCTTTTTTTTAAATAGTGTGAGGGGGTGAACCCAGGGCTTTGAATATGTTAGGTTATTTTGATTTGGGGGTGTGTAGATATTTTTGAGACATAATCTTTCTGTGCAGCCAAGGATGGCCTAGAACTTGCTATGTAGCTCAGGCTGGCCTTGAATTCGTCATTCTCCTGCCTCCACTTCCTGAGGACTGGAATGACAGGCAAAAGCCACCATCCCAGCATTCTGTTTTTAATCAGTCTGTGTCACTATCCTTTCTTTTCCTCCCAACTTTATGTCCTGATACCCAGATACTGAGAAGCTAAAAGGGGGAAAGTATCTAAACCACAACTTGTGTGTTAGAAACTTTTAAAAATTTATTATTATTTATTTATTTGCCAGTCCTGGGGCTTGAACTCAGGGCCTGGGCACTGTCCCTGAGCTTCTTTTGCTCAAGGCTAGCACTCTGCCACTTGAGCCACAGCTCCACTTCCAGCTTTTTCTGTGTATGTGGTACTGAAGAATTGAACCCAGGGCTTCATGCATGCAAGACAAGCCCTCTGTCACTAAGCCACATTCCCAGCCCATTTTTTAAATTTATTTATTTATTTATTTAATTTTTTTTGCCAGTCCTGCAGTTTGAATTCAGGGCCTGGGCACGGTCCCTGAGCTTCTTTTGCTCAAGGCTAGCACTCTGCCACTTGAGCCTCAACACCACTTCCATCTCCTGTTTATGTAATTCTGAGGAATTGAACCCAGGGCTAGGCAAGCACTCTACCACTAAGCCATATTCCCAGCCCTTAGAAACTTTTTTGTACTGATATTCTTCCTTTGTCCCTGGTGTTTTTAATTGTTCTAAATGATTCTCCCACCCGCCCCCAATGCCTGAAATTAATTATGAAGTAGGAAAAAAGAAGGGTGAGAAGGCGTTGTCCTCTGATTTAACACTTGTGTCTTCTTTCTTTCTCATTTTCCTAGATCTTTGAAAGAATTCTATTTATTTGGGCCATCCGACACCCTGCCAGTGGGTATGTCCAGGGAATTAATGACCTGGTCACTCCGTTCTTTGTCGTCTTCCTCTCAGAATATGTGGGTAAGAAGCACGAGCACTGAGCTGAACAAGCTACTGCTCTTTCCTGTCTGCCATCTGTTTGCTTTTCCTGAGCATGCAGCCAGCGGGTATGTCTTGCTGAAAGAGGGTCAGACAGTGGCTTTGGAATACACAGTAAGAGCTGTTTGAG
Source organism: Dipodomys spectabilis (assembly GCF_019054845.1). Classification (NCBI taxonomy): domain Eukaryota; kingdom Metazoa; phylum Chordata; class Mammalia; order Rodentia; family Heteromyidae; genus Dipodomys; species Dipodomys spectabilis. The sequence goes on along the minus strand of NW_024870762.1, from coordinate 1,841,768 downwards.
CAGCAGTGACAGCCTGGAATTGATCTCTTGAGATAATCACAGATCTCACCTTAAAAGACCTGCTTTGCCACAAGAGGGGCCAAGATGATCAAGTTATATTCTGCCACAAACACATGGTGTGATGGCTTTTCCAAGGTGATTTTAGGATTCTTTGGAACTTGTCTCAGACATTCGCCCACCCATGAATGCCAGAACCTTGATTTCTCCCCTCTGCTCCTCACTCCTACCCCTGGGTTCTCCTCACTTTGGAGCGTGCTTACTTTCATGGAGGTGTGCGGGTTTTCTCTCAGTCCCCCCCTCCCCTCATCCCTCCACCAGTCTAAGCTAAGCAGTCTGAAAGGAGTTGAGGACCCCGTTCCTCTCCTCAGCATTTTTTTTTCCAGGCTTAGGGCCTGGGCACTATCCCTGAGCTTCTTTTACTCAAGGCTAGCACTCTACCACTTGAGCCACAGCACCACTTCTGGCTTTTTCTGTGTTTGTGCTATTGAGGAATCAAACCCAGGGCTTCATGCATTCTAGGCAAGCAGTCTTCTACTCAGCCACATTCCCAGCCCTCTCCTCAGCTTCTTTATCATTGTGGTTAGAGGACCACAGAGAGACATGTCTATCATGGCCTGGTACTTCGCCCTTTTACTCAGATGAGAGGCTTATGTAAAAGAGTATTGAAAGGAGCTGGGCATAGGCCTGTAATTCTGGCTACTTGGGAAGCTGAGGCAGGAAGATTATAGTCTGGATTACATAACAAAGCTGCCTGAAAAAAAAAAAAAAAAAGACTTAGGCACCAGTGGCTTGTGCTTGTAATCCTAGCTACTCAGGAGCCTGATAGCTCAGGATCTTGGTTTGAAGCCAACCTAAGCAAGATAGTCGGTGATTCTCTTACCTCCTATTAATCACTAAAAAGCCTGAAGTGGAGCTGTGGCTCAAGTGGTAGAGCGCTAGCCTTGAGCAGAAAAGCTCAGGGACAGTGTCTATACCCTGAGTTCAAGCCCCAGGACTGGCATACACACACACACACAATTGAAAGAGACTTTAATAAACACCCCATAGGTCTTTGATTTCACAGATGAAGTCTAAGGTTCTCTGCCTCTTTACCAGTGGCATGGCCAGAACTAGGGCTGGTGGGTCATTGTGTGAATTTGGGGAACTACCTCATCATAGTCAGGTTTTCCAAGGGGGCCTGCAGGGGAGGGGTTTGCCCTTCTACAAGGCAGTCTCAGAACATTAAAGCACCTGAGTACCAGCTCATTGTACCGCCCGCAGAACTGGGAATGAGGGTGGGGTCGTGTGCTCTCGGGTGGTCACGCAGCGTTCTTCTCATCGCTGCCGTGACTCCACCCCTCCCCTTGGCACTGGGCCTTTCTGTGATATGTATAACTGCTTTCTTGTCTTAGGATCTGGTTGAGTAGTGTGTGCCTGTGCATGCGTATGCATGTACACACACACACACCACTGACCCACAGCACCTCAGGTATGAAGGGTGCACCTTCACACTTCCTGAGGTCTAGTCTGGATGAGGCAGCACAGAGATGCACCTCAGCCACAGACCTTACCTGGGTCTTGAATATCTCTGACCTAGGAAGATGAGGCCCATATATTTTTTACAAAAACTTGTTATATTAAATTGCAAATGCATGTCAAAGTAGCATTACCCTGTTACCACTCAACTTCAGCAATTAATCTTATCTATCTATAATTCCATCCATCTTGGTGCAGTGTTTTGATATTGACATCAAACCTTATACCATTTCATTCATAATAATAACTATGGCTGGGCACAGTGGCTCATGCTTGTAATCCCAGCCACTTGGGAGGTAGAGATGGGAGGATCATTGGTCAAGGCCAGTCCCAGTGGAAAGTTGGTGAGACCCTATCCCAACCAATAAAAAGCTGAGTGTAGTGGTGCTTACCTGTTATGCCAACTATTCTGGAGACATAAATATGAGGATTATGGCCTAGACCAGCCAGGGCAAAAGGCATTTGAGAAAATAAAGCAAAATGAGCTGGAAGCATGACTCAGGTGGTAGAACATCTTCCTAGTAAGTTCGAGGCTCTGAGTTTAAATCCCAGTACTGCTCTCCCCCCGAAGGAAAAGTAATAATGGCTCTCCAGTATTATCTGAAATATACAGTCAGTGTTCATGTTCAGCCAGTTGTTTAAGTTGGGTCCAGATGAGACCCACATGGTATAGACTTGGTTGGTAAATCTTTCATCTATCTGTCCCTCCTTCATTTATTTTCTTTAGGAGTCTGTAGCTTTTACTAGGATTTTTCTGGTTTTTCATGGGAGGACCTTGTCAGGCCAAGCAGTAATACATTCTGATTTCTAAAGCCCTGTTCTGCCTGTAAAGTACTTTGACATATCTGATTTCAGGTGCAAAGTCCAAGGGTGAGAGGCTAAATGAGCTTCCTGCGGATACCCTGATCTCTGACCTTCGTCCTGTGCTCGTGATATGAGTGGGATCTCACCTTGAGTCCCTGTGCTTGGATGACAAATGGCTCTCCTTACACTATTCTCTGCCCAAAGCAGGCAGCATGCTTTTCCCCTCCTTACTTAAAGAAAAACTATGGCAGAAGTACATACTGTTCAAGCAGCCAGAGCAGTATAGAAGCGTTACCGCATACCTCCATAGCCACACCCCCACCTGAGACTCTTCTTGTCAGTCTTTCAGTGTGTATTTCATTTTCTTGTGTGTGCATGGAAAAACATATTGTGTGTGGGTATACAGAGAAATGGGAACAAAAGGTTTATACTTTCCTATATCTTGCTCATTTTTAATCCAAAAATCTCATATCCAGCTTGTTCCAAGTGTGGACATTAGATTTATTTTCAGTAGTTATTTCAGTAGTAAGGCCTTTCTGCCATTTATTTGGCAGTTTGTTCTTTTGTGGAAGAAATTTAAGTTGCCTATAATTTTTAGCTATAATAAATAATATTGCAACCAATAGCCTTCTACATATTATCTGTTATATTTGTGTTCAACTACATATTGCACCTCAAGGATCCTAGAAGTGAAATTTCTTGTCCTAAGAGCATGCCAAATAAGAACTACTAAATTATACATCAGAAAATTGATTGGTGGATGCACTTTTCCTCACATCCTTAGCAGAGATATCATTTAGTAAAGTCATGTTTCACTACTCTGGAAATTACACTATGGTGTGCCTTTCAGGTTTTATTTTACTTGCTTGTCACTGAGATCACACATTGTTGCTTTTATTTTTTTTTCTTTCCTTTTTTGGGGCTTAAATATAGGGCCTGGTACTCTTGCTTGTTTTTTTTTTTTTTTACTCATAGCTGGTGCTCTACTACTTGAGCCACACCTTCAGTCCAGCTTTTTGCTTGTTAATTGGAGATGGAGTCTTTCAGATTCATCTGCTTGGGCTGGCTTCAAACCTTGATTCTTAGATCTCAGCCTTTTGGGTAGCTGGGATGATCTGTGTGCATCACCGTTTCTTGGCAATGCATCTTATGTGTATTATTGTTTCTTCTGTGATGTTTTTTCAGTTGTTTGCCAGGTTTTTTTTTTGTTGTTGTTTCATTTTGGTCTTTTGAGATACAGTCTTGGTACATAGCCTAGGTTGACCTTACACTTGTAATTCTTCTGCCTTAGCCTCCCAAGTGCTAGGATTGCAGGTGTGTACCACAATGCCCAGCCCTTACTCAATCAGTTTTAAAAATGGATTTTTGGTTTGTCATGTTTTGTAAAAGATGTTTTAATAGATTAGATATACTTATCTTTCATTTGGTATGTGTTAAAAAGATGTTGAATCACATGAAATTGCTAATAGTCAAGTGTTTTGTTTTTTTGTCCCTAAATATGGCAATTTTTTTGTTTGTTTGGTTTTGGTCTGGTCCTGGGGCCTGAACTCTGGGCCTGGGCGCTGTCCCTCAGTTCTTCAGCTCAAGGCTAGCGCTCTACCTCTTGAGCCACAGCGCCACTTCCGGCTTTTTTTTTCTTTTTGCTTATGTGCTGCTGAGGAATCGAACCCAGGGCCTCATGCATGCAAGGCAAGCGCTCTACCACTGAGCCACCTTCCCAGCCCCTAAATATGGGAATTTTTTATGATTTATTCTTGTATTTTTCTCCCCAGGCCATCATTTGTTTCTTCTTTGAATTTATTATGTTTCCTATGTGGAACTTAACCAAATTTTATGTAGTCAGATTTTTCATTATGTTTTGAGCCCTTATTACAAGTTAGGGATAAGAGAGAGGGAAGACGATAATGTGGAGCTAGGTGTCGGTGGCTCACATCTATAATCCTACTCACAAGGCTGAGGTCTGAGGATTGATGTTTGAAGCCAACCCAGGTAGGAAAGTCAGTGAGATTCTTATTTCCAATTAATTACCAAAAAAGCCCAGGGTTAGTGCCCAGGCCTTGAGTTAAAGTCCTGGGACTGACACACACACACACACACTCCACTAGTAAGTTATTTTCTTGTATTACAGGGGTTGAGATGTAAACTTTTATTCTAATTTTATGGATAATTATTTCATTGCCATGCATAAGTAGTACATTTTTTTTTACTAGTGTGCAATCTCTCTTCAGAATTTTATATAAATCCTTTATTTCTGTGGCTCTACTTTATTTTCCATTTATCTCCATTCCTATCAAGTGCCACAGGGCACAGATTTTGTTTTTGAGATTTAGAGTGTGTGTGTATGTGTGTGTGTGTGTGTGTGTGTGCATGTGTGTGAACCCATGCCTTCTCAAGAACATGTGTGTATTTAATCTCAGGACCAATCTCTCCTCTCTTTCTTTCTCTGTCTCTTTCTGTCTCTCTCTGTAATACTGAGATTGAACTCAGCACCTTGTACTTGCTAGGCTGAATATTATATAGTATGGCTATTCTGCATATCCCTCTGTCTCACTGGGAATAAACCCAGGGCTTAGAGCAGCAAGGCTGTCACTGCACCTCTGAGCTACAACCCGAGCCTCCCACATCTTGTTATCTCTCCATCCATTGATGGACAAATTAATGCTTTAACCAGGCCTGCAGACTCCTCGCCAGCCTCTAGCTTTTTCTGTTGCCAAGATGCAGCATTGTGGGTCTGAACACTGGTTTTCTTGATCTACTTTTCTCCACTTGGCTGATGGCAGCATCCTGACAAGGCAGCTTCTATGGAAGGTTTTTCACTACAAGTGCTTGATGTGGTGACAGTGCCAGTGTCTCTGCTGGAGAGAGAGTCTTGCGACTGACATGGGTCTCTGACATGGGTGGCCTCTGCGGGCTTCTGAGATGAGGCAGTATTATCCTGTGACTAACAGTGTGACATCAAACACATACTTCTAGGTAATGTGTACCATGATGTCCAGCACAAGAGCAGCGTCCTCCAAAAGATTACACCTGCTCCGTTTGAGAAAAGGCATGCCTGCTGCTTTGTTCCCGTGTAAAAATAAGCAGTGATCAGATACGTGTTCTTTTGCCTTTGCATGAAGCAGTGTAGGATTTTAATTTGAAATCTTCCTTAGAGGCATGTTAGTAATGGCATGCACAGGCCTCTGAGTGGCACATCCAGTTCCCTGAGTCACACTGACACCTACTCACATCGTCGGTGATCAGTTAGGATTAGCCTGGCTACATGTGACCAGGACCTCAAATGACAATGCTACAGAAAAGCCTGCTTCTCTTACCTGACAAGTCCAGAGGCAAGCATTCTGGGGTTTGTTTGATGCCCAAGATATCAGGATCCAAGATACCAGGGACCCAGGCTCCTCTCTCTTGTTCGGCTATCTTTAGTATGCAGCTTCTCACCATCCAATATGATCCAGAATACTGATTTGTGCTCCAGCCATCACATCTACATTCCATCCAACACAGAGGGAGAATACTCCTGTTCAAAGACGCTCATGCTTGTATCTCTCTTGTGTAAACTCAGACTTATGGGTAATCAAGCATGAGGCTGGAAAACAGGACCCTGAAGGGTTCTGTCACCAAGGGGGAGGGAACGTTCCTCACAGCTGGCAGTCTCTGCATGCCTGGCATGCTCCTGTGGAGTCTCCTACCAACGGCCCTCACTCCCAATTGGCTGCGGTTTCTTGCCCCTGAAGTCAGAAAGGCTAAGATTTGTCCATGGCTCGCTTTTCTCACTTTGGGTGTTCACTCAGTTCCCAGGCTCTGGTGACGAACGTCTTGCTCCTGTCATCCCTCCTCCCTTTGAAGCTGCCATTCTCGCCTGGTACTCAGCACCCACAGCTGAGCACACTTCTAGCACTTTCCCCTCACCATTGTTTCCCTCCTGCTCCCTGCCACCAAACTGTGACTCTTGGAAGCCAGAGGCTAGTTTAAATCTCTGTGTTATACTCTCAGGACCTTTATTTTGGTGTTCAAAATAGGCATTCCACTCTTGAAAAATTTGCAAGATGCACAGGGACTAACTGTGCGGTGCTGAGTTTGGCCACTAGAGGGCGGTGAAGTACTTTTCTGACAGGGAGCATTTGAATGGGGCAGGAGGTGGAGACACCGCTCAGTCTGTAAAGTGTCTGCTGAGTATGCAGTCTGAGCAGGCCACTGCTGGGTACTGAGTGAAAACCATTGAGAGATTTAGTCAGGAAAAATAGAAACACTGTGTAGGAATATTTTTAGCAACTCAATTCATACAAGTGAAAACAATCCTCTTGTCCATTAAAAGCCATTCATGCCATGGAATAGTACTTAGCAGCAAAGGAATGTATGTTGATGCATGCCACAAGGAAGAACCTCAAACTGAACAGATGCCAGCTACCAAAAAAGCACTATTGGATGATTTGCCTCCCTTTCAGTCTAGTCCAGAAATAAGCGCAGTGAGCCTGTGGTGGTAGAAATCAGAACAGAGGTTGCTTTTGATGGGAAGTGGGTGTGAGGAAACTTGCCTGGGGTAATAGAAATGCTCTTGATTTGATGAGCACAGATATTACTAGAACTCACAGAACTATGCATGAATGTCCAGACTGCTATAGGTTAGTTATACCTTTAACTGCTGTGAACATTTTTTTTTTTTTTGTCAGTTGTGGGCCTTGAACTCTGGGCCTTAGCGCTGTCCCTCAGCTCTTCAGCTCAAGGCTAGCACCCTACCACTTGAGCTTCAGCGCCACTTCCTAGTTATACCTTTAACAAAAGAAACCAACACTCTTCTTTATAGAGTTTAAAATTTTGGTGGGTTAGTGGGTAGATGCTTGTTGGAGGGGGTTGGCGAAAGAGAATGAATATGGTTCATGTTCATGAATATGGTTTATAGATATGAAAATAGAACTGTGAGCTTGTTGAAATTGTTTTAAGGAAGGGAGAAAGGGAGAGATGGGAGCATTGATTGGAATGTATTGTATTCATGTGTAGAAATGTCATAATGAAATCCTCTCCCCCAGTATGCTAATATTTGCTAATAAAGTTTTCTTAAGTGGATACAAAGAGACAATAAGTTGAAAAATGATAAAGTATTTATTAGATTGGGATGAGTACTGCCCTAATTTCATTTGAAAAAGAAGCCCAAGCCTACGTACTTTATAAGTAAAATAGTTTATTATTTAAAAAAAATTTCATTTTGCTAGTCCTGGGCTTGAACTCAGGGCCTGGGGCACTGTCCTTGAGCTTCTTTTGCTCAAGGCTAGCACTCTACCACTTGAGCCACAGCACTACTTCTGGATTTTTCTGTGTATGTGGTACTGAGGAAACGAACCCAGGGCTTCATGCATGCTAGGCAAGCGCTCTACCACTGAGCCACATTCCTACCCCTAAGATAGTTTATTTTGAGCTGGTAGTTCTCTCCTGTAATCTTAGCTACTTGGGACTCTTTGAGATCTGGATTGAAGTTTGAGGCTATCCTGAGTAGAATGTTTGTGAAACTTCTTTTGAATTAATAGTTGGGTATGGTGTCTGCCATTCAGCTTTGCAGGAGGCTGAGGTCATTAGGAGGTGCCCCTGTCATGCCTGCCCAGCCTGGTGAATCTCCCCCAAATATCCAGCACCCATACTACGACATGGGACAGCCCTGAGTTCCTCTCCAGTCCCCACCCATCTCCGCCTCCCCGCCCTGCCACACTAACTACTAAGCTGACTTACTGTAACATCTAGATTCATTTTTGCCTGTTACTAAACTTTATCTGCATTGAGTCATACAACAAGGGGTTTCCATGTGAATGCTGTTGTTTGGGAGGGAATTGAGGAATGGGGTTGATGCTGAGGTTTTAGCACTCACCCTGGCCGGCACTCTTACTCTTCCCTCAAGATGACTCTGGCCCTGTCTTGGGAGAAGCACTTCAGATGCAGGCTCTTCTCAGCAGCAGATCATGTGGAAGACAGCCCAGCTGAGCCGCCAGCACTGGAGAGCGGTGTGTGTGTGTGGTGTGTGTGTGTGTGTGTGTGTGTGTGTGTGTGTGTGTGTGTGTGTGTGTGTGTGTGTGTGTGTGTGTGTGTGTGTGACAGCCCAGCTGAGCCGCCAGCACTGGAGAGCGGTGTGTGTGTGGTGCAGCAGATCATGTGGAAGACAGCCCAGCTGAGCCGCCAGCACTGGAGAGCGGTGTGTATGTGGTGTGTGTGTGTGTGTGTGTGTGTGTGTGTGTGTGTGTGTGTGTGTGTGTGTGTGTGTGTGTGTGTGTGTGTGTGTGACAGCCCAGCTGAGCCGCCAGCACTGGAGAGCGGTGTGTGTGTGGTGTGTGTGTGTGTGTGTGTCTCCAGTGTCTGCAGTACAACTTTCTCCAGTGTGTGTGTACATGTCTCCAGAGTCTGCAGTACAACATTCTCCATTGCTGGCCTGCCCCCTCCCTGCTCCATTGCTGGCCTGCCCCCTCCCTGCCAGTGAGCCAGAAATAAGACATAGCAGCGCAGCAGGAGGAATTTGAGGTGACCTAACCTACCTCCTCTGAGCTTAGAGGACTGCTGTGAGCCTCGGACATTGCACTAGAGACCCTCCCCCTCCCCGGGGCTGTTGAGGCTTTGGGTGTCTTGGTGACACAATGACTGTCTCCTGAGTGGTCTTTGGGCAGTCTTTGGAAGACGTGTGGGACCTTGAATACTCAGGTTTATGCTATACAATCTGTGGGGTCACCTCCCCCCTCAAAGTCAGACTTAACCAGCAGCCACTGGTGCTTGCTAACTTGACGCACAAATCATATGAACACCTAGGAAACATAGAGAAAAATAGAAGGTGTGTGGGCTTTTCTCTTATTTTTTCAGTTCTGCTTTTTTATTTAAAAATGTTTTCAAATTGTTATCATAAAGGTGATCTACAGAGACTATTTTTTTTCGGTCGGTCCTGGGGTTTGAACTCTGGGCCTGGGCACTGTCCCTCAGCTCTTCAGCTCAAGGTGAGCACTCTACCACTTGAGCCACAGCACCATTTCGGGTTTTCTGGTGGTTTATTGGAGATAAGAGTCTCACCAACTTTCCTGCCTGGGCTGGCTTTGGACCTCTATCCTCAGATCTCAGCCTCCAGAGTAGCTAGGATTACAGGTGTGTGCCACCAGCGCCCGGCCAGAGACTTTTTAAAAATCAGTTTTTACCAGAGTCATATGACTCACATACACTCAGGTAAACAGAGTGACTGACAGGTTCTGTGGGCAGCTGCCTCTCTGCACCTTCAAAACCCCGCATCTTCTCTGATGGGCAGAAATGGGTGTGCTGACACAACTACATCCCTGTGGTCGGGCTTTTCTCTGGACGAACTTGAGTATGTCTCCCCTGTATATCCAGCTCTCTTCAGAGACAACTCACTCTTCTTCTGTGTCAGGTGGTTTGGCCTTGCTGGGCTTGGCCATGTGGCCGCTCCACCCTCTACATACTAAATGTTTTGTGCTCTTGGTGGTCTTGGTTGTTGTCATCAAGTTCTTTCATGAAAATGCCAGAGGCGGGAGCATTGCTTGAGCCCAGGAGCTCAAGGGCAGCCTGCACATCATGGTGAGACTTTGTCTTGTTTAGATGATTTTTTTTTTTTTGCCAGTCCTCGGGCTTGAACTCAGGGCCTGGGCACTGTCCCTGAGCTTCTTTTGCTCAAGGCTAGCACTTGAGCCACAGTGCCACTTCTGGCTTTTTTTGAGTAGTTTATTGGAGATAAGAGTCTCACAGACTTTACTTGCCCAGGTTGGCTTTCAACCTCAGATCTCAGCTTTCTGAGGATTATAGGTGTGAGCCATCAGTGCCTGGCTTGAATTTAGGTGTTAGAAACCAACCACAAAGGAGGAAGGCTTTGGAAGGTACCTCATCTACAGTTCACCCTAGAACGGCTCACCAGGTCCCAAAAGCTGGGGTTTGCCATGGGATCATAGATGGCTCCTGTCGGGGCCTGAGGCGGTGCATGGACAAGTTATTCTTGTCAGTTTAGGCAAAACCGGTTCTTCCCAAAGCTGTCAGGGTGTTTGTGAGGCACTTAATAAGCTGGTTTCAGGCCCAGGACTCGGCAGCTCTCAAGATAAATAATTGCGACTCAATTCCCCCCACCTCACTCCAGCGTTTTATCAGCTAATAAATGAGCGTGTTCTGTCAAGCCCAGAGTGGGCAATTTGGTTTTCATAAAGAGCTTTTGAGTTTCCTCCTCTCAGATGCCTTGCCTCTTAAAATAGCCATAAAACATCTCCAAAGCTCCCATTTCCTCCAGTCTGAGGCTGGCTGCTGTTGCTTGTCATGCCAGCCAAAGCCTGCCCTCACTGGAGACCGCGTGGCTGGCCTGGCGGCCAGGCTCCGCTTCAATTACGTGTTGATTTCCTCAAGTGGACACTTAATGATCCTCCGAACAGATTGTTTATGCTGAACTCGGCTCTGCAGAGAACAGTAGCTCCTCCTCTCTCCACTGCTGCTTTCTGGTACACTCTGCTCACAGTGTTTGACTGAATGTGTGAATTTTATCCTCAGCAGGCAGAGAAAGAATGAAACACTTCCTCCCACCCTACAGTGCTGGTGAACGGTCCCTGGCAGAAGGACAGTAGACAGCAGACAGCAGCCCCCACTCAAGTCCCCAAACAGGGTTCAGCATAGCTAAAGTAGGCACTGAGAGGGGCCGCCTACCCAATTGTGACCTCTTGCAGTGGTTTTTCCCAAGACCAAAAAGTAAAAGCAGGAACTTTTGAAAATTGACTTTTGATCTTTTTGTTGGTTATGGGGCTTGAACTCAGCGCTTGGATGCTGTTCATGAGCTCTTTTGCTCAAGGCTAGTGATCTACCCCCTTGTACCACAGTTCTACTTCCACTTTTTGAGTGGTTAATTGGAGATAAGAGTCTCATGGGGACTTTCCTGCCTGCTGGCTTTGAACTGTAATCCTCAGATCTCACCCTCCTGAGTAGCTAGGATTACAGGCATGAACCACCAGCACCCAGCAAAAATTGACTTTTTGCTTTTGGTTGTGGGGCTTAAACTCTGGGCCTGCACTCTGTCCCTTAGCAATTCAGCTCAAGGCTAGCACTCTACCTCTTGAGCCACAGTGCTACTTCCAGTTTTCTGAGTGGTTTATTGGAGATAAGAGTCTCACGGACTTTCCCCTGCCTTGGCTGGCTTTGAACCACAATCCTCAGATCTCAGCCTCCTGAGTAGCTAGGATTACATGTGTGAGCCACCGGCACCCAGCTAAAATTGACTTTTTTTTAAGGTATGTTTTGGGATTGCAGGTTTGTTGCTTTGGATTAGGCAAGGCTACATAATAGAGATTTTAAATGTCAAGGTCGAAGCCTATTTGTTCATGTAACAGTTGTGATAATGCTAGTTAACATTTACATGATGCCTATTTCATGCGGGGCTGTTGTTAACACTTGCCATATTTTAACTCAATATCATCCTCATACTATTCTTGATATGATAGTGATAGGACAGTGAGAAGTGGGCCACGGAAGGCAGTCATTTGCCAGGTGAGTTGTGAATGCGCGGTGGTCAGGATTTGGGCTCAGTGTGGCTCCCGAGTCTGTGCTTGGCTGGTAGGCTGAGTTCCCCCTTGCCCCTTGTGGCTGTGCAGTGCATGGTATCCCAGTGTGTGTTCTGGAATCTGAGTATGCCCAGGTTGGAGAAGACCCTTCTAGTTGTGATGGGGCTCTGGATCTTCCTGTGGGAAATGCATAAGGAGTGGCAATGGTCTTTGTCTGGAGCCTTTCTTGTGGGTGTCGCAGTTTCCTTGTAGCTCTGTTCTATTGGTAAAGGAGCTGCTGCTGAGGGGAGGGGAGGGGAGGGGAACGGAGCGCACACTTCCTGATGAGGAGAGGGCCTCCTCCTTCCTACCCAGTTGGGAAGCTGCTCCTGAGAATGGGCTGCCCAAGTCTGAAACCCACCAGTTCTCTTGCAGGCTCCAAGGGCACGGCATTGTTTGTGGGTAGTGTTTGAGGGCTCTATCCCTGAGGAAGCAAAGTGGCAGGGAGGCCCGCTGGGCAGAAATGAGTTAAGAGTATGTACAGCAACCCGGAAAGATCCGAGATGTGGAAGCACAAACATAAAGCAGGATTCTGAGCTGGGCCTTTGTTATGGTTCAGTATGATTAAAGTAATATATATGCCACCTCAAAACATTATGTAATAAACGCTTAAGTTAAGGCAAAGGCAAAGGATTTTTTTTGGAGGGCTTTTTAAATGTGATTTTTCATTCAGACCTTTATATGTTATCTGAATCCTTTGCTTCTGTAAGCTTAGTGTTGTTTTACAAGCCTTTTTTATTCCATTTTGATGATAAAAAGCAAGTGTAGTCAGTTTGTGGTTCTTTTTTTCTAAATAATGTGCATTTTCAGGGACTATAAAAATTATGCTTATTGTAGAAATTTTGAAAAGTCCAGTAAAGCTTAAAGAGAATAAAGTCTTTTATTTCTTCTACCTGGGGAATAAGCACTATAAACCTTGTGATATATTTTATCTTTCCCCAGTGCTTATGTAAACATACATAAATATTGTATGTATAGTAGTTGAGAGTCTACCATATATAATTTTATGCTTTGTTCCTTCCCCTTACCACTGGAACATGCTTTCCTGTGTTATTACATACTTACTCCTAATAAACTTTGTAACCAGGCACTGGTGGCTCATGCCTGTAATCCTACCTACCAGGAAGTTGAGATCTGAGGATCATGGTTCAAAGCCAGCCTGGGCAGAAAAGTCCCTGTGATACTCTTATCTCCAGTTAAGTTGTGCTGTGGCTCAAGTGGTAGAGCACTAGCCTTGAGAACAAAGAGGCTCAGGGATAATGTCCAGGCCCCAAGTTCAAGCCTCACAACCAAAAAACCACCTCATCTTTAAGTAGTGTGCCTGTTATGTGCTAGGCATGGGGGCGTCACTGTATACATGTTAACCACAACCACACTTCAAGTTAGACTTTACCTCTTTCCTAGGATCACAACTTTTCTGACAAAGTACTCCACTGTCTGTAAGAGGAGTTTTGTTTGTTATAGCCCTTGATGGCCATTAAAAAACAAAACAAAAGCCAAGTGTCAGTGGCTTACATCTATAATCATAGCTACTCAAGAGGCTGAGATCTGAGGATCACAGTTCAAAGCCAGCCCGGGCAGGAAAATCCATGAGACTATTTCCAGTAAACTACTAGGAAACTGGAAGTGGTGCTGTAGCTCAAGAGGTAGAGTGCTAGCCTTGAACTGAAAAGCTGAGGGGTAGTGCCCAGGCCCAGAGTTCAAGCCCTATGACTGACAAAAAAAAAAAAAGAACAGCCTGGGCCTGGTGGTTCACATCTGTAAACTACTTAGGAGGCTGAGATCCAAAGATTATGGTTTGAAGCCAGACTGGGCAGGAAAGTCTTCAGACTTTTATCTCCAATTAGCTTACCCTCCATCCCCACGTATACACAAAGAAAAGCTGGAAATGGAGCTGTAGCTTAAGTTATAGAATGCTGGCTTTGAGCAAAAATGCTCAGGGAGGGCTGGGAAGGTGGCTCAGTGGTGGAGCGCTTGCCTTGCATGCCTGAGGCCCTGGGTTCAATTCCTCAGCACCACATAAGCAGAAAAAGCTGGAAGTGGCACTGTGGCTCAAGTGGTAGAGTGCTAACCTTGGACTGAAGAGCTGAGGGACAGCGCCCAAGCCCAGAGTTCAGGCCCCATGACCGGCCCCCCAAAAAAATAAAAATGCTCAGGGACAGCACCTAGGCCCTGAGTTCAAGCCCCATTACCGGCACAAAAACAAACCAAACCAAAAGAAACAGAAACAAAACAGCTCTTCAAGAAGAATGAGAATGGGGCAGTGGTGGCTCACACCTGTAATCCTAGCTACTCAGGAGGCTGAAATCTGAGGATCACAATTAGAAGCCAGTCCAGACAGGCTAATGAGTCTCATGAGACTCCATGAGACTCATCTTCATTAACTAGAAAAAAGCTGGAAGTAGAGATGAGGTTCAAGTGACAGAGAACCATCCTTGTGCAAAAAAGGGATAGCACTCAGGCCCTGACGTTTAAACCCCAATACAAGCACATGTGCACACACATCGCCCTCCACATACTAATATGAATGAGAATCCACTGGTCATGGTATAGGTCAAGACATAGGTCTTAGTCATAATTCTCATCAATGAGAGGGCTGCGTTCAGAAGTCTGTGTCCAGTGGCACAAGGGACGACAGGGAACATTTTGTTTTCAGAGTAGGACTGTGAGCTAAGAAGCTGCCTTTGATGCAGAACTCAAGGGACTGAATGTTTCTTCTTGTCCTTTCACCGACATTCAATGTGGCTGTGCTGTGGGGCAGGAGAGCCTTTCTAACTGCTTCCCCTCTCTGTGGCTGAAGGGTTTTTGTGGGTCTCTTATGTTCTCCTTGCTACATGCCAAACCAGACTTCTTGTTCCCATTGCTTACGTACTGTGGGCTTCCCATGAGAAGCTAGTAGTGTTAAAGAGGTCTTGTGGCTAAGTAAGCATGGAAAGTACTGCATAAACTGAGTGGAATAGATTTACTTATTGCTGACTTCCTTGTAACTTCTCAACCGCTTTCGTATGCTCTGATTTTGGTGGCTCTCAAAGCTGGTGATGTAAAATGTGGTGTTGCTCATCTGTATTTGTTCACGAGCTCCTCCTTTGCCTGTGTCCTATGGGACTGGCATTTGGCCTGAACCCATCCTGGGAAATAGCAACTTGGAGTTAAACCCTAGAAGTACCCCGGGCTTGATACCTCTTCCTTCCCTTGTATCCCTTTACTTCTCAACAGCGAGACCAAGCATCAGCATTTGGGGTCCATCCTTACCTTGAACTGTGTGTGTGTGTGTGTGTGTGTGTGTGTGTGTGTGTGTGTGTTTGGGTGTGTGTGTGTGTGTTGGGGGGGGGTGCCTGATCCCAGCTGGTCTCACTAGACATATGTGTGAGTATGGTAGACAGCTTACTGAATATCTGAAATTTAAAAAAAGA
Organism: Dipodomys spectabilis; assembly: GCF_019054845.1. NCBI lineage: Eukaryota > Metazoa > Chordata > Mammalia > Rodentia > Heteromyidae > Dipodomys > Dipodomys spectabilis. The sequence continues at coordinate 1,826,494 of NW_024870762.1, read as the reverse complement.
AACATGTGCTGGACTTAATAACTCAGTGAAAGTCTGCTTAGTGCTGTAAGGAGGTCTTCTTCCTGCTCAGTGTCGTGAGGGTCCTAAGGAAATTTGAGACGCCAGTGTCCTCCTCCCCCAGGGGAATAGGGCAGCCTCATTCCTTGACATCACCTTAGCCTGGTTCTCCCCTGGCCTGAAGGACTCTGTTGAAGACACTAGGCTCTTATTTTTCTCTCTCCATTTTTAGATAAGACCTCTGGACTTTCTTCACCTTTTGTTTTACAGAAGAGGATGTGGAGAACTTTGACGTGACCAACTTGTCTCAGGATATACTGCGAAGCATTGAAGCTGACAGCTTTTGGTGCATGAGCAAGCTGCTGGATGGGATCCAGGTGAGCTGCCTCGGCCCTTGCAGGCCGGGTAGGCCTGGGGCCTGTCTTTAACTCATTGCTCTTCTCAATGAGGCAGGGCCACCCACCCACCATGGCCTCTACCTCTTTCATTAGCTTCACAGTGGCCTTGTGTCCTCAGAGCCTGAGGCTATTTTGGTGGGGGGGGATCTGACTCTACCATCAGAGTGAGTTCCATTCTTCTGTGTGCCCAGAACCCACGGGTGGGATTCCACAATAAAGGGCCCTCACCCACATAAACACTATAGTAGCATTAGTTCCTTTTTTTCTCCCAAACACCGTCGGCAGTCAGGAGCACTGGGTTTGGGAAGAACACCTGTGCTTTTTACCATGTTATGGGGAGCCCAGGGCTAATCATGCAGACTCCATGTGTTCAACCTGGGCTCTCTTGCATTTGCAGGATAACTATACCTTTGCACAGCCAGGGATCCAGAAGAAGGTCAAGGCATTGGAAGAGCTTGTTAGCCGGATTGATGGTAGGTTTCAAGGAGCCAGAATTCTCTAGCCATAGCTCAGCCTGGCCCTGACACGAGCCAGCGTTACTTGGGCCATGAACCTTTCCAGGCACAGGCTGTTATTTATCGGCAGCTCCAGTATCTTCCCTGTCTCAGCCAGAAGGGGAGGTAAAACTCTGCTGCTTTCCTGAGTTCATCCTTCCCCCTAGACTTTGTTACCCCATTGTCGATTCTCCTTCAACCTCTCTGTTCTGTTCTATCTGTCCTGTTACCCGAGCCACATAGCTCTAGTCCAACCGTTGTCACATTTCTGCCACTTCCTTCTAAAGGACTTTCCCCCTTCCCCCGACTTGTGTCTCTCTCAAAGCGTTTCTCTACAGCCCCATTCTGGCCATGTCTCTCTTCTGCTCTGGGGTCCCTGCTGGCTCCCCATTGGCATCAAGTCAGTAGGTTGGCCTTGTCCTGCTGTTGCACTCCTGGGCTTGGAGCAGTGTGGCATACCCCGGCGGGACCTTCATTTGTTCTCTGGGGACTCAAGGACAGATGGCTCCTGAAGCAGATGTCTTTGAGGAGCAGGAACTCCACAGGGGCAGCCTGACTGCTAGAATCACAGACTTTGGGAAGCCCTCCTGTTGAGATCCGGAGAGAAGTCAGCTAAGCTTCCTGAGGAGCACACTGACCCGGCAGGGAGGCTCCTGGGCATGGCGTCTCTGGCACCAGTGAGGGACTCTGCAGTTGCCACACTAACAAACAACATCAACTCTTGCTCGCTCCTTCCCTCCATTCCTTTCCTTTCCTTTCCTTTCCTTTCCTTTCCTTTCCTTCCCTCCCTCCCTCCCTCCCTCCTTCTCTCTCTCTCTCTCTCTCTCTCTTTCTTTCTTTCTGTTGGTTGTGGGGCTTGAACTCAGGGTCTGGGCGCTATCCCTGAGCCTTTTTTGCTATGTAGTGCTCTACCACTTTGAGCCACAGCACCACTTCTGGTTTTCTGGTAGTTAATTGGAGATAAGAGTCTCATAGACTTTTCCTGCTCAGGCTGGCTTTTGAACCACAATTCTCAGATCTCAACCTCCTGAGTAGCTAGGATTATAGGTGTGAGCCACTGGCACCCCTCTAACTCTTGCTTTTTCTGTTCAGACTTTCCTTTTCCCTCACATGGAGGTAGCACAGCTTTCTGTCTCTCCTTTCCTAAGTCTCTTCCTGGAAACCTTCCTTCATTAATTCTACTCACTCCAGCTTCCTTTTATGACGGCAAGCTTCCACCCTCATCTGTCTTCCTTTGTCTTGCCATCCTGTCAGCTGTCAGCCCTGCGGTGCCAGGTACCGCTCTCTCACATGGCTCCCCCAGAGCCTCACATGGGCCTTCCTCTGAGGTGCTCAGCTGGCTGCCAGAGGCTGATCATCACTTCCGTCTTCCAGAGGGAAGAGGTGGGGCTTCTGCCTCTGTCCTCCTCTCCCCATGCTTTTATTTTCTGCCCTCTCAAATATTGATTTTAAGCATGATACTTTTGGATAGTGGATTTTTACACACACACACACACACACACACACACACACACACACATTTCTTTGTTTTCTTATTATAAGAGTTTTAAAAATGCAGACAACTGTAACCTAACTAGAATTTCCCCTCCTTAAGTTCTCCTCCCCATAAATAACCTTTGTTAATCATTCTTTCAAGAATAGTATTAGTTACTCCAGGCTAGGTGATACGATAAGTTCTTTTCTCACATTTTCACATTTTATCCTCCCTAAAGCCTTCTGAGCTGTGGGTGATTGTCCCCATTTTATAGATGAGCAAACTGAGGAGGACATTGATGGAAAACAGTCGTGTTGGGCATTAGTTGCAGGGCTGTCTGGTGGCATAGGGATGGAGTTTATGTTGACTTCCTTGCTCCGGAATACCACTTGGCCTCCTGGGGTGGGAGCTAGGAGGCGGCTGCTTTCTGTTGATCTGGTGGATCGCCGCACACATTGTGGGAGACGCTGCCCTTGAGTGGGGCCAGCGAGCCCCTTCCATTGGCAGTGTTCAAGTCCCTGCTGGCTGGCCATCTGTCAGGAACCTGAGAGGAATTCCTCGCCAGTGGGAGAATGGCTAAGGTGACCTCCAAGGTTCTTTTCCATTCTGGAGCCTTCTCGGATGAGTAATGAGATCGAGCAGCCAAATGAACCTTATGTCTCCTGCTTTGCGGCCAGAGCAGCCTGTGAAGGAAGAGGGCACCGAGGCGTCCCTGTGGGATGCCACTGTCGCCCTGTGTGCGGGACTGGCTATAGGTGTATGCTGCCTTGAGAGGATGCAAGCAAGCACAGAGGCCCATTGTACCCATGTTCCCCTTGTTGATTGGCTCCCCAGAGTGAGGGGTGGTAAGGAATGGAATCTGCCTTGTTGGCTCCTACAGGCCTGAGGGTCTGTCCCCCAGGTTGTGTCCCCGAGGCCAATGACACTTCCTGTTCCAGAGCAGGTACACAATCACTTCAGGAGGTACGAGGTCGAATACCTACAGTTTGCCTTCCGATGGATGAACAACCTGCTCATGCGGGAGCTTCCTCTTCGCTGCACCATCCGCCTCTGGGACACATACCAGGTAAAAGGGGTCCCCTGCCTCCCCCTGCGCCAGGCTGTCCTGGAGTGCCCAGCTCCCTGCCATGGTGTGGGGCACGGCAGCTCAGAAATGCCCTCCCCTTCCTTTCTACTCCCATGAATGCCTTAGCCTCATGATCAGCCCTTCACTGAGCCCCTTCTGGTTGCCCTGCGGTGAGGAGGGTATGGTGCCGCTTTGTGCCATCCAGAAGGGGTGTGAGTGGGAGGACTGGGGGGGTTCCCTTCTCGGCGCATGGCTTGGGGGCCTGACCTGCTCTCTACTTCCCAGTCTGAACCGGAAGGCTTCTCCCACTTTCATCTCTACGTGTGTGCGGCCTTCTTGATCAAGTGGAGGAAAGAGATCCTGGATGAAGAAGACTTTCAGGTGAGCGCAGCTTGGGCTGAGGATGAGCATGAGGGTGGCAGAGCCCTCGGTAGGCTATGTGGACAGCGGATGCTGCAGCAGGCACCAACTCACTGGAGCGGGAGGGGAGAACAGGGCTCAGGAGAGATTTTTGTTCAGGGATAACACTCTACTACTTGAGCCACAGTACCACTTCTGGCTTTTTCTGTTTGTTTGTTTGTTTTTCTGTACTGTGGAATTGAACCCAGGGCTTCATGCATGCTAGGCAGGCACTCTACCACCAAGCCATACTTCCAGTCCCTCAGTGTTTTTTCCTAAGGAGCAGCCCCGCGAAGCGGAGCAGTGCAGCGGGCTCTGGAGGTGGGGTTAGGCGGTAGCACACAGGAGAGTTGGCAAGACATGCCTGCTTGCCCAAGAAGGGTTTGGGAAGAGCAAGGTGATGATGTGTTGACTTCTGTGAGTTGGTTCTGGCTGTGGTGCCAGGCTGCAGGCCTCTGATTAAAGAACCATAGCTTCTGCCAACAAGCAGCATACATGACATCCCAGAATAAATGAGGATGAGGGGCCAGAGGGCCGGGTGCCAGGGTGAGCTATCAATTTTGCTAATGTGTTTGAGGTGGAGCAGGATGTAGAGAACATGAAGTCTAAATGACTTAGTGTGAGCCAGGCCTAGGGAGCCTTATCAGGTGAGACCACAGGCCCTGCGCCCGCTCAGGAAGGGGAGGGAATTCCTGCAACAGCTGTCAGCAGTTCACAAGGTCAGTTCTCCATGGCTTTAAAGCTGCACTAGTTGCTTAGTAGATAGCTGCTGGTTTCTGGCAGCTCTTGCCTATAGTCCTAGCTACATGGGAGGCTGAGATTGGAAGGATCCTGGTTTGAGTCCAGCCTGAGCAGAAAAGTTATTTTAGTATGACAAGAAGCCTAAAATAGGTGGGCCGTGGCCCAGGGACTTACCCAAGCAGGAAGTGATACGCATCTCAAAAATAACAAATGGTGGGGGCAATGGCTGGATGCGTGACTTAGCAGTAGAGTTCCTGTCTAGCAAGTACCAGACCCTGCGCTCAAACCCCAGTACTGCCAAAAAACAAAAATAAACACTGAAACAAAAAACACATTGGATATCAGATAGACTAGAGGCCTTTGGGCAGTAACCCACAGAACCACACTGGGCTTTTTGTGTGTGGCGTTGGTAACACCTCAGTTAACCCGACTGTGGAGGAGTACTCAAGAGAAAGTGAACGATTGAACTGTTGAGGCTGCAGAGTTCCTCCCACTCTAGTTGTAAGAAGAATGCCAAGTGCGCAACTGTGCCTGGCTGTGTTGGGTCTTTAGGAAACAGAAGCATGGCCGAGGTGTGAGGCGAGGGCGCAGGGCATTGTGGGAGGCTGTACTGTTGGACATGACCTTGCAGGGAAGGAGGCTGGTGCATCGCTGCTGCTGAAGGCTACTCATAGTAAATCTGCCCACAACGCACTGTAGGAGAATCCAGACGAGGTAGAAAGCAGTTTTACTGCACTAAATGACACAAAGAAGACTCAGCTGGAGTGTCACATGAGTACAGGTGGCAGTCCCAGGAGACCTCGTCACCCTTAAAGGACTGGGACTAGCACGGGGTAAGGCAGGCTGGGGGAGGGCCTTCCAGGGCAGCAGTGCCTTCTGCTAAAGTTGGAGAAACATGCTGAGTAGCACAGTGGTATAACCCCTTCTTTGGAGCTGGGGCTGCCTGGCGTCAATTTTCTCTGCTCTTTTTTTAGGCCCACTACATTAAGCAAATACCTTGGCTCTCTGCCTTAGTTTTCATTCTGTAAAATGGGTAATAGCATCTGTCTCCTTGAACTGTTCTTTTTTTTTTTTTTTTTTGTCGTGGGGCTTGAACTCTGGGCCTGGACACTGTCCCTCAGCTCTTCAGCTCAAGGCTAGCAGTCTACCACATGAGCCACAGCACCAATTCCGTTTTTCTGGTGGTTTTATAGGAGATAAGAGTCTCGTGGGCTTTTCCTGATGGGCTGGCTTTGAGCTGTGATCCTCAGATCTCAGCCTCCAGAGTAGCTAGGATTACAGGCGTGAGCCACTGGCTTCTGGGGCTGTTCTAGGGACTAGTCAGGTTAGGACACATGGGGCAGGTAGAAAGGTACATTTGACATACAGCTCTCAAAATATTGAGCTTGCCAGATGTGGTGGCATACACCTATAATCCCACCTACTCCCAGGATCGAGAATTTGAGGCCATCCTAGGCAAAGCTTATGAGACCCTATCTCAGGAACAAAATACAAAAAGAAGGGAGAGGCAGGTGCTAAGCGAAGGCTCAGGCATTTGCCAAACCTGTGGCCTTGGGTTTAGTCTTCACTTGCTGTAGATAAAAAACCAAACCAAACCCAAACTTAATATTATCATTATGTACAGTGTGTTCCTGAGTCTGTAAGTGGCCAAGTGATGACAGCTTTAAAACCCACGCTTGTGCTGGGCACCAGTGCTCATGCCTGTACTCCTAGCTGCTCAGGAGGCTGAGACAGACAGAGTGCCTGTTGAATGTGAGTATGAGGCCGCACCGAGTTCAAGCCCCCTAAACCAGAAAAAAGAAGAAGAAGAAAAAACAATGGAACACTTTTGTGCCAATTCTGGGGCTTGAACTCAGGGCCTAGATGTTGTCCCTGAGCTTCTTTGGCGCAAGGCTAGCGCTCTACCACTTAAGCCCTAGCTCCACTTCTGGTCATTTCTGTAATTGATTGGATAAGAGTCTCACGGACTTTCCTGTGTGGCCTGGCTTTGAACCGTGATCCTCAGATCTAAACCTCCTGAGAAGCTAGGATTGCAGGTCACCAGCACCTGGCTAGAAAGCACTTTTAAAATAAAACATTTACAAGAGCACAAGCTATGCCATAGCAGATAGAAAATTTATACAAGAGAGGGCTGAGAAGGTGGCTCAGTGATAGAGTGCTTGCCTTGCATGCATGAGGCCCTGGGTTTGATTCCTCAGCACCACATAAGCAGAAAAAGCCGGAAGTAGCACTGTAGCTCAAGTGGTAGAGTGCTAGCCTTGAGCTGAAGAGCTGAGGGACAGTGCCCAGCCCAGAGTTCAGGCCCCCTGACTGACAACTAAATAAAATAAAATTCCGCTATCCCACAAAACTTAAGACACACACACACACAAAGAAAATTTATACAAGAGAAAGTAGCTCACTGGAAGTTATTTGGCTGAAACCTGATGCTGCAGAGGAGGAGGTGTGCGGGAATCGGATGGCAAGCCCCAGCAAGCACCTGGTCACGCCGCAGTCCAGTAAGTCATCGTGGGAATGCAGCATCTGTGGTAGATGTGGAGGCTATAGATGGATTCAAACAGGTCCCACCAGGCCTCCTATGGCTCAGAGCTGATTCTGAGAAGCACCGTGCAGGGGACCATAAGGCCTGATAAACAGAGTTCCTCTAAATAGAAAGAGAAATAAGGAGGCAGTGGGCCAGCCAGGATCAAATCAGCGCCTGCCAGTCCCAGAGAATTCTTGCTTTCATCTTCTAGAAGAGGCTTGGAAAGAGTCCCACTCTGAAGGTGTCTTTGCAGGAGAAAGGTTGGAGTTATTAAGTGAAAGAGTGCAAGCCTGTGGGATGCTCCAGGCCTCCGTAACAAACTGAATGTAAATAAATCCCTGAACCAGATGGCATCCACCCCCGCTTCTGCAGGAACGAACTCAAGGGTGCGATTGTGGAGTACGGCCCCAGGCCCTCGGCTGCAGACATCTGGTGAATTGCCAAGTGGACTCCTGCCCATAAGAAAGGTTCAGAGGAACCCTGGGAACCGAACATCTTCAGCCCCAAACAAGCTGGCGTGAGAAAGGGCATGGTTTCTAGGCACATAAACAAAAGAAGCCACGCTGCTTTCTTGAGGGGGGGAGAGATTGGGGGAGAACCTGCCAAATACACCACCAGGTGCTTTGGTGATAGAGAAATCGGTGAATACACATTTGACTTTCAGAGAGTTTATAGGCAAGGACCTGCTTTTGAAAAGTAACATTGGAATCAGAGAAAATGTTTTGCTGGAGAGATGCTTGTTTGAAAGTACTTATTCAGCTATGAAAGTTGAAGTGTAAGTGTGCATGAATGTGTTAGTACTAGGACTTGAGTTCAGGGCTTCTCAATGTCTGTTAGCTTTATTTCCACCCAAGGCTGGTGCTCTATCCCTTGATCCACAGTTCTACTTCCGGGTTTTTGGTAGCTAACTGGTGATAAGAATCTCATGAAAAGTGGCACTGTGGCTCAAGTGGTAGAGCACTAGCCTTGAGCTGAAAAGCTGAGGGACAGCGCCCAGGCCCAGAGTTCAGGCCCCACAACAAACAAAAGAATCTCATGGCCTTTCTTGCCTGGGCTACCTTTGAACTGTGATCCTCCAATCTCAGCCTCCTAGATAGGATTAGAGGCTTGAACTATCAATGCCATGCTAGGAAAGTGTTTTGACTTGACTGGATACACTACATTTGCAAAGAATGTTCTATTATTGCAAAGTGTTTCTTGTTTTTGTTTTGTTTTTGTTACTGAATCCTTTTGAGCAATTGCGCTGTTCTTGCACTTCCTGTGTTCCGTTATGCTGGCCCTCATCACCAGGTGAAACTAGTTGACTCTTCAAGATTTCCTTCAGTTTCTTTGGTGACTATTTTGTGTTCTGTTTGCTTTGTGCTGCTTCTTTCTCATGCCCAGGGCAAGTGGTCTGTAGCATCAGCTCTTGAGCCAGGTGTCTGGTTCAAACCCTCCTACTCTGTGGCTGTGGGCAAGTTCCTTAACCTGTTTGCTCATCTGTAGAGGCAATAATGTCATCTCACAGCACTGTTTCAGGGTTAAACGAGCAAATACATACAAAGTATAGATAGCGCATCCGGAGTATGCAGTACCTGCTCTACCAGTGATCACTGCCAGTATAATCAATATTCTTGATGTTCTCCCTCTCTCACCCCTATTTTTCTCTTGAACACTCTCTGATGGGTTCCTTGTACCTTTCCCTGATCAAGGTCCCTTTTCATTTTATCTACTCACGCTCTACTCTTTGGCCTTTATCTAATTGCTTTCTTTCATTCCTCACACGTGGCTCAAATTCCTTCTTGGCCTTTTCCCTTTGGAATTGTGGATTCTCAGCAGGAACCTCTGCAAGGCCCTTTTCTGCAGTTTTGGCATTTACAGCTTGCGCCTCTGAAAGGCCGTGGCCCCCTTCCATGAATTGAAAACCATTCTCTAATGCTTGCCCTACAGGCATCCCCCCCCCCCACTGCTCTGCTGTTGCATCTGACCACATGTCATGCTTAACGCTCCCCTGCATGGCAGTGTACCGTCTCTATCCCTCACAGAAGAGCTCCTGACTTGCGATTAACACCTTTCTCCCCCAGCCAAGTTCCAGCTCTATCCATTTTTGCAGCATTAGGCTAGGTAGAGGCTGGGGGTGGGGAGATTGCAGCTTGGAGGCATTGCCACCAGGTGGCAGAGTGGTTCTTCACAGCGTAGCCTCACCTCCTTTCTGGCAAGGAGGTTAACTGTCTAGGGGTAGCATTATTCAGAAGCTTCTGGGAGGCTTCTCTTAAGGCTTCCTATACATTACAGATAATGTTCAAATCAGAAAAACATTCCCTTCCTAAGCTGCCCTTTATTGGCTTTTATGTTTGTTACCAATTTTACTCACAACCATGATAGAAAAATTAGACAGTTGTAAAGGGCTAAAAAAGAATTGTTCCTGCCCGGGTGCAGGTGGCTCATGCCACCTAGCTACTCAGGAGGCTGAGATCTGAGGATCGCAGTTCAAAGCCAGCCCGGGCAGGAAAGTCCATGAGACTCTTATCTCCAATAAGCCACTAGAAAACCGGAAGTGGCGCTGTGGCTCAAGCAGTAGAGCGCTTGTCTTGAGCTGAAGAGTGCAGGGACAGTACCCAGGCCCAGAGTTCAAGCCCCACAACTGACCAAAAAAAAAAAAAAAAGAATTGTTCCTGAAATGTTATCACACCCAGGTAGATGTCATACATTTGGTTTGCTAGTTTGTCTGAGTTTTTTTTTTGTTTTTTGTTTTTGTTTTTCTTAAACAGGGCTGAGCCACAAACCAACACCTTGTGTCACTCATTTGTTCTTAAAATATTTTGGTAATTGGACTATATATCTGTGTATTTAAAATCATTATTCTGATATAGGTTTTACCACATAGCCCAAAGAGCGTAAAGTACAATTTGCCCAATTTAGACTAAAATTTGACTCTGTGAGGAGGCAGTTGGCAAAAAAAGCCGCTTTCCAGCTTGTGTGCGGATGGGCAGAATGAGGGAGGTAGGAGGAAGCAGGAGAGAAGGATCAGAGGGTCCAAAAACATCTAAACAGTAGGTTATAAACCAACACAGGGATAAATGTCTGTAGTCCCAGCTACTCTGGAGGCTGAAGTGGGAGGATCAGTTGAGCCTAGGGAGTTTGAAACCAGCCTAAAAAAAGTAAGACCTAGTCTCAAAAATATGCATACGTCTGGGCCCTGGTGGCTCACATCTGTAATCCTAGCTACTCAGGAGTCTGGGATCTGATCATTGCAGTTTGAAGCCAGAAAAATCTGTGAGATTCTTTTCTCCAATAAATTACCAAAAAAAGCCAGAAGTGGAGCTGTGGTTCAAGCACTACCCTTGAGCAAAAGAAGCTCAGAGAAGCCCCAGGACCAGAAAAACATATATATATATATATATATATATATATATATATATATATATATATGCGCCAGATACCAGTGGCTCACACCTGCAATCTTAGCTGCTCAGGAGGCTGAGATCAGAGAATCATAGTTTAAAGCCAGCCCAAGCAGAAAAGTTCCTCTCCAATTAATCACCAATCAGCAAAATGTTACCTGGAGGTATGGCTCAAGTGATAGAGCAGCAACCATGAACAAGCAAGCAGAACAAATGTGAGGCCTCTGAATTCAAGCCCTAGTAGTGTTAAAAAAAGAAAAGAAAAAGTATAGAAAGGGTATGTTGAAAAATAAACGAGTCAGGTGCCAGTGGCTCTTGCCTTTAATCCTAGCTACTCAGGAGGCTGAGAACAGGAGAATAGAAGTTTGAAACAGTTGAGGCACCAACAAGACCCCTTCTTAATTCATATCTGCATGTGATGGGGCATGCTTGTTACCATAAGCTATGTGGGAGGCTGAGATTGGGATAATCCAGGCCTGCTCAGGTAGAAAAGTCCACAAGACGCCATCCTAATGGACAGATGTTGAGCATGGTTGTGTACACCTGTCATCCCAGCTAGAACTGGAAGCCTAAGATAGGCAGATCAGGGTCTAGGCATGTACCTGTGCAAGAAATGAGTCCTTATCTCAAAAGTTGCTAGCATAAATAAAGGGCTAGAGGCATGGGCCAGCACCTGCCTGGAAAGCATTGAAGCCCAATTACCCCTCCCCCCCCAAAAAAAAATTATTTCAAGAAATACTCCAGGATAGAAATAATGGTTCAGCCAGGCGTAGGTGGCTCATGCCTATAATCCTAGCTACTCAGGAGGCTGAGATCTGAGGATCGTGGTTCGAAGCCAGCCCGGGCAGGAAAGTCTATGAGACTCTTATCTCCAATAAAATCACTAGAATACCAGAAGTGGCGCTGTGGCTCAAGCGGTAGAGCACTCGCCTTGAGCTGAAGAGTGCAGGGACAATGCCCAAGCCCAGAGTTCAAGCCCCATGACTGATCAAAAAAAAAAGAAAGAGGGCTGGGAAGGTGGCTCAGTGGTAGAGTAGGCATACCTTGCATGCCTGAGGCCCTGGGTTCGATTCCTCAGCACCACATAAGAAAAAAGCCAGGAGTGGCGCTGTGGCTCAAGTGGTAGAGCCCTAGCCTTGAGCTGAAGAGCTGAGGGACAGTGCCCAGGCCCAGAGTTCAGGCCCCACAACCGGACCCCAAAAAAAAAAAAAGAAAAAAGAAAGAAAGAAAGAATGGTTCAGGCTAGGTGCTAATGGCGCACACCTGTAATCCTAGCTACTCAGGTGGCTGAGATCTGAAAATCATGGTTCAAAGCCAGCCTGAGCAGGGAAGTCCATGAGACTCTTATCTCCACTTAACCACTAGAAAACCAATGGTGCTGTGGCTCAAGTTGTAGAGTGCTCACCTTGAGCTGAAGAGGTGAGGGACTTTGCCCAGGCCCAGAGTTCAAGTCCCATGATTGACCAAAAAAAAAAGAAAAAAAGAAATAATGGTCTTGTTTTTTAAATAAAAATACAATTTATACAGTTTAGAGGGAAGATACACAATTGAAGCCAAGAAAGTACCAAGGGAGAGTTGTGAGTGTAAGAAGTGAACACTCCAAAGACATTCGGATCAGCTCTACAATGAGCAGCCCACCATAATTGGGTGGGCTGCGTACCAGGAACTGATTAATGGGTCAGATGGAGGGAACATGGCAGGGTGTTCACCTGCACGGGCCACGAAAGAAGCATGTGGAAGGGGAAAGGATGGACACAAGGTTCTGCTGTCCTCTGCCCTGCAAACTCCAGGGCACTGCTGGGGTTTGGATGGGCTGAAAGCAGGGTGTATGGGGTGATTGTGTGGGACTGCTCCATCCCCCGGCTGTCTCCCTATTTGGTCATTTGCTCTTTTCCTGGTTGACTTGTAGGCATTCTTCATTGATTATGGATATTAATAATTTCTCTTTTATAGGTATATAAATATTTTCTCAGTCAGGTTTTTATATTTTAATTTTATTGTTGGAGTCCCTCGATGTATTGGGACCACAAAATTATTCACAATCAAACTTGTTTTTCATGGCTTCTGGGTCTTGTGTTTTTGTTTGCCATGGAGTCCTTGTACTCAGGACTTGGGTGCTCTCCCTGACCTCTTTTATTCAAGGCTAGAAAACTACCACTTTGAGCCACAGCATCACTTCTGTTTTCTGGTGGTTAATTGGAGATAAGAGTCTCATGGACTTTCCCGCTCGGGCTGGCTTTGAACAGTGATCCTCAGATCTCAGCTAGAATTACAGGCATGAGCTACCAGGGTCAGGTGGGTTTTGTGTCTTAAGACTATTACTTTCATATTTGGAAAAAGAAGAATAGCTGTTAAGTTTTTAAAGAGGCTGGTTAGTAAGAACACCACCACACACTTGGTATTCAGGTAGGTTTATTTGTCGTTCCAGTTGCCACCAGGCCAGGTTGGCACTTCACATGGCTGGAAAAGAGAGCCCCTGACAACACCCCCTCCCCCATGCCTTATTTAGGGTAGAGGCTGAGAAGGTGTGGCCAGGTAAAGGGAGGTAGGACCAGGTGGGAGAAAGGTGTGGCCGCATGGAATCCAGATGTGATCTCAGTGGATGAGGATGTGACCTCTTTCAGGTGTGCCAGTTGCCTAGGTAACACAGGTACTGGGCGGAGACTTGGCTGCGAGGAGGGTGGAGTCTGCTCTCCATCCAGGAGTGGACCTTACAATAGCCAGATCAGAAAGAGAGGTAGAGCAAGAACGGGAAGCAGCAGCATGGTTAACTCAATTACAGAGGTCACCTGAAAATCTCACATTCGTTTTTTATGCTGATACCCTCTTTACCAGGCTCCTTCCAGGGAGCAGTTTGAGGGCTTGACTTTGAAAGCTGGATAGGATTTAGTAGGTAGAGCAGAAAAGGAAAGTATTGGCAATGAAAGCAATGGCTTAAACCATGGAGCACAAATAAATGTGGCTGACATGGAGCTGGCTGCGGGAGGCATGTGCGGGGGGGGGGGGGGGGGGGGGGAGGTGCACACCAGCTTGAGAGTGGGCAGAGTGGGCAGAGGGTGAGTGCAGTGCTTACAGGTGAACCCGCCTTGAAGGAAAATGGTAGTGTCAGAGGATGTATATGCACAGTCTTGTTAATAAAGACTTTTTTATTTTTTTTACTTAAGCCAATTAGCCATCCAGCAAAAGGGAAATGGCTGAGTAAATTAGAATTAGCCAGATGATGGAGTACTAGCTTTGAGAATTATCATCTGTGAGGACTGGGAAGAAAAGATAGACTTATCATTTGTTAAAAAGGTGATGGAAGGCACTTGCCTTCTGTGCATGAGGCTGAAAGGGAATGGCTCAAAAGTAAGAGGTTTACTTGGATGATGGGTGGCTATTCTCCTGTCTTACAGAGTTGCACTGTTGTCATGGTCTGTTCATATTTTCAAAGAGGCAGGTGTCAGTGCCTCAGGCAATCAACAAAGGCTCTTAAGGTTTCTGGGGGGGGGCGGTAAACAAGGGGCCAAGGCTAAGGGCAGTTTAGGAAATGGGAGGTAGATTTTTGATTGGGTGGGGGGGAGACAGAGGGCTTTGGAGGAGGGGCCTCCTTCTAGGTCTGGGTCTCTAAGAGTGTCTGCAATTTGCAATCCACAGTCTGGACAGAGATCAAAAGGCCCTTCTTGCCTTCCAGGGTCTCCTCATGCTGCTACAGAATCTACCTACGATACACTGGGGCAATGAAGAGATCGGGTTGCTTCTGGCTGAGGCATACAGACTCAAGTATATGTTTGCCGATGCCCCCAATCACTACCGCCGATAGGTGCTGTCTCCTCTGGGGACCCAGACTGCCCCCATCTTTGATGGCAATTCTCATCACTGTGGCCACTGAGCGAGCCGTGGACCTTGGCTGGGAACCACTCCTGCTGTACAAAGCTCCCCCCGCCGCCGCCCAGGTTTCAACTTCTTGGCATCCACCACTCCATGTCTCTGGATGTATTTCTTGGACCACTCTCAGTATTCCATGCCATGTGGATGGGCCCAGCTCTGGGAGAGGACAGAAAAGGAGGTACAGGGTTGTCTGCCCCTTTAAAAGGAACTGGACAAAAGAAAAAGGGGGAGGCTCAGGGTCTCAACTCACATTGTCCCTACACAGGCTGGCTGGTCCTTGCCTCTAGGCCTCAACGGATACCAATTGCTTTTTTTTTTTTTTTTAACAGGAAACACACACAAAATTTATTAAATGTCTAAGGCAGGGGATTATTAGGCTGATAACCTTTGCTTTTTGTGACTCACTTTGAGTTGATCACCGTTGTATGTGTTCAGAAGACCCCTGGTCCCGCTTCCTGCTTCTGGCTCCCTCACCGCACTCCCTCTGCTGTGTCTGAGCCAGTCAGATGGAGGAGGCACCAAGGCTCATCACTCTGGGAAGAGACCTATTCCTAAGGGCTAGGACTTTTTTTTTTCCTTTTCTCATCAGATGTCTATGTGCGAATGTATACCAAGCCCATCAGCGTTCTGTCACTGTCTGAGTTTCAGTGTCCGGTCTAGCCCATCAGCACCCAGTGACCAAGCCGAGAAGGATCAGGGCTGGGCAGGGAGGAGGGGGTTTTTCCCCTCTCCAAACCTTTTTTCCATGATGACCCACTCCAAGATATTATGTGTAAATTGTGTTATTATGTATATGGTAAAGATGTACAAATATATGTCCTTTGTAGCAGATATGATTTTATATTTATAATGTGCATCGACATGTGAAAGCAATCCTAGGTCACTAGCACAGATGAAGTTGCCTGACTGGTGGCTTCTTTGGTCCGTTCCTGGGCACCCTGTATTTGGGGAGGGGGGCAGACTAGCAGTCTGCTGGAGTGGGTTGGCTAAGATGGAGCCATCAGCCCACACATCAGTGTATCAGTTTTTCTTTTCTCCCATCATCCCATGCCTGCTCAGCCTGGACCTTACCCCTCTCTTTAGCTGTGGAGCACCCTGCCCCTTGCCCCTAGTACCTCCCTCAGAAGGGACTGCAGAGGCAGAAGCCCTGCCTCCTTTTCCTGGCCCCTGCCTTTCCCTAGTGTCTGAGGAAGGCCATAAGTTAGCACTAGATTCAATGCCGAACTGTGGCTGACTCGTCCATGTCAAGGGAAGGGGTTTCCTCCGTGTCCCTGGCGTCTGGGGCTCTTCTCAGAGTGAGGTTTGGTGTCTCCTGCTGTCATCATCACCCCCTGTCACAGCTCATGAAATGGATGATCTGTGCTCAATTCTTGGTGGCTGGTGGGGGGGGGGGGGGATGAGGGCAAGCTGGCATCCTCTTGGTTGGGCGGTCACGTGGCATCCCAGAGGATGACACCCTGAATGTCTTTGCCAGCCAAGCCCTCTCCCGAGTCCCTGGCATGATGGAGTGAGATTTCTCATCTGGAGTTGTTCTCAGGCGTCCTTCCCCGTTGGTGTGCCTCTGCTCATGTCTCCTCTACAGGGGAGAGGGGTGTGGGGTGCCCTCCCTCAGCCAGACTAACTAAAGAAAGACACTTGTGCTCCCAAGTGGTGGTTTTATTTTTTTAGTTTTTATGTTTGTATGGGAAATTGTGGGTACGGTGAATGAATTGTAAATAAATGGTGTATTTCCTCCTCCATCTGCTGTTTTTCTCCTGTGGATTTGTGTAGACTGGAACCAAAGCTGTCTCCTTTTCTTGCGTTTTTCTTGCTGATATTCATATATAAGGATCAAGCCTTTCACAGGAACAAGAAGGGCATCAAGCGAAGACCAAGAGACATTCTCAGAGGACATGAGAATTCATGAGTTCAGGGCCAGCCTGGGCTACACAGTGAGACCCTGTCTCAAGAAGAAGAAAAAAAGGAAGAGGGAAGGGGGAAAAAAGGAGGGGGAGAAAAAGAGGAGATAGGTAGGGAGAGAAAATAGACTTAGAATTTCAGCTAGAGATAGCTTTTTTTTTTTTTTTTTAATCCTGGGGCTTGAACTTTGGGCTTGGGTGCCTCTTTTGCTCAAGGCTAACACTCTACCACTTGAGCCACAGCACCACTTCTGGCTTTTTGGAGTAGTTTATTGGAGATAAGAGTCTCACAGACTTTCCTGCCTGGGCTGGCTTTGAACCGCAATCTTTAGATCTCAGCCTCCTGAGTAGCTAGGTTTACAAAGTGTGAGTCCCTGGTGTCTGGCAAAATAGATAATTTTTTGGGGGGGCGGGGGGTCCGGTCGTGGGGCCTGAACTCTGGGCCTGGACGCTGTCCCTCAGCTCTTCAGCTCAAGGCTAGTGCTCTACCACTTGAGCCACAGCGCCACTTCCGGCTTTTTTCTTATGTGGTGCTGAGGAATTGAACCCAGGGCCTCATGTATGCAAGGCAAGCGCTCTACCACTGAGCCACCTTCCCAGACCCAAGATAGATAATCTTAACACCCTTAAGTTCAGAGGAAGACCCATCACATCATGGCTAGGGACAACCTTAGGGTCAGGATATAGTGCAGGCCTTATCCTGGCTTGCCTAGATAATATGTTCCATCAAACCATATAGAACTAAGATATAGAGCACTAAGATTGGCTATGCATTTAGGGTCTTCATTAGGCCTTATTTGGCCTTTAAGTCTTTCTCTCATCAGCTTTAGCATGTAATGTCTCAGAAAATATAGTCTGGTTGCATTTTTTCATCTACTAAACATAGATTGGGATTGTTTCTTCTTCTGAATTCCTTCGTAGGATTTGAGAGTGTTTCTTGGTGTCAACCATTAGGAGATATATAAAGGTCAAATTCTTCTACATGTAACAGAAACCTACATCACTACTCACTTAATATGGGAATTTACCTCTATCTCACATAAAATCCAAAAGTAGGCACCCCAGGGCTGGTGTGCTGACTGGAAGTTCTTAGCCGGTTGATGCCGCTAGGCTTCATGGTCAAGATGGTAGCCAGCACTGGAGATATTTTTGCATTTATTTTCCAAGCAACAGAACAGATTAAAGAGAGGACAGTGAAAGAAGGAAATGTGCCAGCTGTGTCCTCAGGAAGGCCAAGGAAACTGCATGTAATATTCCCTTTAAGCCTGGCTCCAGAGCCTCACATCTGTAATCCTAGCTACTCAGGAGGCTGCGATCTGAGGATCACAGTTCAAAGCTGTTCCAGGGCAGGAACCATCAAAGGGCCAGAAATGGAGCTGTGGCGTAAGTGGTAGCGCACTAGCTTTGAGCAGAAACACTTGGGGCAGAAGGTATGATGGGAGGAGAGCTTATCTGCTTTTTTTTTTTTTTTTGCCAGTCCTGAGGCTTGGAATCTGGGCCTGGGCACTCAAGGCTAGTGCTCTGCCATTTGAGCCACAATTATAACCCCCCAAAAGTGAGACAATCCATTGAGGCACGGTTAAAGGTGACACATTTTATTTACACTATTTACAACAGAAGAGGGGCCTGTGACTACCTTGTCCTGGGCTGGATCCCCAGAGCCAAGGGCAGCCTCGACCCCCAGACCTCCAAACTGCGAAGCCCAGGCTTTTCCTTTTGCTTCCTGCCTCCTTGGCAGCCCTCTCTCTCCACACCCCACAGGCCTGCCCTGCTCTGCTCCAGTAGGCGCCTCTCCACAGGCCTCAGGCCTCTCCACAGGCCTGCCCTGCTCTGCTCCAGTAGGAGCCTTTTGCGTCTCTCTCTCTGACCGCCCCCCGCCCCTTGGAACACGCAGCCTATATATAGGTGCGCCGCCCCTTCACTCCAACGGGTCTAACGGTTTCAACCGTCTAACGGTTTCGGCTGCTACGCCCCTCCCTCAAGCTGCCCCACTGTCCAACCACTTCTTGACAGCTTTTGACGGCTTGCTCCCTGAGCCGGTTACATCACTCCTAGGCGCCCCGCCCCTCCAATGGCATGCTCCGCCCCCTCCAGTAGCACGCCCCCATAGGGGAGTGACAGTGACGTCAGCTTCCCAACGCCCCGCCCCCTCCGCAGGTAGGCCTCCACCCGCAGGCTTTGGCCGCCCCCCCCCCCCCACACTGGTTATTACATCACAGCTCCACTTTAGGCTTTTTCTGTGATTAAGATCACAGGTAAGAGTCTCATGGATTTTCCTGGGCTGCCTTTTTCCTTGGGCTGGCTTTGAACTGAGATCCTCAGCCCTCAGCCTCCTGAGCAGCCTCACAGGTGTGGACCATCAGTGCAAGGCAGTTTAACTGCTTTTTCAGGTTCCTTTCTGGTTTTAACTTTTGAGTCTGGCCCTTGTGATGTGTGTAGAAATAATATCCCTTCACCAGTCTGCTCGCACCACCTCCACCATGTGATCAACACATCAACAGTGATCGTCCGGGTTGTCAGCCACTGACTATGGTTTTATTCACATGATTATACAAGGAGTTTGTGACATTCCCACACTCGTATACACAACGTATCCCAACCAAACTTCCCCTTCGGGTATTCTCCCACATCCTCCTCCCTCTTCTTAAAACTATTTTAGCAGGTTTCGTTGTTTTCACACGCCATTTTACTCTTTTACCATGATTCCGTGCCCCACAGACACAATTTTGTAGAGGCAAACTTCATCAGGTATTGGAAAACTGAAAACATTAAGGTGGCAGTGGGCTGGGGGCATGGCTCAAGTGACAGACCACTTGTTTAGCAAAGGCAAGGCTCAGTTTACCTCCCCCCCCCACACACACACAGAAGAAAACGTGGCAGACATTGCACTATTGGAGAGACTAATACGGGTAGAAGCTTTCACACGATACCAGACAATCGGGAGAGAGCTGAAAATTATTTTTCATCGGAGGATAAGCTCCGCATCCCAGAGCTCTCCCACTGAAGGTGTGCGTTTCCATGACTTTTTCTAAACTTATACACGTGCAAATCACTACAATCAATCTACGTTTAGAATATTCCTGTCCGCTCTTCTTTATGTCCTTCAAGCCACTCTGCATCCAGTCCCCACTCCCACACCTAGCCCCTGGTAACCGTTCTTTATCGATGGGCCCTATTTTATATGGGCAGAGCCGGGGGGGCGGGGAGGGGGAGGAGGGAACCGAGGCGGGACGCCCTTCCCCCTTATCTACGCTACTACAGCCGGGCCCTAACGCCCGCAGCCGCGGCCTCCCAGCGGCGCATGCGCGGAGCCCGGGCTTCCGGGTCGCCGCGGGCCTCGCGCAGCGCCGGAGCGCGCGTTCGTTCGCGTCGAACACGAACGGCAGCGACGGCTTCTGTCTGTTGCCTAGGAATGGCGCGGACTTGCGGGACCCGAGGCCTGGCTCTCGTCCACTGCTGACTGCCACTGGGGGGGGGCTGAACGGACCATGGGGGAGCCGGGCTCTTTGGTTAAGGGACGCCGAGCCGGTCGCCGGGGTTGGTGCTTGAGAAGACTAGGGATGAACGCCGAGTGGTTGCTGCTGGAGGACGGGCGCGAGGTGAGGGCGGGGCGCGCAGGCCTCGGGGCGGCCCGGCCCGGTCCGGCCCGGCCGGGCGTGCGGGTGCGGGCACCGGGCCTCGGGGGCGGGAGGGGAGGCGGGCCGCGCTGGAGGCCCGGATCCGGTGGGAGGGGCGCCTGGGTCAGGCCCCGCCCCGGGAAGGGGGCCGGGACCGCGGGCGCGGGCCGAGGCGGCCGGGGGCTGGTCTCCCGAGTCCTCTAGGCCTCACTGCGACCCAGCTTCCGAAGGCCTGCGGGGCGGGGCGGGGCTGGAGGGAGGGCGCACAGGCCTCAAAAGGCCCGCCCAGGGCCTGGCCCGGTCAACTTTGTTTTGAACTTGTGGGTCTAGAGGTAGGACGCTTCCCCGGAGTGTCCTCCTCATAGGAGGGCCACAGGCCTGCTTATAGCGCTTGCTAATGCCGTTGAGCCGGGAACGTTTTTTGGTTTTGATGGTGTGTGTGTGATGACGCTTGAACTCAGGGCCTGGGCCCTGTGTGTGTGTGTGTGTGTGTGTGTGTGTGTGTCCGTGTCCGTGTGTGTCCGTGTGTGTGTCAGTGTGTGTCATGACGCTTGAACTCAGGGCCTGGGTCCGTGTGTGTGTGTGTGTCCGTGTGTGTCAGTGTGTGTCATGACGCTTGAACTCAGGGCCTGGGCCCTGTGTGTGTGTGTGTGTGTGTGTCCGTCCGTGTGTGTCCGTGTGTGTGTCAGTGTGTGTCATGACGCTTGAACTCAGGGCCTGGGTCCGTGTGTGTGTGTGTCCGTGTGTGTCAGTGTGTGTCATGACGCTTGAACTCAGGGCCTGGGTCCGTGTGTGTGTGTGTGTCCGTGTGTGTCATGACGCTTGAACTCAGGGCCTGGGTCCTGTCCACTAACTGC
The DNA here is from genome assembly GCF_019054845.1 of Dipodomys spectabilis. Classification (NCBI taxonomy): domain Eukaryota; kingdom Metazoa; phylum Chordata; class Mammalia; order Rodentia; family Heteromyidae; genus Dipodomys; species Dipodomys spectabilis. Next base: position 1,805,776 of record NW_024870762.1, on the reverse strand, counting down.
TTTGCTCAGAGCTAGTGTGAGCCACAGCTCCACATCCAGCTTTTTCTTTCTTTCTCTCTTTTCTTTCTTTCTTTCTTTCTTTCTTTCTTTCTTTCTTTCTCTCTCTCTCTCTCTCTCTCTCTCTCTCTCTCTCTCTCTCTCTCTCTCTCTCCCCCCCTCTCCCTCTCTCCCTCTGCCCCTCCCTCTCTTTCTCTCTCTCTCTTTCTCTTTCTCTCTCCTTAAGAGAGTCTCACAGACTTTCCTGTAGGATTTGCAGGTGTGAGCTGCTGGCACCTGGGTTTTTTGTTATGTGTTACTATTGGTGCTAATAATACTCAGGACCCTGTCCCTCAGCTCTTTTGCTCCAGGTTAAGACTCTATCAGTTCAGCCACAGCTCCACTTCTGTGTGTGTGTGTAATTCCAGGCCCAGGTTGGGTTCCAAATGCATAGCCTTCTGAGTAGCTTAGAGGAGGCCTCAGCCACCTGATCGTAGATACTTGCGAAGTTAGTAAAAAGTGGGAAAAGGAAAGGTGAAGCCTTTTTGCAGCAGAGAAAGACAACTAGGACTAGTGTGTTGCATCTAAGAACCCAAGAGCAGGGCGGTTGGGAAACAATGGCAGTTAGACTGGCTGGAAAGAGCAGTTTGGTCAGGGACAATTGTGGTGGGGAGCCATTTGGGTTTTGGAAATATTTTGTATGGGAGGTTTGTGTTGCCCATTATGTTGGAAGTGAAAGAATTTATTTTGCCAGGTCGGTAGTTCACATCTAGAATCCCAGCCAATTTGGAGTTGGGGATTGAGAGGATCACAGTTGGAGGCCAGAAGGATTAAGAGGCTTATTGACCCAGGCCAGCTTAAGCAAAAGAGTGAGACTCTATCAAGCAACAACCTAGGTGTGGCAGTACAATTCTGTACAGAGGCTATATAAGAGGAGGATCTGATCCAAGCCTTCCTGAGATCCTATTTGAAAAATAACTGAAGCAATAAAAGGCTTCAGTTTTCACAAGGCTTTTATTATGTATTTCGTCGGATTTTTTTGGGGGGGGAGGGTTGGTGATGGGGCTTGAACTCTCATCCTGGGCACCCTGGGCGCTGTCCCTGAGCTCTTCAGTTCAAGGCTAGCACTCTATCATTCGAGCCACAACACCACCTCGGTTTTCTGGTGGTTACTTGGAGATAAGAGTCTCACAGACTTTCCTGCCCTGGCTGGCTTTGAACCATGATCCTCAGATCTCAGCCTCCTGAGTAGCTAGGATTACAGTTGTGAGCCACTGGCACCGGCCTTTGTTGGATTTTTAAAGTAAACTTTATAGTCTGAATTTACAGTCTCCTAAAAATTTATTGACTATGCATATTGTTTGGTGTACTTAGAGATAAATAGTAGAATTTGTACTGGATGGAGTTTATGGTTTGAGCGAGGAAGGGGGATTTATACAGTGAAGCAGTAGTTCCTCAAATCAAGGAGGAATTCAGATACAGCTTTAAATGTGGCAAAATTAGAAGCTATAAAGTGTTACTTATTTTTGTGTATAACTTGTTTTGCCTACATAACTTAATCCAATCCCTGCAAGTGAATTAAACTCTTACACAACCATATATATCCAGATGTTGCACAAGATTTGGGTAGGTGTGCAGTCAAGTCAGACCCTTGCCTTTCTGTTGCCCTTTTAAGCCACAGATCTTGTAGATAAGAGTAAAATGTTGAAGAGAATCCTTCCCCTGGTTGGATTGGTGTCTTTAAATTTCTTTTTTTTTTTTAATTTAATTTTATTGTCAGGGTCATGTGCAGAGGGCTTACAGTTACATATGTAAGGTATTGAGTGCATTTCTTGTCGAATATTGTTACCCCCCTCACTTGTTTTTCTCCCATTTTCCCTTCGCCCTAAATTTCTTAAAGTTGTGCAAAAAAAAAAAAAAAAAAATTAGCTACTTCCCAGTCCAATGAAGAAAAGTCATAGTATCATCTTTTTCCTTGCCTTTTTTTTTTTTTTTTAAATAAGGAAAAGTTTATTTCTGTGGAAGAAAGCAGAAACTCCACATCTAGAGTACGGATAAAGAGGAGTCCTCAGTTGTTTGCTCTTGTATTTGGTCTTCATGAAGGGTTCTATCCTAAGAAGGTTGGCAAAAGGGAAAGGATGGGGCTGGGAAGGTGGCTCAGTGGTAGAGCGCTTGCCTTGCATGCATGAGGCCCTGGGTTCCATTCCTCAGTATCACTTAAGCAAAAAGGAAAGAAAAAAGCCGGAAGTGGCGCTGTGGCCCAAGTGGTAGAGTGCTAGCCGTGAGCTGAAGAGCTGAGGGACAGTATGCCCAGGCCCAGAGTTCAGGCCCCACGACCGGACCCAAAAAAAAAAAAAAAAAGGGAAAGGATAATTCTAGAGTATGCGCAGGTCGTCTAGGAAACAAGGGCCCAAGACAAAAGGGATCTTCGGTATCCTTAAACAAAAGTGGAAGGAACAAGATTATCTCTAGGTTGATAATGTCTGTGTGTTCAAAGGGGTGCAAAACTTGGCTAATGGAAACAATTCTCAATGACTGGTTGATGTTTTTGGTGTGCAGTTCCCATGGGGAATTAAGTTCTAGTGTTGAGATTTCCAGTAATGCACATTGAACTCTTAACTGTAGCATAAGTGAAATATCAGTCTAGGTAAGTTCTAAGACTGTACAGTGAAGGAAAAGATGAATGTTTTCGAAATGAATGTTTTCTTCTTTTGGATTCAAAAGCCATTGGAGGCAATCTCAGAAAAAGGTACTCTTCTGTTTCTTCTATACTGTTTTCCCTAATGGCAGTCTAGCAATTTCTCCTCAACCAGTAAAATGGAATATGGAATACTTTCTCTCTTAGAAATCTACCAGACGGAAATTCTTAATAAATAGGGGTGACAGTTCTTAAATACACCTCCCACCACTGAACTATACCACAGTCCTAAATACTCCATTTTATAGGATATATATATATATATATATATATATATATATATATATATATATATATATATATATTCAGAGGAATTTCTGGAATTAGTTCAAATTCTGGCAAACTATCAAAGGACTGGAAAGACTTCAGACTGAGAATTTTAGTGGAGGTAGTCACCACAGCATTTTAAAGGGAAATGAATTGTAAGAGTTCCTAGCTGTTCCTCCATATTTTCCAGCTCTAATAATCTAGTTCCCAACTTCCCACCTAAATAATAAACTAGGGAAGAAATAATTGAATTTGAGAATAAAAAAAGAACTGTACATAGAATCAATGAGACAAAAGCTGGTTCTTTGAAGAAATTAATAAAATTGATAAACCCGTAGTTATGTTGACAAAAAAGAAAGGAAAAAAGACACTCAGATCAACAAAAGTAGAAACAACAAAGGTAACATCACAACAAATATCCAAGAAATCCAAAAGATAATTAGAAATTACTTCCAAAACCTATACTCAAATAAGACGGAAAATCTAGCAGAAATGGATAAATTCCTAGAGACATAAAAGCTGCCTAAGATGAACCAAGAAAATATAAACCACTTAAATCCATATCAAGAAAAATGAGGAAGGAAGTTAATAGTCTTCCAACAAGGAAAAGTCCAGGACCTGATGGATTCACAGCTGAATTCTATAAGAGCTTTAAATATGAACTAATACCAGTACTCACTGAACTTTTCCATGAAATAGAAATAGAACGATCACTACCAAACACATTTTATGAAGCCAGCATTATACTTCATTATATTTTATTGGATAGGGACCTAATGAGAAAAGAGAACTGTTGATCAATTTCTCTGTCAACCATAGAGACAAAGCTCCTTAATAAAATACTTGCCAATAGAATTCAACAACTAATCAAAAAAAAGTATAAATGATGATCAAACGGGTTTTATCCCAGAGATGCAAGACTGATTTAATATATATAAATCAATAAATCATGTATAAATCAATAATAGGGCTGGGAAGGTGGCTTAGTGGTAAAGAGTGCTTGCCTTGCATGTATGAGGCCCTGGGTTTGATTCCTCAGCACCACATCAGCAGAAAAACTGGAAGTGGTACTGGGGCTCAAGTGGTAGAGTGCTAGCCTTGAGCTGAAGAGCTGAGGGACAGTGCCCAAGTCCAGAGTTCATCCTCTACAACCGACAAAAATAAATAATATCAACGTACCACATTAATAAATGAGCCAAAGAAAAGAATCACATGATTATCTCAATAGATTCAGAAAAAGCCTTTGATAGAATCCAACATCCATTTATGGTAAAAGCTCTGGATAAGCTAGGAATATAAGGCACACATCAATATAAAAAGACTGTATCAAGCCAGGTGGCTATATCCAGCTAGTGGCTCACACCTGGAATCCTAGCTACTCAGGAAGCTGAGGTCTGAGGATTGTGGTTCCTGCCAGCCTGGGCAAGAAAGTCTGTCAGAATCTTGTCTTAAAGTGGTAGAGCACTAGCCTTAGGCAAAAAAGGTCAGGGACAGGGTCTAGGCCCTGAGTTCAAGCCCCATGACTGACAAAGAAAAAAAAAGCGGTGGGAAGGGAGCTATATATGACTAAATGGTAAAATACCATGTTCTCTGAAATCAGGAACAAGGAAGTCCATTCTCCTTTTCAATATATCTCTGAAATGCCTACCCAGAGCAATAGGGCAAAAGAAAGACATAATGGGGATTTGCATAGATAGATAAGAAGTCAAACTATTCCTATTTGTAGACAACATGATCCTATATCTAAAGGACCTGAGAGACTGTAGACCCAAGCTGATCAAAGTTAATGGAAACAATTCTCAATGATTGATTGATGTTTTGGTATGCAGTTCCCATGGGAAATTAAGTTCTGGTGTTGAGATTTCCAGTTATACACATTGTACTATACCTTCTAGAATATTGGCAAAGTTGCAGGATACAAAAATCAGTAGCTTTTCTGTATTCCAACAATGTACAATTAGAGAGAAAAGGAAAATGATGCTATTTGTAATAGCCTCAAAAAACCACAAAAAACAGAAAAAAGGAATAAACCTAACCAAGGAAACAAAAGATCTCTATAGTGAAAAGTATAAAAACCTGAAGAAAGAATTCAGAGATCACATCAGGAACTGGAAAGACCTCCTATGTTCATGGATACGTAGAACTAATATGAAAATGTCCATACTGCCAAAGGTGATCTACAAATTTAACACAATCCCCATCAAAATCACAGTGACTTTCTTCACCAAGATAGAGAAAACAATCCAAAAATTGATGTGGAAGAACAAAAGATCTCCAGTAGCAATTCTAGGCAAGAAATGCAATGCTGGTGGTATCCTAATCCCAGACTTTAAGCTGTACCACAGCTCTAAAACAACAAAAACAGTTTGATACTGGCACAAATATAGGCCTGAAGATTGATGGAACCAACTAGAAGACTTAGAAATTTGACAAGGGAGCCAAAAATGTACAATGGGAAAAGATAACCTCTTCAATAAGTGCTATTGGAAAAACTGGATGTCCTTATATAGAACACTAAAGTTGGATCCTTATTTGTCACCATGCACCAGTATCAACTCAAGTGGATTAAAGACCTCAATGTAAGACCTGAAACATTGAAACTATTGCAAGATGGAATAGGAGAAACATTTAAACTTATAAGCACAAGCAAGAACTTTTTGAAAAGGGATACAGCAAATAGGAGAGAGACTTGACAAATGGATTACATCAAAATAAAAAGTTCCTGCACAGCAAAGGACATAGTCACTAAACCAGAAAGACAGCTAACAGACTGGGAGAAGATCTTTTCCAACAACACATCCAACAAAGGTCTAATATCCAAAATATACAAGGAACTCAAAAAATATTAACCAAAAATCTAACAAACCAACAAATGGACAATGAATCTAAAGAGAGACATCTCAGAAGTAAAAATGGCAAGCGAACACATGAGGAAATGCTCAACATCCCTGGCCATAAAGGAAATGTAAAGCAAAGCAACTTTTTTTTTTTTGGGGGGGGGGGGGGAGGTCCGGTCGTGGGGCCTGAACTGTGGGCCTGGGCACTGTCCCTCAGCTCTTCAGCTCAAGGCTAGCGCTCTACCGCTTAAGCCACAGTGCCACTTCCGGCTTTTTTCTTTTTGCTTATGTGGTGCTCAGGAATTGAACCCAGGGCCTCATGCATGCAAGGCAAGCGCTCTACCACTGAGCCACCTTCCCAGCCCCATGCAAAACAACTTTGAGATTCCATTTTGTCCTGATTAGATTGACCATCAAGAATTCAAAAAACAAGGCCGGGCGCTGGTGGCTCACGCCTGTAATCCTAGCTACTCAGGAGGCTGAGATCTGAGGATCTCGGTTCAAAGCCAGCCCAGGCAGGAGAGACCGTGAGACTCCTATCTCCAATAAACCACCAGAAAACCGGAAGTGGCCCTGTAGCTCAAGTGGTAGAGCGCTCGCCTTGAGCTGAAGAGCTGAGGGACAGCGCCCAGGCCCAGAGTCAGGCCCCACGACCGACAAAAAAAAAAAAAAAAAGAATTCAAAAAACAAATACTGTCAGGGATTTGGGAAAAACTGCACTGTTGGTGGGAATTTAAACTAGTACGATCACTCTGGTTTTTTGTTTTGTTTTTGTCGGTCATGGGGCTTGAACTCTGGGCTTGGGTGCTGTCCCTGCACTCTTCAGCTCAAGGCCAGTGCTCTACCGCTTGAGCCACAGCGCCTCTTCTGGTTTTCTGGTGGTTTATTAGAGATAAGTGTCTCATGGACTTTCCTGCCTGGGCTGGCTTTGAACCTTGAACCTCAGATCTCAGCCTCCTGAGTAGCTAGGATTACAGGCATGAGCCACTGGTGCTGGGTAGTACAATCACTCTGGAAGGCAGTTCGGAGGTTCCTCAAAAGGCTAAACACAGTGACTCGGGCTCCTCTGAAACATGTCAGCCAGCTGGGGCCATACCACAAGCATGACTATATGAAGGAAGAGGAAAGTTTTCCTGAAGATGAATTGGAAAAACAAACAAAAAAACATTGTTTGGTGAAAGACTTGGATGCCTTTCTGAAGGTTCCCAAAAACTATGTAGAGACCTCAGCCAGTGGGGCTAGTTTCTTTAATAGCCTTTATTACTAGCCATTATTGCTAACAATAATGAAATTCTCAGTATATCAAGATACTTGGGTGAAGTGTGAATATGAAGTAGAAAAAGATTTTTCTAGATGTTGGAGCAGATGTATTAGATTTAGCAGAAGCAATGGTTGCTTCTGCAGATAGTCTTATTTATGAACCAGTTACATTAGAACTTTCACCACAGCAAAAAGAGTGGCAGAGGATGCTGCAGCTGATGCAGAGTATTCTTGGCCAGGCGTCGGTGGCTCAAGCCTGTAGTGCTAGCCACTCTGGAGGCTGAGATCTGAGGATTGCAGTTCAAAGCAAGCCCGGGCAGGAAAGGCCATGAGACTCTTATCTCCAATAAACCACTCAGAAAACTGGAAGTGGTGCTGTGGCTCAAGTGGTAGAGCATGCTCTCCTTGAGCTGAAGAGCTCAGGGAAGCGTTCAGGCCGAGAGTTCAAGCCCCATGACCGACAAAAAAAAAAAGAGAAAAAAAAGGAGTATTCTCTCAGGATGTGATATTCAAAAGTCCTTTTTAAAGCTTATCTATAGCACTTCCACCCAGGGAAGGTGACTAGCCACAGTCTACAGACACGTGCAGAATCTGCAGCCATCTCAACATTAATAAAGTGACAGGGAATTTTCATGTAACTATGGGTAAGGCAATTCCACATCCTTGTGGGCATGCACGCTTGGCAGCACTGGTCAACCATGACTCCTACAACTTTTCTCACAGAATAAATCACCTGCCTTTTGGAGAGGTTGTTCAGGAATTATTAGTCCTCTGAATGGAACAAAAAAATTGCTATAGGGCTGGGAAGGTGGCTCAGTGGTAGAGCGCTTGCCTTGCATGCTTGAGGCCCTGGGTTCGATTCCTCAGCACCACATAAGCAAAAAAGAAAAAAGCCGGAAGTGGCGCTGTGGTTCAAGTGGTAGAGCCCTAGCCTTGAGCTGAAGAGCTGAGGGACAGCGCCCAGGCCCAGAGTTCAGGCCCCACGAATGGACCCCAAAAAAAAAAATTGCTATAGATCACAACCAGATGTTCCAATCTGCCAAGAAAACTCCAAACATACAAAATTTCATCAGAAACACATCACAGAAAGGGAATGTATCATCAACTGCAGGTAGCCATGGAGTTTCTGGGATCTTCATGAAATATGATCTCTACTCTCTCATGGTGACTGTTGCTGAGGAGCTTATGCCTTCTGGCAGTTTTTTGTAAGACTGCAGTATTGTTGGAGGAATCTTTTCTTTTTTTTCCTTTTGTTGGTTGTGGAGCTTGAACTCTGGGCCTGGGCGCTGTCCCTCAGCTCTTCAGCTCAAGGCGAGCGCTCTACCACTTGATCTACAGCGCCACTTCCGGTTTTCTGGTGGTTTATTGGAGATAGGAGTTTCACGGTCTCTCCTGACCAGGCTGGCTTTGAACCACGATCCTCAGATCTCAGCCTCCTGAGTAGCTAGGATTACAGGCGTGAGCCACTAGCACTCGGCTCTGGAGGAATCTTTTCAACAGGCATGCTACATGGAATTGGAAAAGTTATAGTCAAGATAATTTGCTTTCTGTCCATTCTGTTCCTTTTGAGTATGGCTATACACTTACCTCTTTTGGAAAATAATATACATTATCACCTCCTAAGGGGAAGGAGAATCTAAAAACCCCTTTTTAAATAATCAAATATTGTGCAATATATTCAAAGAAAAATATGAATGAGAAACTGAGAGCATACTTACTTAAAAAAAAGGTTGGGGGGAGCCGGGCGCTGGTGGCTCACGCCTGTCATCCTAGCTACTCAGGAGGCTGAGATCTGAGGATCGCGGTTCAAAGCCAGCCCGGGCAAGAAAGACCGTGAGACTCCTATCTCCAATAAACCACCAGAAAACCGGAAGTGGTGCTGTAGGTCAAGTGGTAGAGCGCTCGCCTTGAGCTGAAGAGCTGAGGGACAGCGCCCAGGCCCAGAGTTCAAGCCCCACAACCGACCAAAAAAAAAAAAAAAAAGGTTGGGGGGGAACCCAATGTGAAATCTTATTGATATTGTGTCTGTCAAAAGTGTCGTAGCAGAGACAACACAGCAAATCAATGACTCTGCTGGCCCACCGCCCAGCGTCCAGATGAGCCTCTGGTTGTTCTCTCACACCTGGAAACTCTGTCCTAGAAGAGAAACCACAGCTAAAAAAAGGCCTTTAGAAATGCAAGTGCCATCTGGCACCATTTTTACAAACCTGATGTGAGAATAGACGATGTAAAACAAAAAACCACCTAAACACAGAACTTCTCTGTGACCCAGCCATTCCACTCTTGGGCATCGTCCCAGATCATTCATCACTCTATGATTGAACCTGGTTGGCCCTGAATACCCAGAGTCCGCAATTCACTCCTTTCGGCTCTCTTCTTATCGCACCTTCTTGCCTTTTTCTACTTAATGGTTTTCGTGGCAGGGGAACCGTTTGGGTTCCCTAGGAATCTGTTTTCCTAAGTCACGATCATGTACTCTGCTGGTTGATCAGACTAAAGGAGAACACCCTTTTCGACACAGTGACTGATCGTCTCTCCTTACATTGTTGTCTTCTAGGTGACGATAGGACGAGGATTTGGTGTCACATACCAGCTAGTATCAAAAGTCTGTCCACTGATGATTTCTCGAAACCACTGTATTTTGAAACAAAACCCTGAGGGCCAGTGGACAATTAAGGACAACAAGGTATGAGCATGCATAGATGCCTAATGACTTTGACATTTTATGTATTTTGATATTACTTTGTTTTGCATAGATAATTCATTGTATAAAACTGAAAACTTTCATGTTCTTCCTTGTAGCTTCATTTTCTTTCTGTTCAACTTCTGTGTGCTGCTAGAGGCAAAATTCCATCAGTAATTTTGAATGACATGGGTTTGAAAGAGTTGGTGATAAATGAATTGGAACTATGAAGGGAACATCTGAATTGGGCCATAAGTCCTATTCAAAACACTGGACCAAGTTCTTGGAGGAGTTGTCTTTTTTGAATTGAAGGTCCAGAGACCCTAGAAATCAGATGAAGCTTTGGAAAGACATCTGTGCCTCCGGGGACAAGGGAATGGTAGAGAAAGTGAACTTGACTGCACTTAGCTCCTTTCCTAAGTCTCCCTACCTCCCTAAACATGAAGACAATTTATTTTAAATAAAAGGGTTTTCTTTAAACAAACCTGTGTGTTGTCTGATGGAGAATATACTAAAGGAATTAAAACAGTATACAAAACCCAGAGACTGAGAATACTATCATGCATTTATTTATGCAAGCACCGGGAATGTAATGAAAATATCGGCTATGAGTTGAGAGGAATTTTAATATAAACAAGTAAAGTTTAGAAAGTCTGAAATGTTTACATACCATTTTATACTTTACTGCTCTACTGGCCAGGATTTTAAAATATCTGTTAGAAGGAGGGAGGCTGTCCTTCAATTCTGTCCAGTCTTCAGAACATGCCATTAAGAGAATGAAAGCAAACCAGAGTGTTTGCTACACATATACCTGATGAAGGACATATATATATACATGTATATGTATGTCAAGATATGACCCAGTTTTCAAAATGAGTAAAAGATGGGCCTTTATCAAGAGTATAAAAAACGTTGCCAGTGGCTCACGTCTGTAGCTACTCAGGAGGCTGAGATATGAGGATTGCAGTTCAAAGCTAGCCCAGACAGAAAAGTCTATTAGACTCTTATCTCCAATAGACTATTCAGAAAAAGCCAGAAGTGGCTTAAGTGGTAGAGTGCTAGCCTTGAGCACAAAGAGGCTCAGGGATAGCACCAAGGGCTTGAGTTTGCCCTAGGACCAGCAAAAAAACCAAAACCAAACCAAAAAAAAACAGTTCAATGTCCCCGAAAAGTTATTCATTCTCATTAATGATCAGGGGAGAAATTCAAATGAAAAGCACAAGAGAACCAGGTGCTATTGTAATGCTAGCCTATTAGAAGGCTGATATTTGAGGATCACAGTTTGAAGTCAGTTCAGTCAGAAAAGTCTGCTATGCTCCTCCAAAGTAATTAGTAAGAAGTTGGGCTAGAAACATGGTTCAAATAATAGAGGACCAGCTGAGCAAGTAAACCAAGAGAACTGGAGGCCCGAGTTCAAATTCTAGTCACATGGGCCTAGGTGATATCTTGGCTTTTTCACTCAAGGCTAGTGTTCTACCAATTGTGCCACAGTTCCACTTCTGGCTTTTTGGTGGTTAATTGGAGGTGAGTCTCACCAACTTTTCTGTCTGGGCTAACTGTGATCCTCAGATCTCAATCTGAGGATTACAACTGTGAGCCACTAGGGCCTGCCCTATGTAAACTTTAGGAGAAAAAACAAAACTCATGATAGATACATTGATATGTTCACTTTGTGGTTATTTACCTAGTATATTTGCAATTTGTGCACTTGATTGCCTATTTTTTATTAGCATTAGTTCTACAGGGAGGGTTTCATTGTGAGATTTCTACATTTGTATACAATGTATCCTGATCAACCTCACCCTCTCCATCACACTCCCTTAGTCTACTACCCACTTATTGAAACTGCATCCCTTGCTTTTTTAACCCCTACACTAGGACTTCTTCAGAATCAGTGAGTATTAAACATTTATTATATGTGAGTCACTATGCTATGTGTTTACATGTGTTAGCACATGTGTTACCACTGTTCTGTGAGGTGTAGGTACTATACTACCTGTCTCATAGATAGAATTGAAGCACAGAGAAGATAAATTGCTAAAGGACATACAGCTAATAAGCCCATGGTGTTGCATTTGGGCAGTGAGCTCAAGGCTAAGTACAGAGCTCCAGTCTTAACTACTATGATATAATGTCTGTGGATCTCTGGTGGCATTACCTAGATCAAGGTCCACCTACCTAATCCCACTACAAAGCATAGGTACCCATTTTTGGGTTTGTGCACACTGGAATGTATTAAGGAACACATACAGAGACAGTGCTTGAATAACTTTGCTGACCCAGCTTACCTCATGGACTTCACAATTAGATACTAATTTTTTTTCACTAATAGAAGTTGTTTTGTTTTTTGTTTTCCTTCCAGTTTTGGGCTATTGTCTTCCATTTAGATCAGTAGGAGCAATTCAATTTCAGTTCTCTTTAGTGCTGTTGCATATATTTGAGGAATTTCTCCCCCAGTAATATGGTGATTCTTGCTTATACAGGCAGTTCGCTGTAGAGGCCTGAATGTGAAATAAGGGTGAAAAGCCAAAGCACTGTTTGACAAATGCTGCTATAAGGACGGTTGGTTTAGGAGCCTTTCTTTCCTGTTTATTCTCAGGGCTTTTCCTGCAGAAAAGGCAGAGTGGTTTTCAGCAGCAGGAAAGCAATTCCACTAGGTAGAGGAAAATCAGGCAGCTTAGTTTGTCTCTCTTTCTCTAGAGTCTGAATGGTGTTTGGCTGAACAGAGAACGTCTGCAACCACTGCGGGTTTATTTCATCCAGGAGGGAGACCACATCCAGCTTGGAGTGCCTCTGGAGAATAAAGAGAATGCAGAGTATGAATATGAAGTTACCGAAGAGGACTGGGAGAAGATCTATCCCTGTCTTGCCCCAAAGAATGACCAGATGATGGAAAAAAACAAAGTCTTGAGAACTAAAAGGAGATTTAGTTTAGATGAATTAGAGGGTCTTGGAGCTGAAGGCCCCTCAAATTTGAAATCTAAAATCAGCAAAGTGTCTTGTGAACCTGGTCAGCTAGTGAAGTCACATAGGAAAAGTGAAGTGACAAGTCAACCCTTGGAATATTCATGTCCTAACTTGACTTCTCTTGAAGCAAGTAAGACCACAGGAGCTCATCATTGCCCTGGCCCTCAAAAAGGTAAAGAGCTTCATCATAAGAAGCAGAAAGCCTCCAACTCTTCCGTATCTCAGAGCAACTTAGAGCTGTTTAAAATGAATATGTCCAGGATTTTGAAGCTGAAATCACAGATGCAAGAAAAACAAGTAGCTGTTTTGAACGTGAAAAAGCAGTCCCAGAAGGAGAACTTGAAGAAAATTGTGAAAATGGAACAGGAACTGCAGGATTTACAGTCCCAGCTGTGTGCAGAGCAGGCTAAGCAGCAGGCCAGAGTGGAGCAACTAGAGAAGACCTTGCAGGAAGAGGAACAGTATCTCCAGGTATACCATCCAGGGAGGGCAGGTGCCTTGCATGCCTCTGGCCAGTGCTGTTTCTGGCCAGGGACCAAATGCCGAGCACTAGGAATGAGAATAGATTTTTAAAGAGGTTGAGGAAAGGGTTAAGAATTCAACACACTGATGAGATCAGGAGCCTCAGCTGCAGTGATCTCATCTTGGAGTGACATGATGGGATAAGTAATTGAAAGCCAGCTAGGACGTAAGGATTATGTCATTAGAATAGAAAGCAGAGGTGTCTCAGACCCAGGGTCAATTCAGGGAGACAATGAGGATGCCACAAAGTCATACTACATTCCAGTGAAGCCCATAGTTGTCTTCCTGACTTCTGTCTTTGCTATGTGGTCAAAGGCAAATCCCTTACCCCCAAAGAGGTGTAGATCAGATGGCTAATATGCCCTTGTGCCTGACAGTGTGTTAGCTGTTACGATTAGTTTACCCTAGCTAATATAGGAGGTGGAAAGCTGGAAAAGCTTTTGTTACATGCAGTCAGCATGCACAGGGACAGGAACCTCACTACTCTGTTGGGCAGAGTGAGAAACTAACAGCCTTCCTTTAATATAGGAAGGTAAAACAGGAATTAACTGTCTTAGTGATGTCAAAGTAAGATCAAATGTGTTCTCATTCCTAAGTCATTTGCTTAGATGGCAAGCTCAAGCACATAGCTTTAGGTTGGAGCTCATCCTGTCCCTACTCAAAATGTCAGTTCCCATCTGGCCGGAACCAAGTTAGTCACACCCAGTTGTTCACAACTGAAGTGTTTGGGTTGCTCAGGGCAAGGAACAACCAGAAGTAATGTTGGCTTATTGCTGAACAATTTATAAATTTCATTCTTAATCTGCTATGACTTTGAGCGGGTAGGATTAACAAAGGCCATGGATTAAGTGTCTTTTAAGGATATACCCTGGCTGCATGTGTATCCCTTTTTCCTCATCCGGCCCTGGTGACTTCTTGAAATTAATGGAGGGTAATAATCTCTTCCTAATTAGTGTATCATACCTTCTCCAGAGAAAATATTCTCTTTCTTTCCCTCTCTCTCCCTTTCTCTCTGTATTGTGTGTGTGCACACAAATGTACCAGTACTGGGGCTTGAGCTCAGGGCCTAGGTGCTGTCCCTTAGCTTTTTTGCTCAAGGCTAGTGCTCTACCACTTGACCCACAGCCCCATTTCCAGCATTTTTTGGAGATACAAGAATATCAGGGACTTTGCTGCCTAGACTAGCTTATATACCTCGATCCTCAGATCTCAGCCTCCTGAGTAGCTAGATTTATGGGCATAAGTCACCAGTGCCCAGTCAAATAGTTTGTTGTTGTGTTATCTTTTTACTGTGAAATGTTTTACCTTGTTGAGAAGATGTATTATACACATAATATAATGGAAGAATAGATTTCAGTCATTAAAGTAGACAACCCTTTTAAGTTGGCATATTAAATAGTAACTTTTAAAGAAGGAAGAGCCCAGAGGTTGTTGTGGAAGCAGCCAAACATAGGATTTAATGATGTGAAAGACATTGGAGGGGCTGGCAGAGGAAGTATATCAGAAGCTAAGACCGGAGGGAGGAGGAGCAGCTTAGAGGCTAAAAGTGGAAAAGACTCAAGAGTGGAGATGGGGTGACCAGACTGAGAGAAGAAACTTGGAAGTTCTTAATAGCGCCAGCATGAGAAATTGTGTCTTCATTTAAGGATTTAGTGGCTCTAGAGTTGTTTGCATCCTTTGTATGTCATTTTGTTAGCCAATGAAGAAGGTTTGAACTGCAAGTCTGTAGTTTTTCCAGAACCATCCAAGTGGTGGCTTCGAGCTGACAGTTCTAAGGAGTGCAATATTTGAGCAGATAAACAGCTTGAATACTTTACTGCCAACAGCTTGAAATAAGCGGGGGAGGGTGTCTTCCACTTGCTCCCTGCCCCCTGGTGTTTCCAGATGCTCTTTACCCTAGCTGGTCTGCTCTGGTAGCTGCTGGGTTTTGTTCCCCCTCTTAGAGGGAAACCTTCATTTTCTTTTGACTTTGCAGGGTTTGGAGAAAAAGCAAGAAGAGGACCTGAAGCAACAGCTGGCCCAGGCTCTGCAAGAGGTAATTTCCTTGTTCCACTTTTCAGAGACAGTAGTGGTTTGAAAGAGGGGGCCAGCCAGGCATCATATGATCACTCGTTGCCTCTGCCTTTTAGCCCACACGTCCGCAGCATCTCCAGTCTGCAAACAGAGCAGGTGGCAGCTGTTCTCACCATCAGGCTGGAGATTTGGAGCCTCACATATATGCCAGATCTCAGCATGAAAACTTAACGTCTTCATCTGGGCATAAGTTGCTCTGGTAGTGATGGGGAAAAAAACAACCACAAAAAAACCCAACCCTATAGTAATAGAGACTCTGGAGAAGGGCCTCTACTTCTAGAATAGTGAGTACAGCAGAGGGGAAATGAGAGCCATGGCTTGGTCCTCAGGGCCTGCAAGGGCTTCTAAGTCTCTCTCTGAACTAGGACATATAGGAATATTTCGAGAATGTTCCTATTAAAGCCTTTTAAGTCAGGTTGAGATCGTGCAGTTTAACCACAAAACACATCAATTTAACTGTAGTGTAATCTCACAGGAATAAAATTCTCCTAAAAGATTACTTGTAATTTAGTTCACTTAACTGGTTCATTTTACTTTTTTTTTTTTTTTGTGCCTGTCCTGAGGCTTGAACTCAGGGCTGCATGGTCTTGCTTGATATTTTGCTCCAGGCTGGCACTCTACCATTTGAGCCCCATTTCTGCTTCTAGCTACTTGCTGGTTAATTGGAGATGAGAGTTTCACAGACTTTTCTGCTTGGGCTAGCTTTGAACTTTGATCCTCATATCTCATTCTCTTGAGTAGCTAGGATTACAAGAGTGAGCCACCAGTGTCCAGCTATTCATTTATATTATTTACTTATTTCACACATAGAAGTATATATTTTTAAAGCTGCTTCATATTCTGTCCTTTATATATTGTAACTAATAGTTTGATGTAAATTTTGTCAGGAGGTTAAGGGGATAGCTCAAATCTCCTTGAGAAAAGTAAGCATGGGAATTTTTCCTTATATTCATTTATTGCTTATTTCTGTACCTTACAGTACTAATAATTATATGGTATTGTAAGTGTGACAGAGTGCCTTCCTTGACTTCCTTGAGGGGTCCACAAATAGCTTTAGAAAAAATTAGGTAAAAGTTAATTGAGTGTTTCAGTATTTTTCCAAGGTTGTTTACTTTATAGGGTGGGAAAGAAGTATATTTCCCATTTGGAATATGTTAAGATTACTATTGAGATGCAGGTTTGAAATTGACTAGAAAAGAATAAGGCTCTGCTCCCTGAGATTCCCTGAGGAATTGTTGAGTTCCCTGTCTGTACAAAGTACACACATGTTCTGAGCAGACGGGAAAACACACATTATGGATGCTTAGCCTTGAAGTCACCTAGCTGAATTGTGATGCTTTAGACCCTGGTTTTGTATGATCATGTTAGGGGGACATGTTACTCTTAACTGAAGCAATGGTTGGTTTTTGTTCTACCCTGCAGGTTCCTTTGAAGTTATTTTTTACCACACTGATAGGAAACCTTGCATTTCCATAGAACTTTAAAACGATTCTGAATGTTTTTCCATACCTGTTATGCTTTTCTCTTTCTTTCCTTTTTTTTTGGGGGGGGGGGGACAGATTGAACTCAGCCTTGTACTTTCTAGGCAGGCACCTTTTCACCTGAGCCATGCTCCTAAGTCTTTTATATTTATTTTATTTTGGGGGTAGAGTCTATCATTTATGCTTTGGGCTGGCCTAAAGATCTCCTATTTATGCTTCCTGCATAGCTGGGATGACAGATGTACACTACCATGCCCAGCTTTTTTTTTTGTCTGTTGTGGGGCTTGAACTCTGGGCACTGTCCCCAAGCTCTTGAGCCACAACACCACTTCTGGTTTTCTGGTGGTTAATTGGAGATAAGAGTCCCGAGGATGGAAGTGGCGCCTTGAGCTGAAGAGCTGAGGGACAGCGCCCAGGCCCAGAGTTCAAGCCCCACGACCGACAAAAAAAAAAAAAAAAGAGTCCCGTGGATTTTCTTACCCAGACTGGCTTTGAACCAAGATCTTCAGATCTCATCCTCCTGAGTAGCTAGGATTAAAGGTGTGAGCCACCAGTGACCGGCTCCAAACCCAGCTTTTATTGATTGAGATAAAATCTTGCTAACTTTTTTGCCTGGGCTGGCCTTGAACTGGGCTTCCCTATCTTTGTGTCCTGAGTAGCTAGCATTACAGGTGTCAGCCACCATGTCCAGCCTGGAAATGTTATTTTCTTAGCAACACTGTGGAAGGAGATGCACTTGTTTTCCTATCTTATAGGTAAGAAAGTTAAGGAGCATAGATCTAATTAGTCAGAAGACTCAGGCCTTCTGAGAGACCACACATTTAAAATTTTGTTTCTTGACTATCTTTCCAGAAACAACCTTTATTCTACCTTTTAAAAAGGATTTAAGGAAAGATTCTAAAGTACATTCTATTCTTGTATATGAAGGAACTAACAAATTTCCTTCCTACCTTCCTTCCTTCCTTCTCTCCTATCTTTTCCTCTTTCCCTCCCTTTTATGCTGGGGATGGGACTCAGGATCTCATGCATACTAAGCATTTGATTAACCACTGAGCCACACACCCAGCCTGTTAATTATATTTCATAGATGTGGAATTTCTTGACATTTGGGATAAGCAGCTAATTGTGTGACTCAGCTGTTGGCTTCTAGGCATGCTAGCTTCCAGAAGACTTTGGCCAGGTTCAGACAGTATTGCCTTATGAACATGAGGTATGTGATTTGTAGAATGAATAGGTTAAAGGTTATGTTTTTCTTTCTTCTTTTTTTTTCTTGTTGTTTGAAGGGCTTGAACTCAGGGCCTGGGTGCTGAGTCATAGCTCTTCACTTCTTTTTTTTTTTTTTTTTTGTCGGTCGTGGGGCTTGAATTCTGGGCTTGGGCGTTGTCCCTGAGCTCTTCAGCTCACAGCGCCACTTCCGATTTTCTAGTGGTTTTTTGGAGATCAGAGTCTCACGGACTTTCCTGCCCGGGCTGTCTTTGAACTGTGATCCTCAGTTCTCAGCCTCCTGAGTAGCTAGGATTACAGGCGTGAGCCACCGGCGCCCAGCTTCACTTCCAGTTTTTTTTGTTTTTTTTTTTTTGGGTCCTGTCATGGGGCCTGAACTCTGGGCCTGGGCACTGTCCCTCAGCTCTTCAGCTCAAGGCTAGCACTCTACCACTTGAGCCACAGTGCCACTTCCGGCTTTTTTCTTTTTGCTTATGTGGTGCTGAGGAATCGAACCCAGGGCCTCGAACATGCAAGGCAAGCGCTCTACCACTGAACCAACTTCCCAGCCCCACTTCCAGTTTTTGAGTGGTTAATTAGAGGTAAGAGTCGCACAAGGACTTTCCAGCCTGGGTTGGCTTCGAACATCAATCCTCAGATCTGGGCCTTCTGAGCAGCTAGGATAACAGACGTGAGTCATCAGCTCCCTGCTAAAGGCCTTATTTTGTTTCAATAAATATGATGATCAAACTACCTGAACCCTATTTTAATTGTTGTTCTGATCAGCTTCACTGTTACTGATTTTATTTTATTTTTTCTGGTTGTGCAGCTTGAACTCTGGGCCTGAGTGCTGTCTCATTTTTCAGCTCAAGGCTAGCACTCTACCATTGAACCACACCGCCACTTCCAGGTTTCTAGTGGTTTATTTGAGATAAGTCTCATGGACTTTTCCTGCCTGGGCTGCCTTTGAACGGCGATCCTCAGATCTCAGCCTCCTGACTAGCTAGGATTACAGGTGTGAACCACCAGTACCCAGCACTGTTATTGGTTTTTAAGCTCTGGTTTCTAGTATCACCTAGATCATTTTTTAATAAAATGCACATTCCTGGGCCTCAAGCCAAACATACACAATCAGACTCTGTAAAAGCAGTAAAAGTTCTTCCATTGATTTGTTTGGCCATGGAGATTGGGTTAGGGACTAGAAGATTTGATAGCCTCCCTCCCAATCCCCTTCTGTGGGATATCCTGAATAAAGGATGTTATTTTGAATTTGACAATTCATTTGATCCCTCAACCAAAATCACTGAGTTAGGGGGAGGAAGGAGATGTGTGTGGCTGAAAGGAAGGATCCTGGGTAGCTCATCCTGAGTGTGTATCTGCTTTATTTCTACAGCATCAGGCTCTAATGGAAGAGCTCAATCGCAGCAAGAAGGACTTTGAAACAATCATTCAAGCCAAGAACAAAGAATTGGAGCAAACCAAGGTATGACAAAGAGAATAGAGGTGTAGACTTTGGTTAGTATGTGCAGCTCAGCATTTTTGACAGTGCCTGGGTTGCTATGGTGAACGAAGAGAGAGATTATGGCTGCTCCTTGCCTCTGGGGAAATAAGCTATAAAATTATTCAGGCTTATAGAAGGTTCTGCCTGTAGGGCAAGATCTGTTTCTTTTCCCTTGTCCAGAAACTAAATGCTGAAAACAAGACACTGGCTCCAGCATTCTAGTCTTTGGTGTGGTGAATGCTCCTTCAGGGTGTGTCACTGATGCAGACTGTGGAGTGTCAGTCAAAAATAGCGGTTCATTGTGACATACTTACATAATTCCTCTCACCACATCAATAGGTGTGGTGTTATGAATGGAGAGCAGTAGTATGAATGAGCCTGTGGCTTGGTGCAGGACAGTGAGGTTGCGGTGCTTCCCCATCTTTACTCAGGAGGCATCACAAAGCAGCTCTTTTCTACTCAATCAGTTGTTGGCATCTGGAAGTTTAGGCCCAGCAGTGTTCACATGACTTTCCTATGGCATGAAAAATCATTTCTAGTGTAAGTGAAACTACCATTTTTCAGATATTGACAGCAAGTTCCGTTATTTTTTTGTTTTGTTTTGTTGCATTCGGGGCTTAAACTCAGGGCCTGGACACTGTCCCTGAACTTCTTTTGGTCAAGGCTAGCATTCTACCACTTGAGCCACTCAGTTGCTGTTGTTTTTTTTAACTAATAGCTAATAATCATACAATTTGTATATACTTTGAGGGTACCATGTGATGACTCCTGGTACTGATTACAGAAAGGATGAGGGGATTTTTTTTTTTCCTGGTCCTGCAGTTTGAGCTCAGGGCCTGGGCACTGCCCCTAAGGCTCCTTTTTGCTCAAGGCTAGTGCTCTACCACTTAATCCACAGTGCCCACTCTCAGCTTTTTCTGGGTACTTTATTGGAGATAAAAGTCTCACAGACTTTTCTGCCCAGGTTGGCTTCAAACCAAAAAATTATCAGATCTCAGCCTCCTGAATAGCTAGTAGCTAGTAGCTACAGGCATGAGCCACCAGCACCCAGCCACCAGTCCACTCTTAAAACCATCATATAGTGCATTATACATGTGTAGAAATGTAATAATGATATTACTTCCCCCAACTAACATACATTTAGTAAATTAAAAAAATAAACACAGAAAGCCTACAAACACACAAAAGAACTATCCAATTCAAGTTAGGTTCCAGAGGTTTAGGCTGCAGCAAGTGGGAGAAGGAAAGAAGGAAGTTAGTATCTGTATTAGAAAGCAATTCTTGAGAAACTAACCCATGGGAAAAGTATTTCATTCTCTGTTGCTGCACCAGAATGAATTTTTAATTTAAACTCTTTCTGAATCCTATTCCAGATAATTAACCTCACTCCCTGCACTGATCTGCATTCTCGTCAGTTTTCTCAAATGACAGTGGCATTGTGTGTCTTTGCAGGAGGAGAAGGATAAGGTGCTAGCCCAGAAGGAGGAAGTCCTTAACCATGTGAATGACGTGCTAGAGAACGAGCTCCAGTGCATTATTTGCTCAGAATACTTCATTGAGGTGAGTGTGAAACAGCAGCTCACCCCTCGCGCCTTGCCAGCCTTGAGGGGTTTGCAGGGGCTTTTCAGGTTGCTACTACAGGGAAATAGTTTGGAGATTTTTATTCCAGGAGTTTTTAGCTATTTTGATTTCAGAGTGGCCTCTTCTCATTAGGTTTTGTAGTCTTCTTTCTCTTGATTGTCCCTTTTCTTTCTTGATTTTTTTTTTTTTTTTAGCACAATTAACATTTAAACTTCAATAAAACCCTTCTTGTTGGGTGGTGGAAAGGAAATAGGAATACATAGTATTAGGATTTTGAACTGTCAGAACAAAGCTGCCCAATAAAGCCATTCTTTCTTTATTCAGAGTGGGCACAATGCCAAGAGTAGCTTGTAGTGCAGCCCTTTCAACAGAGTGCTAAATGTCATTGATTTGTGGTCACTTTGGGAACTCAGGAGAAAAGCTACATATATTTCAGGGACTGCAAGGCTGCTTTTGAAATGGAAACATCTCTGTCCTAGCCTACCATTTGCCATCCTGTCATATTTTTTGTTCCAGCTCATTTACTTTTCATAAATTTCTACCATTTGTGACCAGTTCATGTTAGACTAGAAGTATTGAACTCAGGCTGTTAAATGGCAATCTTTTCAGATTCCTTAGAAAAGGAAAATGCATACACACAATGCTTCCTTTTCTCTGGCAGTCTTTAGGGAGGCTGGGTCTATTAACCTTTTGAAAAATCTCCCTCCAGTAGACCTGTTTCTTTGTCCTGGATCCACTTTGACTTCAGGTCGTCTTTTCCCACAGTTTCTAGTCAGCTGATTCCCTGTTGTGGAGAAGAAACTCAGTGTACTTGGCCTTGTGTTGCCTCTCCTGTTCTACTTTATTTCTCATAGACAGCCTTAGAGGCCAGGGGCATGACTTAAGTGGTGGAGCCCCTTCCAAGCAAAAGCAAAGACCTGAGTTCAAACCCCAGTAGCACAAAAAAAAAAGTGCTTCATTTTAATCAGACAAGTTTTAGTCCTATTTATCTCATATGGAAAATAATACCTTTGTTTTCTAACTTTATAGATTTAACATTTGAAGAAACATGATTTCTGGGGTTTTTTTTCCTGCTGTTATCCTAATAGAAATGAGGACTTTTGAGCCTCATAATAAGTTTTACTTAGAAAATGAACATAAACAAGTATAACAAAGAAAATGGTTTGTTTTCCTAGATCAGAAAAGATTCTGGCAGAAATCTGACCAATACTCAGAAGAGACTCTTAAATACAGACTTCCTTCTTTTTCTCTTTTCATGGCAAAATTACATAGGGATTCAGGCACTGTTAGTGACATATTAAAGTTTTTAATTCTTTTAAAAAAATTTTGGGGGGCTAGGAAGGTGGTTCAGTGGTAGAGTGCTTGCCTGGCATGCATGAGGCCCTCGGTTCGATTCCTCAGCACCACATAAGCAGAAAAAGCTGGAAGCAGGGCTGAGGCTCAAGTGGTAGAGTGCTGGTCTACAGCTGAAGAGCTGGGGACAGCGCCCAGGCCCAGAGTTCAGGCCCCACAACTGACCAAAAAAAAAAAAATTATTATTAAGTAGTTGTTAATAGGGGTTACAATTCATAAATCAGGGTTAGGAGTATAGTGCCTTTTGGTCAGCGTTACTTCTTCCTTTGTTCTCCTCCATTCTTCCCCTCCTGTCCCTAACCTCATTAGATAGTTCTTTTTTCTGTCTGTTGTAGGGCTTGAACTAAGGGTCTGGGTACTGTCCCTTAGCTTTTTTGCTCAAAGCTAGTGCTCTACCACTTTGAGCCAAAGCACCTCTTCTGGTTTCCTGGTTGTTAATTGGAGATTAACAGGGCTGAGAAGGTGGCTCAGTGGTAGAGTGCTTGCCTTCCATGCATGAGGACATGGGTTCGATTCCTCAGCACCACATAAGCAGAAAAAGCCAGAAGTGGTGCAGAAAAAGCCAGAAGTGGTGCTGTAGCTCAAGTGGTAGAACATTCACCTTGAGTTGAAGAGCTGAGGGACAGCGTCCAGGCCCACAGTTCAGGCCCCACCACCAACCAAAATAAAAAGGAGTCTTACAGACTTTTTTGCCAGAGTTTCAAATCACAATCCTCAGATCTCAGCCTCCTGTCTAGCTAGGATTACAGGCATGAGCCACCAGCACCCAGCGTCATAGTTTTTAACATAATATACATTGAATATAGTGACTACATTTGCTCACTCTTCCTCCCTCCATTCCTGTGCCTGCTTTTACTCACCCCCAAAAACATGTTCTAGTTCTTTTTTTATCCAGCTTATTTATTGGTCATTTATATTCTTCTTCATCATCATCCTCATCCTCAGAGAGATGAACGTGGGATTTAACTAAGGACCTCATAATTCGTAGACAAACTCTCTACTCTTAAGCCGTTTTCCCAGTCTTTTTGCACCATTTGAGCCATTTTTTTCAGTCCTTTTGCTATTATAGTTTGAGTCTTTCCATCTCTTGAGTAGGTGGAACCACTGGTATCTGGTGTCTATTACCATACCTCCTCTTCTTCCCACTGCTACTGTTGATTTTTTTTTTTTTTTTGTCAGTCATGGGGCTTGAATTCTGGGCCTGGGCCCTGTCCCTGAGCTCCTCAAGGCTCGTGTTCTGCACTTGAGCCACAGCACCACTTCTGGTTTTTCTGGTGGTTAATTGGAGATAAGAGTCTTACAGACTTTCCTGCTTGGACTGGCTTTGAACCATGATCCTTGGATCTCAGCCTCATGAGTAGCTAGGATGACAGGTGTGAGCCACTGGCACCGTCTTCTGTTGCCTTTGAAATAGGGTTTCACTCTGTAGTCCAGACTGATGCGCAATTCAGTATATAGTTCCAGTTAACCAAATCTTCCAGTTCTGTTTATTGACTGTTTTAGTATATGGATCCCTTTAGAACATCATTTTTATTGAAATGAATATTTCAAGCTAGCATTAGAACATAGATTTTTATAGATTTTTGTTTTGTTTTGTGCTGGTCCTGGGGCTTAAACTTAGGGTTTGGGCTCTGTCCCTTAGCTTTTTCACTCAAGGCTGGCACTTTAGTGCTTGAGCTGTAGCTCCACTTCTGGCTTTTTACTGGTTAGTTGGAAATGAGTATCTCATGGAATTTTTGCTCAGCTGGCTTTAAACTGTGATCCTCAGGCTTTTGAGTAGCTAGAATTACAGAGATGAACCACAATGGCAGCAAATTTGTTGTTTATAAGAGACTTAGTGATATAGTTGTACATTCATACATTCACACATTCTACTTATATCCATTTACATTTTTTGCCAGGTTACTAATCCACATTAGTAATAGGCAGCATAAAACAAACAAATCAGCCTACCTGGGGTCTGATCTATACCTTCCAGTCTGCAACGATTATGTCTGTAACCTTTGAGAAAGGAAGAAATGAATCTTCCTTTTTTTTAAATAAGTTTTTAATTGTGAAAATACTGTACAAAGGGGTTACAATCACATGAGCAAGGTAATGAATACATTTCTTATCAAGCATTGTTGCCTCCTCCTTTGTTTTTCCCTTATCATCCCTTCCCTTCCATCTCCACAACTCCCATCTCCCATTCCCCGCCCCTCTACATTGTAAAGTTCATTTTTTGACATAGCATCTTGTACATCTCATTGTTGCAGTGGGTCAACCTGTATCCCTATTTAAACAATTTGTTTTTTCCCTTCCGCTCCCCAAATTATACCAACATCAAATACAGTGAAAACAGGAGTTATACTGTGGGGGAGGGACCTACAAAGGAAATGAATCTTCTAACATGAAACTTAAACATTTCCACCTCTGCCAAGTAGACAGTAGCTCAACCTATAATCTTAGCTACTCAGGAGGTTGAGATCTGAGGGTTGTGGTTCAAAGCCAGCTGGAGCAGGAAAATCTGTGAGATTCTTATCTAAAAAAAAACTGGAAGTAGAGCTGTGGCTCAAGGGATAGAATGCTAGTCTTCAGCATAAAAGCTCAGGGACAGTGCCCAGGCCTAGTTAAAGCCCCAGTTCTGGCCCCCCACCCAAAAAAAAAATTCCACCCTACTCTACATGAGACTATGACTAGCTTTCTTTTTTGCCTTGAAAATTACTTCCTGCTATAGCTTTGAGAAAGCAAGCATGACAGGTATGATTTTGTGTTCCCATTTGTGTTGTAGGCTGTCACCTTGAACTGTGCCCACAGTTTCTGTTCCTACTGTATCAATGAGTGGATGAAGCGGAAGACAGAATGCCCCATTTGTCGGCAGGACATCAAGTCCAAAACTTACTCCCTGGTTCTGGATAATTGCATTAATAAGATGGTGGTCAGTTTGAGCTCAGAAGTAAGAGAACGACGGATTGTCCTCATTAGGGAACGAAGAGGTGAGTGGGTCAGGAAACCCCTAGTTCTCAATGAAAGACTTGCATCTAGACTTCAACAGATTTATTTGTTTGTAAATGGGGAAGAGAGTGAGCTAAAGACAGGGTGGAAGAAATGAGATAATAAAGGGAGTTCTCTGTACCTTGAACATAGGAAATGTGGAAAGCTGGTGTGTGCCTTGGCCATGGGAATGTGGTAAAAACAAGCTGACTACAAAACACAGTCAGTCAGATGGTTTGCCTTATTCATCACTAGATGGTGCTGTTGCTCATGACAGCTCAGTTGCTATCACAGGTTAAGTAGACAATTAGAAATAGTATGTTTACAAATCAAAGTTTTCAATTTGGTGTTAGCACAGTGGCTTGCTTGTAATCCTAGCTACTTAGGAGGCTGAGATCTGAGGATCAACTTTCAAAGCCAACTCAAGCAGAAAAGTCTGTGAGATTCTTATCTCCAATTAACCAGAAAAAAGCTGGAAGTGGAGGTGTGGCTCAAGCACTAGAGAGGCAGCCTTGAGCAAAAAAGCTAAGGGATAGCACTCTAACCCTGAGTTCAAGCACTTAAAAAAGTTTTTAATTTTCAGAATACTTGAACACATATACATGTCTGGTCTATTAGACTTATCATTTGACAGACTGGACAGGATTATAGAACTAAGGTATGTAAGTCTAATCCTACTGTGTGGTCTTCTGGAATCCTGATAGTTTCACTAACAAAGCTCCCAGTCAGAATTTGTATAAGACCATTAGAGATAGCATAGGTGAGTTTCCCTGATGAACTATGCTGCTGTAGAAAGTATCTGCTCATTAAAGTGATCTTGCCACACTTGGCCTGCTGTATTAAGGTTGCAGAGAGCCACTCTGCTTGAGACAGGAATATCTTTATGGCAAAAGCATGTGTCTTGGGCAAAGCACAGGAAGCTAATAGAAAGGATTGTTACTGAGTAAAGCTCCAGTGTATATAAAAGCAGGGTAGATATAGTTATCATGATCAGTCCCTTGAGCTAATGAAGCATTACTTGGGAAAGCTTCAGAGACAAAATGCTGTGATGTCATTTGTCAGTTGGCTATACATATAGACCTGTCAGAGAACCAGGAGCTTGCTGCTCCTTCACATGCCACCTGGCCATTGCATACTCATGTTCATGTGTCTCTGATTATACCTGAGCGCTTGATTTTGGGGTCTTATTCTCTCCTTTGGCTTTCTTGCTCATGATGGCACTCTTGTCAGTTGGGCCATACTTCCAGTTTGGCTTTTTTCTAGTTAATTGGAGATGGAGTCTTGTAGACTTTTCTGTCCAGGCTAACTTTGAACTGTGATCCTCAAATTCAGACTCCCAAGTAGCTAGTATTATTGGCGTGAGCCACTAGCACCCAGCTTTGTGCCAAGTTTTGAATGCCCACATTTTTTTTTTTACCTCCAAGAGCTGTTTGATTCTGGTAGAATGCCATCTCCGGTCATGCCATAGCAAAACTTAATGGACATGGGGATAGAGAAATACAGCATCGTCTTAGTAAGCACAGCACTCACAGTAGAAAAGGCGGGAAGAAAGGAGATAGCTGGTGTGTGTCACAGCAGGACCTGGGAAACTTCAGAGCATGGACCATTCTGTCTTTAGGTAGGTGGAAGGGAGAGAAAGCTCCACATTTGGGTGGAATCTTACAGGTTCCTTGGGTGTTGGTTTGCCAAGCAGAAGAAACTGCATGAGCAAAGCATACAGGCATGAGACAGCAGTGGTTGGTCACCAGCCCTATTTCTTGTGCCCCCCCCCCCAAAAAAAAAACATATTTAGCTGGGTTTGAGGGCTCATGCCAGAATCCTAGCTACTCAGAGGCAGAGACTGAGAAAGTCATCCTTCAAAGCTAACCCCTGTTTAAAAAAAAAGTTCTGCAATTTCATCTCAACCAGTAAAAAATTAGGCATGATGTCATATCATTATGTCAGTCTAGCTATGTGAGAAGTGGAAATAGGAAATAGGAGTATCAGGACCCTATTATAAAAATAATGAAAGCAAATGGGGCTGGAGGAGGCATGGCTCAAGTGATAGAGTGCTGATAGAAATGCACAAGACCCCGAGTTGAAATCAACCCCCCCCCCCCCCCCAAATGCCATATTCATGTGGTATTAGACTTGTAAGATGACAGCAAGGTTGAACAGTTATCTACTGAGGCCTGGGAATGCTTTCTTCCTTCTCTCTCTTCCCCTTTTGCAAGAGGCACTGTCTCAGAAATTCAATTTGACCAGGATCAGGTTATGACTTTTGAGCTGAAGTATTCTGGGTCTGTGTCAGGATAGGGACATCTGAGTGTGGTTTCTGCCCAACCTCTTGCCCAGTTCCCTTCTTGGCAGTCCAAACACAGTAATGTGTTTGTACATCTACTGTGATGACTTCACAAGGCCTTGGAAGGAAACTGAACAGCCTGTGTCAGCTTTGTCCACAAAACTGCTGTACAGAGTAAATGCCAGCACCCCCCCACACACACCTTTCTCTCCAAAGGCTAAAGAGATACTTCTTGGCCTTTTGGCGACAGTAAGAGGCTGCACAGTAAACAGTTAGTTTCTCCTCTGTGTGCATTTGCTCCCAGCAGTTCTGGCAACCATCTCCAGTTGTGCAGTTATCGCAGCATGCAGCTTTGAGGTGTTCTCTAGAGATACACAGAAGACCTGAAACCTGATTTAGGGAATGATGTGCCAAATCATCAGCAGCTTCACTGGACTGCAGTGCAGGGTTTAGAGAAAACTCACCGCGCAAATACCAACTGTCCTTGTGTGTTTAAGGCCATTAAAAGCTGATTTGCTCCTTAGTGCTTAGGAGGGTTTTGAGTTGATTTTTTTTGTTTTTGTTTTTTTTTTAGAAGGACTAAATTTAGGATCTAGGAAGTAGGATTGGCAAGTATTTCATTGCCATTTCTAGTGCTACAGTCCAGCCCTGGGCAAGGATGGTTTTTCTCAGAAATTCAGAGGGGTGTGTCTGCCTGTGATTGATGGGGGCTGCCCATGCAGATGGCTGATTTTCCAGCTTCACCAAGAGCAGCCCCTCCTTGGCCTCCCTGGCTGGTGGTTGTCTCAGAGTTCCATATCTCCAGGCTAGGAGTAGAGCCACATAACTATTAACTATGGTTTCTTATAAATGCAGCCCAAAGGAGAGCCGGGGAGGGGAAGGGTTTCTGAGTTGGAGAAAGGATTCTCTGGAACTGGAGTGAATAGCATACATACAAATAGAGTTTTGTTGCATGAGTAATGGTTGTTCTCTGGAGTACTAGGACATTTTTGTGAGGGGAAGAGGGTTTTGGTTGCTTTTTTGTTGTTGTTGTTGTTGTTGTTGTTGTTGTTGTTGTTTGGTCCGATCGTGGGGCCTGAACTCTCGGCCTGGGCACTGTCCCTCAGCTCTTCAGCTCAAGGCTAGCATTCTACCACTTGAACCACAACTTCTGGCTTTTTTTTTTTTCGGGTTATGTGGTGCTGAGGAATCGAACCCAGGGCCTCATGCATGCAAGGCAAGCGCTCTACCACTGAGCCACCTTCCCAGCCCTTGTTGTTGTTGTTGTTGTTGTTGTTGTAAAAGCCAGTACTGGGGCTTGAACTCAGGGCCTGAGCTTCTTTTGCTCAAGGCTAGTTCTCTCATTTGGGACACATCTCCATTTCTAGCTTTTTGTAGTTAATTGGAGATGAGAGTGTCACAGACTTTCTTGCCTGGGCTGGCTTTGAACTGTGATCCTCACATCTTAGCCTCCTGAGTAGCTAGGATTACAGATGTGAGCACAGTACCCCAGCAGGAAGAGTTTTTTGAAACCCCTTACAGGGGAGTTGGTGAGGCGAGAGAGCAGTGTCTGGTTACTTCCTTTCTGTTTCTTCTGTTCTTGTTGAGTTTTAGTTGGTTAAGAGATACATTAATATTTAACCTTTTGCTTTCTGTAGCATTTCCCTTGGATTATAGAAAATAGAAAAGTAGGCCTGGAGATGCAGCTCAGTGGTTAAGCACTTGGCTAGCATGCATAAGCCCATGGGTTTAATCAAAGATCTAAAATCTAGTTCCTTAGAACACTGATTTTCAACTTAGACTTTTAAATATTACATTCCCCTGCTCCCTTGCTAGTATTTTACTGAGTTGAGGCTGCTGACAGGAGTGCAGTGCGGCCTTCGGAAGGCCTTCAGGGGACTTTCAAGTGGGCTAAGCGGGGGAGAAGGGCTGGTCAACTTTTGTGAAGCTGAGACAGAGGCCTCCTCCAGAGTTGAGGGTCTCTGGGAAGATTTACTCAAGTTAGACCACCTGGCCTGTGGCTTTTGGTGGCTTCTGGTAGGTAGGTGCTCCAGACATGGAACAGGAGGAACTCCTAGTCCAGACTCTGGAGTATGTGTCTGCTGCCCTGATGTTTTCCTCTGATAATGCCCATCTTCCATTGCTAGAACTCAGAGCTTTGTCAAGGTATGTTTGTGGGGGGCTGGGAAGCTGGCTCAGTGGTAGAGTGCTTGCCTTGCATGCATAAGGCCCTGGGTTCGATTCCTCAGCACCACATAAGCAGAAAAAGCTGGAAGTGGTGCTGTGGCTCAAGTGGTAGAGCACTAGCCTTGAGCTGAAGAGCTGAGGGACAGCGCCCAGGCCCAGAGTTCAGGCACCATGACTGGCAAAAAAAAAAAGGTATGTTTGTGGGAATGACAATAGTAAATCCACTCACCCAGAGAGAATACTCGTGGGGCCCTTCTGGCTGCTACCCCACGTGTTTCAGTTATTCCTACAGCTGACCTGCTGTAAGATCATAGTCCCTTGTCCCATTGGATGGACAATTCCTGCCATACTGTAATTTCAAACTGTCTTCTCAAATGTCAGATAAGGGATACCTCGTTGTCCCTTTTTGGTAAGCACTTCTTTTTGTTTTTTTCCACTTGTGTTTTTTCGGGCTTCGTGTATGTTAGGTAAACACGACCACGAAGCAATATCCCTGGCCTAGCAGGAACTTCTTAGGCCATGTGTATGAAGTCAGCCTTCTTGCCCACCTCTCAGAACCATGACTGAGGAAAATGGCTCAAGAAAGTCAGGTGGATTAAGAGTATTCCACATTCACACACTCAAATAAAGAGACTATTTTTTTAAAATATATGCTTTGTAAAAGTAATTATGAGATAGAAAGTTAACAGATATATTACTAGAAACATGTTCTTACTTCTCGCTCACCATTCTGCTCTTTTATTCCTTCTCCTCCTCTGTGTCCTGTTGTCCTTACTTTCCTGGTCATAATGCACTTCCTCTGTTTAAGTTGCTTTCCATCACACTGAGATGTCTCTTACTTAACATCTGAGAACACACAGTTTGAAATGACCACAGTATCCTTCATGTTCATCCAGTGGGATGTGTAACTATCCTTTTACTGGGGATCAGTGGTTGGGATTAACTGAGACATGGGGTAGCAGCCTGGAAAGTCCTTGAACCTTGAGTTTCTTGTTGCCTCAGTAGTCCCTTCCAATGATACCAGAGCTGTCCTTCTAGCCAGAGGTCAGAAGGCAGTTCCCTAACATCAGTGCTATGGGATTTGGGGTAGAGGGGGAGTGGGGTCTTCTCTCATTAAAAGCTACAACCTCGGGCTGGGAAGATGGCTCAGTGGTAAAGTGCTTGCCTTGCATGCCTGAGGCCCTGGGTTCGATTCCTCAGCACCACATAAGCAAAACAAAGAAAAAAGCCGGAAGTGGCGCTGTGGCTCAAGTGGTAGAGTGCTAGCCTTGAGCTGAAGAGCCGAGGGACAGTGCCCAGGCCCAGAGTTCAAGCCCCATGACCGGACCCAAAAAAAAAAAAAAAAGCTACACCCTCATTGCAAGCAGGGGGAAAGCTTCTATGGTTTAGGAGATGGCATTCCTTCATTGCACTCCAAATGCATACACCGTTGAGTTTGACTACCTTCTCACTTCACCTTTACATAGATCTTCAGCAGGGCAGGGCAGGAGTCAATGACTGAGGAGCCTCACCATGGGGTCCAGAAGGTGACCACTGGCGCTTACTGTGAGATCCTTTTGTTATTGGAGGCTGTGAGAGCAGTGCCTTCTTGCTCACCCAGGGCAGAGTGTGACATGATCTGGTTTTATTTTTTCCCTTCATTCTGGTTGCTGTGAGACGAGACGGGGTGGCAAAGATGGAAGCAGGGAGGCCAGGAGAGGGAGTGCAGACGCCTCCATCATTGCTTTTCCTTTCTCTCCACAGCAAAGAGACTGTCATGAAGAGCATGCTCTGACTGCATGTGAAAGACAAGGCTCTCCAGGTAGGACTCCGGCTGCTCTGGAGGTCATCTGAGAAGCTGTGTAGACAGAGACTGAGTTAGGGAGCCTTGCATCTTGCTTGGTGTGGTGGCTAGCCCCACTGGCCTCCTTCCTTTCCTTCAGCTACTGTTCTGAAGATGTTGCTGGTGAATACATGGACAATACCATCATTGTCTGAAGCACTGTGGATCACACACATTGGCTGCTTCAAGTTCTTCACTACACGTTCAATGGATTGAGTTCTGGGTTTGTTTTTTGGTTGTTTTGTTTTGTTTTGTTTAACTTGTTACTGTTTTTGGTACCTCACAAGCATTTCTGTTGATGTATGTTCTGAACAGTTGGGTTCAGTCCATGGCTGCCCATGCAGGCAGCCTGTATTTTGAGCCTACCTTACCTCTTCTTTGTGAAAACAAGATGTCATTTCTTGGAAATAAAATGTAAAACCTATTGGTTGCTCAGCTGGGCTTTGGTGTATTTACCTTCCTTTCCTTCCAGCTCCCAGGCAGTTTCACAAGTAAACACTGGCAGCTCATAGATTACAGCCAAGTGACTGTAGCAGATGATGCACTTCAAGTGAATGTCAGGCCACACCCAGGCTGTGTCACAGCAGGTGGGCTCGACCAGCATGTCCCCTCTTATTCTGGAGGCCGAGGTTACCGCTTACATTGTTTCAGAGTGGGTGAGTTCTTCTCCTTCAGCTGCCATCTGAAGATGTTTCTAGACTTACAAAGCAATGTCAAGAACACAGAGACAGCCAGGCATCAGTGGCTCATGCCTGTAATCCTAGCTACTCAGGAGGCTGAGATCTGAGGATTGCAGTTCAAAGCCAACCCAAGCAGGAAAGTCTTAAGACTCTAACTCCAATTAACCACCAGAAAACTGGAAGTGGTGCTGTGGGTCAAGTGGTAGAGCACTTGAGCTGAAGAGCTCAGGGATAGCACCCCGGCCCCCAGAGTTCAAGCCACATGACCAAAAAAAAGAACACAGAGACAATGAACTTAGGAGAACTTGATGTGCTCCCCAACCCCCCTTTTTAAATTAATAGCCGCTTTTGATTACCTTCTCTTTTTACTTTTTCTTAGTGTATAGTGTACAAAGGGGTTTCATTATGATGTTTCTATACATTCAAATTCACCTCTTCTACTTTTTTTTATTATTTCCCCTCCCCTCTTTCTAAACAATTTTATGTGTATAAGTATTTATTTAAATTTTTTTTGTGCTGGTCCTGGGGTTTGAGCTCGGCCTGGGCACTATCCCTGAGCTTTTGCACTCAAGACCAGTGCTCTACCACTTTGGGCTATACCGCCAATTCCAGTTTTCTGGTGATTAATTGGAGATGAGTCTCATGGACTTTCTTGCTGGGGCTGGCTTCAAAACATGATCCTCAGAACTCAGTCTTCTGAGTAGCTAGGATTACAGGCGTTAGCCACCAGCACCCTACTGTCCCTGAGCTTTTTTTGTCCAAGGCTAGTGCTTTGCCACTTGAGCCACAGCTCTACTTCTGGTATGTTGGTGGTTAATTGGAGGTAAGAGTCTCATGGGAACTTTCCTGCTTAGGCTGGCACAATCCTCAGATCTCAGCCTCCTGAGTAGGATTTCAGATGTGAGTCACCAGTGCCCAGTACCTAGAAACTTTTTAGTCTGATACAATACATTTGTCAGTTCTTGCTCTTACTTTGTGAACAATAGGAGTCCTGTTGAGAAAGACATTACCTATGCCTCACCTTCCCTTTTTAACAGAAAGAAACAGCATGTCGATGGTGGGAGGTAAGAGCTCTGGACAAGCTTTGGTGTCCTCGGTGTTCTGAGAACATAGAAGACTGAAGAATGGTGATTAGAACAGAGAGCCCTCTTCCTAGCAGGAATGTGGAACTGAGCTGTCTGTCACTGATCTGCTTCCCTCCCTTTCCATTTTCTGTGCAGAGAACCATTGTATTTTACTCTTCTATACCCTGTATGTTTCACAAAGAATTGGAGACTACTATACCTTTTACCACCTTTGCAGGGATGGTACAGGATGTCTTCTTTCATGCAGTAGACTGAGTATTGTGGATACCCTGGTTTCAATTCCATCTTTGAATATTAGCTGAAGGCTCAGTGCTGTAGCACTTGCCTAGCATGTATGAGGCATTGGGTTCTATCCCTTGCACTGCCTAAAAAAGGGAAGAAAAAGAGGTACTAGTAGAGTCAAGGAAGAAGTAAAATGAAACATAGAAAAATAGCTTTAAGAATATTAACTAGGGCTGGGAAGGTGGCTCCGTGGTAGAGTGCTTGCCTTGCATGCCAGAGGCCCTGGGTTCGATTCCTCAGCACCACATAAACAAAAAGAAAAAAGCCGGAAGTGGTGCTGTGGCTCAAGTGGTAGAGCACTAGTCTTGAGCTGAAGAGCTGAGGGACAGTGCCCAGCCCCAGAGTTCAGGTCCCACGACTGGACCCAAAAAAACAAACAAACAACAACAACAACAAAAAGAATATTAACTATAACTATCAGAAAAGTCCTGAAAAAAAGGTGATTGTTACCTTGATGTAATGACTTCGTTTCTATACATACGCTTGCTTTATGTGATGACATGGATAGAGCTAAGATTTTGTATATTCCATGTTTTCAGTTGAGACATAATTCTTTTACAAGTATAGATATACACTTCACAACCAAGTACTAGTTCTCATGGTTTGAAATCAAAAGGCATAAAAGAACACTGTGGAAAACTTCTGGCTCTCTCCCTATGAGCACATCCTCGCAGATGAGCAAGTACTACAGGCACTACAGAGACCTTCCCTGCATGGACAAGCACATGCACGTGGGTTCTTCTCCCTTCTTTTACACAAATGATAAGCTATTCTGCACCTTGCTTTTCTTTCACACGTAGTACCTAAAGGACTTCGTCTTCCTTCCTTTCTTACAGATGCATGTTACTTCAGTTTGCTTTTACCATGCTTTATTTTTCTGGGCTGTTTTTCACTTTGGGTGCTGTGATTGAACCAGGTCCCGATACAGGCTATGCAGCATGTTCTACCACTGAGTTCCATACCTGGCACTCCAGCCTGCTTCTGATGGAACTGCAGGTTGCCTCAAACCTTTTCCTCCTGAAACAATGTTGTTGTGGTCCCTACTTCATTCATTAAAGAAAAGATCCTTAAAGAGCCTCTTGCCTTGAATATCCTGAGGTTATCTGCAGGGACAGCCTCATAGACGACCGTTCTGAGCACTCCCAACTTGCCGCCTCTCGGAGCATGCTCCCCTCCCAGTGCCACACAATTAGAGAAGATAAGCTAGGAAGACATGTTAAGAGGAATACTAAGTAAAGAACTTTTACAATTAAAAAGCCACACTGTCTTGATTGGACTCGCAGCCCTGCTGTTTGTAACTGTATAACCTAGATAAGTTCCTCAATCTTTCTGAGCCTTGGTTATTTCAGCTGTAAAGGATCTCCACTTCCAACTTAATTACAAAGTAAGGCCTAAATAGTTACATCACAATATCATACTGCATACAAACAGATATGTAGTAGGTGTTGTGCTGTGTATGCCTGTATTCCCAGCAGTCTTGAGGTAGAAGCAGGAAAATAGTTTAGGCTATCATGAGTTCTAGGCTGGGCTGGCATGGGCTATATGGTGAGACCCTATCTCTAAAACCTAAAGTAGCCAGGCGCCTGTAGCAAACACCTGTATTCCTAGCTGCTCAGGAGGCTGAGATCTGAGTATTGCAGGAAAGTCCATGAGACTCTTATCTCCAATAAATTAAATAAATAAAAATGCTGGGGGCTGGGAATGTGGCTTAGAGATAGAGTGCTTTGCTTGCCTAGCATGCATGAAGCCCTGGATTCAATTCCTTAGTACTATATAAATAGAAAAAGTTGGAAGTGGAGCTGTGGCTCAAGTGGTAGAGTGCTAGCCTTGAGCAAAAAGCTTAGGGACAGTGCCCAAGGCCCTGAGTTCAAGCCCCAGAACTGGCAAAAACAAAGCAAAACGGAAGTCATGCTGTGGCTCAAGTGGTCAGAGCACTAGCCTTGAGCAAAAGAAGCTCAGGGACAATGTTCAAGCCCCAAGATTGGGGGGATAAAAAACCTAAAATAGGAGCTGGGAAGGTGGCTCAGTGGTAGAGTGCTTGCCTTGCATGCATGAGGCCCTGGGTTCGATTCCTCAGCACCACATAAGCAGAAAAAGCTGGAAGTGGCGCTTTGGCTCAAGTGGTAGAGCGCTAGCCTTGAGCTGAAGAGCTGAGGGACAGTGCTCAGGCCCAGAGTTCAGGCCCCATGACCAACAAAAAAAAAAACAACTAAAATAAACCAGAAT
This sequence comes from Dipodomys spectabilis, assembly GCF_019054845.1. Taxonomy (NCBI): domain Eukaryota; kingdom Metazoa; phylum Chordata; class Mammalia; order Rodentia; family Heteromyidae; genus Dipodomys; species Dipodomys spectabilis. The sequence continues at coordinate 1,769,859 of NW_024870762.1, read as the reverse complement.
GTTGTTTTTTAATTCAGGACCTGAGTGCTATCCCTTAGCCTTTTCCCTCAAGACTGGCATTGGCATTCTACTACTTGAATCATAGCTCTACTTCCAGCATTTTTTTTTGGAGGGGGTAGGAAAGGCTCACAGATTTTCCTGACTTGGCTGTCTTTGAACCTTGAGCCCCAGCCTCCTAAGTAGTAAGGATTACATGTAGGCCTGAGCCACCGGTGCCTAGCTTTTTTGTGGGGGAGGGGGAATGGTCTCAATATTAAACTGTCTGGCCTTGAATTTACAAACCTTTTAGCTACCTGAGTGCTGGGATTATAGGCATGTACCACCATACCTTGCTCAGAAGAATGTTCTATTTTTAAAAAGACAAACCAAAAAATAACCCAAACTTGCATAGTTTCTCTGAGCTACAGAATGTTCTTTCCTTGAAGAGATCTGATGTTAAACATCATATTCATTTTGCTTGCCTAGAAAAATACATGATAACTTTTCTCTCACACAGCACCAAACTACAGTAGAGCTGAGCCCCACTGCTGTGCAGTGTGCCTCTAATTAAAGACATGTTCTCTACAACAGGGTTCTGAGAGACTAGAGTGTGTGCTTCCATTCTGGCTTTATTAAGCGGATGAATGCAGCCAGTGAAGTGAGGTGCTCCCTGTCCATCCCATTATTTCAATCTAGAAAGGTCTCTCTCTAACTTCTAGGCCAGCTTCATCAATCAGATGGTGCCAAAGTGGGAGATTTTGCTGTTGGTGGACGGAATAGCTGGACACAAATTAAAACGAAATCCCCTCATTATCGCCGGCCTTTCTCTCATCCCCACTTTGCCATTCTCTGTGAGTAGCCACCCAGGCACCACAGCCACAGGACTCCTGGGATGGGCAGCTAGCTCTTCAACTGCCTTTGCTTTTTAATAACCTGCTCTGTAACAAATCTCTCCACCCAGAAACCTGGGGTGTCCCGGGCTGTTTATCTGACATTTAGATGCCCTCGTCCTCTGATTAGCTCTACTTGATGTGCAGAGGGAATTTCTAACTTGCATTGTGGTCCTAATCTAAGAAGAATGGGAGGAGATCAGAACAGGAATCACTGTCTGTCCCTGGCCTTAGAGGGTCTGGCTTGTTGAAGGTACAGGGCCTGGTGAGAGCTGAAGACTGCCATTGGCTACAGCAGGCCTGGCATTTAAGGCTATTATGCATCATTCAGAGGAAGAAATTTCTGATGTGGTCAGCATTTTTCAACTTTTTCTGTCTAAATGGTAGTGGAGGCAGTTGGTGAGGGCAGCTCTTGGGGAGAAGATAGGGCTTTGTGTTGAGAAAAATAATGAGCTGTCTTGTTCACTTCGTTCTCCAGTTTCGAAGAGCCCTTCCATCCTAGGAAGGGGATGGGCCTGTAGTAGACACTGAGCAAATGCTGATGTAAAGTTGACCACATTGCCAGACCACATACCTACACGCTGTCGGCTCATCAATCTCCACACAGTATTTCCTGCTGTTACTGCTCTATAAATTCACTGGAAGAGCAGTTCGGGTGGCATACTGGAGGCAAAATAACCATCTGCCTGGCATTAGTGAGTGAGAAATAGGACTTGTTATGTATTTCAGGGGAGAAAATGGAAGTGGAGGGAAAAATCTGAAAATCTGGTAGAGGAAGTTCCACTGATGGTCTGTTTATCTTGTGGAGCTACAGAGGGTTCTGATGACAGTGGAGAGTGAGCATTGGGATCAGGTTGGAAGGGGAGGTCTGGGAGCCAGGAGAGCTCTCTGGGGAGGCAGGATAAAGGGGCAGCATGAGTACAGCGATGGAGGCCTGGGTATCATGGCATCAGTTAGGATGTGTTGTGTGCTTTTCCCGCCTATGTGTGGAGAAAGTGGATGCATCCAGGATTAGATCTTTGTGTGAGTGTGTGCCTCTGTGTGGTGGGTGGGGGTGTGGGTGTGGGTATGGGTTTGTGTGTGCACGCGCGCTGCTCTTTTTTTTTTTTTTTAACTCAGGGTCTGAGTACTGTCTAAAGACTTACCACTTGAGCCACAGCTCCACTTCTGGCTTTTTGGTGGTTTATTGGAGATGAGACTCAACAGATCTTCCTGCCCAGGTTGACTTCCAACTATAATCCAAAGATCTCAGCCTCTTAAGTAGCTAGGATTACAGGTATGAGTCACCAGTGCCTGGTTAGGATTGGGATCTTGAGAGGGATTTTATGATGATGAGAGGTTAAAAGGCAGAATGTGGATTAAAAGCTGGTCACAGGAAAGGAAAGGCCTGGAGAGACACCTGCAAGAACAAAGATTGCTCTTCTGTGTTAGTCCACTTTGTTGCCGGGATGAATTAACTATACAGAGAAAGGGTTGGTTTGGGCCCATGGGTTTGGAGGTAGCATGATCAGGCAGACACACTTATCCCAGGCGCCTGATCAGACTGCAGCACTGTACAGGGAACACTTGGCAGAGCAGAGCCATTCACCTCATAGTCAAACAGGAAGGGAAGACACAGGTGAGATCCCACTCCAATCCTCTTCAAGAGTATGGCCCCAGTGACCCCAAATGAACTTCCCAAGGTTCAGAGAGGTTGAATATCTCGACTCAGGTCACAGCACAGACTGGAAGGCAGACACAGCTTAATTTGAATTCCAGTTCTACATTTGGCTATTTATAGCATGAGCTAGTCAACCACTGGCTCATGTTTATGATCCTAGCTACTCCAGAGGCTCAGATGTGTGGATGAAGGTTTGAAGCCAGGCAAATCTAAGAGACTCTGATTCCCAATTAAACAACAAAAAAGTCAGAAGCATAAGCTCCGCTCAAGTGTTAAAAGTCAGTATATAAAGTCAGCCATATTTACCCCCCTCACTCTCTGCATGGACCCCCCTCCTCCCACCTGTACCTGCCTGCATATATTAAACATACAAAAAGATTTCGCCATAGCAATTTACATGTACATATACTGTATTCAGATTAACCTCTCCTATTGTTCACTCTCAGTCCCCATAATCCCAGTATTTCCTTGTATTTTTTTAAAAAGACTTTCCCAAGTTTCACCCTACACGGAATACATGTCATTACCTAGGACATAGCAATAGGGTTATGTGCGGTGACAAAGGAGGCTGGGTTGACAGCTTCCAGCTGGACAAAGCAGAATGGGGTTCAGTGTGGAATGGAGACCCCTACCAGCAGACACAGACTACTTGCAAGCAGATATCCAGCCCAGACAAGCCTGCAGAAGGCTGCCCAAGACCAGCAGCTGATTCCCACTCCACGAGGGCCCTGGAGCCAAACTGCTCCCATCAGCCATGTGATGAGGTATATTAAGCTAGGTACAGGGGCACCTTGTAATGCAGCAGTCAATAGGGAGCCAATAGATGGTAAACACTAATAATAGTACTAGTCTTGGTGATTCTCACCAACAGCAGTTATAGCTCTTTTCATATCATAGTAGTTGGGGGTAATCCAAAACATTATTTTGGCTGGGAATGTGGCTTAGTGCTTGCCTAGCATCCATGAAGCCCTGGGTTCGATTCCTCAGTACCACATAAACAGAAAAAGTCAGAAGTAGTGCTGTGGTTCAACTGGTAGAGTGCTAGACTTGGGCAAAAGAAGCTCAGGTCCTGAATTCAAGCCCTAGGACTGGCAAAGCAAAGAAAAACAAAAATAATTTCTACCCAGAACCATAACACTGTCAGCTCTACCACCAGATAATACGTGACTCATCTACTTGTGCTGGTGTGGTATAGTCACCAGGCAGTGCTATACCAAGTAATTATGTGGCTACCAAAGCTGAAGGCCTGTGTCCTATATTGAGATATTTTTGTTGCTTTTACATTTTGGAAACCAGACAGTTCAAATAAAAATTCTTTATAATACAGGATGACCTTTTGAGACTTGGATAAGTGTATAATCTACACATGAACTAGGCAATTTCAAACCTGTCTAGGGGTTCATGTAACTGTCACAGGGTATTTTTAAGATAACTATTACTATTTTTATAGTTATTATAAAGGTGGTGTATAGAGGGGTTATAGTTATGTCAGTCAGGTAAAGAGTACATTTCTTTTTGGACAATGTCACCCCTCCCCTCACTCTCTCCCAGTTTTTCCTTCCCATCTCCAACTATACTATACAACTAAAGTTGCATAGTTCATTTTCAACATAGTATCTAGTCAGTACCTGCTGCATCCTTTGTTCCTCCATTTCTGTGCCCCCACTTACCCTCCCAAAGACGGTAACTATTATTGCTAGCAGATTGTAGATAGAGTTAAAAGTTCTAGATACTAGAGATTATTGCTTTTACTTTTCCCTTTAAAACTGTGATATTAGCTGGACACCAATGGCTCATGCCTGTAATCCTAGCTATTCAGGAGGCTGAGATCTGAGGATCATGGTTTAAAGCCAGTCTGGGCAGGAGAGTCTGTGAGACTCTTACCTCCAATAAAATCACTAGAAAACCGGAAGTGGTGCTGTGGCTCAAGCAGTAGAGTGCTTGCCTTGAGCTGAAGAGCGCAGGGACAGTGCCCAAGCCCATAGTTCAAGCCCCTCAACCACCAAAAACTAAACTAAAATAAAAATTGATCCTTGTTTCTTTTTCCTGGTCATGGGGCTGGAATTCAGGACCTGGGTGCTGTATTTGAGCTTTTTTGCTCAAGGCTAGCTCTACCACTTTGAGCCACAGCTCCCCTTCCAGTTTCTAAGTGGTTAATGACTTTCCTGCCCAGGCTGGCTTCAAACTGCCATCCTCAGATCTCAGCCTCCTGAGTAGCTAGGATTACAAAGGTGGACCACCAGTGCAAGCCTCCACCTGTATGTTTTCTAATGTGTTAGCTTATTTTTTTTGTTTGTTTTTGTCGGTCATGGGGCTTGAACTCTGGGCTTGGGTGCTGTCTCTGCGCTCTTCAGCTCAAGGCGAGTGCTCTAACCACTGGATCCACAGTGCCACTTCCGGTTTTCTAGTGGTTTATTGGAGATAAGAGTCTCACGGACTTTCCTGCCCGGGCTGGCTTTGAACTGTGATCCTCAGATCTCAGCCTCCTGAGTAGCTAGGATTACAGGTGTGAGCACCAGCGCCTGGCTATTAGCTTATTGTTAATGTAACCATTCCCTGAGATAAATCAATTGAAAGAGGAAAGGTTCCAGTGGAGGTTTCAGTTCATGATGGATTTTACACACACACACACACACACACACACACACACACACACACCGTTGTGGATTACCCCGGTTACATCATGGCAGGAGCACATGGTGATAAAGGAGAACCATTTACCTTGTGCTTGGGAATGGAGAGAGAAAGAGACCCTAGTCCCACAATCCCCTTCAAGGACACACCCCCAGGGACCTAAATTCTCCCATTAGGCACCACCTCTTAAAGTTCCATTACCTCCTGGACTTCTTTCTGTATGGACTGGCTCCCCAACCTTTGCCTCCAAGTAGCTAGGATTATAGGCTCAAGGTACTGTGCCTAGATATATTATCTTATTTTTATTATTAAATCATGTTACAAAAGCTAGTGTGTATATGTGTGTATAAATTAGTATGAATTCAAGTGAGGAGTTGGCAGAATTGAAAGAATATCTGACATCTGCCCAGCCTGAAAGGGTGTCTGAATAAGACATGTCTCTCCACCATCAACAAGCAATCATGTAGCTATCTCGCCTCTGTCTCCTGAAGGCCTGATGATGTTGTCAAAGAAGAATTCTTATTTTGTGGGCTCCGTTTTTAAACTACAAAGGCTGGGAACAGTTTGGAAATGGTTGAAGGATTTCTTGCCAAGTGAATTTTGGGAAGGAAACCTTCCTATTCTGCACAGATGGAGCTCTGGCAATGCTCAGCGATGCATCTAGTTTTGCTACTTTAATGAGAAGCAAACTTTTCACATTGGCATCCTCGTTTTTTAAAACATAGACATTCGCTGACAACAAAGATTCCTCTAACAAGCCTTGAAAAACAAGTTTTGTCAACAGCCATAAATGTCATCAATGAGACAGGTCTCTGAGTCAAACACATTTAAAAATTTCTTTTTTCATCAGGATATGAGGGAAGAACAGAAATTGCTGTCCTTCCACACAGAGGTTTACTAGCTTTTATGAAGATCTGCCTTAAAGCATTTTTTTTTCAAATTAAGGGTGGAAATTTTACTTTCACTGAAATAAAACAAGTACAAAAGAGAAGAAAAGCCATTCTTGAGACATAGTGAGAAAAGGAATTTTTTGTTGATGTTTTATCTGGTAGATACTTTTAACTATATGGAGGCCAGCCTGTCAGTTTGATACTAGGAAGTCAGCCTTATAGATGCTAATGAACAATTTCAAACCTTGGTCCAGTGATGGATGAGGAGGAAGCTGGAGGGCATGTTTTTCTCAGAAAGCTATAATATAAAATTCTGTCATCATCTTTGCAAAGAGAATTTTGTGTATTTCTGAAACACTTCCAAAAACTTCTAAAGCAACTTCCATTTTGATGACTTCTAAGTTGATCCACAGATATGCAACCCATTTTTTTTCTTGTATAAACTGAATCAAAGTGTTAAGATATTGACCTAACTGAAGATGAATTCTTGATCTTTGGACCCTTGGAGAATTACTGTATCCTTTAAGAAAGATTATTCCTGCCTTGATTTTAAAACAAAAACAACTCTAGGAAGTGGTGTTATGGTTCAAGTGGTAGAGTGCTCGCCTTGAGCTGAAGAGCGCCGGGACAGCGCCCAAGCCTAGAGTTCAAGCCCCACAACCGACCAAAAAAACAAAACAAAAAAAAAACCTCTAGAAGCTTCGATTCAATAGTTATATTTGAATCTAGAAGTGGAGAATTTCCAACTAATGAAAATGGATTAAATATTAACAAACCAACCATGTCAAAGGCCATCCCACAATTTAATTTTCTTGTTTAATATAGGTAGCAGCCTTTGTACTTATTCACACACATTCAATTTGTTTTACTGAAGTAGATTTTACAATGAAATCACAGATTTTTTTTTTTTTTTTTTGGTCAGTTATGGGGCTTGAACTCTGGGCCTGGGTGCTGTTCCTCAGCTCTTCAGCTCAAGGCTATTGCTCTACCATTTGAGCCATGTCTCTACTTGCTTTTTTTTGTTGATTAACTGAAGATAAGAGTGTCATGGAGCCGGGCGCTGGTGGCTCATGCCTGTAATCCTAGCTACTCAGGAGGCTGCAATCTGAGAATCGCGGTTCAAAGCCAGCCAGGGCAGGAGAGATGGTGAGACTCCTATCTCCAATAAACCACCAGAAAACCGGAAGTGGTGCTGTAGCTCAAGTGGTAGAGCGCTCGCCTTGAGCTGAAGAGCTGAGGGACAGCGCCCAGGCCCAGAGTTCAAGCCCCACAGCCGACCAAAAAAAAAAAAGAGTCTCATGGATTTTCTTGCCCAGGCTGACTTTGAACTGTGATCCTCAGCTCTCAGCCTCCTAAGTAGCTAGGATTACAGGCATGAGCCACCGGGGGCCTGGGGAAATCACAGATCTTAAGTAAAGAGTTCAATGAGTTTTGATAATGTTAATACCTGTGTAATCACCAAGTCAATCAAGATATAAAACAATGCCAGTCTCTAGAAAGTTCCTTCATGTGTTTTTTTCCCCCAGTAAATCCCTGTGTTTCTGAGCCAACCATATTTTTCTGAGACAACAATAGATTAATTAGTTTGCTGTTCTTAAGCTTTATATGAATGAGTCATACAATATACTCTTGTGGGCCTGGCCCCCCTTTTTTTTTTTTTTGGTACAGTATTTTTGAGGTGACTGTGAATCAAGTTATAAGCATTCACGAACAAATTCATATACAAAGGGTGTGTTCTCATAGTGCTGGATCATTACTAAATTTGATTTGCAGTATCTTGTTTAGGATTTTTTTTTCTTCTGTCGGTTGTGGGGCTTGAACTCTGGGCCTAGGCGCTGTCCCTCAGCTCTTCAGCTCAAGGCTAGCGCTCTACCACTTGAGCCACAGCGCCATTTCCGGTTTTCTGGTGGTTAATTGGAGATAAGAGTCTCATGGACTTTCCTGACTTGGCTGGCTTTGAACTGTGTTCCTCAGATCTCAAGCCTCCTGAGTAGCTAGGATTACAGGCATGAGCCACCAGCACCCTGGATTCCTCTTTCATTTCTGATATTGATAATTTGTATTTTTTTCTGTCAGTGTGGCAAGAATTTATTTACTAATCATTTTGGAGAACAAAATTTGATCTGTCTTATGTTTCTGTTTTGAATTCATTAATCTATGCTTTTATTTTTATATGTCTTTCCTCTAGTTCCTTTGGATTTATTAATTCTTCCTTTAGTTCTTCAACTAGAACTGTTTTTTGGGGTTTTTTTTTTTGTTGTTTTTTTTTTTTAATTGTTGTTGGGCCTGGGGCTTTAACTCAGCCTGGGCACTGTCCCTGAGCTTTTGTGTTCAAGGCTAGCTAGTGCACTACTGTTTGAGCCACAGCTCCACTTCCAGCTTTTTTAGTGGTTAATTGGAGGTAAGAGACACAGACTTTCCTGCCTGGGCTTGCCTCAAACCTTGATCTTTAGATCTCAGCCTCCTGAGTAGCTAGTATTACAAACTTGAGCCACCAGCTCCCGCCTTAGAATTATTTTAAAGTCTTTGCTAGTATATCTGCTTTTCATACCTTTTTCAGGAATAGTTTGGGTGGATTTTTTTTCCTTTGATAACTTCCTTTGGATGGATCTCTATTATTGAAATTGGACCTTTGAGCTCTAGAAGGCAGTTTCTCCCCCTTCCCCAGGAGCTGCTGTTTATTGGTTAGTGTTCTTTCATCATCATCATCATCACCATCATCATCACCATCATCATCATCATCATCATCATCATCATCACCATCATCATCATCATCATCATCATCATCATATGATGATGAAAACCATTGGTTGTCTCAGTATCCAAGAGCAGCCTGAGAGGTTAAAATCTTATCAGGTCTTTTCCAAGTGTTTACATGGACATATATAATTACTTTCTAATTTTCTCCACATAAGCAATTGCTTTTAAATTCCCCCCCCCACTCTCTCTCTCTCTCCCTCCCTTTTCCTCTCCCCCTCCTGTGCCCCCCGCCCCAGTCCGGGCTTTGAACTCTGGGCCTGGGTGCTGTCCCGAAGCTCCTTTGCTCAAGGTAGCACTCTACCACTTGCACTGTAACACCACTTCCAGCTTTTTCTGTGATTAACTGGAGATGAGAGAATCATGGATGGGGGGGCGAGTGGAGGCTGGGAAGGGATGGGAAGGGTAAACAAAGGAGGAGGCTGCAATGCTTGATAAGAAATGTACTCATTATCTTGCCCATGTAATTGTAACCCCTCTGTACAGTATGTTCACAATAAAAATAAAATTAAAAAAAAGAATCATGGACTTTTCCTGCCTGAGCAGGGCTTTTTACTGTGATCCTCAGATGTCAGTCTCCTGAGTAGCTAGGATTACAGGTGTGAGCCACTGACATCAGGCTGAATTTTCTACTTTACTGGTTCCCACAATAATAAAAATTGAAAAATGAATGAAAAAATTAAAAAATATGAATGAAAAATAAATAAAAATTGAAAAATAAAGTAAAAAATGCGCTAGCCCTGTAAATCTCTGGAGGTCACATTTCCAGAGTGGGAGAGGCTTGGAACCAACTGCAATTATCTGCACCTCTGTGATCAGAAGCTCCAGTCCGATGCTCTGTCAGAGCATAGATTCCCTACCTATGGAGGACAAGGCCATAGGATCCTGCAAGTTGATTACAAGCTGTCCAGGAACACTGTACACAGCTGTCTGCCCCTGGCTGAGGGACAGAGGATGGCTAGCTGGTACTGTGCTAAAGAGCTGAAATTAATAGATAAGCAAACAAATAAGGAAGGAAGGAAGAAAAAGTTTTTATCCACTCCCTTCTCTGGATGGGCTCTGTAGTCTCAAAAAAAAAAACCAGTGACGGGGCTGGGAAGGTGGCTCAGTGGTAGAGCGCTTGCCTTGCATGCCAGAGGCCCTGGGTTCGATTCCTCAGCACCACATAAGAAAAAAGAAAAAAGCCGGAAGTGGCGCTGTGGCTCAAGTGGTAGAGTGCTAGCCTTGAGCTGAAGAGCTGAAGGACAGCGTCCTGGCCCAGAGTTCAGGTCCCACGACCGGACCCCAAAAAAAAAAAACAACAAAAACAAACAAACAAAAAAAACCAGTGACATCACATGTATTCTATCTGTTCAGTTGTGTAGATGGGAGAGAATTTCCTGATGTTTCTAGTTGGCCATTTTTTTCTCTCCTAGTTAGCAGTTTTGATATTGTTTTCGTTATTTTTATAGAGGATTGTATTGTCAGAGGTGCCATTTCAAAAGCTGCTGTTCTGGAACCTTTTTTTTTTTTTTTTAAATTGGCTTTTATCAGTTATACAGGGATGGGGATTGGGGATGTTCACTATTACATTTCCACACTGGAATAGTTATTTTTGTTTTGTGCTGGTCCTGGGACTTGAACTCAGGGCTTGGGTGCTGTCCTTGAGCTTTTTTGCCCAATGCTAGTGATCTATCACTCAAGCCACAGCTCACTTCTTTTTGGTGATTAATTGGAGATAAGAGTCTCACAGAGCCGGGCGCTGGTGGCTCACGCCTGTAATCCTAGCTACTCAGGAGGCTGAGATCTGAGGATCGCGGTTCAAAGCCAGCCCGGGCAAGAGAGACTGTGAGACTCCTATCTCCAATAAACCACCAGAAAACCGGAAGTGGCACTGTAGCTCAAGTGGTAGAGCGCTCACCTTGAGCTGAAGAGCTGAGGGACAGTGCCCAGGCCCAGAGTTCAAGCCCCACGACCGACAAAAAAAAAAAAAAAGAGTCTCACAGACATACATGCCTGTGAACTGGCTTTGAACTTTGGTCCTCAGATCTCAGCCTTCTGAGTAGCTGGGATTACAGGCATGAGCCAATGGCACTTGGCAGATGCTTGTTATTTTATATCTTTTGTGACTCCGTGCATAAATTCCTCAAGATAACCAAATATGTCCATGTCACAATATGTGGAGAATTCTTGGGTAGGGGTGTGGCTCAGTAGAAGAGCATGTACCTTACATGTGAGAAGCCTTGGGTTCCATCCCTAGAGAATTGATGAGAAGACATTCAGCTTTAGTAATAGAGGCTGGAATTAAATACTACTTACATTACATACTGCTTTCTATTATGACCATAGACACATCACTCCACTTATATTCATCTTCAATAAATGTCTATTATGCTATGTAAGCCCTTGTAAATTTCATTGAGAAAAAAACATAACCTTTCTTGCAGAGTTCACACTGTGAGTAAGGAAAGTTGATGAGTCAAAGGGCACTTATAAAATACTTGGTTAAGATTTTTGGTGGTGAAAGGAAAGAGTGCTATGGAGTTGGAAGGGAAGTGCTCCTGAAGTGAATTTGTGGAGTCAGGAAAGGATGTTAAAATGACACGAGGGATAAATGACATTATTCAGGCAAGGAGAGAGGAATGATGCAGGCAGGGAGAAGAACCTTTAAAGAGACATGGCATGTTTGAGAAACAGAAGATCAGGATGAGGAGACTTAAGGGACTGGAAGTAGGAGACATGACTGCAGAAGAGGTCACACTGGAGGATCAGACAAGCCATCTGGAGGCTGCTTTATGCTAATAGCCATTGGCACATTTTAATTATTGATGGTTGTGATAGGATCATCTTTTTTTTTTTTTTTTTGCCAGTCCTGGGGCTTGAACTCAGGGCCTGCCCACTGTCCCTGAACTTCTTTTGTTCAAGGGTAGTACTCTACTACTTAAGCCACAGCGCCACTTCCGGTTTTTTTTTCTGTTTCTGTGGTACTGAGGAATCCAACCCAGGGCTCCATGCATGCTAGACAAGCACTCTACCACTAAGCCACATCCCCAGCCCAATTGTTTGTGGGGTTTTTGTTTTTTTTAAGATCACTTGGGCTTTGTGGAGATGTATTAGAAGGATTGCAACTGGAAACAAGCACTATGATTTGGAGGTTACTGGGAAAAAAAATCCTGAGTGCATAAAAGATGATGACAGAAAGAGGACAAATGGATAGGTTTGACAGAAAAATGCAAGGAAAATTAAATTAACTTTCCTGCCCGGGCTGGCTTTAAACTGCGATCCTTAGATCTCAGCCTTCTGAGTAGGTAGGATTACAGGCCTGAGCCACCGGCGCCCGGCTTTGTTTGTTTCTTTTCTCTTTTCAGTGTGGGGTCGAATCCAGCGCCTCACACATGCTAGACAAACACTGGGCCACAAAGCCCAGCCATGCTGAGGGTGTAGACGTGCGGGATGCCCGGGTTCCTGCCTTCAACCAGCAGATGGTCTACCTCTACATGAATGTTCCTCTGTAAAATGATGAGCCCGAGATTTGGTGGCGTGAGGGCATCAGGTCCCTTTAGCTTTGTATCTGATTCTCTCCTCCCGGCTGGAGAGGACGCCTAGTGAGTTTGCCTTCTGCATCCTTTCCCTGGCGGCTCTACGGCGCAGGCGCAGTGGACCCTAGGACCCGAGTGGGGCGGGCTGGATCCCGCGCAGCCTTTTCCCAGGGACTTGACTGGGGCCCGGAGGAGGTGGGGCTGGCGCGCGCGCTCTTGACGTCATCAGACCGCGCGTCCTGTAAGGGCGGGACCGGAGCGCGCCGTCGCGGCCAGCGGACGGGGTTCGGTGGTCTGGGAAACGAAACTTGAGGGACGCGGCCGAGGCTCTGCCGGTGGCCGGAGCGGGCCGGGCCAGACGGTAGCGACGGCGACAGTATCGGCCTGACGCCCCCTGTGCGATCCCGGGCACCTCGCCCTCTCCCCTCAGCGTGAGTGCGGACGCGCGGCCCGGGGGGAGCGGGCGGGCGGGCGAGCGGGCCCCGCATCCCCTCCCTCCACCGCGGCGGGGTCTCCCCGCCCTCGGGCCGAGTCTTCCCCCACGGCTGCTTCCCCGGAGCCCCAGCCGCCGCGGATACGCATCCCTGCGCACACTCACACACTCAGTGATACCCCAGATGGAAAGGCTGGGTCGGGGGAGATGGCAGCCCGTGTTTTCCTCCCATGAAAACGGGTGGCGGTGCGAAATCGAGGCGCAGAGAGAAAACCGCGCAGGGGATTGGAGCCCCCCCTCGGTAGGCAAGCAGCAGGTAGAACCAGGCCTCTTGCCTTCCACTTAAGATGTTCTTGGCCGGAGCACATCTTCTGGCGTGTGCAGATCGCTTGACCAGGCGTTGGTTAACCCTGTGGCCTTCCTCCATGGGAAAATAAGAGGGTTGGATTTGGATGGCTTGGAAGGCCCAAATCTCAGCTGATGCGATTTGAGAAGGAGCATCGGCACCTGCCTTTCACAACCCAATCTCTTCTCCGTGCACCTGCCTGGAGACGGTCCATAGTGACTTTCTCATGCTTCCAGTCTTCCTGCAGTAGTTTTAAGAATCAAAGGAATTTCCCCCCCCCCCCCCTTTTTGCGTTGGATGTGGGCCACAAACAGGCTCTGTGATGGGTTTTCCTACAGCTAGGCTTCTGGGCTTTTTTGAGGGGATTTAAGACTGTAAAGTGGTCATGGCTCAGTGTGGCCTTGCTTTCTGTGTGCTTTTGTCTCCTTTATATTTCCCCAGTATAGGCCCTGTCTGTGCCAGTTATTTTGTCTCCTGCTGGGGACTTGGCTCAAGTGATAGAGGGCCTATGGAACAAGCATAAAGCTCTGAGTTCAAACACCAGGACCGCCAACAAAACAAAAACTCTCAGCGTGTGATTGTGCTTTGGGTTGATTGGCTCATCTTTGGGCTGAAGAGAAGGGATACTGTTCTTTCAAAAATTATGAACTTTTGTGAGATTGTGGGGAGCTGTGGCCCCTTTGAATTTCATTGCTTTCTTCCTCTGGCTGCTTCGGCCCAGGTTATAAGACCACTGTTGTTACTTCTGCACCTCCTCTTCCCCAGGGACAGCCCAGCTGCTATTTGCTCCTATTTTGAGCCCTTTCTCATTTTCTGGGGTCTTGATAGCCAATCAGTTGTGGGTAAGCCCCATTGTATTCACTATTTTTCCTTCAGATTTCAGAGTCACAGGTGACTGATGATCAAGAGGCACTGTATTCATAAAACTCCTTTGTTGAATGGCACTGTATTCATAAACTGCTTTGTTGAATGGCATATCCTTTGTACAACTACTTAAAGATAATAAAAATATTTTAAAAAATTACATAGAAAAAAAACTTCAGAGTCTCATAATCACTTCATTCCATCCCCTGTTTTTTCCATGCTTTCCTAGCATGGGCCTATCTGTGGGCATGGATGATAGGGACATGGTGTTTGTATCTTTTCTTTCATAATGAAGGGGATCAAATTTAAGGCTTGCACATGCTAGACAAACACTCTACATCCTTGGCACTTGGTTTTTATAGTATTATCTTTAGGCTTTTATTGTTAGCTTTAAAAGGGATTTCAATTCAACATGTCAGTTTATGACAGCCCTTGGTTTTGGTTTTGGTTTTGGTTTTTGCCAGTCCTGGGCCTTGAACTCTGTCCTGGGTGCTGTCCCTAAGCTCGTTTTGCTCAAGGCCAGCACTTTACCACTTGAGCCACAACACCACTTCTGGCTTTTTTTTTTTTTTTTGGTGATTAATTGGACAAGAGTTTCATGAACTTAACTGCCTGGGCTAGCTTTGAACCGTATTTCTCAGATTAGTCCTTGGTCTTTTGAGACAAGATCTCACTATATAGTCCAGGCTGGCTTTAAACTCACATTCTTCCTACCTTTATTTCTCAAGTGCTGGGATTACAGGTCTGCACCATGCCTGGCACTCCATTCTTTTGGTGGAAGTGGATTCCTATTCTTAAAATTCTTTTTTTTTTTTTTGTCTTTTCTTTTTTGGTGCTGGGGATCGAACCCAGGACGTTGTACTTGCTAGGCAAGCGCTTTGCCACTGAGCTACATCCCAGCCCTTCTTAAAATTCCTTTTAGCCCTCAGTCCAGTACTAGATGCCCAGCAGCACCAATATCTTTTCCCACTCTTCTTTCCTCAACCTTAATCCAACCATTGCTTACATTCCATGCTCTGGTTAAAAACTTTCCCATTTTTTCCTATTTTCAGACATTAGGAAATGAACCAGAAACTCAGTATTTGTACCATATACTTATGTAGTCACTTAATTATTTGGTGAGCTGATAATGATAGAACATATCATTCTGGAATAATCCTGCCAACTTGGAATTATTGATTTATAGTAGGCTTCATAATTCATTTCCTGTATATATTGTCAGGTATAGCTAGTATAGAAAGTACAGAATAACTATTACTGAAGGCCTTTTCCTGGGGCTTATAGCGTTGATGTATGCATGACTTTTTAGTATCTGATACCAGTGGTGCAAGGACTCTGGGTCTGGGAGCACAGCACATTTTCCAGTAAAACTAATAGCTGTTATTGAAAACCCGAGCTTGGCTAGCCTTCTTCCTAGACTGTATTCTGAGGAAGAGCTAGCTATTCAAGTGCTGGCACTGGAAGATGTTTGGAGTTGCCAAATCTCATCCCATTGATGGTTTATGCTTTGGAATCCTTCCTTCAACCCTAGTGGCTTTAACCCAAGGGCAGCTGACTGTCTGGATTTATGATTGCAGTAACAATGAAGAGGAGAACAGACCCAGAATGCACTGCTCCCATCAAGAAACAGAAAAAAAGAGTTGCAGAGTTTGCCCTGAACCTCAGCTCCACGTCTGATGATCAGCCGCCCTCTGTCAATCATGCAGTGAAAGGTATGCTTGTGTATATGGCGTGAGGCCTCTGGCCCTCTGGTTATTTGAATCTTGGTGCTTGGGCTGACCAGATTATAATCCATTGCCCCTTGGAGAAAATAAGGCAAATTTTATTTTATTTATTTAGGCTATTACTGGGGCTTGAACTCAGTGCCCGGGCACTGTCCCTGAGCTTCTTTTGCTCAAAGCCAGCACTCTACCACTTGAGCCACAGCACCACTTACAGTTTTTTCTCTTTATGTGGTACTGAGCAATTGAATTCAGGGTTTCATGCAGGCTAGGCAAGCACTCTACCACTAAGCCACATTCCCAGTCCCTAAATAAGGCAAATTTTAAAGAAAGATGTTGGTTATAGACTGTCATTTTGCCCTTCTACTGAAAGCACTGAAACTTGTTTTAAATAAAAAAATTGGAGTTAGGTGCTGGTGGTTCACACCTGTAGTCCTAGTTACTCAGGAGGCTGAGATCTGAGGATTATGGTTTGAAGCCAGCAAGGGCAGGAAAGTCTGTAAGTCTATGATCTTCAATTAAAAAAAAAAAAAAAAGCTGAAAGTGGAGCTGTTGCTCAGGAACAGCACCCAGGCCCTGAGTTTAAGCCCACTATCAGCAAAAATTAAAAAAAAAAAAAAAAAGGAGTTTTTTCAAATGTACCTTGGTTCTGTTGTTGGTTCTTCAGTAGGTGGCACTGTTTTGCTGCCTTAAGCCGGTTAGAACAAGCAGAGAACATTGGGTGCTCTGTTTTTAATAGCTCTTAATGACCCTGGGGCTCTTTGGTTGAGGAGGTGTACAGCTCTCTGGTCTGATTCTCAGGTTTTTAGCATGCAGAATTTCTCCATTCCATCAGCAGTACAAGTCAAAACATAACATCATTATGTTTGCTGTTTACATTAAACTCAAAAGATCTCACTGGTTTGTTGAAAGTAGCATTTAGCTTTGCCTAGTTTTTGGGTAGTGGACATTCATAGTTTCTACAGATGCTTTCTGAGAAATTGTAATATCTAGGAGCTTTTTTTCAAGCCCCAAACAAGAGTAGTTACATTTGCAGTAACTTTGACTTGCCAACTGTATTTGTTTCCTAGTGCTGCTGCATCAGATTAAAATACTGCATTGCTTAAAACAACAAATATTTATTCTCACAGTTCTGAAGGCTAGAGTCTGAAATTAAGGTGTCAACAGGCCACATGCTGTTGAGAAGGCTCTTAGGAAGATCGAGCTTGTGTAGCTTCTAGTAGTTTCTGTCAATTCTTGGTACATCTTAGCTCAGGTGATAGCTTGTCTCCAATTTCTGCCTCTGCCTCTCCTTTTTGTCTGTGTCCCTATTTTCCTCTTCTCACAAGGACATCAGTGACTGGGTCAGGACCACCCTAATTTAGTATTATCTCATCTTCATTACATTTGCAAAGACCCTGTTGTTTTTTTTTGGGCCCAGTCATGGGGCTGAACTCTGGGCCTGGGCACTGTCCCTCAGCTCTTCAGCTCAATGCTAGTGCTCTACCACTTGAGTCACAGCGCCACTTCCGCTTTTTTTTTTTTCTTTTTGCTTATGTGGTGCTGGGGAATCGAACCCAGGGCCTCATGCATGCAAGGCAAGCGCTCTACCACTGAGCCACCTTCCCAGCCCCAAAGACCCTGTTTTTAAATAAGGTCACATTCTCTGGTTCTTGAGGGGAGGACACTGTTTGGCCAGTTCATCAGCAGGCTTGCAGTTTTGTATTCTCTGCTGGGTCGTTGCTAAACTGGACTGGAAGGTAGTAACTGCTTGGTGACTGAAAGTGCGAGTTTCCTTTGAGGTGGTAGGAGATCTAGTCTCTTCATAGGTGGTAGGATATTTAATCATTACCTGTCACTTGGAAGCTGGTCTTGACAGGGGGCATACCTCTCGGAGCATTGGTGCAGCTATGATCCATCCAGACTGGAGAAGAAACTCATAACCTGTGTGTGTGGAGGATGTGTACCTTTCAAGTCCTTTCAAGTCTGAGTGGATCTGGGTGTATTGTGCTTGCCCTGGTTCCCAGCTGTTTGGGAGGCTGAGGCAGGAGGATCACTTGAGCCATGAGTTTGAGACCAGCCAGGGCAACATAGCAAGATCCCATCAAACAAACACAAAGTCATGGTGGATTCCAGGGTAGGAGGTCAGAAAGTTGCATGTAATAGGGGTTTCTAAATGGCATATAGAGTACATTGGTTGTAGGGACTGTTGAGAAAAGATGATTTTGCTCCCCACGGGGATTTGAGTAGCTTGGAAGGTGGGTCTCCTTGGGTAGGGCTCTGGTTTGGGGAGAAGGCCTACAAGGGAAAGGTAGAGCATATCTGGGAATAAATGATACTTGTTGTGTTGCTGGTATTGTGGAGGACATTCACTCTCAACATCACTCAGAGAGAAGGTAAATATAGATGGTCAAGGTCCCTTTAAGGATATATAGTTCAGCTTTTAAAAATGTGACTGTGGGGGCTAGGAAGGTGGCTCAGTGGTAAAGTGCTTGCCTCCCATGCATGAGGCCCTGGGTTCGATTCCTCAGCACCACATAAACAGAAAAAGCTGGCTCAAGTGGTAGAGCGCTCGCCTTGAGCTGAGTTGCTGAGGGACAGCGCCCAGGCCCAGAGTTTAGGCCCATGACCGACCAAAAAAAAAGACTGGGAGCCAGGTACTCGTGGCTCACGCCTGTAACCTCAACTACTGTACTCAGGAGGCTGAGACCTGAGGATCATGATTTGAAGCCAGCCTGGGCAGGAAAGTCTATTAGATTCTTTTTTTTTTTTTTTTTTTTGGTTGTGGGGCTTAAACTCTGGGCCTAGGCTCTGTCCATGAGCTCTTCAGCTCAAACCAGTGTTCTACCACTTGAGCCACGGTGCCACTTCCGGTTTTCTGGTGGTTAATTGGAGATAAGAGTCTCATGGACTTTCCTGCCCAGGCTGGCTTCTAACTACGATCCTCACTTCCCAGCCTCTCGAGTAGCTAGGATTATAGGCGTGAGCCATGGGCTCCTGGCCCTAATGAGACTATTAATCCCCCCCAAACAGGAGGTGGAGCTGTGGCTCAAGTGGTAGAGTGCTAGTCTCGAGTGGAAAAAGCTAAGGGATAGCACCTAGACCATGTACTGGCACACACACGCACAAAATGTGATTGTGTGAATTGAAATTATCCATCCTCAATATTCATATACACATATGGTCCTTTTAATTTTAAAAAATAGCTTCACCCTTTTCTGGAAGTAGCACCATATGACTCAGTCAGGTTGGGTATAGCTGTTCTATGCACAGAGTGGGAATTCATGGGTGGCCAGTGCCTCAGATGTGTCTAACAGTAGGCCATTTGGTCCCTTTTATTTGCACAAAATGAGATAGGGAATAGAGGCACACTGAAATAGCTTTATTTCCTCAGGCTTGCTACTTTAGGAAGGAACAGCCTCACTTTGGTACAAATACTGAGGCCTGAAGTTAACATGACTACTTTTTGGCTTTTTTTTTTTTTTGTCCATCGTGGGGTTTGAACTCTGTGCCTGGGCACTGTCCCTCAGCTCTTCACCTCAAGGCGGGCGCTCTACCACTTGATCCACAGTGCCACTTTCAGTTTTCTGGTGGTTTATTGGAGCTGAGAGTCTCATGAACTTTCCTGACTGGGCTAGCTTTGAACCGTGATCCTCGGGCTTTCCTGTCTGGCCTGGCTTTGAACCATGATCCTCAGATCTCAGCCTCCTGAGTAGCTAGGATTACAGGCATGAGTCACTGATGCCCGACTTGGCTTTTTTTTTTTTTTTTTTTATTCTGGTAAAAATTCCAGTTAATAGTTGCTGAACAGAATTGATAAAAAGCAACAATAGTATCTTCTAAGACTTAAAATACTTTACTTTTTCATCTTACCTGTTCCTCTTCAGTGCGCAGATCATTTGATTAAGTACTTTACCTTCATATCATGTGTTTTGTATTAGCATCTCTTAGACATCCCCTGCACAGTGAGCATGGTAGTTTGCTGTCTTGCCAGAAACTGCATGTCCTTGAAAATGTATATGTGAAAAGTTCCTGTTCAGTTCTATTACATTAAAGCAGGAAGGCTTTCATTTGCCCCAACCTTTTCTACCTGCAGATTCTGTTCAGAAATAATTGAAAAATCCTCTCTATAGTAAGGACAATGAGAAAAATAGAAAAACAGTAGTTACTATTTCTGTCTTGGCCTTGTTTTTTCTTTCCTTGCTAGATCAATGCAATGACTCAGTAGATGTATTTAGTTTAATCAGTTTGTTTGTTTTACATTATTCACAAGGTGCCTGCATTACCAGCTCAACAGCTTGACATTTAGCCAGAGGAAATAAAAAGAGGGGGCTGGGGGATGCTGTTAGCATGGACACTTGCTTTCATGTTCTTTTGAGTATTGTTAGAGGAATTTGGAGGCATTTTCAGATGAGGCCATTTTGTTTTTGGTTGTTTTTATTTTTGTTTTCTTCACAATGGAGTTTGGTCTAGACCCAAAGAAAATTCATTTTTTTTTTTCCTGGCTGTGCATCTACTGTGGGTTCCTGCCTCTTGTAGCATGTTGGACTGGAAGTTGTGAAGCTCCTTCACCAACACCACATTGAAAGCATTTTTTCCTCTACCAGGTTTAATTCTTTCCTAAGTAGGCTATTTGCCTTGATATACCATCGCTTTTCTGCCAGCCCAAATTCATGATCTTAATCAAAAACTCCCTTTATCAGTATCTGTTTAAATTGCTCTAACAATTACCATTTGTCTGGCACAAAGGAGAAATTGAGTCTGTAAGCAGAAATGAGTATATTCCTCAGCAGTTGTAAGGTAGGATGGGGTCTTTATTAAAATTCCTTATTTATCTTTTGCATGTGCGTGCTGCTTACTGTGGCCACGCATGGTTGGAGGCCCTCCTATGTGCAGTCACTGTCATTTTCAGTGTTGACATTTTACCCTACTGCTTTCTTGCCATGTGAACAATTTGGCCAACAGCTGGAGCCTCTTCTTCCCTGTGAGGTGAACCTTCTTTAAGATGACTTAATATGGATTTCTGTCAAGTGGAGAAGAAATTTTAAATGAAAACCCTAAATAATGGTTTGGGCTTTGGTAGATTTTAGAACGGGAGCTCCTTGGGAGGTAAATGGGGATGTCACCCAGCTTTGGCAAATTCCTAATGAAACTGACAATTTTAATAGACTGACCTTATTAGTCCTGCTAATTTATATCCTCATTACAAAATTCTCTGCTCATGTTTGCTAAACTCTTACCAGCCTTGGAAGCAAAAGCTCCTCATTAGTTCATATGGCAGCCATGCTGGTTGTTTCCATTTCATCTCAACAGAACAGACAAGAGAGGCTGAGTGGCAAAAACAAGTAGTGGCTATAGCAGTCTTTGGTCATTAAGGCTAAGCTATGGATTAGCACTGGTGGCTCACACCTGTAATCCTAGCTACTCAGGAGACTGAGATCTGAGAATCACGGTTCGAAACCAGCCCAGCAGGAAAGTCCATGAGACTTTTTTTGTTGTTGTTGTTTTTCCTTTTTGTCAGTTGTGGAGCTTGAACTCTGGGCCTGGGTGCTGCCCCTGAGCTCTTCAGCTCAAGGGTAGCTCTCTACCATTTGAGCCACAATGCTGCTTCCGGCTTTTTTTGTTTTTGTGGTGCTGAGGAATGGAGCCCAGGGCCTCATGCATGTGAGGCAAGCACTCTGCCAATAAGCCACCATCACAGCCCCAAATTCTTATCTCCAATAAACCACTCAGAAAACCAGAAGTGGCGCTGTGACTCAAGTGGTAGAGTGCTAACCTTGAGCTGAAGAGCTGAGGGACAGTGTCCAGGCCCAGAGTTCAAGGCCCACAATCAACAACAACAACAATAAAAAGACGAATCTATGAAACTTTTTCTTAAATTATGGTCTCATTTGTCACAGTAATAAATCAAAGAGAAAAATAAGATTTTGTTGCTTTTCTTACGTACTCGTTAATATTATAAGGAATTGCCCAGAAGGTGACACGTCACACCCTTCACCCTCATTCTTAGAGCCTGGAATAGACAGCATATCGTCAAGAAGGATGGTGTGTAAAGATCTTGTGTCAGAGTCTGCTGTCAGAGCTTTCTATCACAGTCGCCACTGATCTGCAACTGAACAGTACAGGTTTAAGGCATGGACACACCTAGAGTTCAGAGCCCACCCCTGAAAGTATGGGTCTTTCTGCATGTGGGCACCCTGCTGTAGAGGGTGTAGAGGAGCAGCCGAGGGGAGTCTTGAGCCACTCAGGAGGCTTTGCCCCTCAGGTCTGCTGCTCTCAGAAGATTTTTCTGAGAGGCTTAGAATGATCATTCTTTATAACTGCATTTTTTTACTCTTAATTTTCACACTTAATATATTCTTGTTTCTCACAAATATATTCTTGTTTCTCACAAATGCGGAAAAGTGCAAAACAAAATAAATATCACCTCACCTCTCAGTTTCCATGGTTACTCATTGCTAATGCTTCTTTCTGAGTGGCACTCTGTGACGTTGGTCTCTCAAAGCAAGACATGTCTTCATTAAGGGAATTGGACAGCCATCTTAACCTGAAGGGGTGGATTTTTGTGCTTCTTTTGCAGAGATATTCTCAGCCATAACTCCTGCCTAATTAGAAGCCAGAATTTTGGTTTTGAGTTTATTTTGATCCCCTCTCTTTTACATCGTTTCTTAAAAGAAATGTAAATATTCTTAAAAATTGCATATTGTCTTTTTTCTTTTTTTTTTCTAATTTTCTTTTTTACAATCTTGTAACCAGCCCAATTATTAGTATAAGAGTTTCATTGTGATCATTTAAACAAGCTTTGGTGTTTTGTTGTTTTTTTTTTTTTTTTCTGTGTGCCAGGCCTGAGTACTATCCTATTGAAATTTTTGATAAAAAATAGTGCTCTACCATTTGAGCCACATCTCCACTTCCAGCTTTTTGGTGATAAGTGTCTCATAGACTTTGCTGCTTGGACTGGCTTTGAACCCTGATCCTCAGATCTCAGCCTCCTGAGCAGCTAGGATGACAGACATGAGCCACCCCACTGGTGCCTGGCCCATCCTCAAACTTTTGAAGCATGAAGTTCTTGTACTGCTTGTATGAGGAAATAACTTAAAGACCCATACGCTCATTGGGTCTTCAGAAAAGGTGGCACTTGGACGATAAATATTTAAACTCACTACAGTAAGAACTAAATGCATTTCTGTTAAATAGAAAATCTCTGTCTAGGAGTTGGGGATATAAAGTTGATGATGAGGAAGTTCCTTACTCTGAGCCTGGGTGCTGTCTCTCAGCTCTTCAGCTCAAAGCTAGCTCTTAGAATAACCCTGTAGAGTAGGGGTGGCATGTAGCATATGTAACTTTAGAGCAACATGGTAAGTGCTTTGCCATGGTGTGAATACTAGTGTTATTGAGGCACAGTGGACAGGAGGATCAAGTAGGCTGGATACTTGGTAAGGCTGGCTTGCTCTCTCTCCCTCTCCCTCTCCCTCTCCCCTCCCCTCTCTTTCTCTGTCATGTTGCTTGAACTCTGGGCCTGGGCGCTGTCCCTGAGCTCTTCGTCTCTAGGCTAGTGCTCTACCACTTGAGCCCCAGCACCACTTCAGTTTTCTGATGGTTAATTGGAGATAAGAGTTTTACCACCTTTCCTGCCAGGGCTGGCTTTGAACCTCCATCCTTAGATCTCAGCCTCCTGAGTAGCTAGGATTACAGATGTGAGCCAGTGGCGCCTGGCTAGAAAGGCTTTCCTATCAGCATGTTTGTGTTGTAGCAGAGAAAGAGATGGATCAGACAGAGAAGCCTTAGAATCATGGAATATACACACAATTGTTTATCTCAACCAAGGATTCCCTCCCCTCCCCCGCCACATATCAAAGATAGGTCATCTACTTTTAGTTTTCATGTTTTAGTAAAGGCCGTTTTATTCCTAATTTTTATGAAAACAATTCTTTCAGTAGTTATACAAGGGGCTTCCATTCCACGGGCCATGTTGTGAGGACACTGTGTTTAATCAGAGTCACCCCTTCTGCCGTCCTCCCTTCCCATTTACTCCAGTTCTGCTTCATCTTCTTTCCTTCCTTTCCTTTGAAGTCATCATATCTGATCATATTTTTTGTCCTCTTGCCTGACTTTGTATACTTTCCTTTTATCTATAACCAGAGCTGTTTTCTTGCTCATATTTCCTGCTACCCTTGTTCTCCAATTTCTAATCTTTCCTCATTACCTATCCTACAACAGATAAGTAGATTAGCTGAACATCGTTCTTTTTTTTTTTTTCCCCTATTTTTTGTTAGCTGTTTTGAGTTTTGGTTATTTTTTCTTTTTTGTCATGGTTGCTGTTTTGCTCTGTGTGTGTGTGTGTGTGTGTTCAATTCTCTTCATTTCACCTCCCCCCTCAGCAACATTAGCTAGATTTTTTTTTTTTTTTGATCAGTTGGGCTTACTCTGGGCCTGGGCGCTGTCCCTCATCTCTTCAGCTTCAGGCTAGAGCTCTGAACCACTTGAGCCACAGCACCGCTTCTGGCTTTTTCTGTGTATTTGGTACTGAGGAATCAAACCTAAGGCTTCATGCATGATAGGCAAGCACTCTACCACTCGGCCACATTCCCAGCCCTTTTATATATATATATTTTTTTCTTGTCAGTGTGGGGCTTGAACTCTGGACCTGGGCACTGTCCCTCAGCTCTTCAGCTTAAAGCTAGCGCTCTACCACTTGAGCCACAGCACCACTTCTGACTTTTTTTGTTTATGTGGTGCTGAGGAATCAAACCCAGGGCCTCATGCATACAAGGCAAGCACTCTACCACTGAGCCACCATATATATCTATATATATATATATTGTAAAGATACTGTAACTGAGGTTACAGTTACATGAGTAAGGTAATGAGTACATTTCCTCTCAAGCATTGTTGCCCCCTCCTTCATATTTCCCCTACTGTCCCTTCCCTCCCCACCTCCAGAGCTACCCTCCCCCCAAGTTGTAAAGTTCGTTTTCAACTTAGTATCTTGTACATCTCATTGTTTCATTGTTACAGTGGGTCAGTCTGTATCCTTGTTTCAGCATTTTGTTATTTCCCTTCCCCTCCTCAAATTAGAAAAATGTATATACAAGATGCAGGGCACCAGAATCAAATATAGTGAAAAAGAGGTTATACAAAAGAAACAAAAAAAGTCATATAATACCTTAAAAACAATAGCTTCAAAGACAAAACCTCTTGTGTCCCTATCTTGGGGTTTATTTCACTTAGCATCATCTTCTATGGTCATACGTACATTAGCTAGATTTATTTTTCTACTATTTCACTTCACTTTCTCATTATCCTCTCCTATTAGGGTTACCCTTATCCCTTTCTTCCCCGTGTAACTGAATACTTGACACTATTCCCATTATTTCTCTCTTGTTACCCCTCTGGTTAACTAAGATCTTCCTAGACCACTAGGATACATTTTTGCTTCTATATTCATAGAACATGAAACTTTAAAAGATATTGGAATAGTACTGGTGACTAGTCTGCATTAGGTATTGCCACAAACACAAGGTTGTGGTTTAACTCCAATAGTTTTCATAGCCAAACTTCCTCACCTGAGTGGAGAAGAGTTCTATACACAGTATCTTGAGCATTGAAATTGATTATTTGACAACTGAGATGCACCCCTCTAATCTCGTAACAGGAAAATACACCACAACCAAGCCATTACCCTGGCATAAGTACTCTGCAAGAAATCACCAACCAAAAGGACACAGGAGATTGAAATCTCCATCAAAACTGGGTCCCAGATGCATAAGTCCCAGCAGAAAAAAAAATCACTAAATTTATGAATAAACAAAGCAACATGTTTTCCTCAAAAGCCAACAACTCTACAATAAAGGACCTAAGTGAAAACGAAGAGGAAGAAAGTTAAAAAAAATGAGCTCAATAGTACCATGAAAGAATGGTCCATGAAATCAAGGAGATGATGATCGAATACCTGAACCAATTCAAACAGGATACAGACAACTAGAGAATTCAAACAAACAGCTGAATGAAATAAAGAAAATGCCAGTTATAAAAGAAATTCAGTGAAGAGATAGTAATCTTGAAAGAAAGTCAAATTGAAATACTTGGAAATGAAGAGTTTGGTAGCTCAAATAAAAACTCAATTGAAAGTTGAAAATAGGGTGTTAGGGGTTGAAGATAAAGCAGAGGAATGTCTCAGAGACATTGCAAAATCACTGAAGAAGATGCAAGTGGAAGAAGATGCAAATGGAATTTAGAAGACCACTCCGACTCCATCAATAGAGCAAACCTACAAATCATGGGTGTAGAAGAAGAAATGAAGGCATTGAGAGTCAATTCAATAGAATAATAGAAAACTTCCCCTAACTTCGAGGAACAATCCAGGTGGAGGAGGCCTACAGAACACCAAACATGCACTATCAGAGAAGAACATTTCTTAGACACATAATAGGTAAAAAAAATTAAACACAGAATTAAAGAATATTGAAAGCTGCAAAAGAGAGGAGACAAGTTACTTACAATGGTAAGCCCATTAAAATAGCAGCATATTTCTCAACACAAACTAAATTCAAGGAGAGTATGGAAGGACATAATTCAAGCCCTCAATAGTGACTACCTTGATTTGTACACATCAATTATGTGGTGCCATCTGCCCCTTTTCTCAACACTTTTGAAGGCAGCCAGGCTTTGAGTTAGTCTCTTAGCAACGTCCCTTCCTCAAAAGAATTATGCCACATTGCTAAGTTAATTTTTTATGTGTATTTTACATTTATAAGTCGGGTACCAGTGGCTCAGGCCTGTAATCCTGGGTACTCAGGATGCTGAGATCTGAGAATCATGGTTCAAAGGCCAGCTGGGACAAAAAAAGCCCCTGCAAGACTCTTAGCTCCAATTAACCACTCAAAAGTAGAATTGGGGCTGTGGCTTAAAGTGGTAGAATATGCCCAGACCCTGAGTTCGATCAAGCCTCTCAACCGACAAAAATTTTTAAAAAATATGTGAACTATGATATGAAATTATAGATGAAATTTTATTTCATTTTTGTTTGTTCCAAGCAATCATTTTGGTATTTTAAATTTTTTCTTATTTTTAAATACTATTTTGGTATTATCTCCATGTCTCAAACCCTGCATGTGCAGACAATCAGTTTTATTGGTCATATATACTTTACCCTCCAAAGTTCAATTTCATTTTCATTCACAAGTCAGAACATCATGCCTTTTTTTAGTTTTACCCTTCTAACTTTTTTTTTTTGGTCAATTGTGGGCCTTAGGCACTGTCTGAGTTTTTGTGCTCAAGGATAGTGCTCTACTATTTGAGCCACAGCTGTACTTCTGGCTTTTAGCTGGAGAATTGTAGATAAGAATCTCACAGATTTTCTTGCCCAGGTTGACTTCCAACTGTGATCCTCAGATCTCATCCTCCTGAATAATTAGGATTACAGGTGTGAGCCACCAGCACCCGGCTATCACTTTTTTCAAGTCTTGTTTTCATGATCTGTTTCAAAGTAGGTAGCTGGTGTTCTCATGCCTCAGGTTTCTTGGTAAAAAGTTCTTAGTGTTCTCTCCTGCCCCCCCCCCCCCTTTAAAAAAAAATCTCACAGTACAGATGATTTCTGTAAATTCAAATGACAAAAATGTTTATCCTAAAACATTAAAACACTTGAATGAATGACAAACATAAATTTTAAAAAATCATTGTATTTTTAGAAAGCTACAGTTACATATGAGTAAGCAGTATGCTGTGAGGTAGTTGAACTTCTCATGCCTTGGAATCAAAGACTACCCCTTCCTTTCCTATTCTACATTCCTCCTGGTTTACAATTCTTTCCAGTTTCAATGGGAATATGTAGAAATTGTGCATTGAACTTTTGAGATATGGTCTGTTTCCAAATTCAGGCTGGTTATCTGAGAAACCCCCTGAATGAAATTACATTGGATTGCTAGGCATTGGAGGCTCATGCCTGTAATCTTAGCTACTCAGTAGGCTGAGATCTGAGGATCGATGATTGAAGCCATCTGAGGCAGAAAAGCCTGCGAGACTCTAATCTTCAGTCAGTCATCAAAATGCCAGATGTGGAGCATGGCTCAAGTGCTAGTCTACCAGCCTTGAGTGAAAAAACGTTCAGGGAGACTGCTAGGCTCAAAGTTAAGCTCCAGTACCAGCACAGAAAATATTACATTGGGTTGAAGTAACTTTCAGGTTAGCAGATTCATTTATCTACATAAAGGAGGGAAAGAGGTTGTCATAGACCAAGGGACAGGTAGCCCATCATGTGTAGCAGCTGCTGAGGTGTGTCTTACTTGCTTTATTTTTTAAATTAAAAAAAACTAGGTTATTGACAAGACAATATTTCTGCTTGCTCGGGCTGCCAGCTCTTCCTTAGCTACATCTCTTCTGCTCTCCACTCCAG
Organism: Dipodomys spectabilis; assembly: GCF_019054845.1. Classification (NCBI taxonomy): domain Eukaryota; kingdom Metazoa; phylum Chordata; class Mammalia; order Rodentia; family Heteromyidae; genus Dipodomys; species Dipodomys spectabilis. The sequence goes on along the minus strand of NW_024870762.1, from coordinate 1,741,794 downwards.
TTGGTGGCTCTTTTGGAAGCTTCTGTTCCCTTCCTTTCTTATATCCTCTTCCTCTTTCACTGCCTTGCCCTCTTTCCTCTTTCTTCATGTCTCTGTGAGCTAGCTTTTCTGTGCATTTGCAAGGTGCACTCATCCTCTTGACTGTACGTCTGAAGGACTATTAAAGCAAAGAGACTGAATTCGGAGGAGATGAAACAGCCAGACACTAGTAGTCTGCTGATGGAGTTGTTGAAAATGAATATTTAGAAACTGATGTTTAAGTTATAAACAGTAGCACTGGAAATGACAATATATGTTCAAGAAGTAGATGATATTTGACATTGTACTTTCACAGACACTATTTAATCTTCAAACAACCCTGTTAAGTATTATCTTCCCAATTTTACAGTGGAGATCAAGTCAAAAGATGGGAGAGGAAAACTTATTTTTGAACTCTCATTGTCAAGTGCTATTAGGAACCCTTTGTGACTTGCCTAAGATTACATAGCTAGTGAGAAGTAGACAATAGATTTGACCCGCGGTCACTGCCTTCATTGAAAGCAGTTCGTATACTTGGACTCGAGTAAGTTGACTAAGTGAAACTTGGACTTCTGGAGGTTGTTTTGTGTTATAAGTCCATTGAAACACTTTCTTTTCTCTTTTCCAGCATCGGTTACAAGCCTTAGTGAGTCTGACAGTGAGACTGAAGGGAAGCAGCCCGGCTCCACCTCTTCGGACGATGCATTCAAAGCAGACTCCCTGGTGGAGGGAACATCTTCCCGCTACTCTATGTATAATAGTTTCTCCCAGAAGCTCATGGTATGCAGTGCTTTGTAAACTTTCTACAGCAACCCAGGAGAGTAGAGGGAAAAGGAAAACTAGAGCATGGATATTTTTGTCTCTGTTTTTTAGCTGCCAAAATTTAGCAGGGACTTTAGTTCCCTTCCTGATAGAAGTGTCTGTCATAGTGGGATCATCCACAGAAAGTGCCCGTTTCTCCAGGTCCGTCCAGAAATGGACCACTTTCTGGTCTTTTTACTACTGAATTGCTTATACAAACACATGTGAAATATTCCCCCAAACATGGATATATCTCAGTGTATAAAGAGGCTTCATGCTGTGAGTTTTGCTCTAGTAAATGACTTGATGTCAAAAGAAATGACTAGATTGTTCACTCCTTAGCACTAACATAAAGAAGAGCAGCATGATCTTTTCCAAAGAAGGCCCAGTTCTCTGTCTCAACTTTCACAACCACTGATCTAGTACAAGAAGGAAGAAGAATAGGGAAACCATTTACTTTCTAATCAAAATTTAGTGTATTGTGCAGTTTAGGAGTCCAAGTTTGTTTCCATCTACCTTCCAGAACATCACAGTTGACTCCTCTATTTTCTCTTGGCTTCAAGAGTTGAGAATTGCCATTGCTAAAGCTGTAGGTCATGTTTCTGGTTTGGGTGCCACGAAGTTTTGGGAGGTGGGAGATGGGGAGCCTGTGACTGAGCCTCTGAGCTGGAAGAAGGATTTATGGTTATTTAGAGATCCCTACTAGCTCACAGCTGACATATTGGTGCTGTCTAAGAGGATATAGGCCCTCCAGGAGGAATTAGATCTCTGCATTAGAGGTCTTTGATTAGTTAAGAGTCTGTGAGATTAGAGATTTGGGTCTTTCTGGTCCTTAGGTATGTACCCGGAACCCATAATTCCAGAGTTTAGTGTGAAATTGTAGACTTTTAAAAAGTATTGCTGGCAACTCTTGCCTGTAATCCTAACTACTCAGGAGGCTGAGATCTAAGGATCATGGTTTGAAGCCAGTCCAGGAAGGAAAGTCTGTGAGACCCATCTCCAGTTAACTAGCCAAAAGGCTAAAGAGGTAGAGCCACTAACCTTGAGTGAAGAAGCCAAGCAAATGCTCAAGGCCCTGAGTTCAAGTCCCAGTATCAGCAGCCACAGAAAAGGATTGCTGTTCCTGGGATTTGTAGTACTCTGCATACTTCAGTTTTCAGTTAATCCCTTGAAGAAGGGGTCTCTTGAAAGCCTTCATTGTCTTTACCTATTAAGGTTACTTGGCTAAGAGAGAAGGTTGAAGCCACTACTGCTTGAAGCTGTTACATTTGAAATTCTCTTTATCAACTTTATTCTGGATCTACTTTTCCCTTAATCAGACAAATGATCTGGAAGGGGAAGTTGTGCAGATGTCCAGTGAGATTCGTTAAATACTTTTGGTGCTTTTAATTACAGCTGTGCAGTCCCTTCTCATTTATCTAATTTCTGGTTGCCCTAGACTTTCACCTGCAGAATAGTCAGTCACAGGATCTACAGCTGTTTGTGCTTTTCTTCATTCAGTTAGAAGGCAAACTTTCTCAGAGTTTATTACAATGTCTGGTCGTGATAGAGGCTAAATAATTGTCTGTTGGACTGAACTAATTGTGTTCTGTTCTCTTTTTTTCAGGCCAAGATGGGATTCAGGGAAGGCGAAGGACTGGGCAAATACAGTCAGGGTCGGAAGGACATCGTCGAGGCCTCTAATCAGAAAGGTCGAAGAGGCTTGGGTCTGACCCTGCAGGGCTTTGATCAGGAGCTGAACGTGGACTGGCGGGATGAGCCAGAGGTAGCTGGTGAGGCAGGGGAGATGAGAGAGCCACTGGTGTATTTGGATGTGTGGCTTTGGCGAGCAGAGGTGGGAGGTGTGGAGACAGGAGGGCCACTGGTGTACTTGGGTGTGTGGCTTTATGAAAGCAGTAGTCCTTAGGCAGTATGAACAGGGTAATTATTGGGGGTTGGAACTGGTGATTATTGGGGTTTGGAATTAGTACTTTAAATGGAAGGTACTAGAAGATCAGGACATAAGGCTAGGTTATCTTTGCTGTCTGTTGCTTTCTAGGACTCTCTTAAGATCTATAAGCAAAAGATACTCCAAGGCAGAGTTTAGCTCCACAGAGAAGTTTAATAAATAGGTACAACTTTCCACTAATAGAATAGGAAGCTGTCAAGGTGACGCTCTCTCTGCTGAAAAGATTCAAGGAGGCCAAGTGAGCACCCGCTCTCATTGTATTAGAAACCATCTGAGGGCTGGGATGTAGCTCAGTGGCAAAGCGCTTGCCTAGCAAGTGCAACGTCTTGGGTTCAATCCCCAGTACCAAAAAAGAAAAGACAAAAAAAAAAAAAAAAAAAAGAAACCATCTGAGATCTTTCCACCTCCACAAGTTCTAAACTTTTTTGGGGGGGCAGGGGTAGGGGTCAATCATGGGGCTTGAACTCAGGGTTTGGGCACTGTCCCTGAGCTCTTTCACTCAAAACCAGAGCACTACCACTCTGAGCTATAGCACCACTTCCAGTTTTCTAGTGGTTCATTGGAGATAAGAGTCTCACGGATTTTCCTACCTGGGCTGGCTTTGAACTGCGATCCTCAGACCTCAGCCTCCTGAGTAACTAGGATTACAGGTGTGAGCCACTTCTGCTCCGTGGTATTTGCCTTTTCTGTGTAGCTTTTCTGTTGTGGTTTTAGTCTGTTTATGTACTTGAGTCCAATTTGTTGTAAGATTAAAAACAGTCTAGATCCTTGTTTATGGGATAGATAGTGTTTAGATTTGATATTAACTAATACCCTACTTAGTTCACAAAGTGTTTGAAATAGTTATAATAAAAGCACTTAAAATCATGGTGAGATATTACTGAGTCAAGATTAGAGAAAATAAGGCACAGATATCCTAACCTACTATATAGTTGTTTCAAGTATGGTTCTGAATGCTGAAAAACGGCTTTGTTTTTGTCTCCCTGATATTACAGCTCAGGAAAGAAGTATATGAATTGATGCACGATGTGAGTCTAATAAGCCTTCAGAGTAAGGCTCAAGACAAGCCAGGAGCTAACAAGTCCAGAGGTGGTCTCGCTCTGCTTCCTCATGGCTGCAGATGAGACCAGTGCATGAAACAGTGCAGAACAGGGCAAAGACTTGTAATCATTTGCTAGGTATAGGCTCTTGCCTCTGAAATACCTCACACTTTCCTCATACTCACTTCTGTTAGAACAAGTACTTACAGTCCCTGATCCTTTCACTGAGGAAAATTTGAATGAACTTCATTAAATTCCCAATCTAAATGTTATTCATTAAATCTTCCTTCTTAATGGGGATAGGTGATTGAAATTCCTTTTTTTGGTGAGGCTGTTCCTGTTAGAATAGAGTTTGATTCTGCCAGTCATTGGTAGCTATTTCTTTAAGGCAGATGAGTCTGGGTGGGTTGAGGTGATTGTCTACTCCTGGAGTCACTGTAGGGAAAGTAATCAGTGGTGGCTAGAGCCCAGTATTATGGAATTCAAGATCTGAGGCTTTGGGCGAGGTCTGCTCTGCAGGTAGCCTTAATGGACAGCCTTTGATGGGGAGATTGACTCTGCTTTTGCTTAACAAAATAACATCCTATGTGTATATGAGCATCTTGTTTTCTATAATTTATAATTTACATGTATGCTTAAGGGTGATGGATTTGGCCAGGGGAAGAAACCATGATTTACTGCTAGATTCATGGACAAAAGCCTTCAGTAATTTTCTTTTCAACCTTTTCTTTGATGATGGTGGTTGGCTTCCCTCAAGACCTTACACTGTGATACAGTTTTATGCCTTTTAGAGCATGTAATGTTAGCTTTAATCACATTGCTTCAATTTGCAATGGTGAATCTCTTCTCCACACTTGCTCTGACTTGCTCTGGAGGCAGTTTGTGAAGCTACCACGCAGGGTAGTCACCTAGTTAGGTTTTATAATCCATGTTTGTCTAGTCCAGTGGTACTTCACCCTGAATGCACAGTTAGTCAGCTAGGGGCTTTTTTGATGGAGGCTGGGGCTAGGTGGTGGGGTGGTGATGCTGGTACAAAGGCTTTAACTCAGGGTCTTACACTCTCACTCAGCATTCTTGTTCAAGGCTGGTGCTCTACCATTTGAGCGATGCTTCTAGGCTGGCATTTTTTGGGTTAATTGTAGAAAGACTCCTTCGGACTTTTCTGCTTTAAATCTCAATCCTCTAGGTCTCAACCTCCTGAAAGCTAGGATTTCAGGCATGTGTCACCAGTTCCAGGCATGAGACTCTCTTCCAGTTAACTAGCCAACCTAGAATTGGAGGTATAGTTCAAATAGAGCACCAGCCTTGAGCAAAAAAAAGAAGAAAAAAAGCAAGAATGTGAGGCCCCAGGTTCAAGTCCCAGTCCTGGCACAAAACCAAACCAAAACAAATAAAAATACATTTTCAGTTCCTACTTTAGGCCATCATAATCTTATTGAAATGGGGCCAAGGCTTCAGGGTTTTTTATTTATTTATTTGCTAGTACAGGTATTTGAACGCTGGGCCTCACACACTTGCTCAACTTGCTTGTTTAGTACTATTCTACCACTTGAGTCACACCTTCAGCCAGCATTATTTTGGAAGTAGAGTCTCATGGCTTTTTCACTGGGCCTGGCCTTGAATCATGCTCCTCTAGATATCAGCCTCCTGAATAGTTAGGATTTCAGGGTTGAGCTACTGGCCTCATTTCTTTTTAGAAGCTCTGTAAGAGATCCTAATATGTATGAGCCAAAAGAGAACCAGTAATTTGGGGGGGGGTGGAGGGAGGTGGCTGTGCGCATGTGTGCGCCCTGGTCCTGGGGCTTGAACTCAGGGCCCTGGGCCACTGTCTCTGAGCTTATTTTGTGTGTGTATGTGCTGATTCTGGGGCCTGAAATCAAGGCCTGGGCACTATCCCTGGGCTTTTTGTTCAAGGCTAGCTTTCCTTCCCTGGGCTGGTAAGATCCTCAGATCTTACCCTCCTAAGTAGTTAGGATGACATGTGAGAACCACCAACAACCAGCAGAGATATATTAGTTTAATTTGACATTTCCAAGCACTTACCCATAGTAGGTATTCATGAAATAAGTCAATGTATATTCTACAAAAATTAAGCAAAGTGAGGGAAGGGTTGGCTTCAAAGGGATGGGTGAGAATGTTGAAAGAGGTGACAACAAGATGCATTGTATTCATAAACTGCTTTGTTAATTGGCAACTCCTTTGTACAACTACTTAAAGATAATCTAATAATAGAAGAAGATTGGAACAAACAAAAGAAATCTTCAAGACTTGGAAATTTCTAGAGGATTTACCCGAGGCCAGACAGTGGAGGCTGAAATCTTAGGATTATAGTTCAAAATTAGCCCAGACAGGAAAGTCCATGAGATTCTAATCTCTGATTAACCACCAAAAAGCCAGAAGTGAAGCTGTGGTTCAGATTACAGGTGGCTCACACCTGTAATCTCAGGAGGCTAAGATCTGAGGATTGTGGTTTGAAGCCAGCTTGGGCAGGAAAGTCCATGACTCTTCAATTAATCACTAGAAAACTGGAAGTGGCTCTGTGGCTCAAAGTGGTAAAACACTAGCCTTGAGTGAAAAAGCTCAAGGGTAGTGCCCAGGCCTTGTGTTTGAGCCCCATGACCACCATCATCACCACCACCAACAAAAAAAGGCACAGTACCCAAGCTCTGAGTTCAAGCCCCACTACCACACAACATACTCACAAAGGACACAGCAGAATTGGAGCTGGCCTTCAGAAGTCATACTACAGGATTGGAGCTTTTACACCTCACGTTTGACTATTGCTTCAGCAACTTGGGTGCATCTCTGTCTGAGACCATTGATTATTTTGGAGAGGTTCTGGTGAGCTGGAGCCCCATGGGTCTTACCTGACCTTGCTTCTCTTTTTTTGTAGCCCAGTGCCTGTGAACAGGTATCATGGTTCCCAGAATGTACCACTGAAATTCCTGACACTCAAGAAATGAGTGATTGGATGGTTGTGGGAGAGGTAAGATTTCAGGAAAATGCACCCCTCATTCTTAGCACTTTCTTGACTCTTCTCCTTGAGCCCAGTGTGTATGTAGATTTGCAGTTTTAAGAAAGATGTGCAACTGACCACTCTGAAAGGAGTAGAGCTATGTCACAAGGTTGTGTCAAGTGCTTTACAAATGTGCCCCTGGGAGTTGTGGTGACTGGTTTTTCCCTTAGACATTTAACTTTCAAGGCAGACAAAGTGTTTAACCTCTATCTCTTCCTTGTGAATGTTTCTTGGAGTGACCTATTATGTGTCTGGGTATGTTCTGGTCATTGTGGGCACTGATCCAGGTAAGATAAAAAGACTGTTTCTGTCATCAGTAAGTAATGAGGGAATGGCCATACATAAGGATAAAGTAGATGGCTACCAAATCAGTGTGGTCTAGAGCACACTTCTCAGATCACCAGTACCCTTTCAGGGTGATCCACACAGTTAAAGTTATCTTCAAAATGATATTGAAAAAGTTATGCACCTCATCACTTTCATTATTCCATAAGTGTCCAGTGGAGTTTTCTAGAGGCTGTGGCATTTTATATTACATGTGATCGAGATACAAAAGCAGGGAAGAGTGTCTAGCTGCCTTTCTAGTCAGCTAGATATTGAAAAGATTTACAAAAATAGAAAATAGAGGGGGCTGGGAAGGTTGCTCAGTGGTAGAGCGTGCCTTGCATGCCTGAGGCCCTGGGTTCGATTCCTCAGCACCACATAAGCAAAAAGAAAAAAAGCTGGAAGTGGTGCTGTGGCGTTAGCCTTGAGCTGAAGAGCTGAGGGACAGCGCCCAGGCCCAGAGTTCAAGCCCTACGACCGGACCAAAAAAAGAATGACTCACTAAACTGTCTTTGCAAATAATGTTTTTTTTGTTTTTGTTTTTGTCGGTCATGGGGCCTGAACTCTGGGCCTGGGTGCTGTCCCTCAGCTCTTCAGCTCAAGGTTAGCACTCCACCATTTGAGCCACAGTGCCACTTCCGGCTTTTTCTGCTTATGTGGTGCTGAGGAATTGAACTTTACCACTGAGCCACCTTCCCAGCCCATTTTTTTAATAAAATGATTTAGGTTACATTGCTCTTTTAAACTGAATTAAGAAACTTCTGTTTCAATCTTCCTTCCTTCCTTCCTTCCTACCTTCCTTCCTTCCTTCCTTCCTTCCCTTCCCTTCCCTTCCTTCCTTCCTTCTTTCCTTTATATTTTTGCCAGTCCTGGGGTTTGAACTCAGGGCCTGGGCATTGTCCCTGAGCCTCTCTGTGCTCAAGGCTAACACTCTACCACTTCAGCCACAGCGCCTTTTCCAGCTTTTTCTGTTGATGTGGTACTGAGGAATTAAACCCAGGGCTTCATGCATGCTAGACAAGCACTCTACCACTGAGCCACATTCCCAGCCCTGTTTCAGTTTCTTTTAATTAATTGATATCTATATGTCTAACTCAGATATCAGTGTTTTGCTTTTGTTTTCCAGTGCTAATAATGGATCTCATGTTAGTCAAGCACTCTGACACTGAGCTGCATCCCTCCAGCAGAGTTAATGATTCTGAAGAGTTTAAAGTTTAAAGTTACTCAGGAGGCTGAGATCTAAGGATGGTAGTTCAAAGCCAGCCTAGGCAGAAATGTCTGTGAGACTCCTTATTTCTAATTAACCATCAAAAAGCTGGAAGTAGAAGCATGGCTCAAGTGGTAGAGTGCTAACTTGAGTGAAAAAGTTAAAGGAGAGCAAGTGTCCTGGCCTTGAATTCAAGCCCCACAAAAAAAAACAAAAACAAACAAACAAAAAAAACTCAAGCCTGAGAGCCCAGCTGACCATCATTGGTTCACAGGTAGTGGAGGTAGTCACCCTGGGTGTAGGGCGGGATCTGACATTCCACAAGGCCCTTTGAATCCTGGTATCAAGCATTTGTCCTCCTCTGAGTGAGAGGCTTCCTAGCTGAAGGACATGCTTATGTCATTTGGGCAACACCCATCCTGCCTTCCTTTCAGGGCAGACAGTTTGCAAGTCTCTTTCCTGTTTGCTTTTCCCAGGCTCAGCATTTGTGTGTCTTGTTTCCATATGGTGCTCTACTCAGAGCTCCCAGGGGCCTGCTTCATCTTGAAGCCATCTGGAGTACAGCCAGAGGGATTTAGAATTGTCTCTTTCCTGCCCTTCAGGGATTGATGTTTCTTGGCAGGGACTCCAGCCTCTTCTTGCTCTGCTCACTCCCAACCCTGATTCATCCATTCACCCTGACCCTATACACTGTCACACTTGGACATTGTTTTTCTTCCCCTGTAGAGAAAGATGGTTATTGAAGATGAAACAGAGTTTTGTGGAGAAGAGCTGCTTCACAGTGTGCTACAGTGTAAGGTGAGGCCTGTGGCTGGAACCAGAGGTAAAACCCTCGTGGGAGATACTTAGCTAGGCTTTCCCAACACTACATTTGAGTCAATGTGATGAGGCTGAGATTGAATTTTTTGGTTTTTGTTTTTTTAAATCAGGAATGTAAGTTAGAATGTGTCTTTGAGGTTGTGTGGTTACTTTTCCCTCATGACTGTCTGGCCTTGTAATGATATGATCATCCCACATTAGTCGTACAAGGGAAGTTTCCTTGTGGCATTTCCATACATATGAACAAAATGTACTTATCCCTCCATCACTCTCCTCTACCCACTCCCTCTTCTTAAACCAATTTCAGAAAGCTCATTGTTCTATTTTCGTATATGCAAATAAACTACGTGAGTCATATTCATCCTCATTCACCTCCTTTTTTTTTTTGGCTTCCTACCTCTCACTGTTAAACCCTACATCTGAGCCTATTTTACTTAAATGTCTTTTTCTTTTGATGGTCCTAGGGCTTGAACTCAGGGCCTGGGTACTGTCTCTGAGCCTCTTTGTGCTCAAGGGTAGTGTTCTACCACTTGAGTGACAGTGCCACTTCTGGCTTTTAATGAGTGGTTTACAGGAGATAAGAGTCTCGTGGACTTTTCTGCCTGGGCTGGCTTTGAACCACTATCCTCAGATATCACCTTCTGGGTAGCTAGGATTACATGTGTGAGCCACCAATGTCCAGCTTTAAATGTCTTTTTTTTTTTGTCATTGTGTATTAATCACACCAAGGGATTTTACTATGGTATTTCAAACATGGATACATTATATTTGCTCAAAAAGACTCTCTTTCTCTCTTGATTTCTCTTCCTTGCCTTCCAATCCTCTATTGAAGAACATCCTTATGCCATCTCCTTACCTCTATAGTCTTTTAGTGTTGTGCTGTTAGCAGGATTCAGTAGCAGGAAAGGATTTGCTTTATCTCAGTGGATAAATTCACTGTAATTCCTCAAGTGCCCGGTATAGCCAAATACTTTGAGTCATTATTTAGCGTGCGTGCATGCATGCGTGTGTGTGCGCGCGCAACTTGGGGCCATTTGCTTCAGAGTCGTGGAGCTTGTTTCTGTATCTATAAAATGGGAGAAAATACTTCTCCGGATGCTTGTGAGAGTTAAGAGAAATAGAGGATGTATAGTAGCTGGATAAATGTTGGTGTCCCATTGACATTTTTCTGGCTTGATTGTTAATTGTGAAACACATTCCGAGGATAGAATGAACCAGAGAAATTGAGGAGGAGATGGGTTGGGGAAGAATGAAGGCTTCACAGCAGTCTCACAGTGGTTATTTTTGTTAGAGTTGAGACTATAAGGTGACTGGATCCCAGGTTAAGTAAGGAAGTTGGAGAAGGAAATTACAGGGCAGAAGGGTCTCTCTGTGTATGCGTGGATGCACTTGAAATTCTGTTCTTGGTGTGTTTCCTTCTCTGTATCTGAGCCAAGGTCAAGGATGTCAGACTGCATACACTGGAAAGTTGCTGCTTGTGTGGGGAAATCATTGCTATAGGAATTAGCATTGTCAGAAAGGTGGTTCTGTGTGCAGTGAGATGTGCTATGTTTTAATCTCTTACTGCATGGCAGGCACCTGCTCTGCTTTGTTTTGTGGTGGAGGGTTACAGTGACTGAGCACCTTGTCTAGGGTAACACCATTGGTCCTTTCGAAGCTGAGATGAGCAGGAGCGTGACTTCTTGGAGGGCTGTGTATCTTGATACCCCTGTCCTGTCTCAGGACAGGTATAGGGATAGCATTTACCTGGAGAATTTTGTTTCTCTTTGGGCAGAGTGTGTTTGACATCCTGGATGGAGAGGAGATGCGACGAGCTCGGACCAGGGCCAATCCCTATGAGATGATCCGAGGAGTCTTCTTCCTCAACAGGTTTGCCATTCGTTCCCTTCCCTCCCAGCATGCACTGCTCTGCCTTTCCTTTGATCCTCAGCTTTCTTTACACCTAGAACTGAATCACACTTTTCTATCTTGCTGTGTTTCAGGGCAGCGATGAAGATGGCTAACATGGATTTTGTGTTCGATCGCATGTTTACAAATCCTCGGGACTCTTATGGGGTGAGAATTTGTGGTGCTGAGTAGACTTAAGCTTCACCAGCTCAGAAATTGTAATTTGTTCACTGTGAGAGTATTTCTTCTGCTCTGTGCTCCCCTGAAAGAGTCCCTCAGTGCTTCCCATGGTCCCAGGAGTATTCTGGTTTGTAGAAGGCTCTAGAACTGCACTAAGATCTGTTAATTTTAGTGGGGCCACGTTCCCTCTCTACCCCTCTGAACAAGCTTTGCGCAGGATTATGATTAGTTTTTGGTCTGTCTCAAGAAGTCATAGAGAAAGATGATTCTCTTTATATTATTGTTATTACTATTATCTTTTAGTAGTTATAAAAGAAGTTTCAGTTCAACAAATCAGTTCATAAGTGTAGTGAATCTTGGTCAGTGTCACCCCTTCTGTGATTAAGATGATTTTCTGTTCTGCTGTATTTCGTTTCTCTGAACACGGACACCTAGTAATGACAGAGAAAGCAAAAATGGAGACTTCACTCTAGAGTTGCCTTTAGAGTTTCAGAGCATTTCCCTAGTTCTAGAAGGTTAGTTTTTCTTTGACAATGGCAGGCCAGAGCCAGCTTTTTCCCGAACCTGTTTCTGCTTTTCTCACCTTCATTGCACCAGAACCTCCGGTTACCTACCAGCTGAAGAAACTTATTTCCAAGTTTCTTAATGTTTCATCTCCCTCTGCCTAGCAACTTGTTCCATGCTGACAGCACTGGCATGGAGGCCCCTCTAGCCTTTACTCATTTTTATCTCCTAGGGTGCTCTCCCCATTTTCCAGGACCAGCAGGCAGCATAAAAGGGATATTGGAATTAGCATCTTGAGAAAATTAGGTTGATATAATGTTGATTTAATTTTCTGAGCTCCCAATGATTTCCTTTAGACCCCTGCCTGGAGAGGAACTCTGTTAAGCTGATGGGAAGTCTCGATGTCATTTTGAGCTTTTGAATGTAAACGCCTCCAGCAGCTGGTATCTGGTTATTGTCTTTGGCTGTCATGAAAATGAAGTAGACACCAGGACTGTACCATTCAGGTGTCAGAGGGAGAGGGTAGTTATGTAGGAAAAAGCAGCTGGGTTTATAATGCTGCCTTCTCCTTCAGGCAGCCTCTTGACCTGAATTGATTGCTAGTGGCCATGGAGAATTGCCCTTTCAGAGATGCTTCTCTGCACTCCCACTATAAAAAGTGATTTCTCTTGAATCCCTGGTGTTTTCTTCTTTCTCTTCACCTCCATTTTCCCCTGAGGATCAGAGTGACAGCCAAGCCCAGTAGGCTCAGCTTGGTGTGATTTTTTTTTTTCAGGCTAGCAGACAGACACCACAGCAGACACCCAGCAGAGGTAGGAGTGCCCAGAGGCCCAGGCACCATTCAGGCTTGCTAGGGTCTTGGGACTCTTAGATCAAGCAAATTATAGACTAAGAGAGAACTTGAGTTTTGGAGTATTGTAGAGAATGTGTGTGTGTGTGTGTGTGTGTGTGTGTGTGTGTGTGTGTGTGTGTGTGTGTGTGTGTGTGTGTGTGTGTGTAAGTAAACTAGGCCTCTGGTGCTATAGGCTATTGTGAAAAGGAGACAAGGATCTAGAGAGGACAAGAGTGAAATTGGAAGCAACAAGAGAAAGAAGAGAATTTATCTCCTTGGGGTATATGGAAACATTATAAACTGTCACATTATGTGAGAGATTTGTGTGTCCAGGGATGTTGCTTAGTGAGAAAACATTGAAGTGTAACAGAGGACAAAAAGTATAGCTCTTTGTTTCAGTCCTGTCTTAGGGAAAATTAGGCAGCATGTACAGTGTACTCTGTGTGGAATACTACACTTGGCGGAGGAAGATATGGAGAGGACAAGAGTTTGGACCCCAGGGAAGTGGATCTAGTCAAATATAATATCATCTTACATTTGCGTATATTTTATGGTTTAGAAAGACCTTTGTGATAGGATACTTTATTTAATCCTCCAACAGCCTTGAGAAGTAAATCCCTTTCAGGGAGCTTAAGCTTGCTGACTTAAATTTTGTGCCTGTCTTTGACTTGCACAGTCAGTGACAACCAAGAACCCTGGCTGTCTTCTATGAACAGACTCCTAGTTATGACTCGTGAAGGCCCTCATTTTGAAATCATGCAGAATTTAGACGTTGGTAGAAGAGATGAGAAGCTCTTATTCAGTCACTGCCCTTCCAGACTAATCTAGAGCCATGGCCCAAGCCTTTCCAGGGCCAAGAACATTGTTCTTTGCAGTGTGTGTAGGGCTTGAATTTGTGACCCGTTTCCTCGCCACTATGATGAAATGCCATGACATCTGTGTGTGCATGTGTGTGCGCGCGCAAGTGCACAGATGAATATAATCCAAAAATAGGAATAATTAGTGGATCAGGAACAAAGACTATTGGGGCAGAGTAGTAAGGAAGCTGGGAAAGAACCGATATACCCTAGCATACCTGGAGTGGGCTTGTCACGGGATGATTAAGTTATTTTTAGCCACAGTTGCTGTTTTGATAAAATTGGATAGCCGTCATCAGAGGCAAGCTCCTTGTCACCTAGAAGTGACTGGTTTTGAGCATGTTGTATGTCTCTTTCTTGTAACTTAAAGCTTCTTGATCTTTAGCAGTTGCAGAATTCTGGACAAGCTGTCAGTCATAGCAACCCTCTGGAGAAGGAAGGCAGGGGTCCCTGGGCATCTTCATCCTCTGTGGTCATTCGCTCCTGGAGCTTACTCTGTTGTCCCAGTGCAGATGGTCTGGCTTTCGTGATACGTCAGTGGAGTTCATCGTCTGGGTTCAAGAGTAGGTCAGAGCAGCTGTAGCATTTGTTATAGAGAGTACAGCCTGTGGTGTAGACCAGTGCAGGGGAGGACAGGGAGATCCCAGGTGATGTGGGGCCTTGGATCAGATTCTGGAATGGAAAAAGGATGCTAGTGAGATTTGAATGAAGTTGGAATTTTAACAGTAATGTACCAATGCTGTTTTTTTAGTTTTGACAAACGTATCATGATGATGTGAGATGTTGACAAAAGTGGCAACTTGGTGAAGGGTGCAGATATCTATCTTGGTACTTTTCTGTAGATCAGAAATTACTCTAAAATAAGTTAATTGGAAACAGTAGTTGAGAGAGCTAAGGAGAAAGCCAGAATGGCTGATGTTAGAGCCCCCAGACTTTGGTTGAACAGGAAGGGCAGAGTCAGAGTGCCTGCATTCTAGTTTAGCTTTGTTGCAGGCTGGCTGTGGACAGGGTGCTTATGTCTTAGTATCTCTTTTCCCCTACCTATAATGAGGGCATGCAGCACCTACTTTTCTTGGAAGTATTCATGAAAGGCAAAATATGGTGAGGAAAAGACCCTGAGAAGTAAAAATGCCACTCGGATACCTCAAGGAGATGAGTTTTTTGTTTTTTATTTTTATTTTGGTCTGTCATGGGATTTGGACTCAGGGCGTGGGAGCTGTCCCTGAGCTCTTTTGCTCAAGGGTAGTGCCTTACCACTTTGAGCCACAACTCCACTTGTGGTTTTTGAGTGGTTCATTGGAGATAAGAGTCTCATGGGGACTTTCCTTATTGGGCTAGCTTGGAACTGCAATCCTCAGATCTCAGCCTCCTGAGTAACTAGAATTACAGGTGTGAGCCACCGGCATCTGTCTCATTTTTAAATTTTTAAATTGTTATAAAGATGATATGCCAGAGGGGTTACAGTTACATAAGTCAGGTAATTAGTACATTTCTTTCTGGATAGTGTTACTTTCTTCCCAGTTTTTTTTTTCTCCCAGTTTTTCCCTCCTATCCCCACCCACAAGTTAGATATTTCATTTTCTACATAGTATCTAGAGAGTACCACTGCTGCATTTGTTCCCCCTCTTCATCTGTTTTTGTCTTGGTACTGGTACTTGACCTTGAGCTCTTATTTTGCTGTCCTCCGGCCACCCCCACCCCCCACCCGTGCTAGTACTCTACCACTTGAGCCACTTCTCCAGTTCCAGCTTTTTGGTGACTAGTTGGAGACAAGAATCTCAAAGATTTGTCTGTCAGGCTGGCTTTGAACTTCGATCCTCATGCCTCTAGCTCCTGGTTGTAGGAGATGTTTTTATTAAGCATCTGAGCTAGGCCTAGTGATATGAAAGGCCTTGGGATTAAGGGTTTGCTTAGGAGACTGCAGAGGGCAATGCTCACAGAAGATAGGCATCTTAGGTGTTATGGCCTTGACAAGAGAAGGCTTAGTTCCCACCCACCCCACCCCCATTCTCCTTCCCTATCTCTCTCCTCATCTCTGTTTCTTCTGCTTCCCTTACAGAAGCAACTAGTGAAGGACCGGGAGCCTGAGCTTCTCTACTTTGCTGATGTCTGCGCAGGCCCGGGAGGCTTCTCAGAGTATGTGCTGTGGAGGAAGAAATGGCATGCGAAGGGCTTCGGGATGACTCTGAAGGGGCCTAATGACTTCAAACTGGAGGACTTCTACTCAGCCTCCAGTGAGCTCTTCGAGCCCTATTACGGTATGAGCTCTGAACAGGCAGAGGTACAAGGGACAGCACAGGACAAAAGAAGTTACCCAGCTTACCCATGGCACCTGTTACCCACGTGCCTTGTGTTTCTCCCTAGGTTTCTTAGCCTGGGGTTCACAGTCTCTGCTGTGAGGGTCTTAGTTCTCTCTGGACTGCCCCATTTTATAACAGGACTGCAGAATTCAGGTTAAACACTCCACTAGCCAAACTCTCATCAAAGCCATATTAATTCCTCCTTACAGGAGCACTCTTCTCATGTGGTGACAGCAGATAATGAAACTGGCTGAGAACTGGCAGGGTTATTAACAAATAGCAACCACATGCCCATCTCCAGCCCTGCATGAGGGACGTGGAACACACTGGGTAGCAGACAGCTCAGCAGGCCAGCGGTTCCTCTGCTCTGTCTGCTCTGACTTGATTGTTGTGATTTGGCAGCAAATCTAAGCCCTGCCCCATCTCCCTCTCCCAGACTTTCTGGGTATCTGCATCCACTGTCTCAGAAGGCTCATGTTCTAGCTCCTGGTGTGTTTAGGGTGGGTGAACTCACAAGGAATCTATGTCCTGCCAGGTGAGGGTGGGATTGATGGAGATGGAGATATCACCCGGCCGGAGAATATCACTGCATTTCGGAATTTTGTCCTGGATAACACAGATCGAAAGGGAGTCCACTTCCTGATGGCTGACGGGGTAGGTGAACTCTCTCCATACAGTGATACTTTAGGGATTTGTTAATTTAGAGCAGGAGTGGGCAATGTCTAGCCCACAGGCCATATGACACCTATGAAATTATTTTGCGCCTGCTGGGGCTTCTCATTGGCTACTTGTGGCCTGCAAATGATATTATAAATATCCAAATGACCCTTGGTTGAGAAAAAGGCTCTCCACTCCAGATTTAGAAGCTTGAGTTTGGTTTGGTTTGGTCCTTAAGCAGCTGCTTGAGCCACTGAAGGAGTTCGCTCCAGCTTCATCCAGCAGTTCTCACCTGCTGATCTTGTATTGCAGGCAGTCCTCCCAGGAATGAGCTATGTCTGAACTCTGGCCGAAGGACAGATTGTGTGTCCTTGCCCCTGGGCCATGTGATTAGAGAAGAGCGTTGGGAGCTCATTGCATGGCCTCTGAGAAGGAGGAAGGCAAGGTGTCAGGGGTCTCACACACTCTGACTCCCTAGAGCTTGGTGCACCACAGAGAACAGCGGGACAGGATAGCAGGACAGGCATGGCATGGGAAGGGGGTGAGGATGCCCCTACTGGACAGGTGTGGGGTCTGCTACCCCTGAGGCAGCCACTGCAATGGACTGGCAGTGGGAGCCCAGACCTGGGCTTTTTTTTTTTTAAATAAAAAATATATGAATAAATGTGTATTTTTGAGAAACACTGCTAAACATTTTTTGTTGCCAGTCTTGGAGCTTGAATTCAGGGGCTGGGCAATGTCCCTGAGCTTCTTTTGCTCAAGGAGCCATAGCACCACTTCTGGCTTTTTCTGTGTATGTGGTACTGAGTAATGGAACCCAGGACTTCATGCATTCCCAGCCCTGCTAAACATTTTTGATTCTGCGTTGTTTAGCTATTGCTTTTTTAAGACTGAGAGGGAGACATAGTCTTTTTGGGGCCAGCTTCCTTTTTAATTTTTTTAAAACTTTTTTTTAATTTTAAGAAATACGGAACAAAATATTTATCATCAGAACTATTGAGTATATGGTCCAGTAGTGCTAAGTATATTCACACTGTTGTGCAACAGATTTCCAGAACTTTAAATTTTGCAAAACTGAAAGTGTACCTATTAAATAACTTTCCTTTTCCTCCCCATCTCCTGGCTTTTTTTTTTTTTTCCCTACATAGCTTGACTCTCAACTGCCTGCTCCCTGCCATAGCACAACAAAGACACCCTCTAGGAAGAGCAGTACTTGTTCTTTGAGCAGATTCCCATGGACTAGGTTAGATGGCTTTAGGACAGGGTAGGGGATAGTAGGGAAATAATCCTTGCTGGAGAGTGAGAGAGCAAGAATAAGACAGAGAAGGAGAAGGAGGAGGGCAGGGCAGAGGAGGAGAGGAGAAGGGGAAAGGGAAGTGTGGGGAGGAGACGAGAGAGATATTACTGTGGCTATCAGAATGTTAACCTCTCTCTGTTTACTAGTCACAGCCCAACCAGTCTTCTGGACACTGTGTCTTGCTAGTGTCAGGCATTCCGGGCAATTCTGTTTTCTATTTGTGGTTGGCTCATGACTAGGTGGTACTTCAGTTCGTGTTCTGCCTTGATTCCCATGTACGTTTACGACGTTTTGGACCATCTCCTTGAGAGAGCGGACTTGGGCCTGTCCCTCTGAGGGGTCGGAGTGACAGAGCAGGAAGCAGCCCAGGTCCAGCAGTCAGCCAGGCCCTGGTCTCCGTGCCACCTGTCACGGAGAAGATGGTGGCGTCAGGGCAAACATTTCCTGAGCAGTTGGTGGGGATGGTAGGGTGCTGTGTCCGTCCTCATTTTTCTGTCCCACCCCAATCGCGGCGCTCTTGTTTCAGGGTTTCTCTGTGGAGGAGCAGGAGAACTTGCAGGAAATCCTCAGCAAGCAGCTGCTGCTGTGTCAGTTCCTCATGGCGCTGTCTGTTGTCCGTACAGGTGACACTTCCTCAACTGTCCCCTCATCCCACACCCACTAAAGGCCCTAGGGGACAAGTGAGTACAGGGGTCAGGTGGGAAGTTTTAGTAAAACCAAACCTTGCGTCAGGGGGCAGGTGAGTAAGTGAGGAATTTCCCCAAGTCCTTTGAAGGGTGATTCTCCCATCACCTGTTTCTGACCCAATGAACCCAGGTGTGGCCCCTTGTCTTAATCATTCTTATTGCCCCTGGGTACCTCCCCCACCCCCTAGAGTGGCTCCACTGACTACTGTGGTTGTTTTCTCTCTAATCTAGGAGGCCACTTCATCTGTAAAACGTTTGACCTCTTCACACCATTCAGTGTGGGGCTTGTCTACCTGCTCTACTGCTGCTTTGAACGAGTATGTCTCTTCAAGCCCATTACAAGCCGTCCTGCCAACTCAGAACGGTGAGGCCTTCCTTGCTCTGTAGCTGGATGCCATCGCTAACCATCAGAACAGCAAGTCCTAGTGGGCTGCATACTGACATGACCTCCAAGCTATGTTAGAAACTTTAGAGTCATGATTAGAGCTCCTAGAAACCAGCATTCTTCTAGCTAACTGGTCATGAGCTGTACTAGTTCAGTCTCTGCCTCCTTCCTGATAAGCCTTATTCTCCATACTTAGGTGGGAGTTCTCAGCTTGGTCCAGGAAAGATGACCACTAACAGGGACACTTGGAGGAGCATGGGCTAGGGACAGACAAGAGCGCTGCCATTCACAGGCCCTGCTGGCAGCCCAAGTGGGACATTTCCAGTCAGAATTGCCTGATGGCTGGTTAAAACCACAGATTTCTTCACATATTCTTGGAGAGTAGTCTTTTAGGGCTGTAATTTAAAGACCCTTGCCCATCCAGTACAGGGCACTTGGGAAACATCCCTCTCACCTTGTGTGAAAGGGAAGGGTTTAAGGTGAATGTTTGCAACAGAGAATAGACTTAAGATCAGAAAGCTATTCAGCTTTGTGACTCTGTGGTGGCTGGAGGGGAAAGGATGTGTGGGGATGAGGCATTGCTCCAGGCAGTAATGGAATGTCTCCTGCCAGGTATGTGGTGTGCAAAGGCCTGAAAGTGGGTATAGATGATGTGCGAGAATACCTCTTCTCAGTGAATATTAAACTCAACCAGCTGCGGAACACCGACTCCGATGTCAACCTTGTGGTCCCCTTAATGGTGATCAAGAGAGACCATGAATTTACTGACTACATGATACGGTCGAACGAGAGGTAAGCCAATCAGCTGTTTGTGCTGGTGTCCCTGGAGAACTAAGGAAGACCGGAGAACGAAGGACTTGGTGCCTCTTCATTGGATGGGTTCGCTTTGCTAGTTCCAGGGTACCCTAGAACTTTGGTTGCCTTGTCTGATGCCATGTCCTGTCCCAAAGGTGTCAAGATGGATGCCTGGTTTCTATAGCCTGGCCACAGGAGCCTGAATGTCATAGTGGAAAAAGATCAGCCTGTGCTGTTTGGTGGTCGCTTGTAAAGTTCCCTGCCTACTGGCGGGAGGCAGATGGAAGGCAAGTGCAGAACATGCTTTTGAAATGCCAAAACTTTGGCCAGTTCATGGGTGATAGGGTTGCTGACTTTACTTTTAATTTTCTCCCATAACCCTGTTAGTAGTAATAATTTAAAGTTATGATAGTTGGATTCGTGCATTTAGCGGACAGGCCTTAGAAAAAAGTTTTGAGGTAAGTTTGCAGGTTGTACTGTTGCAGTGGTTTGGTAGAAAGTACTCTCTAGGAGCCAAACAGGTGTTAGAAAGGCCCTATTGAGTACCCTATAGGGTATGTGGCCCTGAGGACCCATAGAAGGCAGGAAGTCTTTGTCTCTAGCATCACACGGTGCTTTAACCTTCCAGTACTGCCATGTGAGCAGTCCCAACTGGATTGTAATGCTGTGCTGTAAGTAGGCCAGGCACACTCCAGATGAGGAAAGAGGTCTGGAGAATCAGCAACACAGGGGCTGTGTAATATGCTGGCTACATAGTGCTTTCCAGTGTCTGTGAACATGGGTGAGTGTGAACATGGGTAGAGCTGGGCTTCTGCTCAGTGCTGCTCTTGGCAGCATGGTGCTTTTTTTTTTTTTTTGGGTCCGGTCGTGGGGCCTGAACTCTGGGCCTGGACGCTATCCCTCAGCTCTTCAGCTCAAGGCTAGCGCTCTACCACTTGAGCCACAGCGTCACTTCTGACTTTTTTCTTTTTGCTTATGTGGTGCTGAGGAATCGAACGCAGGGCCTCATGCATGCAAGACAAGCGCTCTACCACTGAGCCACCTTCCCAGCCCTGGCAGCATGTTAAAACCACCTTTAACCAACCACTTCTCTTTCTTAAAAAAAAAACCAAAAAACCTGATATAATTTTGTAAGTGAAATACAGATCTTAAATGTATACTTCAAAGCCCTTAAGATTATTTTGAAAAGTAGAGAGGGGGTGGTAAGAAAGAGTAATGGAGGGGATAAATTTGAACAAAGATCATATGCATGTATGAAGCCCCATTGCATGATTAATGTATGCCCATTTTAAAAAGTGTGTATATATATTTCATACATGTACAGTGAACACAGTGAACAGACTCCTTGTACAACTAATGTATGCTAATGGAAAGGTGTGTACTTCAAACAGGTTTGACAAATACATACGTGTAGACTACCCACCCCTTATTATGATAATAACTCCAACAAGCTCACCCCAAAGTAACCACTTTTCTCTCTTCAGACTTACTACTTCAGGTTAGGTTTACCTTTCTAGAACTTTGTGTAAATGGAGCCATAGACTATGCACTTTAAAAAAATTTTTTTTGTCGGTCATGGGGCTTGAAATCTGGGCCTGGGCACTATCCCTCAGCTCTTCAGCTCAAGACAAGCACTCTACCACTTGAGCCACAGCACCACTTCCGGTTTTCGAGTGGCTTATTGGAGATAAGAGTCTCATGAACTTTCCTGCCCACAACTGGCTTTGAACCTCGATCCTTAGATCTCAGCCTCCTGAGTAGCTAGGATTACAGGCGTGAGCCACCACGCTCGGCTCGCCATATTATTTTTATATTTTTATAATTTATATTAACCATAATATTTTTTAGGTTTATTGATACTAATTTGTTCCTTTTTACTGCTGAGTAGCATTCAATCTGAGGAGATTCCATGGTTTATTTCTCTGTTGGTGACTACTTAAGGTACTTCCAGCTTGGGACCACTGTGAATGTGCTGTGGACACCCTGTACAAGGCTTTGGAGGATAAATGTTTTCATTTCTCCTGAATAAATATCAAGAGCGGAAATTCTGAGTCATAGAATACATTTAAGTTTAACTAAAACTGTCATTCAAATGCGGTTGTGCCATTTTATCTTCTCTCCAGCAAAGCTGAAGGTGGGCATCCGTCTCAGCGTTTGGTGCTGTCTTGTTATTTTAGGCATTCTAGTAGGGTGGAGTGTTAGATCATTGTGGTTTTAGTTTGTATTTCTGTAGTGACTACTGATGTTGAACTCTTTTTAAATGTGTTTTCATATATCTCCTTTTATAATGTCTCTTCTTATTTTCTTCCCTTCCTCCCTCCTTTCTTCACTTTTCCTCCCCCCCTCTCTTTCCTTTTTCTTTTCTTTTTTCCTCTTGTAGTTCTTAGAATTGAAACTAGGGTCTCAAGCATGCGAGAAAACTGACTAGTACCTTCAGTCCCTCTTCAAGTCTTTAAAAATTTTTGTTTGCTTTTTTGTTGTTGTTGTTAGTCATGGGGCTTGAACCCTGGGTCTGGGCGCTGTCCCTCAGCTCTTCAGCTCAAGGCTAGCGCTCTACCACTTGAGCCACAGCGCCACTTTCAGCTTTTTCTGCGTCAGGTGGTATTGAGGAATCGGACCCAAGGCCTCATGCATACGAGGCAAGCATTCTACCACCGAGCCATCTTCCCAGCCCCTACATTTTTATTAAATTGTAAGAATTATTACATATTTTGGGTATAAGTTCTTTGTTAATTGTATGTTACAAGTATTTTCCCCATGAATTTATATATTCTTTTTAAAAAATATTTTTAGCAATACTCAGGACCTTGTGCTTACTAGACAATGTTTTCAAGTTTTATTATGTTGCAACATGTATAACAATTTCTTTTTTTCTTTCTTTCTTTCTTTTTTTTTTTTTTGTGTGTGTGGTGTTGGGCTTCAACTCAAGGCCTGGGAAGTGTCCCTCCCTGAGCATTTCTACTCAAGGTTAGCTCTCTACCACTTTGAGCCACAGCTCTCCTTTCAGTTTTTGAGTGGTTAACTGGGGATAAGAATCTTGGGGCCTGGAAGGTGGCTCAGTGGTAGAGCGCCTGCTTTGCATGCATGAGGCCCTGGGTTCGATTCCTCAGCACCACATAAGCAAAAAAAAAAAAAAAAAGAAAAAAGCTGGAAGTGGCACTGTGGCTCAAGTGGTAGAGTGCTAGCCTTGAGCTGAAGAGCTGAGGGATAGTTCCCAGGCCCAGAGTTCAGGCCCCACGACCGGACCCAAAAAAAAAAAAATCTCACGGGGACTTGAACTGTGATCCCCAGATCTCAGCTTCCTGAGTAGCCAGGATGATAGCCGTGAGCCACCATTGCCCAGCCACAATTTAATTTTTTAAACAGAATAATGTTGATGGTATGCTTACACCACTGTCTGTTCACCTGCTGAAGGTCATTTGGGTTGTTTACACCTTTGAGCTGTGTTGCTAATAGTGCTGTGAGCACTGGTGTGCGGGCATCTGTTGGAGTCCCTGCTTTGGGAGCTGCTGGGTTGTGTGGTATTTGTTTTGAGGAATGCTGTGCTGCAGTTTTCCCAGATCCCAACCAGCACTCGTCATTTCCCTTCTGGGTGTTCTGATAGCAGCCATCCTGATGTACTCCAGTGGTGGTATCTTGTTGTGCTTTTGACTTGCCTTTCCCTAGTGGCTAGGGATAGTTGAACATTTTTTCATGTGCTTGTGGATCGTTTGTGTGTCTTTAAATGTCTATTCAAGGCCTTTGTGCACTTTTTAAAGTGTTTTTTATTGTTGACTTCTCACTGTGTGCTTGTCACAGAAGTGTTTAATACTGATGAAGCTCAATTTGCCCATTGCCTGAGCTGTTGTTATATCCAGGAAACCATTGCTAAACCCAATGTTATGAAACATTTCCTCTCTGTTTTCTTCTAAGTATTTTATATTTTAGCCCATATATTGAGGTCTTTGATCCATTTTGAGGTTTTTTTTTTTTTTTTGGTACCAATACTGGGGTTTGAACTCAGGAACTTGAGCTCTTGCTTGCTTTAGTTGCTCAAGGCTAGTACTCTGCTATTTGAGCTACACATCCACTTCCAACTTCTTGCTGTTTTATTGGAGATAGAGTCTCTTGGATTTAACCTGACCAGGCTGGCTTCAAACCTTGGTCCTCAGATCTCAGTCTACTGAGTAGCTAGGATTAGAAGGGTGAGCCACCAGTGCCAAGTCTAATTTTGAGTTAAGTTTATATTCAATGTAGATAAAGGTCTAGTTTCACTCTTTTGCAGTAGATACCCAATTTTCCCCAGCACCATTTGTTGAAAAGACTGTGCTTTGCCAATGAATTGTCTCGTTACACTTGTAAAAATCTTTCGACCCATATATATGAGAATTTGTTTCTAGGCTCTCTATTCTTCCTCTGTTGGAGTATCTGTTTTTATGCTGGTTTCACACTGTTTTTGATTACTGTTATTTTGAAAGTAAGTTTTGAAATCAGGAAGTTTGAATTTTCCAACTTTGCTTGTCATTTTCAAGATTGTTTTGAGCTGGGTATGGTGGTTCAAGCCTGTAATTCTAGTTATTTGGGAGGCAGAGATTGGATATTTTGATTCAAGGCCAGCCTGGGAACAAAGAAGTATGTAAAAATAACCAGTATAAAAAGTGGTTAGAGCTAGGCACCAGTGGCTCACTCGTGTAATCCTAGCTACTCAGGAAGCTGAAATCTGAGCCTTGGTTAAAAAAAAGTCTCCATTTGACTCTTATCTCCAATTAATTACGCAAAAACTGGAAGTGGAGCTGTGGCTCAAAGTGGTAGATCACTAGCTTTGAGCAACAGAGGTCAGGGACAGCGCCCAGTTTCTGAGTTCAGATCTCATAACTGACAAAAAAAAAAAAAAAAAAGGCTGGAGATGTTGAGTTCAATTCTAGTACTTCCCTCACTTCCCCCAAAAGATTGTTTTAACTACTTGGGGGTCCCTTGAAACATCTTATATGTGTGTTTTCAATTATAGTACTTTCTGGGTGTTATGCCGATGCTAAGCAAGTGCTCTACTGCTCAGCTATATCCCTAGCCCCATCCTCCTTTTAAAATTTGTCCAGATTTGTCTCAAATTCTCTGACCTTAGCCTACCAAATAGCTTGGACTACTGGTACTCAGAACTTACCTTGTTCCATATTAATTTTAGGATGGGGTTTTGCATTTCTGCAAAAACTGCCATTGGGATTTTAACAGAGACTGCATTGAATCTATGAGTTATTTTGAGTTGTATTGCTGTCTTAATAGTCTTCCAATCTATGAATGTGTATTTCCATTTATTTATGTCTTTATTTATATCTTTTATTTCTTTCATTTATTTAATTCAGGTTTTTGTTATCTGTAAATAGTTGTACAAGGTTTGATATCACTTGTGAGTTATGTGGACATTGCATCTAGATCAGTGTCACCCTTCCCGTCTATCTCAGATGATGGTTCCATTTTCACATAATGAGTATTATGATTGTATTTGTCCACTATTCTTATTCTTTAATTTCTCTCCTATACTTCTCAGGATACAAGTCTTCACGTATTTGGTTTAACTTATTATTTGTTCTTATTGATACTATTGTATATTGTTTTCTTTATTTCCTTTTGGGACTATTCATTGTTGGTGTACAGGAATATGACTGAATTTGTGTGTTGACATTATATCCTTTTAAAATTGCCTAAATTCATTCATTAATTACAACTAAATCATTACTTATAACTTTTTTGTGAAATCTTCAGGTTTTTCTATTTATTAATACTTGTACTTGGATACCTACAAGCTTTACATTTTGATTATGGAATCTGATTTAATCAGTTTTTCTTTTGGTTAGTGATTTGGTTTTGCTCAAAAGTTGGTTTGCACAAGTCACATAACCTGTACTAATCTGAAACTCACAATGTACAAGGCTGTGTACTGCTTCAGTCTCCCCAAGTGCTAGGATTACAGGTGTGTACCACCACACTGGACTTGTTTTTGGTATCTACTGACATATTTACCATTTACCATTCCTGACTTCAGAGCCAGGTTTCTGTTTACAGTCACTTTCCTTAAGCCTAAGAATTTTTCTTTTTAGCCTTTTATAGTACAAGTCTGCTGGAGACTTAGTTCTTCAGCTTTTGTTTATTAAAGATGTAATTTTTTTTTTGTCGGTAGTGGGGCTTGAACTCTGGGCTTAGGCACTGTTCTTCAGCTCTTCAGCTCAAGGCGAGCGCTCTACCATTTGAGTCACAGTGCTACTTCCGGTTTTCGAGCGGTTTACTGGAGATAAGAATCTCACGGACTTTCCTGCCTGGGCTGGCTGTGAACCGTGATCTTCAGATCTCAGCCTCCTGAGTAGCTAGGATTACAGGTGTGAGCCACCGGCGCCCCGGCTTCCTTTTGTTTTTGAGTCATGTTTTCATTGGATGTAGAATGTGAGGTTGACTTTTCTCTAAAAGCCAGCATTCCACTTTAAAGACCTTATTCCATGTTTTCTGTTTTGTTCCTGTGAGAAGTCCATCTTACCCTTTCTTTACTTATCCTTATTGTTTGTTTTTTGTGTGTGTATGTGTGTGTTGGTTTTTTTGTTTTGTTTTGTTTGTTTTTGTCAGTCATGGGGCTTGAACTTGGCCTGGACTCTGTCCCTCAGCTCTTTAGCTCAAGGCTAGTACTCTACCACTTGAGCCACAGCGCCATTTACGGTTTTCTGAGTGGTTTATTGGAGATAAGAGTCTCAATGGACTTTCCTGCCAGGGCTGGCTTCAAACAGCATCCTCATATCTCAGCCTCCTGAGTAGCTAGGATTACAGGAATGAGCTACCAGCGCCTGGCTTTTTTTTTTTTCCTTTTTTTTGTCTTTTCTTTTTTGGTACTGGGGATCGAACCCAGGACACATTGCACTTGCTAGGCAAGCCTTTTGTCACTGAGCTACATCCCTGTCTTATTAATCATTGTTAGTTTCCTGATTCTCATGTGTGTTTTGTTGCTCATGGTTAATTTTCATGTTGTTTTCTTTTTTGGGGGGGGGAGGTCCGGGGGGCCTGAACTCTGGGTCTGGGCGCTGTCCCTCAGCTCTTCAGCTCAGCTAGCGCTCTACCACTTGAGCCACAGCGCCACTTCCAGCTTTTTTCTTTTTGCTTATGTGGTGCTGAGGAATCGAACCCAGGGCCTCAGGCATGCAAGGCAAGCGCTCTACTAGTGAGCCACCTTCCCAGCCCCTCACGTTGTTTTCTTAATGTCTATTCTGCTTGTGGTTCACCGACTTGGATTTGTGAATGGATCTTCTTCATGACTCCATGGTCTTATTCATGACCATTATGTTGTCAGTGCTTTTTTGTCCTATTCTTCTATTTCTGGGATTCCAGTTATGTGCATGTTAAATAATTACTATCCTGCAGACAATAATTATGGTCTGTTATGTTTTTTGTTTGTTTGTTTTCCAGTCATGGGGCTTGAACTCAGGGCCTGGGCACTGTTCTTGAGCTCTTTTACTCCAGGCTAGCTCTCTACCACTTTGAGCCACAGCTCCACTTCCAGTTTTCTGGTGGTCAATTGGAGATAAGAGTCTCCCAGACTTTCCTGCCTGGCTGGCTTTTTGAACCATGATCCTCAGATTTTAGCATTCTGAGTAGCTAGGATTATAGGCATGAGCTCCCAGGGCCTTGGCATACGTTTTTTGTTTCTTTCTTTATGTTTTAGTTTGTGCTCAGGTTCGTTGATTATTTCCTTTACTGTGTTCAGTCTGCTGATAAATCCATCAGAATAACTTATCATTTCTTATACAGTTTTCATTTTCTAGGATTTTTCTTGCCTTTTGGAAACAGAGTGTCTCTATCTTTGCTGGACTTCTCCATTGTTTCTGTATTTGTTGTCTACCTGTCCATTGGGTGTTTTAAGGTATGTACTCAGGCCCTTGGGAATTCCAGTACATGGACCACTCTGAGTCTTGTTCTGTCAGACTGTTTCTGTTCTGTTAGAGGCTCGTTTTCTTTTCTTTTCTTTCTTTCTTTCTTTCTTTTTTTGGTCATGGGGCTTGAACTCTGGGCTTGGGTGCTGTCCTTCCGCTCTTCAGCTCAAGGCGAGCACTCTACCACTTGAGCCACAGCGCCACTTCTGGTTTTCTGGTGGTTTATTGGAGATAGGAGTCTCATAGTCTTTCCTGCCCGGGCTGGCTTTGAACCGCGATCCTCAGATCTCAGCCTCCTGAGTAGCTAGGATTACAGGCGTGAGCACCGGCGCCCGGCTTCATGTTTGCTTGTCTCATCATGTACTTGATAATGTTTTACTTAATACCAGACATTGTGTGTGCAAAACTGTGGAGACGCAAGTAGAAAAGGCAACTGTGATATGTCAGTGTGGTTTAGGAAGTCGGAAAAGCAGGTGGTGTATCAGTGTAGTTTGCAGTTGAGTTGGGTTTTGTTGTTGTACTTAGGTAGTTTACTACTGCTTGCAATTTTTTAATTTTAATTTTTATTCTTCAATTTTTATGCTACTATAGGGCTTGAACTCCAAGTCTTGTATTCTTTCTCGACTTTCTTGCTCAGCTGGTGTGGTCTTTCATGTAAATCATGCCTCTAGTCTGGCATTTTGCTGGTTAACTGGAGATTAAGTCTTGAAGACTTTTTTGCCTCTGCTGGCTTTAACTACAATCCTTTAGGTCTCAGCTCCTGAACAGCTGGGATTACAGGAATGAGCCACCATTGCCCATCCAGTACTTTCAGATTCCTTAAGGTTTAGGTGAGACTTTTTTTTTTAAAGCAGGACTTGGGATCTGAGTGCCTGGGGATTCGACTCGGTTCTGCTCGGCGCTCAGCCTTCTGGCTGTCTTCTTTTGTCTCTCACCTTCCTCAAATATAAACGATTGCTGCTCTGGTCAGACTTCTTTGTGCTGATGGCACTTGTCTTGCTCGTCGGTCCTTCGAAATTCACCTTTTTTTTTTTTTTTCCCCCTCCTAGCCACTGTAGTCTGCAGATCAAAGCTCTGGCCAAAATCCATGCCTTTGTTCAAGACACGTGAGTACTGCCCACTTTCCAGAACTCACTTCTTTCAAAAGCAGCTCTTTCTCTGCCCCGCCCTGTGCCTTCAGTTATTTCATTTAAAACTCCACTGTGTCTCATATTCTGCTGTGGTCTCTGGAAGATGGCAGAGAGGCATTCCTGGATGGTGCCCTCCAAGACTTGACATTGCCTGCAGCAGATAAGAGTAATGGGAAGAAGGTGTGGGCAAGTTGGGAGTGCTTGAGGCTGTGCGTAGCCCTCCCCTCCCCCCTCGCCTGCACAGGTAGAACACAGGTGTTGAGGGTCACAGAGCAGAGAGTGAGCGAGAGAACACACAGAACTAGCCAGGAACACCTGAGTGTGGCTTAACTGGGCCTTGCGAGATACTAGCATAGTGACATCTCCCAGGACAGCGTTCGCATGGGGTGGTGCAGAGCGGGAGGATGTCTCCTCCCTTCCCTTGAGGAAAACCACATTCCACGAGGAAAGCCACATCAGCACCTTGAAGCCACTGCGCATGCACTTAAGCATTTATTTGTGCTTGCTGCCCCACTACACAGCAGTCTAGAGCACATAGGGTCCCATTGCTGGGCCTTGTAGACAACTCCATCACTTTCTGGTTTGCTTCTCCTAGGACCCTGAGTGAGCCTCGGCAAGCAGAAATCCGGAAAGAGTGCCTCCGACTGTGGGATGTAAGTTTCCCCAGCCCGGGTTGCTGCAGGCAGGGAAGCTGTAGCCAAGAACAAGACTGTCACCCCACCCACCCCTGTTGCTACAGCAGCACCCCACCTGAGTGGGTTGTGTTGTTTTAGCTCTCTTAGAAACTGTTTCCTGCCCTTACTACCAGTTTAGCCTGCAGCTGGGTCAGGAGGGGTGGTGGACAAGATTTCACCTGGGTAATGAAAGCAGCTCAAAAAGCTCCTGAGGGAAGTGGCTTTGGGGTGTGCTGCCATGGGACCTGATGGGGAGCGGTGGGTTACAGACCCCATCTCCCTTTTCAGCCCCCTTTCTTGCGTGCCTGTCCTCTTTCCCCCATCTGACTCTGCCCCTCGCCTTCACCCAGCCCTGGGCAGCAGGCGGGGCACTTGGAAATCAAAGCCCTTGTTTTTTTCCTTTCAGATCCCAGACCAGGCTCGAGTTGCTCCTTCTTCCTCGGACCCCAAATCAAAGTTCTTTGAGTTAATTCAGGTAAATCTGGCTTGAGTGGTGACAAGTTGGAGGCTTTAATCTAGAAGTGGTAGGAATCACTTAAGGCCTCAAATGCCCGGTGTCCAGAAGGCTGCACAGGCATCGCCTGGGCCCTGAGAGCCTCGACTGCAACCTCTGTTGGTGAGAAACGTGGGTGTCAGGTGCAGAGCTAGCAGGCTGACCAGATTCCTGTCTGAGGTGTGCTTGTGGCAGCATTCTTTTCGAGCAGAGATGTTCTGACCAGCATGCCCTGACCATTGCAGGCTTTGTAGGACTTGCCTGTGGAGATGTGGAGTGTTGGCAGAGCGAACCAGAGGTGCCCACTGTGGAGCTGGGCTTGTCCCAGAGACTCCAGCCTGTTCTTGGTGAACTACGCCTCAGAGTTCTTTGGCCTGCTGATCTTTTTTACTGCCTACCTCCTGCTTCTTGTGGTACTGAATTTGTGGAGGTCAGGGATAGAATGCGGCTCAAGATGGCCTTAGAATAATATTGTGCACAGTTGGTGAGTGGGATACAGAGGTCATGTCTCTCTGCTCCCAAACCAACTGGAGAATCCTTGCTTTTGCGTGGCTTTTATATTCCGGTGACATTTCCTCATGGCTCTGGTACATTGATCTGTAGTTGGGACTTGGTGTCCTTTTCTTTCCCAGCCTCTTCTAATACGTCCTAGACGAACACTCCAAACAGATGGAAATAGAGCCCATTTAGTGCTTGGTTAGGTGAAGAAGAGGGCACAGGGGAGCGTGTTTGGGAGAGCAGGTGCTTCCTGTCCCTTGCTCCTGGCCTGCCTGGCTCCTAGGGGTGTGTGTATGGCCAGGCCCTCCTGTAGTCCCGTGGTGTCTCCTCTCACCCACGCTGCAGGGCACTGAGATCGACATCTTCAGCTACAAGCCCACGTTGCTCACCTCCAAAACCCTGGAGAAGATCCGGCCTGTGTTTGACTATCGCTGCATGGTGTCTGGCAGTGAACAGAAGTTCCTCCTTGGCCTGGGGGTGAGTCTACAACTTAGGGAGGTGTCAGCGCCCTCTCTCTGGTGTGCTGTATGGCACCAAGGATCTGGGGCTTACTCTAGAGAGGCATTTCTTTTTTTTTGCAATTTTTAAAAATTGTTATTATATAGGTAATACACAGAGGACAGGCATTTCTTGATGCTCTATTTCTTTTTCTCTCTGAGTTCACCAAGTAGCATTCATTCATTTATTTCATTTCTTCACGTTTTTCAACTCTGCCTTGCTAAGGGGACTTGCTGCGGTACCTCTTGAGTGCAGAACTTCCCAGGCCAGCAGCAGGCTCACCCGGCTCAGCCCATGCAGCCAGTCCTTTGCAGCACTCCACCACTGCCTGGCAGGGACATCCCTCTCCTTCCCCCGCACCCCGCGAGCCCGGGAGTGCTCTGCGCCTTACCCAACTGGGGAAGGTCACGTGTGCAGTCTCCTTCCACAGTCGTCTCTGTGTCTGCACACACCTTTTCCTCCTTTTACTTTTCTCCTCTTCCTTATCAAGCTGGATTGTTCTTGAGGACTATTAACCATGGACTAAAGGCTGTGTTCTACCAGCAGGACTAAGCCTAGTCACCTTACTTTCTGCAGAGGCAGCAAAGAGAAGCTTAACAAACTTTCTATCCTATTCTATGCCATTTGCCAGCTGGTAGCTGCCAATAAAAGCCCTTTGAGAACTGGGCCTCTCAACCCTCAGCCCCATGCTTACCCTCTGTTCCGTCTGTAGAAGTCCCAGATCTACACATGGGATGGCCGCCAGTCAGACCGCTGGGTAAAGCTGGACCTGAAGACAGAGCTACCTCGGGACACTCTGCTCTCTGTGGAAATCGTGCATGAGCTGAAAGGGGAGGTCAGCAATGCCTCTGTTCACCTGTTGGTCCTGTGGTGAGGGTGGGGACAACTGGGCACTACTGAGCCTGGCACTGTTTGCTAATGATTCCTTCTTGAGCAGTTGCCCTGGCTAAGGTAGAGTGCCAGAGGTGACTGATTAACTTGGTACATCCAGGGCCCTGGATATAAGCATTTGTTAGTAGCTAGTTTAGGTGGTTTGTTGTTTGTTGTTTTTGTTGTTTTAATAGCAGAACTCCTCTGAGAAAGAAGAGGCCTGCTAGGAGTCTGCTGTTTCCTGGGATATTCGAGCATGATCAGTGGGAACAGGTGGCCTGGAGTAGAAGCCAGGCCTGGCTAGGGCAGTGTGGCAGGCAGCAGCCTAGGCTGGCTTTGAGATTCCTGGGGGTTCAAAGCTACCGAAGCCCACTATGGTGCTGAGGATCAGCAGGAGGGAAACAGGAAACCCCTGTGGCCCAGGGCCTTTCCCATCCCCAGCGAGCCACATAGCAGAGTAGACAGTGTTCTGTCCTCCTAGGGGAAGGCCCAGCGGAAGATCAGCGCCATCCACATTCTCGACGTCCTTGTGCTGAATGGCAGCGATGTTCGGGAGCAGCACTTCAACCAACGGTCTGACCCGGGCCCCAGTGGAGGAGGGTGGGGCCGAGGCAGGGCTCTGGGCAGCAACCCCTTGAGGCTCTGCCCCTACCCCTGGCTGCCTCTGCTAACCAGGCCCTGAGTTTTCCCTTCCCACCCACTGGCTGGTCCAAAGTGCAGGATGAGAAATGGGTAGTGGGCTTTGGTCCATCTTACCACAGCTACTCAGACTGAGGTGGTAATTGTGAGGAGAGAGAGGGTCTCTTCTGAGAACATGCCTAGTTCTTGAGTGCCCTGTTTAAGTCAGTGCCTCTGGTGTGGTGACAGTGAAGGTGATGTTTGAAGCTCTCCACTGAACTCAGTGGAAAGCACTTGGGGAAATCCAGCAAGACACAGGGAAATTGGAGGCGAGGGCATGTGAAGTGGTGTGGAATGGGCGGGGTGGCCTCTGGACATGGTGCCACTAGGGGCAGTTTTGTGCAGGTTCACGACCTCCCACTATGGCTGTAGAAATGCCTCAAGGCTGGGTGCTGGGGAAGACCTCTTGCTTGCCTCTGAGGGACTCTGTTTGGATTATAGAATTCAGCTTGCTGAGAAATTTGTGAAAGCTGTGTCCAAGCCCAGTCGCCCTGACATGAATCCTATCAGGTGAGCATATGTCTCCCTCCTCCCTCACCCCGGGGTGGGACTGCCGCTGCCCTCGGCCTGCTGCACCGAACCCTGGGTGGGCCAGGCAAGGTCTATGCTAGAAACGGTGCCTTTGATGAGTGATTAGTTTGGGGGTGTTGAGGCTTTCACCCCAGGGTGTCTCCTGTCCTGCCTGGTGTAGTTTTGCAGAACTCCACAGGTAGATTCATTCTGGGGGTGAAAGGCCTCCTTGAAGATGCACGTGATGTGCTTCTGAGCATGCTCACACTCCTCGTGGTGCCCCCATTCACACTTGCATATCATGAGCCCATCAACCTGGCAGTAGGTTTTTCTTTTTTTGGCAAGTAAGAACAGGAATAGGAGTTGCATTTTGTGAAGAAAAGGACGAAGGATTGTTTGAGAGTGTGGGTTGATCCGCGTGCTTGGGGAAAAGCCTGGGTTTGTGGCCATTGTAGGCAGTGCGAAGGTTAGAAGTGGGGCAAAGGAGGGGAGGAAAAGAACAGCCAGAGAGAAAACAGATGGAGAGCAGATTTCTCAAGGTCTGCGGTTATTACTAAAAAGTAATAACTGCCAAGCCCTGCCCCTTGGGGCTTCTTGTCACTAGAGACTGAGGTATCTATTTATACTTTATCAAGATTATTATTCATTTTAATGTAAATCTACTTAAAATTAAATCCAGCATTGAGAATGCATTTCCTAGATATCCTCTGAAAGTCTGGAAGCAAGCTCTGTCTGCGTGGCGTGATGCCTGGGTCTGGGCTGCCTCCGTTGCTGTCTGCTTGCTGGATCTCTGGCACCTCCCCCTCTTGGGAGGCGAGTTCAGATTTGGGGGCCAGGCATGAAAGGCATGAAGCACGAGCCCGAACCCTGGTCAGGGCCTCCCTTGCTATGGCTAGCACAACAATTAGGACTATTTAGAATCATTCTGCTATAGAACGTCAGAACGCTACGTAGGCAGACCTGAGTGAGAACTGGGCCTCGGATTTCTGGCTGCTGGCGGCAGTGAGCGCGACCTCGGGGTGGGAGTTCTGGTCAGGCCTTTGCTCCGTTCTCTTGGGCTTCAGGACCCTTGTGCCTTGGGGCAGGCTGGAGAAGCTGGGTGGCCTTGGTGGGCTGCTGGTTGCAGGGAGGAGCTGAGGGTGAGAGTAGGCATGGCACCTTCTGCCACCTGTTTCCTTGCTGAGTGGGTCCTCATGAACTTGTGTCTCCCCCTCTCCCCACACAGGGTGAAGGAGGTCTACAGGCTGGAGGAGATGGAGAAGATTTTTGTCAGGTGATGTGAGGGGAGGTGGGATGGGGGCAGTCAGGGTTTACTCTAATTCTACTGTGGTGGGGAGGAGCGCTGGCCCGGGTACCACCTTCACCCCCCGCCCCTCCCCCCACTGCCTCCCAAGTGGCCCAGAGTCCTGGCCATGAGCTGACTCAGCATCTGTCAGGAGCAGGCAGGGCAGAAATACAGGCTCACTGATGCTCTAATAGTTACGCTTGTCCCTGCAAGGGGCAGAGCGGCTTGAAACGCCATAAATTCCCGCTCATAGTGCAGAGATCCAGATTGAGCCTGGAGGGGGAAGAGGGGCATAACTATGGCTGTGGACTCTGCAGCATGTGCTGCTCAAATCCGACTCTCATGTGGCTACAGCCTGCCATGGCGGTAGACACCCGTGGTCTCACATACTGGTCTCATGTACTGGATTATTTTTCACTCCCTTGTCTCTACTGCTTTGCTGGGGAGTTGGAGCCTGAGGTCTAAGCCCAGCACTGCCACTGACTCTGTCCCTGTGTGGCTCAGCAATTCCCTGAAGTCAGTGCCTCCATCTCTTCTGTCAAACCAGGACCGAATACTGTGGTTGGGGGAATATGACATTAGCCAGGGACTCACGGTAGACCCTCTCTCTCACTGTCCCTTCATTCCTGTGTGCACACTGCTTGGGGAAATCAGGTTGGAAATGAAGATCATCAAGGGCTCCAGCGGCACGCCAAGGCTCAGCTACACAGGGCGGGACGACCGTCACTTTGTGCCCACAGGCCTCTACATCGTCAGGACTGTGAACGGTGGGTGATGAGTGGCTGCCTCCTGTGCCCACCCCTTCCCAGCCAGGCTCACTGCCCAGCCCCTGCCAGAGCCAGTGCTGTGGGCTCCCCACTGAGGTGGGCAGGACCAGGCTAGCACTTTCCTGAGGATCATGGTACAGGCATTGTGTTCCCTGGGCCTCTTCTGTTCTCCCAGGCCTGGGAGCTGGGGTATGGAAGATGAACTTGTAGATTGAGAGATAGAGGCCTGCGTGATGCTCTCAGCAGGCGGCAGCAGGTCCAGGAAGACCAGCTTGGTCCCTGTCCCTGTCCCTATCCCCCCTGTAAGCGGCGATGCTGCCTCTTGGGGGTGGGGCCGCTGAGGGGTCGTCTTCCTCTCGGCTGGTCCCCGCCTGGGAGGGGCGTGGCCCCCTGTGCTGCTCAGCCCCTGGATCTTGGGTGCTTCATCCTCTCTGAGCAATTCTGCTCTTCCTCCTCACAGAGCCATGGACTATGGCATTTAGCAAAAGCTTCAAGAGGAAGTTCTTTTACAACAAGAAAACCCAGACATCCACCTTCAGCCTCCCGGCAGACTCCATTGCCCCGTTTCAGTGAGTAGCTTTCTCCAAGCCACCCCTCAGCAGTCTGGGTCCTCCTGCGGGAGCCAGAGCCGAGGCTGGTCCATGGTACAGGTGTGGCTGAGCCTGGTAGTGAGCTCAGCGAAGAGAGCGATGCCTGGGCCTGCCTGCTAGGAAGGCGAGGGGTCCCAGGTGCGAAGTGCCCACAGAGCAGCCACTGTTCCTATGACATCTGACACCGGCCTGGCGGTGGGGACGTGCTGAGGGGCTCCACCTTGTCCTTTGGGATGGCAGGCTCTGTCAGGAGCAGCATCTGTTTGCCAGGGTGCTAGTCACAGGTTTTGATGGCAGCCCAGTGTGCCTAACATGAGCCACGACCCTTGCTGGTCACCACACTTAGGCGGCCCCAGTGGAGCTGACAGATAAACCAGGACGCCTAGTGCGCATGCGCGCCAGGTGGATGCCATTAGCAGCAGCAGTTTGCTGGGAAAAGCAGGTTCTGGGAGGAGCTGAAGGAATTGGTGGCTTGCAGAGAAGACCCTCAACTGGAGTCACGGACAGAACCTCCCCTGCCCCACACGCGCACTTAAGTCCTTAAGTCCTGGAAGCCGGGGTGGGCTAGCAGTCCGTCTCTCGGTCCTAAGTTCAGCCCCTGATGTCTCCTCACACTCCCTCCCAGTGTCTGTTACTATGGCCGGCTCTTCTGGGAGTGGGGAGATGGCATCCGTGTGCACGACTCTCAGAAGCCGCAGGACCCAGACAAGCTGTCCAAGGAGGACGTCCTCTCCTTCATCCAGAGGCACAGTGCCTGAGGCCTGGGATCGCTGTGCGCTGGGCCCCTGCCGAGTGCTGGCACGGGGCCTGCGCCACTGGTACCTTCTTGACCTGGCCACAGGGAGGGTGGCCTCCTCCCCACACATTCCCTGGGAACCGTTTCCCCACCAGGACTCAGCCTCAAGTGCTCCTGAGGGGTAACACACGGCAGAGCGGAAGGCTTGGGCTCTGCCTTCCCTCTGGAATCCTGTAGACTCACTTTTCTGAGTTCCATGCACTGCCCCTGAGGGTGGCCAGGCCCCTGCTTTGCCCAACTTACGTTGGGCCAACCCTGAGCGGGCAGAGGCCCGCTGTCGTGAGCTGGCCAGGATAGCTGTTGTATAAATCAAGGTTTTGTCTCTTGCTGTTTTGATGCTCATTCGTCTCCTCTCCACTCCTCCTGGAGTCCTCCCCAGCCTGGACCTCTGAGAATTCCTGCAGGCCGGGAAGGAGGCTTGAGGGCCCACATTGGGAACCAGGTGTGTGGTCTTTGGTACTAGGTGTGGCTAGAACTCTCCCGGGCTCACCAGATGCCAGGCAGCTCGCGGAGGGCAGGAGGCAGCCTTGAAGACCTGCCTTCTATTCCCGCTGCAGCAGGGGCCCCACAAGTAAGCCCTCTGGCAATCATACGGCCTCTGCCCTGCTACCCTCATCTTGGCCGAGTTCTGAGGTGGAGGTAGCTGCTTGCTATCCTTTTCCTTGCCATTAGGAGATCCCGTCGGCCTGTTTGCCACGCGCCAGTCCATCTCCTCTAGAGAGAGAGAGAAGCTGGGCAGCACTGCGGGGGGCGGGGGGGGCACCCGTGGTGGTTTGTCATGGGAAATGCCTCAGAGACATAGTGTCAGCTCTCCAGGGCCCCATCTGTGTCAGACTGGTTTCCATGGAGATAGGGCACTGAGGCTCCTGTGAGGTTGGAATGGATTCCACCTGGGGGTCCTCCAGCCAGTTCCCGCCCCCTGAGATGCTCCATTTCCACCCAGTTCTGGGTCTATCAGTGTCTTGCAGAATCTTGGATTATTAAAGATAAACATATTTTTAATGCCTGTGTGTCTGTGCTGGGGCTGTTCTGGTTGTCTTGGTGCTGTGAGGTGGGGGACTGGTGTGGGGGACAGCTCAGACGCAAAGTGAGAGGAAGCTCTGCTCGAGACGGGAGGAAGGATGGCCAGCCGAGCAGAGCCCGGCCAGCCGGGGCCCAGCAGGACTCCTGCGCTGCTGCCGCCCCGAGGCAGGCAGTGACTGAACTCAGCCCCCCGGGGAAGGGAGGCACCCCACCCCACACCAGTAAGTACAGCCACATGGCCGGTGGCACGGTCACAGTCCAGAATCAGCTTGTGTGATTGAAACAACTCACAGACCAGGTAGTGTCATGGAGCAGGGATGAGGAAAGAGGGACATTTTGTTGGCCCTGGTCAGCGACCCCTGAGACTAGGCCCCCCACATTCTGCCTGTGCTGGGGACTGCCCTTGGGGGGGAGATGTGAGGTGTTAGCTGCGCCTCCCCACCAGGCTGTACATTTTCTACGGCCTGTGACCGGCTGGTTCCCCCAGCGCCTGCCCACCCTTGACATCCTGCCGGAGTGTCTCCTCCTCGCTCAGCGGGCGTCGCCCCCACCCCCACCCCCTCTGGCTCCAGTGGGCCCAGACACGAGTGCTGCTCCTGCCTTGCCCCCCTCTGGCTGGACTCCCTCCCCCCACCTTTGTGAACCCACCTGATTTACTGGCCGCTGTCACCATAGGTCAGTCAGCCCAGAGGCCTCCGCCCTGCTGGCCTCCTGAAGACAGATGACCTCAGCTTCCCGGACCTCCAAGACCACCTCAAGCCCCAAGCTGCCCTTCAGTGCACAGGCTGCATTTTATTTTCTGCCATTACAGGCCGTGGCACTGAGTGGCGGGCCTGCGGTGCGTTTGCGGGCCGCAGCACGCTGTCTGGGGAGGGGCCCAGGGACTGCTCTACCTCTGTTGTGAATTCTACACCAGGAGCTTGACACCCTGACGCAGGACGCTTCCCCTGTGGCGCCACACCACGCGTACTCAGAGCAGAGTGACCCGCGCTCTTTATTGCTTTTCCCTTGGGCGCTAGGAGCACCGGTAAGGGAGAAGGGTGCCCTGCACCTTGGTCCACTGGTCTTGGTCCCGAGCAGAGAGCCATGGCAAAGCCGGTGCTGGCAGAGAATCCCAGACTCACATGGTCCAGTGTGCATAGAGCAGGGCCAGGAGGATGAAGATGGCCACTGAAAGCATGGTGTTCTTCCGGTTCTCGTGCCGAAGCAACTTGAGCTCCTTTTCTGGGAGGAAAGGGGAAATGGGATAGTCTGGGCTCACCAGTTAGCCTTCCCATCCCAAGATGATCAGACACTGCAGAATAAGAGATTCTGCTTTAGCCATTCCGGCCTGTGCCCTTGATCTCCCATAGCCACAGAACCTGCACATTTGGGCTAAATTAAAAGTCCTGGTGCTTCCAGGCACTGGTGGCTCATGCCTATAGTCCTAGTTACTCAGGAGGCTCTGATCTGAGGATCAGGGTTCAAAGCTAGCCCAGGCAGGAAAGTCTATGAGACTGTCTCCAATGAACTGCCAGAAAACTGTAAGTGGCGCTGTGGCTCAAGTGGTAGAGCACTTGAGTCTCAGGGACAGTGTCCAAGCCCTGAGTTCAAGCCCCACAGCTGCCAAAATCATGGTGCCAAATTCTGAGCAACCACTGCTCTTCAAGTGCAGTGGGTGGTGGAATCACCAGAAAGGCCACACTTGAAGGGCAAAGCATGCTGGTGGTGTGATGTCCTGGTAGAGTGTCACTCATTAGGGCTTCTTCCAGGAGAAACTGAGGGCAGCTAAGACCCATGTGGGCCTCCCCAGCACCTGCCCTCCCTAGCCTGGCGCAGCAGGAACTCGAGACCCACAAAGGAGGCAGAGGTCCAACGCCGCTATACTTTCAGGAGTAAGGACCCCGCCCCCCCCTACAGGCCCGGTCTGGGTTGATTTGCATTGGTGTTCTTGGGTGCATCCATGGCCAGGCTTGGCCTCCGGGATGGGAGGAAATTCTGCAGACCATTTCCCCGCCCACCATTTCCCCGCCCGGCCTCAGAGGGCAGGGCTGCTCACGTCAGGGCTCTCCCTGCTCTGCCCCGGGTGCCCAGAAGATGGCAGCATCACTCCACCCACAAGAGCCTGGTCTATGCCCGCAGGGGGCTGCTCGGTTCCCACTGCAGGGGGTTCCCGATGGCAGCTGGGGGCGTGGGGATGGGAGAGAACAGACATGGGGCCGAGGTGGACATAAGGTTCTGGACCTGGCTGCAGCCACACCCCTCCATACCATACCGAGCCACTAGGGAACCTTATGCTCCTTTGCAACAAAGAACAACCCTCCTAATCCTGGGGCTGGGTGGAGGGGAACTTTCTTACCGAAGTTGGAGGCTTTGCTCATAAGGCTGTTCTTCTCCTTCTCCAGAGACCGCCTGTAGAAGGGCGAAGTTTTATAGCTCAAGTCCCTGGGGAGACGTGGGGGGTGGGGACGGGCTGAGGGTCAGGCCAGGGACCCATACCCTGCGCCTCAGGCCCAGCCCACACTGGGTGCCCAGGGTGGGCAGTGGGCGGGGAGGGGCCCGAGGGCATTACCTGTCCTCTGGGCTCAGATCTGCCCAGTCAAGCCTGGTGTTGACGGCCTCCAGCTCCCTCCGACACCGGCTCAGTTTCTCCTCCAGCCCGTCAATCTGAAACACAGCAGGGGCTGCGCTAAAGCCTTGCTGCTTCCTCCAAACACTGGGACGGGACGGCAGAGGACGCTGCTAGGGGTCTTCCCTGGCAGGTGCCCTACTCCAGTCCCCCCACCTTTGCTGGGAAGAACCCGACATGCCTTGCCTGAAGTCCCCCCCCAGCAGGGCAGTGGGTGCTGCTCAGGGCCTCACTGCTGTCCTGATCCTCTAGGCCACGCGTGGGCTTGTGGGGGGGGCAGTCCCTGGGCCGTGGTCTCCCTGGCACAGTGCCCAATTGGGCACAGTGGGACCGGCCCCCACGCAGGACTGGAAGGACACACGTGCTGTGGGAGGCTGCAGGCACTCCATCCGTGAGGTGCAGACCTGGCGGGGACACGAGGCAGAGGTGTTTGTATTTCCCTCAGACAGGCTTCATCTCGGAAGCCAGGGTAACAGACATGTCATAAAAATGAGTGAAAACCATTTCCAAACAACTTCTACCTCTAACTTGTTTCTTGTGTAAAAAACATTACCCTGGGCTGGGAAGGTGGCTCAGTGGTAGAGCGCTTGCCTTGTATGCCTGAGGCCCTGGGTTCGATTCTTCAGCACCACATAAGGAAAAAGAAAAAAAACTGGAAGTGTCGCTGTAGCTCAAGTGGTAGAGTGCTAGCCTTGAGCTGAAGAGTTGAGGGACAGCACCCAGGCCCAAAGTTCAGGCCCACGACCGGACCCAAAACAAACAAAAAAAAATTACTCTTCATCAAGGTGGATGGAATTTGTGAAGCAAAATAGCTACTGAGAGGTGAGATGCCAAAAATGTTGGTTTGTTTTTTTTTTATGTTGATATTGGGGCTTGAATTCCAAGCCTCAGTTTCGGCTTGCTTGCTCTCCACTAGCATCTGCCACTTAAGCCATATCTTCAGTCTGGCTTTTTGCTGGTTAATAGGAAATGGGAGTCTCACAGAATTTTCTGCCTGAGTTGGGCTTCAAACTGTGATCTTCCAGGTCTTATCTTCCTGGGAAGGCTGGCCAGAGCCTGGGAATCCCAGGTCAGGTCTGTATTGGGAGGGGGGATGTGCTGGGCATCTGGGGAGGTGTTTTCCAAGTGTCTGAGCCTCTGGTCCAGATGAAACACCTGCCACCCTTCCCTGCGGCCTGACCACTGCCAACTCCAGCTCAGTCAGCTGGGCCCGGTGGGAGGAAGCCCCTGCAAGTTTTGAGTTAACTGCCTGGTTAATTGTGCTGTTTCTCTGCAAATGGTCACCCAAAGGGAGGGCTGTCCTGGGCAGGGGTCCGTGGGGAGGCCGAAGACCTTCCTGTAACCACACTGTGAGGACAGGAACACTGTGGAGCTAGCTGGGGGACAGCGCAAGCCTGATGCCAGGGGTCCAGGCCACCCTATCGTCTGCCCTTGGCACTGTGCTCCCCATACAGCCCAGTCCTCCAGATTTCCTGTCTTCTAGGGCATAGAAACCACAGTCTGGGCTGGGGACCTGGCTTCCGTGGGAGAGTGTTTGCCCTGCAAGTGTAGGGTTGGGAGTTCAACCCCTAGTGCTGACACCCAAAACCAGAAAGCACAAAAGCACAGGGGAAGGAAGGGGAGGAGGATGGAACCAAATTCTAGGCTGGAACCCAAGGGAAGCTAAATTCATGATGTCTGCCTCCTCCCCAAACCTGCTTGGAGCCCCCCCCCCCCCCACCCCAAGCTGTCCTTTTGGGAGGCTGAGGAAAGTCGA
Source organism: Dipodomys spectabilis (assembly GCF_019054845.1). Taxonomy (NCBI): domain Eukaryota; kingdom Metazoa; phylum Chordata; class Mammalia; order Rodentia; family Heteromyidae; genus Dipodomys; species Dipodomys spectabilis. The sequence continues at coordinate 1,700,179 of NW_024870762.1, read as the reverse complement.
TGCGTACTCCCTGCCTGCTGTGTGTATCCAAGCCCTGTCTTTTCCAACTGTAGCCCCAGTCCACTCATGTCTGTGACCCGCCGGGCCTCTGAGGATGCCTGAGACTGCGGCTCCCACCTTGGAGGGCGGTGCCACCCTTCTCTTGGCGTAGGGCCTGACAAACCCAATCTTCACTGCTGGAGTGGGTGGAGGCTGGGCGCGAGTGGCGCGGGCCGAGGACACAGTTGAGTCTCGGGGAATGACTGGCAGCCGAGCCCTCCTGTCATGCCCACAGCTGCCCACTGGCAGCTAGGAGGAGGAACAGCTGTGCTTGCACATAACTTAGGCAGAGCCCAGTCCCAGCGCAGCTCGGTGCCCAGCCTTGTCCCCTGGGCCAGGCCCAGGTCTGCAAGTCATTCTAAAAGGGGGAAGGGCACGGGTTGAGGATTTCCTTCCGTAAACCCCTGGAAGGCCACCAGCTGCCCAAACAAGGGGTAATTGCCTCGGAGTGAGTCCGGAACGCATGCTAAGCAAAACTTTACAATTGAGCCTGGCAAACCCCAAGTGGCCAAGCCAATCTGCCATCAAGCTCTGGACAGGGCCTGAGGAGCTGGCGGTCGGGGGCCTTTATCTGCACAAGCCCAATTTATTCGCAGTTCCACTGAATATCCCCACTTTCATTTGCCTCTTGTTAATGAGGCTTCAATGGGCGAACACAAATCAAGGTTTTAGGGCCGAGTTCTAACCTCCCTGTATGAGCATGCCCGCTCTGCTGACTTCCGGCTCCTTTCTACAGCAGCACATCCCTCCAGCGAGGAAGGCCTGGGCCGCGAGGCGACCTGCAGGCCACAGCCCAGGCATAGGAGACCCCGCAGGGTGCCCAGCCCAGCCTGGCTGAGGAAGCCCTTGAGAATTAGAGGCAGCTTCCAGCAGCTGTAAAGATGGGGGACCCCCGGGGACCTGGTGCCTCTCATCATTGTGACTGGGGTCCACAGCGGTGGCTAGAAAAGGCGGGTGGGGAGACAGAAACGGGCCATAGAGATTTCTCAGTCAAGGCTCCACTCTGTGCACGGGGATTCCGCACTCTGCAGTCTGCTGCTCGCTGTGGTCACTGGGTCATTCCTTCTGCCCCGCTACGGGCAGCAGCAGACAAGACAGGAGCTAAGAAGATCCTAGAAGTTGAAGGGGAATTGCTGGGCAAGCAGTTGGGAGCCCAAGTGTGTAGAAGCCTAAAAGCGTGGTTAGGTGTCATGGCTGTCTGCTTGGGCCCTGGCTGGTGCTGGCACTCGCTGTGGATGGCAGGCGAGTCGCCCACTCCCGTCCTCAGCTGCCTCGTGTACTGCGGTCGCGTTGCACAGGCCAGCGCGGGGCCGCACCGTGTGGTACACGGGCTTCACATGGGGAATGGTGTTCACTGGATCTCTGGGGAATTGGTAAAAACCAACTCAATGGGTAGCAAGAGTGAGAAGTGGTGGGGGAGGTGTGCTGGTTGGGGTGGGCGGTGGGGGGAGCCCGCAGGGCTGCGGGTCTCCCGCACCTCCGGGGATCAGCCCACTTGCTTGGGGATGAGGCGCTCCGGGGAGCCGTGCTGGCGAGGCTGTGGAGCAGGCATGGCGGCTGGGTGGAGCCCGAGGGTGACGTGGAGGCAGAGGGCAGCCGAGCGGGCATGGGGGTGTGGACAGGGGAAGACCAGCAGCCAGCCTGGCAGGGGAGTCATGTACAGAAAGAAGCCCAAAGAGACCCTGAGCGAGTCCAGAGGGGCAGAGAGGAGAGGGGGAGAGGGACGGAAGGGAAGGGAGGACTCTGAAGGCCAGCGCCTCTGGGCACCTGGCTGCAGGCTGGCCAGCAGCTGACCGGTGGTGTCAGGAGGGTGAGCGGGCAGGGCATGCGGGTAGCGGCTCCTTCTTCACCCAGACCAACAGTGGCTAAAAACTGCCCTGAGGATGGCTGGAGAGGAGGGGCTGGCAGGGAGGGGAAGGAGATGGGAAGGGAGAGAGGAGAAGGGGAACAGGGAGAAGGTGCACCCCTCAGAAAGGTGCTCAAGGCCTGGGGGGAGCCCTGGCCATGAGGCCCCAGGACACGTGCAGATTAGCAGAGAGGGCTCAGGAGTAAGGACAACAAAGGCAGGCTGTTGTCAAGGTACTGCTTCTCACCATCTGAGCAGGACTTGAACTCAAAGCCAGGGCGTGACTGCTAATGTGGAGCCTGTCCGAGAGGAGAGTCCCAGACCAGGGCATCTCCACAGCCCTGGAGTGCCCAGCAGGCTGAGGTGGACGGGGGGGGGGGGGGGGGGGGGGGTTGGGGGTGCTGGAATCAAGGCCGCAGCCAACCAGAGCCTCGGCTCCCATCGGCAGGTGCCAGGGAAGAAAGGCATCTTGCTGCCAGTCTCAGGGCAGGGCTCCTCTGGCAGTCAAGCAGAGGCTATTTGCCCCGGGCCACAGCTGGCAGTTCCGTAGCCCCAGGCCAGATAAACTGAATCCCCTCAGCCGGGGAATATCACCTCACTCTCAGAGCTTTAGGCAAGGCTCCCTGGGGTCCCATAGGCCATAAAACCACTGTGTTAAGAGAAATGGTAAAATTCATCTGAAATTCCCACGAGGGGATTTCCAGTGTTCTCAGTGTGGAGCCTCCAGGAACGAGGCCCAGAATGGGACTCCTTGGAGTCCGGAACCTGATGCTTCTCTCGTGGAGAAAGCGGAGCACAGGGGCCAAGGGCTGGCCCCGCGGGGCCCCACACCAGCCTGGCTGCCAGGCTCAGGCGGCTTCCCTCCACGCGCGAGTCCACAGAGCATCTACGCTCGGCCCACGGCCTCAGAGCCTCTGCCAGGGCCAGGCCTTCTTGTCCCCCCAGGGCCCGGCTCCCAGGGGCTAGCACAAGGCGTGAGGAGGGCGCTGGAAGCGGGCTGGCCTCCAGAGTCAAGTCAAGGCCATGAGCTCACCTGCAGCTGCCTGGCCAGGTCCTGGCTGTCATTGACAGCATCTAATGAAGAGCCAGGCGGTGAGTCCCTGAGCCCAGCTTGTCATGGGGTCTCCGGAGTCTGGATGACACAATGTGAGTCAAAGCAGGCTCTGGAAACCGAGTCCACTCACAATGAAAGCACACGGTAACAACGCCAGCGCCCGGCAGCGCGTTCACAGGCGCTCACGGGAGGCATGGCAAGCGTAGCGTCTCACACTCCTGTGTGAAGTGACTTTCCCAGAGCCACACAGGCCGTCCAGGTCTGCGCCCTTCACCATCACCCCCAGAGAGAGAAACGTCAGCCCTGAGCAACTCCGACCCCTGACCACCACCTGCACCCCCTCTACCCTGCACACACCCTGCAACGGGCAGCCACAGGTCGGCATGTCTGCACATGCCCTGCAACGGGCAGCCACAGGTCGGCATGCTGCACACGCCCTGCAACAGGCAGTCACAGGTCGGCATGCTGCACACGCCCTGCAACGGGCAGCCACAGGTCTGCAATCTAGCCACATACCCTGTAGGAAGGGGGCTGTGGCCACCACACACACGCACACACACACACACACACACACACACACACACACACAGCAAACTCCACAGAGATGGAGATGCTGAATGATGCGCCTGCAGTGGCAGTGCCCGGGTCTGAGTCTGGGTCTCTGCTTCTGAGCCTACCCTCTTTCCACCACGTTAAGCCCTTTTGCCACCATCCCTCAGGCAAAAATCCTGACCAAGAAGGTTCTGGAAACAGTCATTCCTACAGCACAGATAAAGCCCTGTGAACTGTGCTGGTCTGACTTCAGCAGCACCTCTACTCAGAACGACCTTGTGCCGGGCTGTTGGTCTGTCCACACAGCAGATGTGCTGTCAGAGGGCCGGCCTGGCATTCGCGAGCTTTGAAACAGGGGGGCCAGGAGCTGGGCGTCTGTCCTCGCGCTGAGCCTACACCCCACTTCACAGGCACCCCAGGAAGCCTCCTCCAAACCACCAAACTGTTAAAGCTGCTCCAAAGGCACACAAAACACATCCAGTTGGGAGAGGGAGAGCGTGGGCTTGCGGCTGATAAGCCCCCCGCCCCCCAAGAGTATCAAAGCCTTCCTCTTCCAGCTAATCCACAGTGCAGTGGCCTCGCGTTTCATCCAGCTGCAGCAGCCTGGGGACCGCTGGGAACCGGGTTTCTGGAAATCTGCTGTTTTTTCACACATCGGGAGGCCCCAGGACATTTATTATAATGGGTAAATCGGCCAGAGCACAGGCCCAGATGGTTCCTGGCAGGAGTGCTAGAGCTTTCCATCTGGGGCCTCCAGGCCACACATGGGGAGGAGGGGGGTGAGGGGGGGCTTCAATTTTCCAGGTGACCAGCCTCAGACCCCAGAGGGCCGATCTAAACCCAAAGGGCCGACTCCTCTGACATGTCTTGACGTCTTCTAAGGGGGCGAGTCATCAGGCTCTGTGCAGGTGGGAAGCTCCCAAATCAACAGGCCCCTGAAGGTTCTCCCCAGCGCAGGGCATGGGAACACCAGGCCCTCCAGAATCAGTGACCCTGTTCAAGGAAGCGCAGAGTGAGCCAGAGGGCTGGTCCCTTGTCTAGACACTTGCCCGCCCAGGTGAGGCAAGGCTCAAGCTCAGAGCCACAGTCGCCCACAGGAGGCGCAGGCGCCCTGGAACCCCCCACGACCAGTCAGTCCTTGCCTGAAGCCTTCAGCTACCCCTGGGCCAAAAATGTTGCTGGGGGTTTGTTTTCTCTTCTTGCTCCCAATATATGTTTCTTGATAAATTAGCAAAAAGCTTCTGCATCACTGAAAGGCTCCGAGCACTTTTCAAGAACTGGCATCCACTCCGAGCCTTATGAATTCATTAATTAAGATGCTGGCAAACTGCCACTCCACACACGCCGCCATCCAGCCGCGTTAGGTAATGAGGTTTTAGTCTCCTGACCCCCGTCAAGTGGAACAGCGCCAGACGCAGGCTGCCGGGAGAAATCACCTGCCCGCCGGCGACCTGTGGCTCTCGCCTGCCGCAGGTGAGGCTCATTTAATGGTCAGTGGGCCCTGAAGAGCCCGCATGCTGCCAGCCTCTCCCCAGCACCTCGCCTCAGCTCTAAACACCGGCACCATGACCTCTGCCCATCCGACGGCCAGCCAGCGCAGCCAGCGTGGCAGGTTCAAGGGCCGCCCCTTGCCTCTCAGGCCAGTGGAGCAACCAGTTAATGGCTGCCACTAGCTGCTTCTAGCCTTTGTCTGAGGAAGGTGCTAAGTCCATAGCGTTGTGCAGAGAACAGCTCCACCAGACTCGCTGCCCCCTGAGCCTAACAGGCCTAGCATGCCCCGTGCTCATGCTCATGCTGGCTGGTCACCGGCCCTCTTCAGCCTACTACCTCTCCTCAGTTCTCAACCATCCTTCCCTCCTAGTAAGAACTCCAGAAAAATGTAAACCACTCCCATTGACGCGTGTGTGTGTGTGTGTGTGTGTGTGTGTGTGTGTGTGTGTGCGCACGCGCGCGCAAGTGCCAGTACTAGGGCTTGAACTCAGGGCCTGGGCGCCATCCCTTAGCATTTTGTACAAGGCTGGCACTCTACCACTCGAGCCACAACCCCGCTTCTAGCTTTTGTTTTTTCTTTTTCTTTCTGGAGGTTTATTGGAGATAAAGTCTCCCAGACTTTGCTGCCTGCACTGACTTTGAACCGGGATCCTCAGATCTCAGCCTCCTGAGTAGCTAGGATGACTCACGTATGGCATTGGTGGCCAGCTTTCCATTAACTTTTTTTTTTTTTTTTTGGCCAGTTCTGGGTCTTGAACTCAGGGCCTGGGCACTATCCCTGAGCTGCTTTTGCTCCAGGCTAGCACTCTACAGCCACAGCACCATTTCCAACCTTTTCTGTTTATGTGGGACTGAGGAATCCAACCTAGGGCTTCAATGCTAGGCAAGCGAAGCCACCTTCCTGATAACTTCTGCTTTAGATACAAGCAGTTGGCCAGCATGGCGCTGACTCCCAGCCCCTCCTCCTTTGCTCATCTCCACTGCAGACGCTGGAAAAGCGCGGCACAGGCTTCCCCAGCCTCCCGGCCATGAAAGCCAGACAGGCATGACCCACTTCTGGCCAATGAGAGGTTCCAGAAATCAGCTGGGAGACTCTGGGAGGGCTTATGCTCTGCTAATAACGGAAGGACAAATAGTAGTGCCATTTCTTTCTCCTTCTTGTCTTCAAAAAAAAAAAAAAGTTGAATATGGCCACTGGAAGTGTGGCAGCTATCTCGTGGCTATGAGGACTGAAACATGAACCTTAGTATTAGGCACTAGCGGCTAGATAAGAGCTGAGCTTCTGAAGCCATGTGAACAGCCACTCACCCACACATGTCTAACAGGGTAACCAGTATGCTCCTATTTGCTGAGGTCCCCAAAGCCACTGTTCTGTAACTTGTAGACAAATGCTTCCCAAACAGAAGCATACTAGTGACCACAGCCAACTTATGCCCTGTATTTAAGACATCAGCTAACCTACCTGGCGATTTCAGACCAGCTAGTCAAGGGGAAAGCTAAGGACACCGGTCAGCATAGCTACAAAAGACATGTGCAATGACCAAATCACAGCTCAGTACTCTCAAAGATTAAAAAGTGAGTTTTATATCAGCCCCCCACTTCCTGTCCATGTAGACTGAAGTACATTTCTCTTTAATGAAGTACATTCAAGTCAGGGCCAAGCCGGGCCACTGGTAGCTCCTAGCCACTCAGGAGGCTGAGATCTGAGGATTATAACCTGAGAGGAAAATCTGTAAGACACTTATCTCCAATTAACCAGCAAAAAGCTGAAAGCAGAACTATGGCTCAAGTGGCAGAGTGTCAGCTTTGAGTAGAAAAAGCCAAGTGAGAACACAAGGTCCTAAGTTCAAGTCCCAGTGCCGACACACATCTCTCTCTCTCTCTCTCTCTCTCTCTCTCTCTCACACACACACACACACACACACACACACACGGCCAGTGATTTCCCTTTGGGAAATGAGAAATCATTCCAAATATACTCAGAACTTACAAGTTGCTTCCAATTCTAAGATCTCACCAGGTGGCAAATGAGTGGGAGAAAGAGGCCTCAAAAGGAGCTAGGAGTGCGGGAGGGTGGAAGGTGTCTCGGATGTCCGAGAGGTAGCTGCAGCTGGCCTGCTCAGCCCCGGGGTGAGTGCCGCCTGCCTGGTAATTGCTTCATTACAACAAGTGCAGTCTGTTTGCAGGTGCTGAGATCACTCACTTGTGGGGTTTTATTGCACTCGTCAGATTAACAAACATTTTTGATTAAATCACCACTTCATTGGCTCCGAGCACACGACTTTTAATAAGAGGACAATATCTACTGCTACTGAGCATCAGAGCACATTCAATACTCAGCCCCGCTGGGGGCGACTGAGAAGCGGAGAGGAGACACAGCCAGATGCCAGCCTTTTCCTAAGGCACAGAGTCGCAGATTTCAAAACTGTGAGTAACCAAGCAAAAAAGTCGCCTTAGAGACTAGATGGCAAACACCTATGTATTTCTATGTATTTTAAAATATCTATGCAAGCATCAACAAAAATACATCTAGGAATATCAAGAAGATTAAGAAACAAAGAGAAAAAACAGGGCACTGGTGGCTCATGTCTAGCTACTCAGAAGGCTGAGATCTGAGGGTCCTAGTTTGAAGCCCAATCTTCAATGAACCATTAAAAAGCCAGAACTGGAGGTGTGGCTCAAATGGTAGAGCTCCAGCTGTGAGCAAAAAAAAGCCAACCCCAAAGCTTGAGGCTCTGAGTTCAAGCCTGGTAATGCACAAAAGGAAAAGAGAGAGGGAGATGCACATACTATGGACCTCAAAACACTTAAAAAGTCTAAACGGAAGGCATGCACAACCCTTATCTGGGCACAGTTTGTAACTCCTAGCTCAGTTCAGTTCAGGTCCTTCATATTGCAGATAGTGAATTTAAGACCCAAATAAATGCGCTGACACAGTCATGGTAGGAAGATGTGAAAGAACCACAAAGGCCAAGAAAAAGACTGCTGCTTATCAATCACCCACCCGAGCCAGGCTCACACGGGACACTTCCCACCTATCTACCATCTCATTTAATGGCGACAGCCACAATGTAAAAGAGGTACAATTTGCAATGGAGACAGCAAACTGTCTATTCAATGTACCAGCGGGGCACGGGGCCTACTGGCTGATGAGTGGATTTCCCAGCCTCCTTTGCAGGTATGTGTGGGCCACTGAATCTTAGTTCTTGCCAAAGAAGATGAGCAGTTTGGGTCCAGGATCCTTAAGACAGTGAGTAGTGCCTCCACCCTTCCCCTGCAATGGGCTGTGTATTGGTTTCACTGATAAAGTGGTAACAGGACCTAGGAGATGGCAGAGCCACAAGATGGTAAATCTGACAAAGCACCAGTCCCGTTACTCTAGACCAGAGGTTGGCAAATTAAGGCCTAGGAGCCAAACATGTCTTTTGTAAGTGCAGCTTTTGTTTTTGTTTTTTGAGAAAGGGGGTCTCCCTAGGTAGCCCAGGCTGATCTGGAACTCAAGATCCTCCTGCCTCCGCCTCCTGAGTGTACCAGCGTGCTCAGCTATCAGTAGTGTTACTGGAACACCATCAGTCACTCCTGTATCTCCCATGCTTGCTCTCGTGTTAACACAGCAGCTCTGAATGTCGGTGGCTCTCACTTGTGGTAGTTATGTTCTTTTAAATTTGTTTTGTTGTTGTTATTGGTTTTTTTTTTAACTGTACTTGTGGGGCTGGGAATGTAGCTTAGTGGTAGAGTGTTGGCCTAGCATGCACGAAGCCCTGGGTTCGATTCTTCAGCACCACATAAACAGAAAAAACCAGAAGTGATGCTATGGCTCAAGTGGTAGAGTGCCAGCCTTGAGCAAAAGACGCCCAGGGACAGTGTCCAGGCCCTGAGATCAAGTCCTAGGACCGGCAAAAATTAAAAACTGTACTTTTTATCTTTTCTTTTTTGGTACTGGGGATAGAACCCAGGATGTTGCGAGTCCTTTGCCACAGAGTTACATTCTAGCCCATGTTCTTTCAAATCCGATACTGGCACGGAAGTGGCAAATACTGAACCAGGCTGGGTTCTCACGAGGCTCGAGTCACATTTTCATCAATGAATCCATATAAAACTTTTTTTTCAATTTGTGTTTCTGTATAAAGAGGTCTTATTTCTTGTTGCTTCATTACTACCGAAATCACAGCCAATGGCACCTTACAGTACTGAGCATATCATGCCTGAAAATAAGTTTATTCAACAAGCCTATCTGTCTTCATGTGGCACATCACAGCCTTTGAACACTAGACAGCACTTCAGCAGTATGCTTAGGGGCCACTTAAAGCAGCAAAATCACCAATAAAAAGCACAAAAAATGCAAAAATCATGGCACTAAATAGACCATAAAAAAGCCATTTGTTTATGGAATGATGGCTTACATGGAGGCTCAGCAGCACTGGTTCAACCTTAGCTGGAAATGTGGAACTCAGGTGACTCCATTTTTTTTTCTACTCTTGATTTGCCTGTGAATGATCACCAAGATGATGCAAGTATTGATTTGGGGAGAAACAAATTTTAGCCAGGAGGGAAATTTTGGAATCTATGAATACTATAGTTATAATCGAGACCACTACTCTGCCCACAAAGCCTAAAATATAGACAAGATTTGTTCTAACCAGCTAGAGAAAATGATAAACATTCTTGTTCTTGAAGATACTAAGTTTGGGGACTTCTCTCTTCCAGCAGCTCTGTTCTAATATAGGCTACAAACTCTATGTCCTTCCTACTATACGGCTTTTCACCACCTTCGTGTGTGTGTGTGTGTGTGTGTGTGTGTGTGTGTGTGTGTGTGTGTTCACTTTTGGCTTTTTGGTGGTCAATGGAGATGAGAGTCCTGCAAAGTCTGGCTTTGAACTGCGATCCTCAGATCTCAGCCTCCTGAGGATTACAGGCGTGAGCCACCGGTGCTGGGCGGCTCTCCCTTCTCCCCCCATGCTCTCCAGGTAGTTCTTCCCCGTCTTCAGCCTGGGAATCACTTTTAGTGGTAGACTGATGACGATCATTTCCCTGCATCTCTCTGTCAACCTCTGGGAGGATGCTCTGGGGACCGGAGAGATGGGAAGAAAGTCACACGTCCAGGGAGACCACCGGGGCAGGGCTCCCAGGCTAAGGCCCCCGTCCCGCAAGGCCTCCCGCTTCGCCAGCCCCGCGCTCCATCGGCCCGGCTGGTAGTGAGGATCCATCCGGAGGACCCAGCGGCCACGCCGTGCGCATCCCTGGTCTTTCCCTTCCATGGACCGCAACTTATTTTGAAACCCTTTGTTAACACCGCTAATTCTAGAATTTTCTTTACAAAGTCCGCAGGTTCTCCAAGTAATTCCCAAGCTACGAGCTTTGGACGCTCGGGGGCTCCCCGACCCCGGGCCGGCGCTCGGAGCCCCCCCTGCGGCGGCGTCCACGGCCCCCCTGGGGCGCCCCCATCTCCACGCCCCCCTCCCTCCTCACGCCCCCCTCCCTCCCCCCCCGCCGCCCCCTCCCAGCCCCCTCCCGCCTGGGCCCGGCCTTCTTTGGGGCTCCCCTGGGGTTTCCCATCGGCCGCCTCCGCCCCCGGGAGCGTGCGAACCTCTGGCGCTCCCGTCGTGCCCTCTGACCTCCGGGTCACGACCCCCACCCTGGCGCCCCGTAGGCCCTCTCCCCACCCCCTGACCCTCACTCGAACCCGCGTCGCCCTCGCTTCCTTCCTGTGGCCCCTCTTCCAACATGGCAGCCGGGCCGATCTGCTACCCGGCGGCCGGAGAAGGCAACCAACGACGCGGCCTCACCCCCCACTTGTCCCCTCACCTCTTGAGCGACGCCCAGATTCTCCCGCTTCTTTTTAGTCATGTTGCTAGCCGGGATCCCCCTCCCAGTCATTACGGGACACGCCCACCGGGCCCTACTGCGCACGCGCAAGTCCTCGTACTTCCTTTTCATTGGTCGTGGAGGCAGGGAAGGGGTGGGGCTAACCGGTCGCCATCTCGGTGAGGGGCGCGGCCTCCTTGCGGCGGCCATGTTGGTGAGGGGCAGCATCCGCTTGGGGATGAGGCGCGGGGAAGGCCTGTGGAGGACCAGCCATTTACGTCGCTGGGCGCCCTTTTACAGCCCCATCTTCTCCTTCTGTCCCTTCATCCTTCAGCGAGGACCCCCACTCAGCTTTAGGCAAACCCTTCTCCTTCCCATTCGCGTTCTGTCCATTCTTCAAGGTCCAGCCCTGGCTCCTTCCTCACGTCCCCACCTTGAGCCCCCCGAGCCTTTGGGGATCTTAGAGTGGCCTTCTGTTGTTCACCTTCCTTTTTGTCCTGTGTTTACTCACTTTTAAATTTTCATCGTTAAGAAAAACCTACAGCCATCACAGAAAACATAAACGAGAAGCAGCATGCATTATTCTGCCATTCTTACCAGTTCCTGTTCTTTTCCGTGTGTTCATCTGCATGGACTCACACATTAGTATTTTATGTTGTTTAGATCTGTGGCCTTGGACATGTTTTGACTCAGACAGACCCACCATTTTATATATATATATATAATCTTCAGGCTGGTGCCAATAGTTCACACCTGTAATCCTAGCTACTTGGGTGGCTTAAGATCTGGAGGATCATAGCTCAAAGCCAGCTTGGGAAGACAAGTACATAAGACTCTATCTTCAAAATAACCAGCGAAAAGGTAGGCTAGAAGTATGGCTCAAGTGGTAGAATGCCAGCTGAGCAAAAAAACTGAACAAGCTTGAAGTCCTGAGTTCAAAACTCCAGTACAGCCAAAGAAATAACAGAAACCAAATTGTCACAGTAAGTACCTTTACCATCCATGATAAACTGGGATATTGTTTACTGTAGTCTTCTTTAATGGCAGCCAGGTGTAGTCCCAGTTAATTGGAAGGCAGAGATGGGAGGATCACTTGAACCCATGAATTTGAGACTAGCCATTGCAACAAAGCAGGAACTCATTTCTAAACCAGCAACAACAAATCTTTTTAAAAAACTTAATTGGTAGCAAGAGATATAACAAGTAAATATTATTAATGGAGAGTGAAATACAACTTGAAACACATTGTTATAGATGTTTTCCCATGTCTTTGAGATAATCATTATGATAATGATATCCCATTTTTTATAATAAACATTAATTTTTTTAGGCCAGAACCTCCAAATAGTGCTAAAGCAACTGTCTCTGTGCACAGAGTTTTGTCCTTTTATGTTCTTTAATTAAGATAAATTTGCTAAGCAAAATTACCAGGTCAGAGATTGTGACACCAAAACAAAAGCTCCTTGCTTCCTGACTAGTTATCTATCTCTCTGTTGGAGCTTGAGTTTCACTGTGTGAATAATAACCCTGACTCAGTGTTTGGGGAAAACAAATTATTTTCAGCTTTGCCCTCTCTTCCTGATAAGTCACTGAGCAGTGTAGCTGGGAAGGACCCGAGGTTCCTTCTCTTTTGGCCATCTGACTGCAGTCCATGCAAAGAAGGGTAGTAAACTTTGTCTGAATAGGACACAGGCTGTTGGGCAGCTGTTCAGTGTCGTTCTCAACTTCACACCCAGCACAAGAAAAAAACGTACTCAAGAACATTGTTCGTCAACTGTCAATCAACAACATTTATTGTCAGAACACTTTGCAGCATTGGTTCCCATCCCAGAAAAACCAGACTCTGAGCTTCCCAATTATCCCAGGCACCAGCCCAGGGGAGGTGAGAAGAGGAGGAAGAACACTATGTTCTTTTAGAAGGGGGCTCCTTCTGCACATTTGTTTGGCACCAAGAAGAAGCCACGAAGATCTGGGTGTGCCTCATGTCAGCCCCATCTCTTTCTCCCATTCGTGTGAAAGGATAGACAAGCTGTTGTCTTTCCCTAAAAGCCAGCCTCACAATTCCCCCAACCAAACTTTGTCCCACAGTCTGATGCTAGAACACTTGAAATGGGCTGGCCTGGGAGGCTCTGTGTCTTGTAGTGAACGGTGCACTTCTGGAGTAAAACCAGCGTGGGTGCCAGTCTCACCTTGGCCACATAGCAGTTGTGTGATGCGGTGCACGGCACTGCAGCTCCCCTGCCTCAGTTTCACCTAGCGAGTGAGCTCACCACACCAAATGTAGAGAGTGTTTGTGAGAAGCACTAAGATGTCTGAGCTGTGAGTGACCAGGAGAGAGCAGAATGGAGAAGTTGCAGGGCTTTGCTTACCAATTTGTTGCCCTTGAATTTTGTGTTGTTTTGACACTGGTTTCTCTTGACTTTCACATGATTGTAGAATTATTGGTTGGTAGTGCCTTGGGACAAATACTTGGGATGTGTTGTTCGCTGCAAAAGGCAGTCCCCCCTCCAAAAGAAAATACACACACGTCTCTGTGCAGAAACAAGCACCCTGTCTGTCTTCTTCTCTTCTAGCCCTTGAGCTGAGATCATCCATCATCGTTTTACATGTCCGGACAGACAGCACAGAGGCGGTGACCTCCATGGCCTGGGGGAGGCTGCAGGTGCTCAGGCAGTCCCCAGGGGACCTTCCATCTCCCTTGAACATGGCAAGACCATCCTTGATTCCCACGGGAACTGTCTGCCGAGTCTCAACATAGCTTGGCCTTGCCCTGGGCCCCAAATGCTGCTCATAAGTAGCTGCATTCCTGGGGGCCAGTGGTCTGTATTTGTGTGTATTCCCTGATGAGCTGTGGTTCACAGACATCTCAGTGACTGAGAGACAGAGCTCTCTGTATTGGCAGGCAGGAGACCGAGCCATTCCTGGTCACTTCTCATTGTAGGACCTCAGGCTCTTCATGCCTCCTCTTGGCTCTTAATTTCTTCCTCTGAAAAATGGGCAGAGCAGGGAGAACCAGATAACTTAGACACCCCAGGAGTCTATTTTCCCCGACCTCATTTTCTTTGTAAGGGGCCTGGACATAAGACACCTTTGTTAGCTATACAGTAGACATAGGAAATAAGGGCTAATCATTATCCTCGAGATATCTTTAATCTAGTTAGAGAGACAGACTGACAACATGAAATAGTGAATGCCAGACATCATATAATTAAATGCCAGCTGTCGGGTACTTATACTTGATGTATTAGGAAGTCCAAAAGCAGAGAATGCTGGGTATTTGGAGGTGGCTTTGTGGAGGCTCTGGATCGTGGAGCACAGCTGAGACTGGGCTGGTTAGAGCTGGCACAGAAGGCATCAGATGATGCAGGGGCTCCTGTGCTGGTGGAGGGATGCACAAGAGCATAGTCCGGGCTAGGCCCATTCCTGGTTTACTTGTCCTGGAGGCAGCCCATTTCTTTTGTCCCTTGCTTCATCCCGGGCTGGTCTAATGATCAGATGCAGGCTGAGGTCCACTGCCGTGCCCGAGGGAGCATTCGCAGACCGGGGGTGAGGGAGAGTGGCACGGATCACTGTCAGAAGCATTTCAGGGAGGAAATGAAGAATTTCGTAGGTGGTTAAAAAATACAGTGGGAGCTGATTTATGTTTGAATTTTGTTCCAGGGCAGCAGATTATAGCCCAAGTTCTGAGGCAAAGGCAGCGGGGTCTTTATGGCTTTTGCTTGGATCAGTTTTATGTCTTAGCAGTTTTTATATGTTTCAGCTAAGCCAAGATGCTAGAACTTTTTGTTGTTGTTGTTCACGTACTTCACTGGGGGAAAAGTCATATATGCCACACCTTGTACTCAACCTCATTTTACTATAGAAAGAAGACCAAATAGATGGAAGGAATTTTATGTTTTTTGTGTTTTTTTGGTTGTCAGTCGTTTATTTGTCAGGGTTTGAACTCAGGGTCTGGACGTTGTCTCTGAGCCTTTCGCTCAAGGCTAGTGCTCTACCATGTTGAGCCATCGCTCAAACCACTTCCAGCTTTCTGGTGGTTAATTGAAAATAAGAATCTCACAGACTTCGCTGCTTGGGCTGGCTTTGAACTTCTATCCTCTGATCTCAGCCTCTTGACTAGCTAGTATTATAGGCATGAGCCACTGCTGCTGGCATTGTTTTTTATGGGTACCAGTCCTGGGGCTTGCACAGTCAGGGTCTTGGTGCTGTTCATAAGCTTGCTTTTTTTTTGGGGGGGGGGGTCCAGTCGTGGGGCCTGAACTCTGGCTCTGGGCACTGTCCCTTAGCTCTTCAGCTCAAGGCTAGCGCTCTACCACTTGAGCCACAGCACCACTTGCGGCTTTTTTCTTTTTGCTTCTGTGGTGCTGAGGAATCGAACCCAGGGCCTCAAGCATGCAAGGCAAGTGCTCTACCACTGAGCCACTTTCCCAGCCCCCCGCTTTTTTTGTTGTTGTTCAAGGATAGTACTCTACCGCTTGAGCACAAATTGGTTAATTGGAGATAAGAGTTTCGGGGGCTTTCCTGCCTAGGCTGGCTTTGAACCACTATCCTTAGAGCTCAGCCTCCTGAGTAGTTAATGGTACAGGTGCCCAATGGAAGGGATATTTTTTACTTACTGCTGAATTGGTATCCAGTTTCTTCTTAAATTAAACCAAATCCTAGACAATCCAAGTGAGATGGTAAAGTAAATGTGAGATGATATTGTGAAAAACAAAAGGAGAGGGATCTAAATATTGTTGCAAATGCAGATCACTTGATGCTACAGGATCCCTTCAGAAGAAACTTCTTTCAGACATTGGTGACAAGATGGTGGCCCTTCCTGGCATACCAACAGGCCTTTCTCGTACAGCTGCTGCAGCTTTTATAACAGGTCATGCTTTCCACTATCCTTTGTGCCAAAGGAGGCTCAGGCCTGAACTTGTTTGGGATTGGAGCACAGCTTCCCATGTCCTAGAGTTTTCCCCTGGCCTTGTCTCCCTCCACTCTATCATGTTTTCTATTTTTATCCCACTGTATTGTGGGAATTTTGGTAAGCTCCCTCAAATCCATTTTTGAAGCTCAAAGGAGGATGAATAAATCAATAGGTACATCCTGTGTTTGTAAACACGGCACTTCCTCCTTTCTAAAGCAATTTTCATATCCTTCAGTTGACTCGTTCATCTCCATCTTAAATGCAGAAAACTGAGGTAAGTCCAAGAGTGAAGAGCCTTATAGAACCAGACACTGAGGGTCACACGGACTCCTATGAATAAGGTAATATAAAGCCAGTAGTTGGTGATTTGTAGAAATGGGAAATTTGTAGAAATGGTGTTGTCAGAAGAAGATGCAAATTGGGGTGACTCTGACATTGGTGAACCACCCCCCCCAGATGTTTACCTCTGAACTGACACACCTCTCCCAAGTTTGTTTTTTTTTAAAACATGGGTGGCACATGACCTAAGCTGGGTGGCTAATTGTAAAACCACATGCTCCTAGCCATTGTGATTGGTTCAGAGAGGAGATCATGTGACCTGAGCTGGCCCAATCACAGTGCTTCCCTGAGTATTTTTTTTTTCCATCTGTAGCTGGGAAATAAAATGCCATCCCTGCTTTAATCAGAACTGCCAGGATGTGATTCTGAAACTGCTGTGTCCTCTTTGCGCTAAGAAGCTTGTACGGAGGCAAGCAGCACATACAGGGCATTGGGAATGACACAGGACAAGAGAGAAAGCCAAGGTAAGGTTTGAAACCTGGTTCCAGGTGCCTGTGTCCCATCTTTGCCCTTCCTAGAATATGGGCGAGTTAATCCTTCTTTTTAAAGGTAATACAACTTGAACTAGGGCTCTTTCTTTTACTACCTAGAGATCTCATCATTCATGTAATTTTTAGACTGAAGTTCTGTGAGAAGCCAAGATTTGGTCTTCAGGCTCCACAACTCCGGAACCTTGATGGGTAGCTTTTTCCAGCGGGGTTAGGCTTCAGGACATAGTCGCCGTATGTCTACGCAGAGCTGCATATAAACAAAGGCAGTGAAACTCAGTGGTTTTGGAGGGTCGCATCTGTCCCTGGTGTTCCTCAACTGTGTGACCGTGGGAAAGTTGTTTAACTTCTGAGCCTCATTTTCCTTGTCTGTAAAATGGGATAACAATGGTAGCTAAAGGTTCTTGTTAGCACTAAATAACCTGGTGCCAGTGCCTAGCACCAAGTTATGACACCACAACTGTGTTCAATCATGTGAGGTGATTGGGTGTCAAAGTCCTGAGAAGGTCCTGTGATGAGGCAGAGCGCAGAATCTCACATGTGTCTGTGAACACTGTGATGTTCAGGGGGGCTCACGTGCGTGAGAGCCTGGATGTGGGACCAGGGAGCCAAACCAAATGCTTTTCTTTTTGGACCGCACATCCCAGATGACACGGTGCTAGCTATGGTGAGAAAGCTAATTTCACAGCTTAGAAAGGACGTGATCCCTCCAGAGACAGAGTCCATCAGAGAGACCATGGTGTGGCCAGAGGGTTGCCTGGCCAAGACAGAGGAGGAACACTGGACAGCAGCCCAGAACAAAAGGCTGCTTAAGCTGACATCTCCCGCTACTGCAGCCAGGGTCTATCAGCCATCCTTTCCTCTTCTTCCCTTCTGCCAGGAAGCAGCACCCAGACATCTCACACATTAAACTTCTGGAAAACAGCCTGTCAGAACCAGAAGCTAATAGAGTATGCTATCCACATACCCACGCAACACGCAGAGATTAAACACCTACTGTGTGCCGGGCATAGCAAATATACTAGGCAAACATGGATCAAATCTCTCAGTTTGCAGAGAGAAGACTGTGTGTCCCTGGAAGGAAGAAGATGGCTTTGCTACCGGCTAGAGTGAATTAGTAACTTCATGAAATACCTTCTTGTCCTGGGAGTGTCTGTTGCTTTCACAATAGCCTCCCTCTCTGGAGTCTTAGGTGACCTCACTTTCCTGATCGCAAGTGATTGGACCAGAGGGAAGCCTCTGCTGGTAGCTGGGCCAATTAGATTTTATCTCCCAGGACTTCTATTCAGGAACGAAGTGGTAAGATTTGGTCTGGAGAGGAGAGATGCAGAATGGCTAACTGCATGATTCCATCATTGGTCCAGTTGTTCGGGCCATCCCTTACGTGTCCGCCAGTGCCACACAGCCTTTGTCATTCCTCTCTCCTGTTTATCACGGGTGTTTTGCAATCATTAATTTTCTCTTGAAAAACAGGAATCTAAGTTAAGACTGTAGTCGAGTTTTGATCAAAATCCAGGTTCCCCCTAATCCAAGACTTGTGTTTCTCCATGGTCCTGGCTGACAGCAGCAATGGCGTCCCCGACCATCTCTCAGAATTCCGCCCCTCTAATATGAGTGCGGGTACCCCCAACATACGCAGCCCACCCAAAGGGGTGGGCTCAGTCCTTCAGGGATTGGATCTCTGGGAGGCGCCAGGTTCCTAGATCTCTTAAGCAGCTGCCCCAAGGGTGTGTATGTGTAGATCCCAGAAAAGAGGCAGAGGAGCTGGCTACACGTGCAGGCCCTGGCGCTGGCCTGCTCTGACGAATCCTCCAGCCCCTTCACCCACTGGGCAAGACATCTCAGGTTCCTCCTGTGCTGCCCACCCTGGAGGGTTGTTGGAAGGTTTCATATATGTGTAACTTCCAGACAGTAGCAGGAGACAAATGCTATTGGCTACTCGAGCCGCCACCATTTGTCTTTTCTAAAGGTGGAGCCTGCCAGCCGAACCCACCCAGACCTTAGAGCTTAGCTTTCCCTCACATCTCTCTCGCCACTTCAAGTCCTCTGACACCCACACTGGACTGATCACATTTTTAGCATGAAAACAAGTTGTGTTCAAAGCCCTAGTGTGCAAGCCGCAGGAAAAGCAATCCATGTCTGCCTTTTGATAAATCTCAACGTGTGTGTGTGTGTGTGTGTGTGTGTGTGTGTGTGTGTGTGTGTCAGCCCTTTGAGAAGGCGTCCTGTCTGCTCTTACACGCCCCCAGGGAGGGGAGCTGGCTCGCCTGATTGAACTTCACAGTAAACTTTCACTTGGTAATTATTTACTAAGCGTCTACTACGAGCTGGGCTCCAGACCGGGGCTGGGGGGGCTGGGGGACAGGGGCTGTCAGTAGTGTGGCAGTCTAGTAGACTGTGTGTTGGAGTAAAATCGGAGGCAGGAGAAGATACAGCGAGCGCACAGTGGATGGGGGCCTGTGGAGGGCGGGGCCTCTGGCAAGGGAAGCATCAGTTGGACAGAGTTGGGCAGGCAATGTAATTTCACACTCTTTGGATCACAGACATCTGCCAAAGCCAAGTGTTGACAAGGATGCAGAGCCTTGAAAACTCTGAGACATGGCAGCCGGCAGTGTAAATTGGGACACCCAACTTTGGAAAACAAACCAGTATTACAAAGAGTGAGTATAACTTCAGTGCTCATGTATACTAGTTTGCTGCTGCAATCATGCTAGGTAGCAATCCTAAAAATCTTAGTGGAAGTACAGTAAACATTTACCTGCTCACCGGACTGCTAGAATGTTTCTTCTCAAGTTCTTCTTGGATCCATATAGTTCTCATTCTGGAACTCAGGTAAAGAAACAAGAACACACCAGAAGCATGCTCTTCTCACCAAAAATGGCATGCCTAGAAGTCAAGCTAAACCTACTTGAGAACATTTGAACCCTGTATTTGTTACAGTGTTTGATTGGTTTCATTCCTTTAAGCCAACCCAAAATTTACAGGGTAAGCATGTCTTCCTCCCACTCTTCACATCAAAGGCTATGAATATATAATACAATCTAGTCAGAGAATAAACTTGGGAAGAGTTGGAGTTGAGCATGGTCCTGCATATCTGTAATCCCAGAACTCAGACAGAGGCAGAGATAGGAGGATTGAGAGTTCCATGACAAACCTGGCACTGGTGGCTCAGGCCTATAATCCTAGCTACTTAGGAGACTGAAATCTGAGGATTGCAGTTCAAAGCCAGCCTGCCCAGAACAGTCCCAGTGAGACTCTTATCTCCAACTAACCACTTAAAAACTGAAGTGGCACTGTGGCTTAAGTGATAGAGCACTAGCCGTGAGCACAAAGAAGCTCAGGGACAATGCCCAGGCCCTGAGTTCAAGCCCCACAACCGACCAAAAATAAAAAAGTTCCATGACAGCATGCACTATCTATAATATAGTGCAGTAATACAATAATATAACATGACTTTTTAGAAATTGACTATACTGCCAATAGAAGAATAGATCAATAAGTTGTAACTGATTCCTCTATTATACAGCACTGAAAATGAATGGTCTAAATTAGCAAGCTATGGCCCCTGGGCCAAGTCTTGCTCTGCTTTTGTAACAGGTTTCTATGGGAGCCGGCCACCCTGCTCTTTTATGTGTGGTCTGCGTCTGCTTCCACACTACAATGACAGTGTCAGGCAGTGACAATGGATGGTTGAGTCTGCACAACCTAAAATATTTGTTGTCTGTCCCTTTGCAGTTTGCTGACCTCTGACCTCTAGCTATGGCTACACAATGTGGCCATACCTCAGAAGCATTGTTGCAGGGATGGACCAGTCATTGAGGAATGCAAACCATATCCAATAGTCAGTGCCTTACACCGCCATATACCCAACACCTGCTGTGTGGGTGACATAGGCACAAAGCAGGACAGCCAGGAGCCAGTAATGGGGCCATGGCTACAAGGAGGGCTCGGTGCCCAGGCGCTTCTACTGCAATGGAGCCGGGACCCTGTTTAATTTCTTGGACTGGGTGAGGGTGTAATACACCCATGTTGATTTCATTATTGCTCTTAGGTAAGTCCCTTATATGTTGCTGGTCCTAGGGCTTGAACTCAGGGCCTGGGCTCTGTTCCTGAGCTTCTTTTGCTCAAGGCTAGCACTCTACCACTTGAGCCACAGTGCCACTGCCGGCTTTTTCTGTGTATGTGGTTCTGAGGAATGGAACCCAGGACTTCGTGCACGGTAGGCAAGCACTCTACCGCTGAGCCACCTTCCCAGCCCCCCTAAATATTTTATAAGAGAAAGAAAAAGAGTGAGGAGCCAGCTGGAGGAGAAAGGCGAGCATGGTTGGCGTGGGGAGGGCGCAACTCGGATGAATGGACAAGGACTCGGATGCCAGCGGCACCAGATGCTTGAGGAGGAGGAAATGGGGGCTGCAGGCTGGGGGCTTCCGTCAAAGGCCTTGGTTCTCTGACAAGGTAACTGGGAGTTCTGGATGCTTCTGAGTGGAAGTAACCAGATTTGTCATCACACGGGTGTTTCAGGAGTTGTAGTAGGGAGGATGAGGGCAGCAGGGATGCAACCTGACCCAAGGGTGGCCACCTCTCACTGGCCAGAAGTGCCTCATTCACTACTCCTGACTCGGAGCCCTGGTCAGGAAGTGGGCGGAGCCAGGAAGGGGACCCCGCCCAGGCCCAGAGCCTGAGCCAAAGCAGTCACAGAGGGGAAAGAAGGAGAGGACAGACAGCAGGAGGAGACACAACGGAGGTGGTGTGTGTGTGTGTGTGTGTGTGTGTGAGAGAGAGAGAGAGAGTGAGAGCTGTACCATGGCTCACATCTGCAATCCTAGGCAATGCAGAGGCAGTGATCAGGAGGATTGTGGTTTGAGGCTGGCCTGGGCAGAATGTCTGTGGGAGCCCTTCTCAACCATGGCTGAGCTCAGTGGCCCATGCCTGTCATCTCATCTGGGCAGGAAGCTTCCAGGAAGGTGGTGATTCTACGCCAGCCTCCCCCTCCTTGAAATGAGGCGGCTTGGTGGCAGCCGCTTGTCAGCCTAGCTGCCCTAAGCAGCAAAGACTGAATGCTGACGAAGATGAGGTAGGAAAGGGAGCGGCTGAGGACATGGTGTAGGGAGGGGGTGCGGCCAGTCGCGTTTTCCAAAGACGGCGGAAGTGGAATCCTCCACCCCACGTGTTCCAGGACGTGTGACACTGCCTCTCCATGGAGAGCTGGGCTTTGTGCTGGGATTTCACAGGATGGGACAGAGATGCTTTGCCTTTTGGTTGGAGAAGGCCGCAGGGTGGCGGGGAGGGGGAGGGGGGGGAGAGGCCTGTATGGGTCCTAAGGGAGGCTCCCCTCCAAATGCTGGATTCCAGAACATTCCTCTCAGGACCAATGCAGGCTGAGAGAGACCACACCAGTGGAGAAGCCACAGCAGGTACTTGGGTACCAGTGCCAGTGGGCCCGGCCTCTGGGACAGCCCAGCCCAGGTATGTGACCCGTAACGAAGAGTCCTCTAGCAGATTCCAGGGCCAGATCAGTGGATGATGTCTTCCAGACTTTCGGGTCTTTTTGCCTAAGAAAAGTTTCTCGAGGTGTGTGTGTATGTGTGTGTGTGTGTGTGTGTGTGTGTGTGTGTTGGTTGTTATTGTTGATGTTTTCTTTGGCATTGTATAGCAAAGAAAAGTCATCCTTGCTGGATTCTGCTAAGCTCTGTGAACAAAATAAAATGATCGCTGCAAGAGACAGTGTGTGGGAGGTTTACTATGGGCTCCCCGAGGCCTGGGATCCCAAGTAGCTGGAACAACCAGGGATGGAGTGGGAAGACGGCAGGGGCAGGAGAGCAACTGAGGGCACTCTGGCCTGAAGGTTTGTGTTCCAGCAGGCAAGCCCCCTTCAGACATTGTCCATTTACCCACCACTCAGCAAGCCTCCTTCCTCCCCATGAGGGCTTGCGGTTCCTTCAGGGCAGCGTGCCCAGCCCTGAGCTATAACCATCTATTCCTTCTGCCGGTGATTGGCAGAAGAGTATACATGTGACCCCATTCTGGCCAATGACTTATAAGAGAGAGTCTGCTGGGTCTAGCTGGGTATTTTCCTCCATCATAAGAGAGAGAGGTGTGAGGAAGAAGTCTCTCAGATACTTCCTTCCAGATGTGCATTTTTCTCTTTCTCATTCCATTCATTGCTACTCGGGGAGCTGTTGGGAAGGGAAAGAGAAGATCCTGTCTTTTACTCATCGGGAGTCTGAAACACGATCGATGGTCTTATGGAACAGGCTGATGCTGGTTGACTTTTCTGTTACTTGCAGCCAAATGTACTCTGACTGGGGGAGGCTTGCAGTGCAGCTTGGAAGAAAGAGGCCAAAGCTAGCGTTGAGGCTGTGGGCTTTGCCCGGGGCCCTGGAGGCCATCTGCACCCAGGCCCTCCGCTCCCTTTCTGATAGCTCTCTGTCTCCATCATTCTCCCTCCACCCCAGCTGACCTTTGGTCGTTGTTGGAACATGCCGGGCACAGTCCCACTTCAGTGCCTTGACATGTGTTAGTTACTTTCCAGGGCTGTGACAGAGTACCCGACAGAAACAACTGCAAGGTGGACAGATTTCTTTGGGCTCCTGCATTCTGCCCCATGGTCTCTGGGCACCTTTGTGTGGGTCTGTGGTAAGGCAGAGCGCCATGACACAGAGGTGGTGTCATGGAACAGAGCTGCTCACCTTGAAGCAGCCAGGAAGCAGAGAGAGCAGAAGGGGCTGGAGACAAGGTCTGCCCTTCGCAGGTATGTCCCCATTCACTTACCTTCTCCAACCAGGCCTTGCTTCCTAGCTTCTGCTACCTCCCAATGATGCTATCAGGTGTGTGTGTGTGTGTGTGTGTGTGTGTGTGTATCCTGGGGTTTGAACTCAGGGCCTGGGTACTGTCCCTGAGCTTTTGTGTTCAAGGCTAGAACTCTACCACTTTGAGCCACAGCACCATTTCCAGCTTTTTAGTGGTTGAGATAAGAGTTTCGTGACTTGCCTGTCCAGACTGGCTTTGAACTACCATCCTCAGATCTCAGTCTCCTGGGTAGCTAGGATCACAAGCATGAGCCCCAGCTGCCATCACATTTTTTTTTTGGAGGGTCGGGTCGTGGGGCCTGAACTCTGGGCCTGGGTGCTGTCCCTCAGCTCTTCAGCTCAAGGCTAGCGCTCTACTACTTGAGCCACAGCGCCACATCCGACTTTTTTCTTTTTGCTTATGTGGTGCTGAGGAATGGAACCCAGGGCCTCATGCATGCAAGGCAAGCGCTCTACCACTGAGCCACCTTCCCAGCCCCTGTCATCACATTTTGACTGTGCAGGTGGATTTGTCCATTGATGGAGTGAGAGCCCTTGTGATCCAATCACTTTCCTAAAGCGATGAGTGTTACTTACGTCTGGGCCCCACCCTTCCATACATGTGCCTTTGGGGGACATTGCCCATCCAGACTGCAGTTCCTCTGTTGCTCTCATTGCCTGGAGTGCTCTCTTTCTGAATTTCTACATGGCTTCCCCATACCTCCTGAGTTCTTGTCGTCTAAAAGTTGCCTTCTCCATGAAGTCCTCTTTGCCCAGATCTCTGAACTTCCTGTCGCCCCCCTCCTTTTCCTCACCAGCATTTAGCATGTCTCTTGCATAGTTATTTTGTTGATAGTCTCTCTGCACTAGAATGCTGTTCCATTTCGTTCACGGATGTATCCCTAGGGCCCGGCATGCTGGATAATGACACTAAATGTTCACTAAATCTTTGTTGAATGAATGAATGAGTGAATTTGCAGGAACTCCAGGACTGATAGGAGGGTGTCATTTTTTCCCCCTCCTCTGGCTGATCTCAGCAGCCTAGAGACTGCAAGCAGATGGCTGGGGAGAGTCAGAGGTAGGGCTTTGCTCGGAGGGAGTGAAAGAGAGTCAACATGGCTGGGTAGCTGGGCTCTGCTGAGGGACTGTCTCTATATCCATCACGACGTCCTCTGTGGTGGCGAAAGCCGGGGCCTGGGGCTCTATCCAGCCCTGCCTGTCGTGGGGCTTGAATGTGGAGCCTGGGCACTATCCCTGAGTTCTTCAGCTCAAGGCAAGCACTCTACCACTTAAGCCACAACGCCACTTCCAGTTTTCTGGTAGTTTATTGGCGCTAAGAGTCTCATGGACTTTCTTTGCCCAGGGGGGCTTTGCACCGGGATCTTCAGATCTCAGCCTCCTATGTAGCTAGGATTATAGGCGTGAGCACAGGCTCCTAGCTTATGTCTGTCCCTTCTGTAGCCCGGTTCATCTCCAAGCCCAGCCCTCCAGGCCACAGGGTTCACAGAAGGAGAGAGTAAGTGAGGGGAAGGTGCTGCCATTTCCCTCAGACCCAATCCCAGATCAGTGCTCCTTTTGGGTTTCTGGTAAAGCGTCACCCGCGTCTCCCTCGGGAGTCACATCTGCTTTCACACCTGCTGGCGCTGTCTTACCGCCAAGAACCCTGAGGAGCGGCACGTTACTGCCGCTTTCCAGACGAAGATAGGCAGGACCCAGAGGTGCAAGAGTCTGCCTGGAGCCCTGGGACCCCAGATGCAAAGGGGCAGCCAGATGTGAGACTCCTCCTTGCCGCTTCCCCACAGGTGCTGGTTCCTGCTGGTTCCAACACTGCCACCACCACCACACCAGCCTCCATTCTGTGGTGGGAGTTTGAACTCAGGACCCAGCTCTTGCTCAGCTTGCTTGTTCACAGCCGTCGCTTTGCCACTTGAGCAATGCTTCCCGCAGGGCATTTTGCTGATTAATTGGAGATGGAGTCCCTTGGACTTTTCTGCCTGAGCTGGCTTCAAGCCACAATCCTCTGGGTCTCAGCCTCCTGAGTAGCTAGCGTTATGGGCATGAGCCCCTGGTGCCTGGCTCATACTGCGCTGTAACAGTGAGCTTCAAATGTTTTGATTACACGCCCCCCTCCCCGTGGGCAGAGCACTTGGGGCTGTCATTTTGAGAATCTGTCAGGATCCCAGCAAGCAAGCAACAGATGTCTCTTTTAAGCTGGGGTTGACGCAAGGAAACAAAGGATTCTGTGGAGATGTGGGTACAAGAAGCCACATAGACCACTCAGGCAGGCTGTGACAGGAGGGACCACTTACTAGAACCTGGACAGAGCTGGCCACGCAGATGCCTGGAGGCTCAGCTACTCCCATGGCAGCATAGAGAGGGCACCTCTACTGAGACCTGGTCTCAACACACAAGTCGGCAGAATAGAACTTAGGGAGCGGTGGGGTCCCAGGGGCGGGAGCCGAGGTGACCCAGAGAGGAATCGACTCCCAGGGCAGTGTTCCCTCTGCGCTCCAATCTGATCTCAGCCATTAGCCACCCCCCAGCACCCCACCCGAACCTGGAGGGGCCCAGCAGGGCTGAGGAGGGGGGAGAGACCGCAGGGGGAGCTGGAGATGTTCTGCACAAAGCTGGTTCTCCTTAACAAATTCTCAGCGCGTGCACGAGGCTAATCTTGTATGCACATGCCAAAGTCTCCATAAAGAGAGGAGTTGAAAGGGATGCGGTAACAGAGGAGCCTTCGTGAGCCTTTGGGTGTGTGCTGTGGTCCCGTCCTGCTCGCAGAGACCACGGTGACCGCGGGGTGCAGGGGGGAGAAGGGACAGAGCTGTGTGCCCAGAACCCCGCAACTGTATGCAAGCGTCCCTCACATGCGTGTGCGCATGCACGCCCGTGCACATACGTGCACATGCACACACGTGTGCACACTACAGGCCTAGGCACAGGGGGTGTCCTTTGCCAGCACCGCCTGCCATCTGTCCTCTGTCACTACTGCCCCAGTGGCTGGGCCTGGGGCATCAGCTGCTCAGTATCAGCCGGTCACCCACACCCAGCTCTTACTACGTGCTCTGAGCGGCCATCGCCACTCAATATGTATCTCACCACCGCCCCGTGAATGCTCATGCTGTTTTCACCTTCATTTGACACACAAGAAAACAGAGGGGTCAAGTGACTCACCCAAGGCCGCACAGCTAGCTGGTAAGGGGTAGCGCTGAGGCCTGGCTTTAGAGGCTGCACTCTGACCCACAGCTAGGCAGCGTCTCTCCTCATTCCTGAAGCAAGGGACTTAACGATCCTTCAAACTGAGCTGTGTGTGTTTTTCTTTCTTTTCTCCAAATTCACATCTTTTCCTCTCACGGGCTTCCAGGTGGGTGCCCAAGGCCTAGGCCAGCTCGGTGGGTGTAGCTCGGTTTGCCTTTGTTCACCCCTTCCTCCACCTGCAGTGGGCTCTGGCCTTCTGTCCACCCAGAGGTTCCCCAACCTTCTAGGGACACAGAGATCAGGTCCCAGCCCACCTTTGAATCTAACGAGCTCAGAGGTGTTCAGCAGGTGGCTGTGCAACTCAGAGCGCTTCCAGTATCCTGGGAGCAAATGCTTGCCAAGGGTATCGCCTGCCCAGCGCTTTTCCCTCAGGTGGCAAAGAAAAGGGAAGACCAGGCAGCCAGACAGGGCAGGGGGGGGAGGGGGGGAGCCCACAGGCACCGAGGCCTGGAGACAGCCTAGTGTCAGGGCCCGCCTGGCTCACAAGACCGGACACTTCCCTCGCACTTCCAAGGCTGTTTTCTCGTGCCTTCCTCTGTTGGGATTGAAGTCTGGACAGCCAGCCCAGAGGCCAGAGCCCAGGCAGACGCTGCCTCCGCTGGCCTCCGCTTGTGTGCTGCCTCGGCCTGGCCCCTGGCCACTGGGTGGCATTTGGGAGCACAAAAGGGAAGCTGAGCTGTTCTCAAGGCCTCCGGGCTGGAGGGCCTCCCAAGGCCTGCTTTCAGCACCAGGCAATTCTGCTCTCATCCTGACCTACCTTTTGTGTGTGTGTGTGTGTGTGTGTGTGTGTGTGTGTGTGTGTGTATTGGGGGGGGGAGGAGACTGGCCTCCACCTGCCCAGCTAGAGAGGGGGATGATGAGGGGAGCTGGGTTTCTGAAGGCCTCCCCACCTCCGCCCAGGGCTGAGCTGTGGTTTTTCCCAGGTACCTCTGCTCTCCCATAAGTGGGGTGGCTGGAGTGGCATCTAGTTACTACCCCAGACCCAGGTCCCCCTCCCTCCATCCCTCCCTCTTCTTTCTCTCCTTCCCAGTGTTAGAGGCCCCTGCTGAGGGGTGCCCAGACCCAGTGCCCCGAGGCTAGAAAGCCTGTGACAATGGGCCGCCTTGCTTAATTGGTGCTTCCCCGACTCTCAAGTATCCTCTGTGGACCCAGATCAAAGGTCCTGGCAGCTGTGTAGCAAGTCCTCCTCTTGGCAGGAGAAAGCAGATTAGAGCCAGGGATGAGATAGAAGACAGTTCAAGACAAACTGCCTTTGTCTCCCGCTGCTCCCTGACCCCTACCCACGTCACGGGACGCCCCTCCCTCCCACACACCACCAACCCTGTGTCCAGTCCTGGGATGGAGAAGGGTTTATTCATCCCACCTCGCAGGCCCTATGGCCGTCTGTTGTTAGTTTTAAATCCATGAGCCTGGGAGGCCCAGTCTGGCTCAGCAGACAGCACCATTTGCTTATTAATCTGTTTATTGATTTTCTGGGCTGTTCTGGGGGGTCTCTCCTGGGAAGGGCTCCCGGTGACTGGCTGCCCTGCACCCTGCCACCCGTCCATCAGACTCAGGTCTGGGCTTCCGATGCCACAGCTGGCAGACGACCATTGCGTGTCATGGCTGCTCCAGGGACTCTGTGCTTTGGCCGGAGCACAGGGCCTGGAGTGCTCCATGTGCACGGGGCTTGGGCATGGCGTCTGAGGGGCAGCACCCCCTGGGGAGGCCCCGGGCTCAGCCCGGCTGGCATTAAGAGGCCTTGCTCTTCCTGACAGCAGGCACTGAGCCGTCCAAGGTCTTTGGAGCCCGACAGCGGCGGCGCTCAGAGTCAGGTTTTAGGATGGTTTTCCAACATGCCAGGATTAAGGGAGGCGAGGGGTGTTTCCAGCCAAGATTCAGCTCTTGCATAATAATACTACAGTACATTAAAAAAAAAAACCAAAACACCCTCCGAGGACAACAAGGAAGTCTGTGGCTTTGTCCCTATTTGAGGCATCTGCTGACTCCAGATTGTGGCAGAAGGGAGGGGAGGGGCGGAGGCAGCAGCGTCTGAACAGAATTCTGTCTCAGATGGAAAGATGCAGCCGGAGGACTGGAGAGCCCCAAGAGACTTGGGGAGGGAAGGGGGGCAGTGTGTGGGGGTTCTCTAAACCTCGATGGATCCTCAGTTCCCTCATTGATAAGCTGGGCAACTTCAGGCAAGTTCCTTTTCCTCTCTGGGTTTTGTCTCATCTGTAAAATGAGCATTCATGAGAGAGGTAGAAATGAGATGATGTAAGAAGTACACTGAAGCTGGGCACCAGTGTTTCATGCCTGAAATCCTAGCTACTCAGGAGGCTGAGCTCTGAGGATCGCAGTTCCAAGCCAGCCCGGGGAAGCAACACCCATGAAACTCTTGTCTCCAATGAACCACCAGAAAACCAGAAGTGGCGCTGTGGCTCAAGTGGTAGAGGGCTCGCCTTGAGCTGAAGAGCTGAGGGACAGCGCCCAGGCCACAACTGACAACAGCAGCAACAAAGAACTACACTGAACTATATTCGGGCCTTACCTCAAATGTTAGGTAAGTAAAGAGGCTGCCGAGCAAGACCACCACCACGCATGTGGTATTCAGGCAAGGGATAGGTTTATTCAGTGGACCAGCTGTTGGCACTTCATGTGGCTGGGTAAAGTCTGGCCTTGGCTGGCCCATGCCTTATCTAGGGTAAGGGTGGGGGAGAAGGTGGGACTATGTAAAGGGAGGGAGGACCAGGCAAGGGGAGGTGGGACAAGGTGGGAGAAAAGTGTGGCCACATCAGATCCAGATATGACCTCACCAGATGCGGCTGTGACCTCCTCCAGGTGTGCTAGTTGCCTAGGTAACGCAGGTACTGGGCGGAGACTTGGCTGCTAGGAGGGAGGAGTCTGCCCACCATCCAGGAGTGGACCTTACACCAAATATATGCAAAGCTGACCTCTGGGATGAAAGGGGGAGTCTCTGAATAAATCCAAGGGTTCCCCTTTTGGATTTGATCCTCTATCCCTCCTCTCCCCACTCCACACCTCTCTGTCATACTCCTGGGGCTTGAACTCAGGACCTGGGCACTGTTCCAGAGCTTCTTTTACTCAAGGCTAGCTCTCTGCCCCTTGAGCCACAGCTCCACTCCTGGCTTTTTCTGAGTGGTTTACTGGAGATGAGAGTCTCACGGACTATCCCGCTAAGGCTGGCTTCAAACTGCAATCTTCAGATCTCAGCCTCCTGAATTGCTGGGATTACAGGCATGAGCCACCAGTGCCCAGCTTTGTCTTTTATTTTCACTCAAGGCTGGTACTGTACCATTGAGCCACAGCTCCACTTTGAGCTTTTTCACTGATTAATTGGAGATAAGAGTCTCAGGGACTTACTTGCCTTTCCGGCTTTGAACCACACAGCCTCCTGAGTCTGGTTGACATTTTACTTTCCCTTCCTTGATTCCTCCACTGGGCTGTCTTCCCAGACTGCAGCCTGCAGGAGGCTGCTGGGCCTTCCAAACCTAAGCCAGTGGGGACTGAGGCTCCTCTGGGGCTGGAGGAGGCGGGGGGGGGGGGGAGGGGGAAAGGGGGCTTGTGCATTCTGTCTTTGAGACCCTTGCCTCACTGGGAAGGACAGCAGTGCCTGAGGGGAAGGGCTGCTTCCCCTCCGCCCCCCCCCCCCCCGCCCCCTCCAGCCCCAGAGGAGCTGAGCTCCCCCCACCACACCATCTGCTGAGCTTTGGGGGAAAGGGCCACAGAGGGCTGGCGGCACCTCTGACACTGACAGACACTGGGCCAGGGCTGCATGGCGGGCTGTAGTAGGATGGACAACATGCCCTCGTGAGTGGGCAGGGATGGAACACAAGAAGCTCGCCCCTTTTGCAGATGGGCACATCAAGGCCCAGAAACTAGTGAAGGGACTCCTGTCCACGAAGTACGGGCTGCACATTGAATCGTTCATGAAACTTGGGGGACTCTGGACTCGGGCCCTCTGGACTTCATTCCCTCCCAACATAAGGTTGGTCTCTAAGAACCTAGGAATCTTAAAGCACCTGGCTGAACCCGTAGAAGGCTTCAAAAGGGGGCCAGACGCTGGGCGCCCGTGGCTCACGCCTGTAATCCTAGCTACTTAGGAGGCTGAGATCTGAGGATTGTGGTTCAAAGCCAGCTGGGGCAGGAAAGTCTGTGAGACTCTTATCTCCAATAAACCACTCAGAAAACTGGAAGTGGCGCCGTGGTTCAAGTAGTACAGCGCTCACCTTGAGGTAAAGAGCTGAGGGACAGCGCTCAGGCCCAGAGTTCAAGCCCCACGACCGACGGAAAAAAAAGGGGGGGCAGGTGGATTGTGGGGGCACTGTGTAATGTGCTGTGCACTGTGTGCTGTGCTGTGCACAGCGCAAGAGCCAGGACGCTCCGAGGCTTTGCTTGGGGGCAGAGGCTGGAAGACCACAGGGCGTCGGGGCTCTGCCTTTCTCTTATCACCCCTGGCCCCCTTTCAGCTTTCCTGATCACAGAAAGAAACAAGAGAGAGGAGACAGACGCGCCACACAGGCAAGGCGAGATTGGCTT
Source organism: Dipodomys spectabilis (assembly GCF_019054845.1). Classification (NCBI taxonomy): domain Eukaryota; kingdom Metazoa; phylum Chordata; class Mammalia; order Rodentia; family Heteromyidae; genus Dipodomys; species Dipodomys spectabilis. The sequence continues at coordinate 1,669,068 of NW_024870762.1, read as the reverse complement.
TGAGCCAGGACCTGGTTGGCTGCCCCTGGTGAGGGAGATAGGAGGCTGCCCTCCCCAACCCAGTCCTAATTTAGTAAGTTTTAAAGCACCGTTCAAATGCATAGAGGCCCCAAGAAATCTCATCTGTCATGGTTTTCAGGGTGAAAGGGGTCTATCTATCCACCACCGCTATGTGTGTCTTTTTTTATTTTTTATTTTCTCAAAGTAAATATTGATTCTCAGCAACTGCAAACAGGCCATAAGAATGTTCTCAGGAGCCGAGCTGGCTCACATCTATAATTCTACCTATTCAGGAGGTTGAAATCTGGAGGTTAGAGGTTTGAGGCCAACCCCGGACAGAAAAAGTCCAAGAGATTCCATCTCCAAAATAATCAGCTTTAAGCGAGGCTGGAGGCATGGCTCAAATGGTAGAGTGCCAGCTGAGTGAGCAAGCTGATCAAAAGTGTGAGGCCCTGAGTTCAAACCCCAGTAATAAAAAAAAGCTTAGAAAACAAAAAAACAAAACAAGACAAGAAGTGAGACACAGGTGGCTCATGCCTGTAATCCTAGCTAGTCAGGAGGCTGAGATCTGAGGACTGAGCTTCAAAACCAGCCAGGGCAGAGAAGTCCATGAGACTCTTTTCTCCAATTAGCCACCTGAAAACCCAAAGTGGTGCTGTGGCTCAAAGTGGGAGAGTGCTAGCCTTGAGCAAGAAAGCTCAGTGTCCAGGCCCTGAGTTCAAACCCCAAGACAGAACAACAACAAAAAAAAAAAGAAAAAGAAAAAAGAATGTTCTTGGTGCTGGGAAAGTGGCTCAGTGGTAGAGTGCTTGCCTTGCATGCATGAGGCCCTGGGTTCGATTCCTGAGCACCACATAAGCAGAAAAAGCTGGAAGTAGTGCAGTGGCTCAAGTGGTAGAGCGCTAGCCTTGAGCTGAAGAGCTGAGGGACAGCGCCCAGGCCCAGAGTTCAGGCCCCATGACCGACCAAAAAAAAAAAAATGTTCTTAAGTGTTCTATCCTCAGACCCTGGTGGTTCAGGTTTGTTGTGCATTGCTGGTGTGTGTGTGTGTGTGTGTGTGTGTGTGTGTGTGTGTGTGTCTTCCTGGGTGAGGAGCTGGGGGACAGCAAAGGTGGGGGTAACAAGGGAGCCATTCACCATCTAGCCAAGTAGTCTGTGTGACCATGTGGGGGTGACTGTCGGGCTGTCTACAGTGGGAGCCATAGCTCCCCCCCCCCCCCCGTCCCTACCCCTCCCCCCCCCCCCCCCCCCCCCCCCCGCCACTCCAGGCTGAAACTTTATTCCTGGCCAGAGCAGTTTGTTGGTAACTCTGTTCCCTGGCGAGCGCTGGGTCCGTGAGTGGCTGAGAGATATGTTTATTTCCTTTTAATGTTGTTCCGGGTTCAATTTACCCAGTGGCATGCTAGTAAATAAATAAGAAAAGCAAACCTTTGACAGGGGGAAATATGGAATTTTTCCTTCTATATTCCTGAGTAATATCTCAAAACTTTTGTGACTCACAAGGGTCTCTACTGTGTTTGGCTAACAAAAAAAGGGGGAGGGGGAATCGTGGGAGAAAGAAAGCCATCTTATTTCATATATACTTGTCAGCAGCTTTGCAGCAAGTGGAATATCCACAGAATGAATGCATGTCCCTCTCCAGGGGACACCTGCCTCCGTGGTCAGTGGCTATGTGTGGGCCCAAGCAAGTGTAATCTGAATCATCGTGACCCTGGAGGGCCTTTGTCCCAGCAAGTCTCGTGATACTAATCTCCCAGATCCCGTGATCTGGACCCAAGGGTGGATGGTTATCACACAAAAGTCATTCTGAAGCTCAGTCTTGAGCAGCAGCAGCTGTTGGGGAAGGGGGAGACAAAAAGATTATACAGAGCCGGGTGTTGGTGGCTCACACCTGTAACCCTAGCTACTCAGGAGGCTGAAACCTGAGGATCAAGGTTTGAAGCCAGCCCAGGCAGACAAATCCAATTAACCAGCAAAAAGCTGGAAGTATAGTAGTATTGCTCAAGTGGCAGAGCACACCTTTGAGCACAATCTAGCTCCTCACCTTGGGATGGTCTTCGAAACCTTTTGGTCTGGGCCTTGTGGGCTGGCCACCCTGACTCATCCTCCTGTCCCCTCATCCACTGCTCCGCCTCCACATACCCCAGGCTCTTCCATTCAAGCCTTGGCCCAGTGGACCCCCAGTTCCCCAAGCCCAGGCCCAGGTTCCAGCTGGCTGAGGGCCCGCATAGCAGCTGGGCTGCTGTTGGCCTTTGTTTCTTAGATGGTGGTACTGACATTGGTTAGGCCATCTTCTCCCCTCAAGGTTCCACTGAGCAAAGAGCACAGTCGGCCCATAGTCTTACCTTCAGCCTTCCCAGTCACCAAGTGCAACACTGGTGCGTGTTTCCTCTCCCCTGTGGGCTCTGCCCGTCTCTAGGACACGTGTGTGTGTGTGTGTGTGTGTGTGTGTGTGTGTGTGTGTAAGGAGTGTCTGTCTGCTGCAGCCCCTTCTGCAGCTCCATCGCCTCCGAGCAGCAGTTCGGTGCAGGTTTTGGAAACAGCTTGAGATTACTGAATTAATTAGAATAAAATTAATCAAAACACCCACCACAAAGGAACCTGAGCTTGTGGAGTGTGACTTGGGTGAGAGAGGAGGCTCGTGGAGGTGTGGAGCAGGCTGGACTGCTTCCTCACCAGAGCTCACTGGGGCAGGCTGAAAGCTTGAGCTTTGGAAAGCCCCCCAAAAGTGCGCCCCATTTGGCTCCTTCACCCTGCTCACTCCTGGTCCCAATTTCCTGCACATCTCCAGAGGACGATGTTCCCCGCCCCCTAACTCCATCCCACCCCAATCCCCATCCAAGCTGGGTATTCTGGTGGGGAGCCTGGCTGAGCCATCAAGGTGATGAATGGGAGGATGTAAGAGATTAGAGGTCAGTAGACCCGGCGCTGCTGGCATCCTTCTCCCGGCTTCCCAGGATGGATGGGTCTGACTTTATCACCTCTTTCCGTCCTTGTAAGTTGCATACAGTGGACTAGGATTGATGATCCATCAACCCTAGGGGTGTAGACCATCTGGGTTCAAGGCTTGACTTTGAGGCTGGGCTCGGTGGTAGTTCATGACTGTAATCCCAGCTACTTGGGAGGCAGAGGTAGAGGATCCCAGTTTGAGGATGGCCTGGTAAAAAGAAGCATGAGGCACTATCTGAGAAACATAGTAAAAGCAAAAGGATGGCTCAAGTGGCAGAATACTTGTCCAGCAAAGGTAAGGCCCCGAATTTAATCCCTAGTGCTATAAAAAAAAAGAAAGAAAAGGGCTGGGAAGGTGGCTCAGTGGTAGAACGTTTGCCTTGCATGCCTGAGGCCCTGGGTCGATTCCTCAGCACCACATAAGCAAAAAGAAAAAAGCCGGAAGTGGCACTGTGGCTCAAGAGGTAGAGCGCTAGCCTTAAGCTGAAGAGCTGAGGGACAGCGCCCAGGCCCAGAGTTCAGGCCCCATAACTGGACCCCCAAAAAAAAAGAAAAGAAAAAAAAATCAATGAAACAAGAAAGCTTGGCTCCAAAGTTTCCTAAGCACTAACTAGACATAATCTCTCTGAGCCTTTGTTTCCTCCTCTAACCGGGTAATGATGTTACTCCCCAACGGAGCAATGTAAGTGTAAACTGCTGCTACCTCTAGCCAACCAAGAGGTCCTGCCCATCTTCCTTCAACTTGCCTCACATTTCCTTTCCCATCCTGTTGCCACTGTCTCAGTCAGGTCTTCATCTCTGCATCCACTCTTCCATCTATCCACCCTCCCATCCATCCATCCATCCACCCACCCGTCCACCCTCCCATCCAACCACCCATCCCTCCATCCATTAATTCATCCACCTACCCATCCACCCACTCACCCTCCCATTAATCCATCCACTTACTCACCCACCCACCCTCCCATCCATCCACCCACCCTCTATCCATCCATCCATACACCCTCCATCCATCCATCCACTCACTCTCCCTCCATCCATCTGCCCATACTTCTATCTATCTATCTATCTATCTATCTATCTATCTATCTATCTATCTATCTATCTATCTATCTATCTATCTACCTACCTATCTATCCTCCTTTCCATCAATCCATCCACCTTTCCATCTACCTAACTATTCATCATCCATCCATCCATCCACCCTACCATCCATCTACCCATCCATCCATCTACCTCTAACTATCAACCCACCCATCCATCATCCATCCATCCATCCATCCACCCTCCCACTTGTCCTCCCATCTACCCACCCATCTATCTATCATCCAGCCAACCAGCCATCTATCTATCTAGCCAGTCATCCATTCACCCACCCATCCATCTACTCATTTACCCATCCACCCACAGAGGGGTGCTGTGGGCCATTAGGGTGGAACTGCTACTTGTCCTATGGGACCAGCCCCATGCAGGTTGGCCAATTGAGTGTCTAGTAGCTCTACCCCTCCCCCTCCAGCAGGCATTGAACAACCCCTCATGTATCCAAACCTTCCTCCACACTCCTGCTCCCAGAATCATTTGAAAAGCATTTTCATGATCCTTTTCCGCTCTCCCTTACTTGGACTCCTCAATCACATCAAGGGGACTCTGCTCCGTGCACCTCCCCATGGCAAACTAGAGGAGTTTGGGGACAGGCACCAGGTAGCAAAGAAGCCACCTGGGAGCAGGTGTAACCCAGGCTCTGGAGCCACACTGAGACATTCGATACCCAGCTTACCACTTATTGTCTGTGTGATGCTGAGAAAACTACCTAGCCTTTCTGAGCTCCAATACTTAATTCACTATAACATACCATAGCATGATAAGAAGACACGTGAAGCGCTCGGTACAGAGCCTGACATGTCAGGAGATGCCCAAATACAGGGGGGGGGGGTCATGCTGCCCTCCCAGTCCTGTCAGGTGGGGGCACTGCCTATCTGGCCTTTAGTGAGGCACAGGTGCCACCCAGAGAATGCCAAGCACACCAACAAGGGCCAGGCACTGTTCTCAGCCCTGCACACATATTAGTTTGGTCGTATCTTTTATTATTTATTTATTGTTGGTCATGGGGCTTGAACTCTGGGCCTGGGCGCTGTCTCTCAGCTCTTCAGCTCAAGGCTAGCACTCTACAGCTTGAACCACAGCGCCACTTACGGTTTTCTGAGTGGTTTATTGGAGATAAGAGTCTCATGGCCTTTCCTACCTGGGCTGGCTTTGAACCACGATCCTCAGATCTCAGCCTCCTGAGTAGCTAGGATTATAGGTGTGAGCCACCAGGGCTCTGTTTTTGTTTTTGTTTTTTGTTTTTGTAGACTCTCACAATGTAGTCTAAGCTGGCCTTGAACTTGCAATCCTCCTGTCCTAACCTCATGAATGTTGGAATTATAGCGTGTACTACCATGCCTGGCTCTGGCAGAATCTTTCAAAATCACAAATGCAGGAGGCTGGGGAGGAAGAGGGAGGGATGGAAGGGAAGGAAGAGGCTCTAGGGAGTGGATGTGATCAAAGTCCATTGCCTGCATATTGAAAGATGTCACCACAAAACCCATTATTTGTACAATTAGCATATGCCAAAACACCTTGTAAAACCCACAGCTGCATAAACTCTGTGTCCCTGCGATTTTGTCTCTATTTAACCTACAGATATATTTCCAAGTGGGAAAGTAACTTGCGTACCCGATTTCTGTCAGCAAAGATTGGAATGAACTCAAAGCCTCCATCCACTGGGGACTAAAATCAATGACAGGACATAGACACACTGGAATACGATACAGCTGTAGAAAAGAATGTCATTCTGTCTATACCCATGCAGAGAGGTCTCTGAGATACATCATTCCAGAGACAAGGAGGAGCAGGCTGGACCAGGCCTGTGGCTGTGCATGTCGGCGTGGATGCACAGCACCACTGAGCTACACACACACACACACACCCCACTAGAGTTCAGCCCTCAGCATTGGTGCCTTTGGAAAGGAAAATTGGGTTGCAGGGAAATGAGGGGGTGCGAATTTGCAACTGTTGGCCTATTCAAGTTTTTGGTAAGTATCAAAGTGCCAGGGATGGTAACAAGTCACAAGCTAAACAACATGGGATGATTCCAACTTTGGCTCTCTGGTCTTGGGGCCAGGATGAGGCTGTGCTGGGACCCAGCAGGCACTGCGCCCCCTACAGGCAGACAGGCTCCCCAGACCTCTGGAGGTGGCTTGCACCCAGGGTCCCCACATGTTTTGTTTAATTGCTTTTCCCTGGAGTGTGCCCCACCCTGGGAGCGGGAGGGGGCGGGGTTAGGGGGCGGGAAGGGGGTCCTGCAGGGTCTGAAAGACTGGAGAAGGAGGATGTTTTCTAGACGGTGGGCACCCAGCGCCTTTCTTCCTGCCTGTTGTTGCAAAGGAGCTGCTGCTGGGGGCTAGGGAGGAAGGAGGTGCAGCCTCTCTGAGGGTTTGCTAGTGAGCAGCTCCCTGGCTGGGCACATGGTTCAAGTCTGCTGCGACCCTCCCCCCCCCCACCCCCCACCCCCGACTGCCTAGAACCAGCCCAGAGTGACTTGAACGCAGGGACAGGATGGGTATCCATGCCATGTCCCACCAAGTCCCCCCGCAGTTTCCAGGTGGGGGCTACTCTGGGCCACTTCCAGCCTGCCTGGAGGTTGGGTCCAGCTGGTATAGGGTGGGATGGGACACCCCCAAAATCCCACTAGGCTGAGAACCACAGGTGCCACCCATTGAGCGCCAAGGCTACGCAGCTCTGCTCCAACAAGTGCCAGGCACCGCTCCAAGTCCTGTACAAATATTAGCTCAAGGAACTCTTTATTTTCTGACACGAGGTAGATGACTTGGAGGGCATTGAAAAGTGGGGGTACACCCAGTTAATCGAGCCTGGATTTTTTTTAACCAAGCAAGTCTGATGTACTCGATGGAAAGGGCCTTAGAGACCACCAGGATTAATCTGGACGAGGAAACTGAGGATCAAAGAGGAAAAGCAATAAGGATAATAGTAATCACACAGCGAGCCAACGATCAGACAGACTAGGGATTGAGCTCACAGTGCCTGCTCCTGTTCTGGAATTGTCCCATCCACCCCTGCCGTTGCCTCCCCTGTGGGTAACCGACTCCGGTGGGGCGGGGGCGGGGGGGGGGGGAGCAGGGGGTGGCAGGCGCTCTGCAGAGCCGTGTGCTGCAGTGCAAACGCCAGAGGGCCATTCATCGGCTGGGAAGGCGGGCCTGGCACCATCCGATTATGATCTTTACGACACATGCCTTGAATCTCAACGAGGGCAAAGGAAATCAGGACCTAGAGGAGGCAGGCGTCCTCCGTCCCTGCTTTCTTAACCCCGGGCTGGCATCAAAGAGAAAAAGAGGAGCCGGGTTCACTAGGGTGTGAAATTTCCTTTCTGTCTCCTGGGGTGGGAAAGGAGCCGTGAGAAATTGCAATGCACCCCATGTGTAATTAAAGGCTCCAGAATTTCTGGAGGATTATTGTGCTCCAAGAAGCTCCATGGGCTCTGGGTGGCGGGACCCCTGCTACCACACTCTCTGTGCACAAAAGGAGGCTAGGAGCACTCTGTGTGTGTGTGTGTGTGTGTGTGTGTGTGTGTGTGTCCGTGCAGGTGTGTTCGTGTGCATCCTTGGGGATAGCATGGGGACAAGACAGCTTCACACTTCTCAGAAAAGCCAGAGCAGGCACTGGCTTTGGGAGACAACCATCGGGAAGCCTCACCCTTGAGTTGTCAAGAGATGCCTTTGCCAAACTTTCCATTGGTAAATTCAGACAGGTCTGGGAAAATCAGGGCGACCAGTTCCAGTTTCCCTGACACTGATGCCAGCGTTGGGTGGGGGGGGGGGCTCTCCAGAACAAATCAGAATGATTGATTATGAGGCGTGGCCCCTCAGCTCCCACCCTGGCCACACTGGGATTAAGAGAAATCACTTGCATAAGGACCCCGTGAGGTCACAGCTGAGGCCTTCCAGCCTGGTTTCCAGAGCGCTCTCCATTCCTGTCTTTGGATCCCCAGCTTTTAGCAGACTGCTTCCTGCAATCAGGAGGTCTCTGTCAGCTATGGGAGGAGGGTCTATGAGTCCCTATGGGCTTGGTGGCGTTAACAGGCAGAGAGAGCTGTGGGGAGCATTCAGGGCAGAGGTTGAGGTCAAACTATGCATGCTGTGCAACTTGGGAACAGTTCCCCCCTCTCTGAGTCTTACATTTTACATGAAGTTGGACTGGGAGATTCTCTCTCTCTCTCTCTTTGGAGAGAGATTTATGTTTGAATTACAAAAGTAATGCAATTATTTGTTGGAAAAAATGCAACAGTACAAAAAATTTAAGAGCGAGAGGTTAAAAAATCTCTTTCTCTTCCTCCCAGGGGATAACCATTGTTCACGGTGCCCCCCCCCCTTTATCTTCCCAGACAATCTCTATGCATATGCAAACGTGGGGATATATATATAGCCTTTATTTAAAATGTAACACAAATGGGATCGTACTTTACACGCTCTTCTGCAACTTGCCTGTTCTGTTTCACAATGTAGCCTCGACGTCTTTCCCAGTCCACGGCGCCCATAAATCTCTCTGCTTCTCGCCGATGCAGAAGTGTGCGGTGAAAATGCGCTGCCGCTTGTTTAATCAGAACTCCAGTCTGTTTCTATGGCCCGGGCCAGAGGGAAAGGATTGGGGTGAGTGGAGGGCGGACCTGCCTAGGGGACCCGTTCCCCCTGCAGCTGAGGGAGACCCCCACATTGTCAGCCTGGGCAAGGGATGGCATTGGTCACCCCTCTTCACGGAGAGACGGAAGGTGATTTCAGAGTGACCTCCCCGATAATTAGGCGGGGGGGGGGGCAGCTCCTAAGGGGCAGCGCGCGCCCCTTCCCTCCCAGAGCGGCCAAGGGCGCCGAGGCTCGCTGCCAGTGCCGCGAGACAGGGCCGTGGCGCCCGGTCCGCTTTTCCATCTCTTTGTCTTTGCTGAACGGAGCTCATGATTATCACCTTGCAGGTCACCGGGAGCGGAGCGCGCAGGGACCGCGCCGCGCCGGCGCTTCCAGCTGGCTCCCATCAAGAAGTTAGAAGGAGGCCTGCAAACACATTTCCTCTTATCGCCTCTCCACGGCCGCGCTTTCCCGGCGGGGCGGGGGAGGGGAGGCGGGCCGAGGCCCCTCCCCGGGGCCTGGACGCGCATCTCCCCGCGCCGGGCCTGGGCAGAGCCCGCGGGAGAATGGGGCCCCGTCCACATCCTACTGAACGCGGGTGGGGCGCCCCGACCCCGCGCCCGGCCGCTCCGGGGGGACGCGCGCGCCCCGGGCCCGGGGTCCGGGGAGGGAACACCACCGCTCCGCCGCGCCCCACCTGCCGGCAACCAGCCCGGGCTTCTGAATTTTTTATCATCTCACTTAGCTTGGAGGAAATCCAGAGGTCAAAGCCGGCGCCGGCGCTCCAGTCTCCTTGCCCGTCCGGGGGCGCGCAGCCTTTCCGAACCGGCTCACCCACGGGGCCCTAAATTATGGCGATTACGCCGCAATTCGCGGCGCGACATTACTTTGATGCACTACCTGCGGCAGCGCCGCCCGGGAGGCGTGCGTTATTTACCGGGGAGGCGGCGGGCGGGCCGGCGGGGGCGCAGCTCCCTCCCGGCCCCCCCACCCCGGCCCCCGCGGCCCTCCCCGCGCGCCCTGCGGGGTCTGGGGGAGGGCCACCCTCTCCTGACCGCCATCTAGGCCCAGAAAGGAGCCAGGGGCGGGGGGGGGGGGGCGGGTGGCAGCTGGAGATCAGGTTGGAGGTGGGGGGGGGAGAAAGGCTGCTTTGGGGGAACATCCCCGCCCCTCTCTAGGCGGCCAGTCAGGGCCTTTTTGGCGCAGGCGCCCAGGAGCACACGGTTGCCACCACCCCCCCTCCCCAGCGAGGCGGTTCACTGGATTGCCAAGCTGGGGGGTGGGGGGGATGTAATCGAAATGGGGGTGATCGGGTTACCCCGTTTGAGCCGATCCTGGAAGTTGAGTCTGCCCCCCACCCCCAGAGGCCTGGTTTAGGGGGCCGGGGCCGCGCTGGGCGGCCGGCCTCGCTTGGCTCCCTGATCCTAGCTCTGGCGTCTGCATCTAGATTGCAGGTTACCTCCGCTTTTAGCCAAAGCGGTCCTTAAGGGAGATGGATTTCTGATTGAAATCCAGTCAATTGGCGCGGAGGCTCGCGGGCGCAGCGTGAGGCCACTTCAGGGGAAATTGCCCCGGGTCTGCCAGCAGGGCCAGGAGCCTGGCCGGGCGCGGGGCCTGGGAGCGGCCGCTGGCTTGCCCTGGTAGAAGGACGCGTTTAGTATGCCTGAGTTAGTCTTCATGTTCCTGAGATCCCCACGGGGGAGGGGGGGGGGTCTGTTCTGCCTTGTCCAGCTCCGGGGCTCTGTGCGGGCAGCACTCGGGGATCATCCCTTCCTGTGTCAGGTGTCATCCGAGTGCCCCATCCTGGCGCCTGCTGGGGAGATGTAGCTGTGTGGGTGCGTGCAGGCCAGGGCCCACCTTGATTCACGTGCTCTGTCCAGATGTGGGTTCCTTCCTGTCTGGTAGGGTTTGTGGACAGGGAGAGGAGAGTCCCTGCAGGACACTCCGGGCAGGGGACCGTTGGACACGACCCCCAGCACCCGCGTTCACAGGAGGCAGGCCTGTGTCCCACTGGCATCTTCCCTTCTGGACAAGGTCCACCCTGGGACCCCAGCCTTCTTTCCCTTGGGGGCCAGGGTGGTAAGGAGTCCAGGCAGGGGATCTCTGACTTGGTGTCACCATAGTTCTGGAAGCTTTTGGCATAGGGGATCTGGATTCTAGGAGAAGCATTCTCTCTAGCGCAGGAGCCCGACATGAAAGGCAAGTTCTCCTGGAAGGAGCCGCACTGGATCATTCCGGGAGGAAGGCAGCTGGCTGGGAAGGCCTGAGCCCGCTTCGTTTGTCCTTGGGGGTGGGGGGTGCATGGAGACAAGAGTAGGACAGGTGCTTTGCTATCCCTGAAATGTCAGAGGCTCCTTGTGCCCGCTCTTCCCCAGGCCGCAAAGAACACACACATCACCGCTCCGTCCACTCTGGGGCCTTGCCTGAGATGAAGGCATTTTTCAAAAGGAATCCCCATTGCCGGCGGAGCAGATGGTGCTGTGGGGCATCCAAGGGCAGGGAGAGAGGACAGCACTGGGAAGCCAGCAGCCCTGGTCCTTGTCCTAGTCTAGGCATGTGGCCTCCCTGCGGCTTCCCTCATGAAGTATGAGCCGGTTCCCTGTGGACAAGCCTGGGTGTGGGGCTGGACGAATCCAGAACTCCCATAGTCATTGGCCGATGGAGCCATCAATCAGTCTAGCTGTTGCCTGGTCTCTCCCTCCCCCCCACCCCTCCTCCCCCAGCCCCCAGAAGCCCTGGCTGGCTGTTCCTGGGTCACCTACTCTCTAGGAATGTTCACTGTTTCCCCTGAACCAAGGTCACGTTCCCTGTGCCATCTCTCATTAATCTTAGCTTTTCTTAGGAGTGACACAATGCCCTTTGGGCACTTACGGGCAGCCATCTTGTCTGTGCCCCACTGTCTCCTCAGGCTTGCCAGGTGTCCTTGCTGCTTCTGCGACCCCACAGGACTCTCCCTGTGATGGGAATGGATGGAGCTCCCTGTCTGATGGCGGAGTTGTGTGTGTGTGTGTGTGCGCGCGCGTGCGCGCGTGCACGTGTTTTATGTTTTGCATAGGCCATGGGGCCTGTTGAATTTCTGCCTGGCGAAGCTCCAGGGTTTGTGAGCTTTACAGAGGTGCCATCTTCTTCCAGAGCCAGAATCTTCCAGTTCCTCTGAAAGGGCCAGCCTGCCCTTCCTCAGGCAGTGGGGCTCCTCCTCTGCCCTGTCCTCCACAGAGAGGGGAGCAGAGAGACATAGGAGTGGGCGCCCTGCTGTGTCAACAGTGGGCACCTGCCCTGGCATCACAGACCCAGGGTCCAGGCAAGGTCATCTCAAGGTCTTCAGCCCCCCCCCCTTTCTTTCTCCTGGCTCTCCCCCCATCTCCTGCTCCCCCCAGCCCAGCTCTTAATTTATTATTAACTCTGGAGCTGACTTGGAGCTATGGAAGCCGTGTTGTCTCTCTCCTCCGTCTCTTATGGTCCCCCAGGGGAGGAGAACGCCAGATACACAGAGATGCACGGCTGCGGCCGGGGGAAGGAAATTAGCTGTGATCAGCCGCTGTGGCCTCAGATGCAAGACCCGCCCCGGGCAGGGCCCTGGCCATCTCTGGCTTTAGGTCTCCCTGTGGGACAGTGGCTTCCTGCCTGCCCAGTGGGGGGGTGGGGGGGGAAATGGATGGATTATCAGCGCCCTGGGGCAGCAAGAAGGAAGAGGAGGAGGAGCAGGAGGAGCAGGAGGAGCAGGAGGAGGAAGAAGAGGGCCTGTGCACAAAGCAGCCTTTCTGGCCTCTCCCTGAGCCATTAGCGTAAATGGCAGTGGGAGAGGCAGGTGGGAGGAGGTTTTCATTTCCCTAGAATTTACTGGAAGGAAGAGGGTTATTTGGAAGTTTCTGAGAGGTGACAGGGGTTCACCGGCCCCCTCACACAAAAGGACCAGTAGGTGTCCGCCCTTTCCTTTTTCCTCTCCCGTGGAGATCCAGGAGCTAAAACCTTTGTGACAGCCCCACCGTTACCAGCCGTACTTAGGCAGAAAATAACGCTGGGCTGGGACTAGGGTTGTGGAAGGGCTGGTTCTACTCCTTTAGCTGGCTAAAGACTTGGCCCCGTGGGACTTCTATCTGATGACTAGAACAAAGGATGAACCCAAGGATGGTGTCAGATGTTACGTGAATCATGTACTGGACTGAGTAGGCTGGGTTTCCTGATAATTGGCTGTGTGACCTCTGGCAAGTCACACAACCTCTCTTGGCTTCCAGTGTTTTATTTGTAAAAGGAGAACAAAAGTGAGGATGTACTGGGGCCGGGACACAGCATGTTCTGTGGAGCGTCACATCCCCTCCTCCGAGCCACACTGGGCCGCCGGCACATGACTGTTCCGTCACAAGGAAGATTTCACACCCAATGGGAGCATCATGGCCTTAAACATGTGACTTAAACACACGGCTATAAAACCTAGTGCTGAAGCTTTGTAGTTTAAACCATTCTGGGATAGTGTGTGTGTGTGTGTGTGTGTGTGTGTGTGTGTGCGCGCGCGCACGCACAAACATGTGCCTGCCAGTGCTGGGACTTGAACTCAGGGCCTAGGTGCTGTCCCTAGGCTTTTTCTGCTCAAGGATGGCACTCTAGCTCTTGAGCCACACCTCCACTTCTGGCTTTTTGCTGGTAAATAGGAAATAAGATTCTTCCAGCTGGCTTGGATCCCAGTCTTCAGATCTCAGTCTCCTGAGTAGCTAGGATTACAGGTGTGAGCCACTGGTGCGGGACTATCCTGTGATATTAGCACCCCCCACTCCCACCCCCACCTCCGTCCTTGGAGGCACAGCGGGAGGGTGAGGTGAACAGTGTGAGCTGTGGAACCTGGTGAAACACATCTGGATCCTGGACCTGCTACTCCACAGCTGTGTGGCTTGGGGCAGATGCCTTTGCCTCTCTGTGCCTTGGTCTTCCCAAGTGGAAGGATGATCCACTGCGAGGGGGTCATGGCCTGGGGCTTCCAGTAGAGGCTGGCCTATGCTGGCTCAGGCTGGCGCTGTCTGGCCCAGGGTAGGAGTTGAGAATTGCTGCTACTTCGGACAAGCACTCTGTTTTTATGAGGTTGGGTTCTGGGCCTTTGTTAGAGCATCAATTAGGGGCAGGATTCTGGCAGTCCTTGAGCTTCACTTCCAGCTCCATGGCCCGGGGGGGGGGGGGGGGGGGGGAGGGCACTGGGAGTGTGGGGGGGTGAGGAGTGTGTCTGCTGATAGAACATTCTGGTTAAACTGAGGGCAGCCGGTCCCTTTAGCTTCACTCTCCTTGGAGCTGGAGATGTGTTTGAGGAGCACAGATCTGGCTCCTGCTTTGTCAATGGGCTGCGCCTCCCACTCCTTCCCGAGAAGGCAGGGAGGCATGGTGGCTTCCAGGGGCCAGTGAGCTTCTGGTCTTTTCTCTGCCATCTGCACATCTGTGAAATGGGGGAATGAGAAAATGAGACTTTCCTTTCTTCTTCTTTTGGTCTGTTATGAGGCTTGAACTCTGGGCCTGGGCACTGTCCCTCAGCTCTTCAGCTCAAGACTAGTGCTCTACCACTTGAGCCACAGCGCCACTTCCTATTTCTGGTGGTTAATTGGAGATGAAAGTCTCACAGATTTTCCTGCCCGGGCTGGCTTTGAACTGCAGTCTTCAGATCTCAGCCTCCTGAGTAGCTAGGATTACAGGTGTGAGCCACCTGCACCAGTGACTTTCCCTTCTTAGAAGGAGAGTGCAGGTGAGATGATGGCTCTCCGGGAATGTCGGGAGCTGTGAAGGGCTCCAGAGGATACCCTGTCTCCACCACGGAGCCTCTGCTCTCCCGGGTGTAACCCCGGCTGGCCTCCAACTCTGGATCTTCCCATCTCTGCCTCCTGATTGCTGGGATAGAAGGTATGTGCTACCATACCAGCTGGAGGTCTATTTTCTAGTACCTGGGGGGAGGCCCAGGAGTCAGCACTGAGCCAGGCGTTCACCCCAAGGATTAAGATCACTTGTTTCCTGATGTTTTTGTTCTAAAACAGACACTCAATTGATGGACACTTCCACGAACTGAGGCTTCAGAGACCTGGCATGCATGGATAAAGCATACACACACACACACACACACACACACACACACACACACACACACACCACGACCTCCACGCAGGTGGGCCGACCTTGACCAACGACTGTTCAGTTCCCAGAGTTCCTCCTCCTATCTGACCCACCTGCTGACGATGAAGATTTCCATTCATTTGAACAAGTGATTGTGGGTTAGGCCTGGAGACATCCATGGGCAATTAGGGTCTTGGGGCCCCACGGCCCCCCCCCGCACCGCCCCCCGCCAGCTCAGGCTGCAATTCTAGCGCCTCAGAACCCAGAGGTCCAAAGAGTCAACATTTGAAGCCAGCCCAGGTGGAAAAGTCCTCGAGATTCCATCTCCAATTAACCAGCAAAAAAGCAGGCTGGAGGTATGACTCAAATGGTAGAGCCCCAGCTAAACAAGCAAGCCGAGACTTCGTGAGTGAGGCCCTGGTTTCAAAACCAAGTTCTGGAGAAAGAATAAAAACAGGGAAGGTGGAAGGGAGAGCTTCAAGGGGCAACTCACCCCCTTGGGGTCTTGCTGAACGGGTGGCGCTCTTACAGACATGGCCACGGTGTTCTCGGTCTATCGCCACTGCCACAGACCACAGTAAATGCCTTCTCATGTTTATAAGGCCATTGTACCATCATGCCACTTTTCAGGTGAGGAAACTGAGGCACGGAGGGGCGAAGTCATCTCTCCTAAGCTCACAAGGCCGGGAGCTGCTTTGTGAACAGTGTGGCCGGCTGTGGGGGCCACGGAGCAGGATTTGAGCCATTACTTGGCGAGTCACACTGCATTAAGTCTTCTCCATTCCGTGTGGCCCATTTTCTTCATGTGTGTGGTTAATTGGTGGGTTTACTGCGTGTCAGTAAAATGACTGGAAGCTGAGGGTCCAGGAGGGCTTGTACCTTTCTGAGCAGGAAAGACAGGGAAGCCACGAGGAAAACTGTGGAGAGGGGCAGGAGCCACCCAGCCACACGCCACACGCGTGGCTGCCTTCCTCCTGCACACGTGGAAAAGCATGTGGGGTTCTATTAAGAGAAACCCAGCACGGTGTTCATGGCCTTGACCCATCCGTCCCGAGACCCCTTTGTAACCATTTGCCAGAGAACGGCGCATACCGAGCCAGGGTTTTCTGTAAACAAATTAAAAAGTAATAAAGTGGCCCCATCTGCATGCTAGAGTAACGCGCTTTCATTTTAATGACACTTGCGGCAGCAGAGCCGTTTGGATGGCTCGTCACACGCGCGCGGCCGCCGGCTGCACAGGGGCATGCGCACTCAGGCACCTGCGGCTGGGCTGCGGCCCGGGCCTGGCCCCAGGCCACCTGCTATGTTAGGCACCTGATAGGCTGCACATGCAAACAAGAGTTAGAGCTCGAGGTCAGAGGTCAGGAGACTGCGCACACAGTCCCATGAACAATCCTAACAATATCCTGCACCCTGAGGTATGTCTCGGGGAGGCTGGCCTCTAGGGTTTGTGGCCCCCAGGCTATGGCCCTCTGCAGGGGGTGGAGGGCCTTGCCCAAAGCCAGGCACCAGTTGGAGGTGGTAAGGGAGGTTGGGGGTATGTATTTCTAGGAGGTTTACGTTGCTATCAGGGCCCTTCTCCTATGTCTGGCTCTGGCTCTGGGACCCCTGGCTCTTCCATCACAGATTGTCAACCAGTGGAGCGAATGGAGTCCCGGCCTTGCCTGCTGGAGAGAAAGAACAGCTCATCTGTTCACCATCCAGGAAGAGGCCAGCCCAAAGCATTCAACAGTCTCCGCGAATGAGCGTTTATTGAGCATCTACTTGAAGCCGCGCTGAGCCATGGGATTTAGAGAGGAAAGGGAACTGCTCCTTCCTCTGGGGACATCCACAACTGGGTTCTTGCTTGTCAGCCACTAGCATCACTGGGAGATCCAGAACAATCCATGCCCTCCTGCTCTAGCTAGTTTCTGTATGACCTCAGCTGGGTCCTTTAGAAACCCTTCTTCCCCTCCCCGCCAACCCAAGAGGGTCTAAAGGATGCCAAGGCTTGAGGCTGGAGTTCGGGTTCATGTTTGAGTTCTGCAGAGAAGACTGAGCATAGGGCTGGCTGGGAACGTGGATTGTGGCAGCCCCAGCAGGACTCGATAGAAGTAGGGGCTCTGGGCAGGAGAGCGATCAGCCTGGCACGTTTGATTATACATTCAACAAACCTGAGCAGGGCAAATTCTCTATCTCAAGAAACCTCTGAGAAGAGGGGTATCAGTGACTCACACCTGTAATCCTAGCTACTCAGGAGGCTGAGATCTGAGAATCGCAGTCCAAAGCCAGCCTGGGAAGGAAAGTCTGTGAGACTCTTATTTCCAATTAAACCACCGCAAAACTGAAAGTGGGGCTATGGCTCACATGGTAGAGGGCACGCCTTGAGTTAAAGAGCTGAGGGACAGTGCCCAAGCCCTGAGTTCACGCCCCACAACCAGCAAAAACCAAACCAAAACAACAACAAAAAATGTCACTGGATCAAGACCTCAGGAACAAAGCAGACAGGCTACGATCCTCCATGAGAGCTGCCTCCTGTCTGGAGTGAGCTGTATGACTTTGGGGTGAGTAACTGGTTGATAACCCACATTTCAAAGTCACCTTCTTACCCTGAGAACTGTACTAACCAGATCACAGGTTTTTGTGAGACTAAGGGAAGCCTCTCATTGGGGTGATCACATCACCCGATTCTAAGCACCCTACAGGCCCTCAGGGAGCCCATACCTGTTCTATTTGGTAGCTTCTATTATTGTCCCTTTTGTGTGTGTGTTCCAGTACTGAGACTTGAACTCAGGGCTTGGACACTGACCCTTAGTTTTTTTTCCCAAGGCTGGCTCTCTACCTCTTGAGCCATAACTCCACTTCTGTTTTTTGTTTGTTTGTTTTTTCTAATTGGAGATAAGACATCTCACAGCCCTCCCTTCCCAGGTTGACTTTGAACCATGATCCCCAGATCTCAGCCTCCTGAGTAGTCAGGATTACAGGCGTGAGTCACTGGTCCCTGGCTCTTGTCCTGTTTTGTAGATGATGACACTGGCCCAGAAAGACAGTAAGTAATTCACTCAAGGGCATCAAGTGGCAGGACCAGGGTTTGAACCCAGGCAGTCAGCCCAAGCATAGGGCAGACAGAGAGTGGAATGGTCCTGCCTGGGCTGGGGAGGAGGGCCAGGAAGCTCTCCCTGACCTGTGTCATTGGGCAGGGAAGAGGTGCCCTCAGCAGGACGTGTCTGGGTGAGGAGCTAAAGCCTGCTGGCCCCGGCTCTCTTCCCTCTTGAGCCCAGAGGCTGGTGAGTCCCAGGCACACTGGTCGCTCTCTCTCCCCATATCAGGAGGGGCCCTGGCCCCGAGTCCCACTTTACCAAGGGTGATAAGGTTCTCCCATCACCGTAGTGCCAGTCAGCCTGGCTGTAGGGCCAACGACAGACACATTGAGCTGGCTAGGGACGCTCTCTCGCCTGGGCTTTACTCAGCATCTAAGAGGAGCCCTGAGCCCTCTTCTTGTGGCTCTGTCACAAGGATGAGGCGCTCCTTCCTTCCCTCCTTCCTTCCTTCCTTCCTTCCTTCCTTCCTTCCTTCCTTCCTTCCTTCCTCTCTACCTCCCTCCCTCTCTGTCTTTCTCTCTCTCTCTTCTTTTTGTAGTTCCACTCCAGAAGCTGAGTCCCCTAATCTCTTTGGTTACAACACATTATTAATTCCGCAGCCATATGGTGCATAAAGGGTCCCCTGATGCCCGGGAGAGGGCAGGAGAGCTGGCTGCAAGGACAGGATCCTAGAAGGGGCTGATTCCCTCCATTGCAAGTGGTGTGGGTGGTGCTTCGGGACAGCCACGCCCACCTAGTGTGGGCCCCTCCCTCGGTGCTGGTGGGAGTGTGGTCTGGGGGGATGCTAGGCTGCACAAAGGACGGGAACCTCTCCCAGAGGAGCCTGAAGAAATGTGGGATGATGGCAAATCCTGCGACCTCCGGGGGCCCCCGCTGTCTGAGCTGTAAATTGGACATAATCATAGGACAAAATGACTTTGTTCAAGTAAAGCAATTTGCAATAAATAGTGTTTCCACAGAGGATGGTTAGCTGGAATGATGATGGTGGTGGTGAAGGCTTGAGAGGAGGCTCAGGACACTTAAGTTACCCAGGTCATGTGGCAGATTGGTGTTTAAATCCAATGCAAACCTTCCATCCAGAGGGGCATGGGGGGAACCGAGACTGGAGAGGGCCATCAAGGGGCAGTGCCTTAGCCAGGGCCCCCAGCAGCGCTGACCTCCACCAGGGCACTGAGTAGGGGCCAGACGGTGGCAACTTGGGTTGGCGTCTTAACATAGACACTGAAAGCAACCATCCCAGGAAACCACACATTCACAGTCACATTCAGCAAAAGGAGTTTGTTGTCAGCAGGGGCTGACAAGGCCACCTCCCTCATGGGAGAGGGAGAAATGGCAGCTATCCTTTGTTCAAGGGTCATTTTATAGTCAGGGGACTAGAGGTGGGAAGTAAAGTGGGAGGAATGGCCAGGGCTGACGGCCAGTTGGGGTTAGGCCTGGCCAGATCAACTAGTTTTGGGGGAGGAGTTGAGGACCTGAGATAGAAGGCATGTTGGCTTATACAATTTACAAGACACCCTCTTCCTGGGGGACCTCTGTGGAACAGGGGGGAGGGAGGACTCCAGGGGCATGCAGCCAACCTTACGTGCTACATTTGAGGGGCAGAGCCTGGATTCAAGTAACAGATTTTTTTTTTATGGTACTGGGATTTGAATTCAGGACCTCAAACTTGCTAGATAGGTACTCTATCACTTGAGCTACATGATCAACACCCCTCCCTCCAGCCATTGTTGTTTTAGTTTGTTTTTAAGATAGGGTGTTGTACCTTTGCCAAAGCTGGCTTCTGACCTCCATCTTCTGACCTCTGCCTCCTGGTAGCTGGTATTGCAGGTATGAGCCATTAAGCCCAACCCCAAATCACAGAGATGTTGAATGGCAGAAGGGACTACAAATCTCAGCCAACTGAAGCTAGTGGTTTCAGAACTGCATGCCATCCATTGGCCTATTTTGTTTAGCTTGCAAAGTGCTTTTTTGGTTATTGCTTTTTCTTTTTGTTTGTTTTTTGCCGTTCTGGGGCTCACACTCAGAGCCTAGGCACTGTCCCTGAGTTTTTTTGTTTTTTGTTGTTGTTCTTTTGTTTTTGTTTTTGCTCAAGGCTAGCACTCTACCACTTGAGTGGTAATTCCACTTCTGGTTTATGGACGTCTAATTGGAGATAAGAGTCTCACAGATTTTCCTGCCCAGGCTGGTTTTGAAGCACAATCCTTAGATCTTAGCCTTCTGAGTAACTATGATTACCAAAGCCAGCCATCAGCACTCATTTATTTCATTTTTGAGACAAGGTCTCTCTACTTAGTCCAGGCTGGCCTCCTGCCATAGCCTGTCTAGTACTGGATTACAAACCCATACTATTCACATGTGAGTTGTTTGCTCAGGCTGAGGTCTGTTACTGCTAGGTTCTCCACAGTTGCATTCACATCTCCTTTCACACTTATCTCCTTGGGCCCCAATCAGCTCTTTCAGAAATCAGTAACAGGGCTGGGAAGGTGACTTAGTGCATGCATGAAGCCCTGGGTTCGATTCCTCAGTACCACAGAAACAGAAAAAGCCAGAAGTGGCACTGTGGCTCAAGCAGTAGAGTGTTAGTCTTGATCAAAAGAAGTTCAGGGAAAGTGCCCAGGTCCTGAGTTCAAGCTCCAGGACTGGCAAAAAAAACAAAACAGAAATCAGTAACAATGGTTTTGTGCCATTACTGGGGCTTGAACTCTGGGCCGTGTGCTCTTGCATGGCTTTTTTTCTTTTTCTCACAGCTGGCATTCTTTTGTTTGAGTCACCAGTCTGGCTCCACTTTTGATTGGCTCTTTTGAAGATGAGTCTTGTAGACTTTTCTTCCCTGGCTGATTTTGAACTTTGATCCTCTGGATCTCAGCTTCCTGAGTAGCTAGGATTACAGGTGTGAACCAAAGACATACAGAAGGCATGATTATGAGCTCTACCTATCCACAAGGGCTCTGAGGCTCGGGGAACTATGTAATTTACCCAACCCCCTCAGCAGAGTGAGCCCCACACATGGAGCATCATTTGCCTAATTTGGCGAAGCGATCCTTCTGATTCTTTCCTCAGTGAGCCTGACCAAGGTCACCTGGGACCAGTGATCTCTGTTCTCCACCGGGCCACCCAGGGGCTCTGTCAGCCCTGCCTGGTCCATTATTTAGCATGGAGAGCTGGTCTGGCCCCCTCCCTTTGGGGGAAGGGGAGGGGCGGGAGAGGAGGTACTACCCCTCTCCCTTCCTGGAGTCAGACAAGTCCCTGCCCTTGTCTCTGGGGGTCTTACATCCAGAGGGCAGTGAGGATCAAAACAGCGAGTTAAAAGTGAAAAGCCACAGCACTTCCCGCACAGTTCCCTCTGCCTCTTGAGGAAGGCGGCGCAGTTGTGGGAGCTTTCATGTTGTTGAGAACAAAAAGAAGCGGCTTTCATGGCGTTTCCTCTGCCTTCCCAATCCTTAGTGCAAAGAGCTATTATTATTAGCCAGGCCTCCACTGCTGCCAAGCGGGCTTTGCCTTCGAAGGAAGAATGAGCCATGGTGGTTTGTTTTTGTTTTGTGCAGGTACTGGAGCTTGAACTCAGGACCTGGGCACTGTCCTTTAGTTTTTCTCTGTCAAGAGTGGGTGATCTACCACTTGAGCCACACCTCCACTCCTGGCTTTTTGGTAATTATTTGGAGATAAGAGCCTCACTGATGTCTGCTTATTGAACCGAAATACCCAGGTCTTAGCCTCCTGAGTAGTGAGGATTATAGATGGGAACCACCAGCTCCCAGCTTGTAACTGTGTTTTCTGAGTATAAGAAAAGTATGTATACAGATGCACAGTCTGGCACCACTCCATTTGGTACTGCCATTTTCCCAGTGGGCAAGCTTTGGGGAAGCTGCAGGACTGGCAGAGGTCAGGGTCAGAAAGTGGGTCCTGAGGAGGCCGTGCTGGTTTGTTAATGGATTTTAAGGTTACAAATTGATCCATAAGAGAGGCGGAGGAATTGAGGTACCTGGACCAGATAGGCCATGTGGAGCATCCCAAGTTCACGCCTGGCCTGAGTTGGGCAGGGCTAGGCCAAACCCCTTGGTAATCATACAGACACTACATTGAAAACTTGGTAATTGGTCCCCAGGTGACCTGGCCTTGGCTAGGCTGAGATTGTGTTATCCAAGAACTACTGAGTAGCCAATCAGGGGGCTTGGGGACTACTGAGCAGCCAATCAGGGAGTTGTGTTTTGTCAGTGAGTAAACTGAGTGTGTTGGTAGCTAGGTGCCCTTCCCCCTCCATCTGACCTGGCTTTGGCCTCTGAAGTTCTGGCTTCTCAGGGCTGAATGGCCAGGCAGCAAGTATCTTTATTGTTTTCTTTATTTTATTTTATTCTTTGTTGGTCGTGGGGCTTGAACTGTGGGCCTGGGCTCTGTCCCTCAACTCTTCAGCTCAAGGCAAGCACTTTACCACTTGAGCCACAGCGCCACTTCCGGTTTTCTGACTGGTCTATTGGAGATAAGAGTCTCACAGATTTTCCTGCCCAGGCTGGCTTTGAACCATGATCCTCAGATCTCAGCCTCCTGAGAAGCTAGAATACAGGTGTGAGCCACTGTTGCCTGGCTCAGGAAGTATCTTTTGAGGGAGAATTTTCTCTACTGAGGTGAGATTTGGAAGTTCTTCCTCCTCTGCTTTTACTTCTGAACTGTTTGTGTCTTGGCCTTGCTGTTTTGGTTTAAGGTTTAGGCTCAAATCTATCTGCCTTTGCCCAGGACCACCAGGGCCTGTCCCATTGTGGCAGGGAGTTGCTACGGCACAGGTCTGTGGAGTGGGGCTGAGGTCTCAATCCTGACCCTCTGTGACCTTGAACTGGGCTTGTCAGGAATAGGAAGTCAGATACAGGATGTCAGGCCCAAATCACAGGTGGCTTCCACCGGTAATCTTACCTACTCAGGAAGCTGAGCTCTGAGGTTCAATGTTCGAAGCCAACCCTGGACAGAAAAGTTTGTGATCCTCTTACCTTCAATTTACCAGCTGGACATGGAGGTATGGCTCAAGTGGTAAGAGTGCCAGCCTTGAGTGGGAAAAGCCAAGTGAGAGCTCAAGGCCCTGAGTTCAAACCCCAGTACTAGCGCGCGCGCGCACACACACACACACACACACACACACACACACACACACACACACACAAACACACACACACACACATACATCAGGATGTCCATTTGCACTTGAAATGCCACATTTAGGATATATTTATATGTTCAAAAATTCCTTGCTTCTCTGAAATTCAGATGGAGCTGCTCATTTTGTACTTTCTCTAGAAAACACTACTTTGGACAAGTTCCTGAGCCGCTTGCTGATTGCTGTCTCATTTCAGGGGTGGCTCTGAGGGGTAAGAAATGCACCACGCCAAGAACAAGATGATAATAATCATCTCAACCAGCATATTAGAAAGTGCTTTAAGCTGGGCACAAACAGCTTTAAACTGTCTCAAACCTGTAATCCTACCTACTCAGGAGGCTGAGATCTGAGGATCGTGGTTCAAAGCCAGCAGGAAAATCAGTGAGACTCTTATCTCAATTAACCACCAAAAACCCAAAAGCACTGTGGCCCAAAGTGGTAGAGTGCTACTAGCCTTGATTGGGCAAAAAAGCTCAGGGACAGTGCCCGGACCCTGAGTTCAAGCCTCATGAATGACAAAAAAGGAAAGAAAGAAAGAAAGAGAGAGAGAGAGAGAGAGAGGAAGGAAGGAAGGAAGGAAGGAAGGAAGGAAGGAAAGGGAAGGAAGGCAAAGAAAAGAAAAAAGAAAGTGCTTCATTTCTAGGGTACCTGTGCTCTACCCCCCAATTTCACCAGTAACAGCAAACCAGCAGCATGAGGGATAGAGCATAGACGTAGGAGGAACTTCCTGGCAGGAGGGACCTGGCAAAGTCCCTACTGTGCAGGTGGCCCAGAGCTGTAAGGTGCTGCAGCTGGTGAAATGCGGGCTGGGGAGACGCAGCTCGCAGACAATGACAAGCCCTCTCACACTGAGAGGGAATGAGCTGTGACTATGCCAACCACACGGATAAATCAGACCCAGACCACCAGGTCAGCTGACGGGAGCCAGACCCAGAATACATAACGTGGGATTCTATTTATCCGAAGTTCAGAAGCAAGCCTTAACCCAGCTGCCTTGTGGAGGGACACTGGCCCCCTCATGGAAGTGGGGGAAGAGGGAGGGGAGAAGGCAGGGGAGGAGGGACGGGGGAGGAGGGAGAGGGGAGAAGGGTCCCAGGTATCTGATGAGAGCTGGACCTCCGTGGAGGTGGTGGCCACTCTGATGTTTCTCACAAAACCATTAGTTACTGTGGCACCCGTGCTCTTTTCTGGATGGGAGGTTGATTTCACAGCGCACCAAGGTTATGGAGAGGGAGGAAGGGAGAAAGGGAGAAAGGAGGGGGTCTTCCAAGCCCCCCTCTCCCCCCAAAGCTGACCTCCTGGTGAGGAGGGGCCCATTATGGAAGAGCAGGGAAGCGACCTCTTCCTGCCCTTCGGAGTTAGCAAGGTAGGAACTGAGCGATCACACGGGTGCCCTGGACCGGGCCCTCTGACCTAGAGCGACCCGTTAAGATTCCTTCTCATTTCTGCCTTCCAGGTCCATCTACCTGTGCAGGCAATGGGGGGAGGGCGAGGAAGGGGCTGGGGAGGAAGAGATTGGAAGGGGGTTGCAGAGCAGAGAAGGCAGGTGGTGCAGGATTGGGGGGTTAAGGGCCCCAGGCCAGGCTAGCTGGGGCTCCACGGTCTGTTCTAATGACAGTTCCTCTCCATAGCCTCCTCCCTCCCCCGCCCCAAGCAGGGATAATGATCGGAGATAATGATCAGCTAGGGGAGGGGGTCACTTTTCATTAACACTGACTTCATTTCCAACTGCCCATCCAGAAGCCTGACCCTCCCTCCTGCCCTCCCTCCTGCTGCCAGCCTCTACCAGGGCAGTACCTGCTGGTAGGTCCCTCTTAATTCCCCGGAGAGTGACATTTAAGGACTTATTTATGGAGCCATAACAATTTACAAGCTGTGAGAGGAGGCTTGTCTTGGGGCCGGTGGGGGTGGGGCAGGCACGGAGTTGGGGGAGGGGGCGGGGAAGGGTTGCTCTTTTTCACCCGCTGGGTTGAAGGGCTAAGTGATGGGCCCTCATTAAATCCTGGTCAGCTCTCTGGAGATGAGCGAAAAGTCCGGCCATCAGCTTGCTTTTCCTGTCCTCAGCCACCCCCCAGGGTGTGCGAAAGGCCTACAAATGTCTCAGTACAGCCTTCCTGCCCCGACCTCTTCTAGGCAGGAAGACTACAGCAGATACCTAGGTCCCCCTTTCGCCCCTCGGAGCAGGCAGGCACTGCCAAACCTCCTGTCTCTGGAGTTGCGGAGGGCTTTCATCCAACTACAGAGCCTCTCCACCCTTCCAGTACAGGTACAGGCAGCATTGGAACTCAGAGCTGTGGGGGACATTGAAAACCAGATAGAGCTTGGTATGGTGATGCATGGCTGTAATCCCAGCCCTCGGGAGGGTGAGGCTGGAGGACTGGGAGTTTGAGGCTAGTTTGGGCTGCATAGCAACGCCTTGTCTTAAAAAGAAAAAGCAAGAAAGCAAGAAAAAACAACCCAGATTTTTCCTGGGAAGAGGTCAGGCCAGGCAAGGAGGCTCATGGGAGGGGACAGGGACTAGTTTCTGCGGCACAGGCTGGGCAGGGGGAGGGGGAGGGGGCGGGTGGGGTGGTCAGGGGACGAGCCCCCCTCGGTCCTGGCTTGTAGCTCTGGTTCTCCTTTCTGCTCTTTCTCATCTCAAGCTTCACTACTTGCTCAGCCTCTGTGGGAACCTGATTGTCTCTTCCTATTTCTGCCTCTCGCTGGCCTCTCTGCCGGTCTCACCACGTCCATCTCCCCCTGCTCTGTCTCAATTCCCAGGTCATTTGCTATAGAAGCAGCCTGGCTGGCGAGCAAGCTGGGAAGAGGAAACGGGCCTTTGTGTGTGTGACTAGCTTGTGTTCAAGTTCAAATCCAGGTCTCACCACTTCTGGCTGGGCAGGGTGCCTGGGTGTCTGACTGGGAGCTGGGCAGGTTGTCTGGGTGTCTGTCTTGGGGCTGGGCAGACCGAGGAGGGCAGTGGGGAGGAGGCTCTGGATAGCCGGCCCAGCACGGGTCAAGGTCTGGAGGGAGAGCTGGCCTCAGAGCATGGCAGGGGAGGAGGAGCATGTTGGTCGGGGAGGAGCTTGTCAGTCGGGGAGGAGCTTGTCAGTCGGGGGAGGAGCTTGCTGGTCGGCCTTCCATTGCTATAACAAGCACCTGAGCCTCAGGCTGCTGACCATCTTGTGCGAGGCCTTCTCCCAGGAGTCTGAGCCTTGTTCTGAGGGGGCTAGGGAGGGTGGTGGGGACCAAGGCCTGATGAGCTGCCTTGTCTTCCTTTGTCCCACAATCCTCCTCTCCCCCACACCTGCGTTGGGGAGCTCCCTCAGCGCCTTGGTGCGTGGGTGCCCACCGCGGTGAGTAGATGAGCACCCACGTGTCTCCCTGGGTCCTGGAGTCAGGCCTGGGCTCCACCTCTCTGACCAGTCCCTCTCTGCACATCTGGGCCCAGTACTGGGCCTCCTGGCCCTGCTTGGGTTGTACTTCCTCCTTACCAGGAAGTTATTGGCCACAACCAAGAAGTCCGGCACCCCATTCTCTTTTTTTTTTTTGGTCCAGTCGTGGGGTCTGAACTCTGGGCCTGGGCGCTGTCCCTCAGCTCTTCAGCTCAAGGTTAGCGCTCTACCACTTGAGCCACAGCGCCACTTCTGGCTTTTTTCTTTTTGCTTATGTGGTGCTGAGGAATCGAACCCAGGGCCTCATGCATGCAAGGCAAGCGCTCTACCACTGAGCCACCTTCCCAGCCCCCGGCACCCAATTCTCTACATACATGCTTCCTCTGTAGTACCTGGCCCTGCTTTGTTGTTGTTTTCTGTTCTTGTCTGTTGTGGGGCTTGAACTCAAGTCCTGGGCGCTCTCTAAGCTCTTTTGCTCAAGGCTAGTGCTCTACCACTTTGAGCCAAAGCTCCATTTCCAGTTTTTGAGTGGTTCATTGGATATAAGAGTCTCACAGGGACTTTTCTGCCTGGGCTGGCTTTGAGCCACAGTCCTCAGATCTCAGCCTCCTGAGTAACTAGGATTATGGACGTGAGCCACCGTGGCCCAGCTGAGCCCCATTTTTAGTTACATAGTCCCCTTGCTCCACTAGATCCTGGGCTTTTGCATCCCATAGCGTTCCTGGGCCTGGTATTGGCTCCAGGACTGCATGTTGAAGGAAGGATGAGGCCCGAGTCTCTGCTTAGACCCAGGGCGCCTCAAGGGCAGGGATCTGCCTCTTTTTGGCAGCCTGGCATTCCTTCACCCCCTGCACAGGGCTGCCTTCTCCCTTCCTAGCTCTTCTCCTGGGTCCCCTTGCCCCAGACAGAGCTGGCGCAGGCAGGGGAGTGAGGCCAGGCAGCTGAGGAGGCTTTTTAGCTCCGACTGCACAGCCTCCTCTGACAGATAGAACTGAGGCTTTGGATTTGGCAGGAGAAATCTCCAAGGACAGACACCCTTGCCAGTGCCCAGGCTCACAAACCCAGCCTCCAATCCCTGCCGCTCCCTTGACAGGACCCACTGCTCTTCCTGTCTTTAAAGATATCTCTGCGCCCGCTTTCAAGAGTCCATCTCAATGAGAGACAGCGTGGCTTAAACATCAGAACACGCGCGCGCACACACACACACACACACACACACACACACGACTCATAGCCCGAGTGCAACAATCTCTTTTGGCTCTTTGCTCTTCTCTGCCTTCCTCCCTCTTGTCTAGTTTCTCCCTGTTTCTCCCTGTTTCTGTCACTCTCTGTCTTGGTCAATCTGCGTCTCTTTTCCGTCTGTCTCCGTCCCTTGCTGTGTTCTCTGCTTCTCTCTAACTCACCGTACATCGTCTCTGTCCATTTGTGCCTGTCACTTGAGTCCTGGGCCCTCTTTGTTCGTGTCTGCCTGCTCTCCCTTCTCCCTCTGGGCCTCACTTCCCCGTCTCTCCAGCTGTGCCAGCCTCCTCACACACCAGTAGCTCACACTTAGCCAGCTCACAAGGCAAGCATAGAAAGAAAGAGAGGGCACGCAGCGTCGCTGGGAACTTGCACAAGTGGCGGAAACAAGGCAGAGAGGCAGCAGCATGGAATAAGCACGCAGCTGTCTCTTTTATCTCTTCTTGGCAGGAGGGAAGGAGCAGGAGAGAGAGGAGGCTCAGAAGAGTGAGCATGGAAGGGAGATGGATGGTGGGACTCAGAGCAAGACAGAGAGCGTTGGGGAGCAGCTGATAGGGCCTCAATCAAAAAGGGTGCAAGTTTCCATGACCTCCCACCCTGAGCTAGGGATTTTTGTTCCTGAATGCTTGGTCCAGAAGGATAGAATAAGGAACCCATAGAAGAGGTGTGTGTGTGTGTGTGTGTGTGTGTGTGTGTGTGTGTGTGTGTGTGTGTGTGTGTGTGTGTGTGTGTGTGTGTGTTGCTCATCAGAGCTAGTTGCTAGGCAGCTCTAGATCCCCCGATTTCCAGATGGCACTTCCTGCCTTGCCTCAATAACCAGATAGGCCACATGATCAATTTGGGCCAATAAGCACTTCCAATCAGAGTAGTTTGATTACATATGCCAGACCTTTTCGGGGTGGGTCTTTCCCTACGGTATAATGACCAGAAAGACTTGAGCGAGGGCTCACCACTAGCCTGGATTCTCTGGCACAACTACAGTGAGCAGAGCGTGTGAATGAAGGCTTCAAGGTTGTTGAGCCATTGAGATTTTGGAGGTGTTTGTTAATGAAGCAGAGCTTTGCCTATCCTGACTGATATATACATACACACACTCACACACATATATATGTATGTGTATATATATATATATATGATCTTTATAGGAGCACATGTGTCTGTGGGGTGGGCAAGTACAAAGGTACAAATCTCTGGGCATTGGCGACATGAACTCAGCACTAAACAAAGAAGGAAAGTCTTCCTCTGCGCCTTCTCTTCTCCTATCACACATTGAAGCAACACAAAGCCACATCTTCTGAGCATGGGATCTTCCCTCATTCTCCCACTCCAGACTCCACTCAGACCTGAGCAGGGTCAGGTCTCTGCTCTGAAATCCAGTGTGACGCCTGGCCTTGGTCCCCTTACTCTGTCTCTCTGTCTCTCTCTGTCTTTCCCTCCCCCCCTCTCCTCAGTTGTGGGGCTTGAATTCAGGGTCTGGGCGCTGTCCCTGAGCTTTTTCATTCAAGGCTAGTGCTCTACCACTTTGAGCTACAGGGCCATTTCTGGTTTTCTGGTGGCTAATTGGAGATAAGAGTCTCACAGACCTTCCTGCCCACTGCCTGGCTCCTTGGTTACCTTTCTGGCCCCCAAATACCAATATCTTTGGGTCTTTGGGGTAGGCCTTCTTTCTCTCCTCCTGGGAATCCTCCACTCCTGCCCCTTCTTCCCATACCTGCCTCCTTTTCCATATCCCTTTCTGCATTTCCTCCTTGGACATTGTCCACCTTACTTCCACAGATCCCCTTCTAAAGCTGTCTCCTTGGGCCCCTGCCTCTGTGGCGCCCACATCCTGCGGGGCTCTGTGGGGAGGACCTGTGTGGTTTGTTCTGGGTTGTCCCCCAAATTGCTGCAAGGCCACAGCTCTGGTCCAGCATCACCTCCACTCCCTGGTCCTCTCTGTCCCCTGTTTACCAACCCTGGGGCTTTCCCTGCACCTGCCCACGCCATGCCCACCCTCATTAACGCTCTATAAATGACACAGTGGGAATGTTCCCTGTGTCCTGCCAACCCAATTATTAATAAGCTGCCCAGTGCCAGGGCCATGGGCACCTTCACTGCTTCTCACCAGTGCTTTTGGCTGTACCTGACCTGCCTCCCCCACTCCCTCCCTCCTTCAGGAGCCCCACTATCCTGCCCTCCCCCACCCCCAACACCTTGCCTGCCCACTCCAGACCCCAAACCCAGCCAGCAATCCTAGTGCTTCTTAAAGCCTGTGCTGAGCCACATTTATTGGCTTTAATCTCAAGAGGAATTCACACAGTCCTCCCCTCCCCCCTTTGCCTTCTCCTCCTCTGCCATCCCATGAGCCTCTGTTCTCAGGACCAAGGATTCCCTGGGTGTGAGGATGGCTGCAACCCCACCTCTTCTAGGGCTGAGTTAGGCATGGCACCCGTTCCAGGCCTCCCTGGCTGCCCTCTCTAGAAGATCTCTGAGTCCTAGGGGCTTTGGAGTGAGGTGAAGGGCTGGACAGAGCAGCACCCTCCGTTAGTCTCTCCTGGAGGGCTTGAGCCTCACTCTGGTGAATGAGTGAAACCACGCACTTAAGCCCGCACCCCAGCACCCAGCTTCTGTTTCCTTCAGGAGTCTATGTCCTCCTGTCTCCCCTCTGCAGCCCAGCTGGAGCTGAGGAAGGGGCCCCCTCTGCTGCCATCCTGGGTTCAGCTATTTATTCCTGCCTGTGGGGGTGGGGGAAGGGGCTGGGGAGATGGGAGGAGGGGCGCAGGCCTCACCCTAGCTGGACTGGGTGGTTCCATGGACAGCACCAGGCCCAGGCTGGTCCCCACTTTGAGCTGATAAAAGGGCTTATGTGCTCCACCTACCCCACTCTGCCCCTTCCCCACTCCCTGCCTTCTTCAGAACAATAGCTTCCCTGGCTGTCTCCCTCTCCCAGCCAGCGGGGGCCAGGAAGGGACAGGGTAGAAACAGCTTGCAGATAGATCCTTCCTTCCTTCCTTCGTTGCTTCCTTCCTTCCTTCTTCCTTCCTTCCTTCTTCCTTCCTTCCTTCTTGTTGGTCATGGAGCTTGAACTCAGGGCCTGTGCACTATCCCTGAGCTCTTTCCCTCAAGCCTCACGCTCTACCACTTTGAGCCACAGTGCCACTTCCGGTTTTCTGGTGGTTCATTGGACATCAGAGTCTCACTGACTTTCCTCCCTAGACTGGCTTTGAACTGTGATCCTCAGATCTCAGCCTCCTGAGTAGCTAGGATTCCAGTTGTGAGCCACCAGTGCCCAGCTGCGGTTGTGGGCTGAAGGCAGAACAAGAGGCCAGCAAAGAGGAGAGGCGGGTGAAGGGGAAATGAGAGTGGGCCTCAAAGGCTTGCTCCCACGCTGGCCAAGCAGCCCGACAAGAAACCTCTCTCCTGTCCTTCCTTAGGGAGCAGTTTTCAACCACATTATTTGTGAAGGGGTGAGGTACACAAGGGGATCATGTGGGCCAGGCCTACAAGGAACCAAACACCTACTCTGGACTGCCTCCCCCAGGCCTGCCCCAGCCATGGGCGCCCCCTCATGGCCATCAGTGACATAGCACCTGCCGTCAGGCGGTACCCAGGGCCTGGGAACCCAGCCAAGTCTGCAAGAGTGTCTGGGGCAGGGAGAGACCCTGGCAGGGAGTGAGCAGCACCCTGAGCAGTGGTCAGGCCCAGCTATTTGTCATCTCCAAACACCAGTGCACACAACCCCCTCCACGTTGCCACCGAGCAAGGTAGTGGAGGTCTCCGGTGTCATTCCATCCATGACTCTTGCCTTTGGCCCGGTACCCAGGAAGTCCTTCCTGGTACCTGTCATACCACAATGTCCCTACCTATCTAGTGCCAATGCTTCTGTCCTCAGGGATCTCTGTGCAGCCCTCCAGCCGCTCCCATGTGTCTTGTCTCCCACACCGTCTCCTCCATCCATCTCTCCGTACACATATCTATTACCAGGCAGCTGCCTATGCATCATGCAGCCCCATTATCCATCATTTATCTGCATATGTATCATTCATGCTTTCCGCCATCTATTATCCAACACCTCTCCTGCAGCTCTTTGATGTCCCTTACCTTGCCATCGGGGGTTAGCACTGTCAGGCCTGCTTTCTCCGGCCCCAGAGAACAAAGAGACCAAAGAGACATGGAAAGAACTGGGGCCACTGGTGGAGGGGGGAGGTGGAGACTAGGGGGCTCCAGTTAGAGACCAGGATGGAGGTGTGTGGGTCATAGCTGCCCCGCTGAGGTGTGCAAGTCATGCCTCACTGTCCCAAACGATCAGGAGGATGTGGGTTTGATGTGAAGCAGGAGAACTCTAGGCTAGACATGAGTGGGACTTGTTGGCTGATGGGTAATGACCTGTCTATGGCCACAACACCTGCAAAGAGATGGCACAACTTCCTGTGTCAGGGGAACAAGCAGAGATGGAGATACAGCTGTGACTGAGGCCAAGGAGAGAGACAGATGGTCAGACAGCAGACAGACAGACAGACACACACACACACACACACACACACACACACACACACACACACACTCTCTTCTGGGATTCCAGGAATTTGAAGGTGAGGAGGTTTTCCTTTGGCTGAAGAATTCTTTTTTTTTTTTTTTGTGCGCTGTAGTCTAGGTTAGTCTCAAATGCATGATCCTCTTGTTTCCACCTCTCAAGTGCTGTGATTATAGGTATACACCACCATGCCTGGCTAGCTGAGTCATAGCAGCACAGGTCCCAGGTGGATCTGGCTGCACAGTCCTAAGCTCCTCATGCATGGGTGCTATTGTCTGAATTCCCCATCATGGTTCCAGCAGGCAGTGGGTGGTTCATGGCTTCTCTGAGCCTCATCTCGGATCCTCTCCCACCCTGAATCCTCTGTGGAGACCTCTGTCCTATGCTCCTGTGCCCCGCACAAACACAAGAAAGCCACAGATAGGGAAGTGAGCATCCAGGGTGCTCTGGGCAGAGCTTCCTCCTGGCTGTTTCTACATTCCCCGCTCTTAGCCTAATGGGACAATTAGAAGAGTTAGAAGGAAACGTTACCCACAGTTCTGTCCCAAAGAGATGAGATGGGACAGGTGTCGATGGCTCCCACCTGTAATCCTAGCTACTCAGGAGGCTGAGAGTTGGAGGATCCATGTTCAAAGCCAGCCTGGGCAGAAAAGTCCACGAGAACACGATTTCCAAAATATCCAGCAACACAGCCAAGCTGGAGGCATGGCTCAAGTGGCATTTGCTCAGCTTGTGCTGA
Organism: Dipodomys spectabilis; assembly: GCF_019054845.1. Lineage (NCBI taxonomy): Eukaryota > Metazoa > Chordata > Mammalia > Rodentia > Heteromyidae > Dipodomys > Dipodomys spectabilis. The sequence continues at coordinate 1,636,272 of NW_024870762.1, read as the reverse complement.
GCAAACACGAGTTCTTGAATATCTACAAGCCTAGGCACTCATCAAAGTAAACAAAATAGAGCTGGGGTGTGGGGTCATAGGGGTCACAAGGACAAGCCCTGTCGAGACACCTTCCCCTGGGGACGTGCTGTGGACTCTGGTTCCCCGAGGCACCGGGAGTGACACTGTCATTTTTTGCCATCTCCACAGACATTCTTGGCAGGGAGGCAGCTTGCCACGGGGCTGCGTTTCGGGGGAGGCCAGATGAGGGCAGCTATGCTGGGGATCATTTTTCAGCCCATTCATTTGAGACAAGAGAGCACATTTACTCTTTTTTTTTTTTTTTGTCGGTCGTGGGGCTTGAACTCTGGGCCTGGGCGCTGTCCCTGAGCTCTTCAGCTCAAGGCGAGCGCTCTACCACTTGAGCTACAGCGCCACTTCCGGTTTTCTGGTGGTTTATTGGAGATAGGAGTCTCACGGTCTCTCCTGCCCGGGCTGGCTTTGAACCGCGATCCTCAGATCTCAGCCTCCTGAGTAGCTAGGATTACAGGCGTGAGCCACCAGCGCCCGGCCACATTTACTCTTTTACTGGGCAGGAAAGGGATCCGCGGGGCTTCCTAAGTTGCTTGAGTCTGTGGTTTCTTGGCACCTGAGTTTGCCAGGGCCGGGGGTGGGGGACGCGGCGGATGGCACCTTCACAACAGCAAGGGTTAAAAAGCACTTAGCAGCAGCACATAATGAAAGCAAATGTAAGAGAAAGAATATCCTCAGGATTTAATAAACTGCAAACAAAATTATCACGATTCTTTTCCTAGCCAGTTGAGTTTTCAGTGATTAAGAAAATACAATTTCCTGTAATTAAATCTTAACAAGAAATGTTATTAAAAAACACTCTGTCCCGGCTCCTGTAATAATTGCATGTTCCCCTAGAACAGTAAACAGAATTAGACTTTGAAGCGTACATGCTAATCCATGTGTCATTTTGATCAAATTTGTACTAATAACCTGTCTCCTTATTCTGAGACAGGAAAGGCAGGCGAGAGGCACCCGGGCCCGGAGGGCAAAGCAGAGCCTGGTGGGGGACTTGCTGGCTTTGGTTTCCATGATAAGAAAAGTTACATCTGTTGGACACATGCTACGTGCTGGGTTCTGTGCTCAACCTGTTCATGTATGCCATTTGACCTACAAACCGCGTGTCCATTTTGCAGACCAAGAAACTGAGGCCCAGAGAGCTTGGTTAAGAATCCTTGGAGGGCTGGGAAGGTGGCTCAGTGGTAGAGTGCTTGCCTTGCATGCATGAGGCCCTGGGTTCGATTCCTCAGCACCACATAAGCAAAAAGAAAAAAGCCGGAAGTAGCACTGTGGCTCAAGTGGTAGAGCGCTAGCCTTGAGCTGAAGAGCTGAGGGACAGCGCCCAGGCCCAGAGTTCAGGCCCCACGACTGGACCCCCTCCCCCCAAAAAAAAAAAGAATCCGGGCTGGGAAGTTGGCTCAGTGGTAGAGCACTTGCCTTGCATGCCTGAGCCCTGGGTTCGATTCCTCAGCACCACATAAGCAAAAAGAAAAAAGCCGGAAGTGGTGCTGTGGCTCAAGTGGTAGAGCGCTAGCCTTGAGCTGAAGAGCTGAGGGACAGCGCCCAGGCCCAGAGTTCAGGCCCCATGACCGGACCCAAAAAAAAAAAAAAAGAATCCTTGGAGACTCGATCTCAAGCCACCTGCTGTTACCATGTGGCCCGGTGGTGCTGGGGTGGTGCTGGGTGCGGCTGTGGGACTTTCAGGGGACGATGTCCTGCTTTTGGCTGAGGATATTTTCTCCCTGGAAAACCGGTCTGGTGGGATTTTTCAGAACTTTTTTTTTTTTTTTTTTGCCAGTCCCGGGGCTTGAACTCACAGCCTGGGAGCTATCTCCGTGCGTTTATGCTCAAGGTGAGCACTCTACCACTTGAGCCACAGCTCCACTTCTGGATTTTTGGTGGTACATTGGATGTAAGAGTCTCAGGGACTTTCATGCCCAACTAGCTTCGAACTGCGTTCCTCAGATGTCAGCCTCCTGAGTAGCTAGGGTTACAGGTGTGAGCCGATGGCATTCTGCAAACTTCCTTCCTTTTGAAAAAGAAGCCAGGCAGTGGAAGGAGGATTGTGTATCGGGGCTGGGCATGAGGGTAAAAAGCTGGGGTTGGTGTGGTTCAAGGAGCTGGCAGGCTTTATCCCTTAATGACCCTGGAGTTTAGCTGGAGAGAACCTTCTAGAAGAGTTGAGAAGGACTGGGTGTGGAACTGGAGGGATGCTCTTCCTGCAGGGTGTGAGTGTGCACGCGTATCTCTGGGGGTGGTGGAGAGAGCAGGTTGCATGTGCCCGGGACCCAGCCAGGGTCCCTGCGGGCTGGGCAGGGCGCCACACAGCCCGGCCCAGGCCCCAGCTCCCTCTGTGGAAGACGAGCCCGAAGCATCCCAAGCTCCCGCACGCACGTGTGTTTCCCCAGGCAGGGGCCTCCATCCACTAATTAGCTTCCCTAATGAAATCCCTGCTGGAAGGAGGCGGGAGCATTCTCTTCTGATCCTCAGGGACCAGAGGATCTAGAAAGCACCCCTAATCTCCCCCTTATCCTTTCCCTACGTTCCCATTCACTACAGCAGGAGCCCTCCCTCCCGCCCCAAGGTGCCTGGTTCCTGGGAAGGGGGTGTGTGCCAACTACGGTCCCAGGCTTTCAGTGGGAAGAGACAGGCATGAGAGATGGACGCGATTAACCGGCGTTCCCAGGCTTAGTGTCATCTCCTTCCTGTCCCCCCTCCGTGCACCCCGCCGCCCCTGCCCTACCCTGAGCTATGGGCGGAGGTCTGCTCCACACACATGGCGTGGGCTCGGGGCCTCCTGACCCTGCACATTGTACCTCCTCCCTGAACGCAGGGCGCAGCCGCTGCTGAGGGAGACTCGGAGCAGAGTTGCAGGAGTGCCCCCGTGTCCTCCTGAGAGAAAGAGGAGAAGTCTGGGTCCCTTCACGGCCTGCTCGGGGACGTCCCCACGCACTCCCTCCCGGCCAGCAGAGCCCCACAAGGGAACGCCTTGCTAGTAATTTTGATTTTTTTTTTTTTAAATTTGTGCTGGGCCTGGGGCTTGAACTCGGGCCCTAGGCTCTGAGATGTTTTGTTGTTTTCTCAAGGCTGGTGCTCTACCACTTGAGCTACAGCTCTACCTCCAGCTTTTCCATGTTTAACTGAAGATGAGAGTCACACAGACTTTCCTGCCTAGGCTGGCTTTGAACTTTGATCCTGAGATCTCAGCCTCCTGACTAGTGAGGATTACAGACGTGAGCCATTGGTGCCCAGTTATGGTCTCTTATAATAGCTTCCCATTCACACTGCCCTCACCATTCCCTGAAGGACCAGTAGTGGGGCTTGAACTCAGCATGAGCCATAACTCCAGTTCTCGCTCTGTGCTGCTTCATTGGAGATAAGAGTCTCTTGGATTTGTCTGTCTGCTGGGGCTGGCTTTGAACGTTGAGCCTCAGATCTCAGCCTCCTGAGTGGCTAAGATTACAGGCGTGAGCCACTGGCATACAACCAGGCCCCATCTTTTAATACTGCCAATTAAAGATTAGGCTTCACCCTAGGACTCGGTGGGGAAGGGACAAGAACAGATCATAGCATGCTGGTTGCATGCTGTATTAGTCACATCTAGGAATCCTAGATGTTTTACTGCCTGGCTTCGTTTACCCTCCCGTGCTCTGCATTGCCCCCCAGTGGGCATCTCCAGGCCCTGCAGCCTCCTGGGCCCTCTCACATCTGGATCTACCCTATCTCCCGGCCTGCGGACAGGAGGTGACCACCAGGTCCCAGACCAGCAGAGATCCACAACTTACACAGAGGCTGGCTGGTCAGGTTCCCTTCTGAGTGACTGAAGGCTAGAAAGCGAGTCTTTGCTCTCAAGCAGGCAGAGAAGGGCTGGAGGAGAGACTGCTCTGGCAGGGGAGGGGGGCGCAGAGAAACTGGCAAAGAGGAGGGCGGAGCTGAGAGAGGAGACCCTGCAGTTCAGGGAGAGGATGGAAGGGAATCAGCCTCCATCATTCCCTGGCCGGGCTCAGCCATGCTGGTGTCCTGAGCTCAGCCGCAGGGAGCCCTGGGTACTGTGAGATGTCCAGAACATCCTGGGGGAACCACAAAAGCCTGTGGCTACTTAGCTCCCTGCTGCCACCCTGCCTTCCTTAGTGGGAAGAAGTCTGGTTTTGTCTAGGAGCAGCCAACAAGCTCGAGAAAGTGAATCCAATCTCTGGTTCCAGGAAACAACACATGATTGGTATGAATTAGCCAAACTACTCCTGATTGGTTCAAGGCAACCCAGTTCTAGACAATCAGATGCTGGAGGGTTGCTAGGATTATTTCTATTTCTTGAAACAAGGAGGCCTGTAGAGAAGCCTGCAAACCTTTCTTCCTTCTTTCCAGAAGGTGTTGAGTAAAGGTGAAATGCCTGGAGGCATGGCAATTATCTTGTGACTGTAGGCAACCAGCTGGCCTTCTGGAGGACAGATAAGAGGCTGGATCCTCAATGATGTCATATTGCAGAGCCACTCAATGACCTGCACTGTCTACTAAAGACTTCAGATATGACAGAATTGTTTATCTTTATTTCAGAGGCCACTCTAGTAGTGTGTGTGTGTGTGTGTGTGTGTGTGTGTGTGTGTGCGCGCGCACCTGTGTGTAGGGGAATACTCTCTTACCCACATAGTTCCATTTTTTGTTTGTTTGTCATGGGGCTGGGGGCCTGGATGCTGTTCCTGAGTTCTTTTGCTCAGGGCTAGTGTTCTACCATTTTGAACCTCAGCACTTCTAGTTTAATTGGGGATAAGAGTATCCCAGGGATTTTGATGCTGGGGCCTTCTTTGAACTGTGATCCTCAAGTCTCAGCCTCCAGTGTAGCTAGGATTACAGGCACGAGCCACCAGTACTTAGTTATATTGAGTTCTTAATTTCACTTATTTTTAGTTCTATTTGACTTCACAGCATGCCCTAAAGATACTCCCATTGTGATTTGAAATATATAGACTTGAAATATGTAGATTGATATGTTGACATTTTCCTTATTTGCTCTAGATTTTTTTTTCTTTGCGCTGGTCCTGGAGCTTGAACTCAGGGCTTGGGTGCTATCACTGAACTTCTGTGCTCAAGACTAGTGTTCTACAACTTGAGCCACAGCGCCACTTCTGGATCTTTGGTGGTTAATGGATATGAGTCTCAGCCCAGCACCAGTGGCTCTCGCCTCTAATCCTAGCTACTCAGGAGGCTGTGCTCTGAAGATCTCGGTTCAAAGCCAGCCCAGGCAGGTAAGTACAAGAGACTCTTATCTCCAATAAACCACTAGAAAGCAAAAAGTGGTGCTGTGGCTCAAGTGGTAGAGCACTCACCTTGAACTGAAGAGTGCAGGGACAGTGCCCAGGCCCAGAGTTCAAGCCCCATGACCACCACCACCACCAACAAAAAAGAGTCTCATGGACTTTCCTGTTGAGCTGGCTTCAAACTGCAATCCTCAGATCTCGGCCTCCTGGGGTAGCTAAGATTACAGGCGTGAGCCACCAGCGCCTAGCACTTGTGTTAGTATTAATTTTTTTAAATACAGTTTTGAGTGTTTGCATGAGGCCAGTTTCAGATTGAGATCCTCCCCCCTTTGCCTCCCAGTAACCAAGATTAAAGGTGTCCGCACCATGCCTAGCTCATGACTGCTTTTGTATTCTCTCTTAAGTAAGCTATGGCCCTAAGGTCATTTAAAAAAACAAGACAAAAACCAACCAACCCATAGCTTTATTGAGCTCTAACTCATATGCCACAAAGCCCATCCTTGTAAAGCACACAAATCCATGTTTTTTAGTGGAGTTGTACAACCATCATTATCAATTTTAGAACATTGCCACCATCTCCGAAACAAACTCTGTTGCCCCTTAGACGTTCCAGATGGCCGGCCCGCCACCCTCCAGCCCGGACATTCATCCGTCTCCAACCTGCCTGGAAGGAGTTGCTTCCTCGGGACATCTCATGAAATCATGTGGCTTGTTCACCTTTCTGGCTAGCTCATTTCACTTAATGTGGAATAAATGATACTTCTTGTTGTCGTCCCAGTACTGGGGCTTGAACTCTGAGTCTCTGGCTCTCTCATGGGACGCTTTCACTCACTGCTGGCGCTCTACCTCTTGAACCCCACCTCTACTTCTGGCTTGTTGCTGGTTCACTGGAGATAAGAGTCTCACAGACAGGCTGGGAAGGTGGCTCAGTGGTAGAGCGCTTGCCTTGCATGCATGAGGCCCTGGATTCGATTCCTCAGCACCATGTGCGCAGAAAATGCCAGAGGTGGCGTTGTGGCTTAAGTGGTAGAGTGCTAGCCTTGAGCTGAAGAGCTGAGGGACAGTGCCCAGGCCCAGAGTTCTGGCCCCACGACTAGACCAAAAAAAAAGTGTCTCACAGACTTTTCTACCCTGGCTGGCTTTGAACTGTGATCCTCAGATCTCCACCTCCTGTGTTGCTAGGATGGCGGGCGTGAGCCACTGGCTTAGCTCTGGTTTGCATCTCTGACTTCCTGGCATGTCTTGCTGTCTGTTTGGTATACAGGTGTGTGAATGTTATGATGTGTGTAGATTCACATCACCACCACCACAGTCAGGGCCCTGAAGAGTTCTGTCACCCAGAAGGAGTCCCCTGACCCCAAACAGGGTCCCTTTGTCCAGACTCCTGACCTACAGGAGTTTCGAGGGGACCTCCCTCAGCGGGCCCCCCCCCGCCCCCCTAGCCCTTTCTCCCTTGGTTGATTTGGAGTGTGTGGTGTGGTGTGTTGGAGTGTGAGGAGGGTTGTTGCTGTTGACACTTTGAGGCTCTGGTTGGGATGTGTTGGAGGGGGACGCTGGGAAGGGGACCCCTGGGAGATGAACAGGCCAGAGCTAAATGGAGATTTGGGGGGATTTTGTGGAAAGGAAAATCATACCACTCATTCCATCTTGGGGAGGGGCTCCCCTCTGCCCCCAGCAGCAAACTGCCCCCCTCAGCTGGGCCTTCCAGGCCAGGGTGTAGGCCTGAGGCTAGAGACAAACCCTGCCGCCTTTGGCTAGGTGGGAAATCCAGGGGAGGGGGCGAGGAGGGGGGGTGATTCTCAACTTGGGGCCCCCTGCAGATGGGAGCTGGGGGCGGTGGGGGCTGCGGGGAGGGGGCAGCTGCCCAGCTCCACCTTGTGAGAGGTTGGCGGGAAGGTTTCCATGGAAACAGCAGCTCCAGCATCTCCAGAGATTTGGGGAAAACTGGCTCTGAAAAAAAATCACCGATTTCTTTTCTGGGTGGGGAGGGACGCGGCTGAGTTTGGAGAGGCGAGGGGCGCCTGGAGGGGCAGGGGTGGCTGTGTCCCTCCTTCAGCCCCCCAACTCCCTGGACCCTCTCCTCCTCCCATGCCCTCTCCCCTCCCTGCTTCCCCAGCTCCCATCCCCCAGCCTTCCCGCTGGCCCCCATCCAGCCTGGGGGGACCGAGGAAGACACAGACGTGGGGATGCTTGCTGGGGAGTTAATCAAAGTGTCTGCAACTTCTCCTGATCCTGTCCCCTCCCTGGGGAGAGCGGGGAGGGGGCGGGGACGAATCTGCCTCCATCTCTCCAGTGGGAGGCGTGCATGCGCAGACACATCAGACACGCGATCAGCCCGAACCTTTGCTTTGAGAATGGCTCTCCAGCGCTTTCCCTCCCTGGCCAGGACTCCCCCAGCTTTGCCAAGAATCTCCCCGAGTTCCTGGCCCTGCCTGTTCTGGAAAGGGAAAGGCGCCCTGGATCTTTCCAGATTCAGAACCCATCGCACACATAGCCCTCCCCCCTCTTCCCCCCTCCCTTCCTCCCCCTCCCTTCCCTCCCTCCACCCCTGTCTTCCTTTTTTTTTTTTGCTTTTCCTTCCTTCTACCCTTCCTTCTCTTTCCTCCCTTTCTTCCTTCCCTCATTCATTTGACAATGATTAACTGTGTGTGTGTTGTGCGACACAGGATTCTCTTTGCTAGAGACAGATTCCGGGGATGGTGGCTTGTACTGGAGACAGACAAACATTTCCAACCCTTAGGGTGGAGCCTATACTTATGTGTGTGTGTGTGTTAGAGACAGCATAAACAAAATAATAATGACAGTAAAAAATAATAATAAGTAAATGAATCCAATGTGATTAAATAGTCTGGAACAAAAAAATAAAGCCAGAAGAGATAAAAACTATGTCAGGATGAGGGTTACAATTTTAAATAAAGCTTTAAGAAAACATCTCTAAAAGGCCATGCTTGGTAATGGCCTGCAGGAGACGTTAGCCTGAGCCGTGCAGATTTCAGAGGAAGAACGCTCTATGTGGATGGAATGGGGTGTGCAAAGGCCCTGGGGCCAGGGGAGTGCCTGACACTCAGTAGAGTAACAAGGATAGTGCGACTGGACTGGAAGAACAAAAAGGCCAGACAGAGATGGGGTGGGAGGCAAGGAGTGGGTAGGAGAGACCTCTGGGCCCTCTCCGGAGTATCAAGGCCCTGTACCATGCCACTGCATTTTGTGCAAACTCCAGGAATCCTAAACTCAGGTAGGAAGGAATAAAGGCAGCCTGAGCCCTCCCACAGATGAAGGATAGGAGCCTGCAGCCGTGGTTTCCTGCAACCCGGGCTTAGTTCCGAGCCCTCCCCCATTGCGAGGTGGATCCTGAGAGCTGGGGCTGGTGGGTCAGCTGGTCACCACAGAGGGGGGACCCAGGGCCGTCCCCAGGCCACGCAGTCTCTGGGGCCTGCAGACCCCCACCAGCACCTGCGGCCCTGCGCCGGGGCGCAGCGGTGTCTGTGTAATTACGGCGATGATTCCCGACAAGCGGCTTTCCCTCTTCTTATCACCTCCCAGTGAGAAATAAACCGTTCAATAATTAATTGACAAAGATGAACTCGCTGTCCTCCGCCAGGCTTGGGGGGGGGGAGGCGGGGGGGGGGGGAGGCGGGGGGGGGGGGGACGGCCGCAGCCTCCTCAGACAAATGATGTGAGAAGCAGTGGTCCCCGGAGAGGGGGGAGAGGTAGGAAGATCACACTGGCAAAGGCCCTTCCACGAGCCCCTGGGCGCCCGGGACGCACCACTGCTGGGATGGACATCGCTAATTCATCACTAATTAAGGTTCCAAATTGGGGCTGTCCGGAGGAGGAAAACACTGAGGCCTCTGCACGCAGAGACACCAGCTGAGGCTGGGGACAGAGAGACGGGAGAGGATGAGAGAAAAGTCGCGGAAGGAGCTTAGGAGCAGAGGTGTCGAGATCAGGTCGAGGTCTCTGTGTCCTGTGTGACAGGGATGGGTCACTTTCCCTCTCTGGGCCTCATGGTCACCATCTATACAATGAGGTTAGAAAATTATCCCCTGCCCGGAGCTGGTGGCTCACGCCTGTAATCCCGGTTACTCAGAGACTGAGATCGGAGGATCACAGTTAAAGCCAGCCCCTGGCAGACAAATCTATATGACTTTTAACTCCAATTAACCAGCAAAAAGCCAAAAGTGGAGCCATAGCTCAAGTGGTAGAGAGCCATCCGGGCGCTGGTGGCTCACGCCTACAATCCTAACTACTGAGGATCATAGTTCGAAGCCAGCCTGGGCAGAAAAGTCTATGAGCTTCTTATTTCCAATAAACTACTCAGAAAAAGCTGGAAGTGTCACAGAGGCTCAAGTGGTAGGCCCTGAGTTCAAGCCTTAGGTCTGGAAAAAAAAATCAAGGCTGAGAGTTCAAGCCCCAGTACTGGCATTTAAACAAATAAGCAAACAGAAGATCTCCAGAGTTCTCTCTAGACTGACAATGCCAGTAGTCCTAAATTCAAAATAGACCCAGGAGAGGGAGAAAGGGGAAAGGAGGAGGAGGAGAGGGGGAGAGAGAGATTGGTGAGGATGGAAAGGGTGGAGGAGAGGTACGGGGTGGGGGGGGCATTAGGTTCTGTCCTTGATGCTCTGTAAGGGGTAAGGAAAGGCAGGCAGGGACCAAGGCAGGACTGAGGGGCGACATCTATTGAACCCCAGCAGCACCTCGGGCGCATCCCCAGCCCCTCCCAGCTGACTCCTCGTGGCCCGGACACCACTGGTGTCCTGGCGCCGTTGCTTTGTTCAGCATCGCCACACCACGGGTGCCGGTTAAGTAAAATGGAGTGTGCCAATAGAGAGGAAAATCAAGCAGCATCTAGCAGATGGGAGCTCTGTCGATACTCAGCTGTGTATGAAATGGTATGAGAGCTGAGGCCGCTGGGTCACAAATGCCCGGCTTCCCGTTCCCCACCTGCACAAATGTGGCTCCCACTGTATACACTGCAGGGCACCTTCCCGGGTGCCACGGCTACATGACCTGCGCCTGCCTGGGACTGCACATCAGCTGGAGCTGCAACAGCCTGTCTGTCTGTCTGTCTATCTGTCTGTCTGTCTGTGTGGGGACAGAAAGTCTTGTATCCAATCCTGACCCAGCCAGCTAGGATGAGGAAGGCTACTGGAAGATTTCTTCCTCCGTCTTGGAGCTGTAAGCATTCTCCAGCTCGGGGCTCAGAGACTGGTATAATTCTGTATATCCTCCTTCAATTACAGTTATTATGATTCCTTTCCAAGGCCATATAGGCTAGTGGTTAAGAATAAAGGCTCTGACTGGGCACCAGTGGCTCACGCCTGTAATCCTAGCTACTCAGGAGGCTGAGATCTGAGGATCACGGTTCAAAGCCAGCCCCGGCAGAAAAGTCCCTGTGAAACACTCAAAAACCAGAAGTGGCGCTGTGGCTCAACTGGTAGAGCGCTAGCCTTGAGCACAAAGAAGCGCAGGGACAACACCCAGGCCCTGAGCTCAAGCCCCAGGACTGGACAAAAAAGAAAAAGAAAAAAAGAATATAGGCTCTGACTGGGTATGGTGGCTCACACCTGTAATTCCCGCTACTCAGAAGCAGAAATTAGGAGGATCCTAGTTGGAGGGTCCAACCTCATGTCAACAAACAAGTAAAGGATGGGGTGAATCTGAAGGAAGACCATCCACTGAAACCAGCACTAGGCAAAAAAATGTTAGACCTCACCTGGAAAATGACTGAAGCCAAATAAGGGGCGGGGTGTGGCTCATGTGGTAGAGCACTCGCCTAGCAAGTGTGAGGCCCTGGTTTCAAATGCTAGTACAGAAAAGAGAAAGAGAATAAAAGGGGTGGGAAGCAGAAAAGGAAGAGGGAGGAGGAGGAGGAGGAGGAGGAGGGGGAGGGGGAGGAGGGGGAGGGGGAGGAGGGGGAGGGGGAGGAGGGGGAGGAGGAGGAGGGGGAGGAGGAGGAGGGGGAGGAGGAGGCAGCCTCTGTGGAGTCCGGAGACCTGAGTCTATTGCTAGGCTCAGAACTCGGTTTTCCAGCCTTGGAGCACCACGCTGAGGTGATTTGCTTTGCCCCAGCCTGGGCAGCCGCAGGTGAGGCTCAGTGTAAGCATTATGCCCACCTTCGGTCCTCAGCTCCACCCAGACCTGCTGGCCCCGCCCTCTCTCCTTCCAGACCCACCCACTCCCACCTACCTCACTTCCTATCTCCCAGACTCTGCTGCTAGGAGCCTGCCATGCGCTCTCTCTCTGGGGCAAATATGGCTCCTCTAATAAACCTTGTAATAATCTTTCTCCTGTGCCTGCCTGGCTCTGTGTGGTCCCCTGGCCTGGATGTGAAGGATCCTTTCATTGATCCTTTCACTCAGGAAATGTTCTGGTTGGTTCTGGCAATCATATTCAATGCCATAGTCTGGCTGAATTAACAACAAGATTTTTTTTTTTTCTGGTCCTGGGGCCCAAACACTGGGTGTAGGTGCGGTCCCTGAACTTTTTGCTCAAGGACAGTGCTCTACCACTTGAGCCACAGCACCACTGCCAGTTTTCTGGTGGTTTATTAGAGATAAGAGTCTTGGGGCTGGGAAGGTGGCTCAGTGGTAGAGCGCTTGCCTAGCATGCATGAGGCCCTGGATTGCGATTCCTCAGCACCACAGAAACAGAAAAAAAAAAGCCGGAAGTGGCGCTGTGGCTCAAGTGGTAGAGCGCTAGCCTTGAGCTGAAGAGCTGAGGGACAGCGCCCAGGCCCAGAGTTCAGGCCCAGAGTTCAGGCCCAGAGTTCAGGCCCCACGACCGGACCACCCCCCCCATGGACTTTCCTGCCTAAGCTGGCTTTGAACCATGATCCTCAGATCTCAGCCTCCTGAGTAGCTAAGATGACAGGCCTGATCCACCCGCACCGGCTTACCTCTTCTTCATCACAAGCGAACAACCCTGTTTTCAAGTTAGGCCACGCTCTGAGGTACTGGCAGTTCAGGGCCAACAAAGAAATGGGGGAGGCGGGGGCACAATGTCAGCAGTTTATTGAGGGGGCGGCGGGGTGCGCTCTGGGAAGATGGTGGGAGGGAGGTGAAGGTAAAGGTTGGAGGATGAACAGGCCTCATTACAGGGAGGATGGGGGGGAGGGGGGGAGGAGGGAGAGAAGGGGAGGAAGGAAGGAGAGAAATTTCCCATCCCATTCCAGCTCACCTGGGGTTCTTGCCCTCAGCCCCCTCCAACCTTCAGCTCCCCAGGCAAACCTTCCCCAGGTGACATGGGGTCACAGGACATGAACCCCCAGCCACAGTCTCTGTGTCTGGTGTTTTTCCTGGAATATTTCTCTTTCTGTCCCCTGGGGTAAAGCAAGCCTCTCAGCCCGCCCCTGTCCCGCCACCACTGCCCACCCTACCCACAGTGTGTGTGTGTGGGGAGGCCTGTTCTGCCCTCTGTACAGAGTGCCAGAAAGTCCCATGTGTCGGGGTGGAACCCCCCCCTCCCCAGGTACTGGGGACGGGGCGTGGGAGTTCTGCAGTGGTGCACAGCCTGCCTTTGACACTGTCTTTCAACACCTTGAAATCCACCCAAATCCCAGCACATACAAACATGGGGCCTTGGATTGCTGATGAGGTATTTCCCCTCCACGCAAGGTTCTATCTCTGGTTGGACTCCCTGGAAATAGACTCCTAGGCAGAGGAATGTTGTAGAAAACAATTCCTCTGTGTGTGGGGGGGGGGGGGCAGGGACTTGAACATCCACACAGATCCCCGTGATGGGATGTCCCACATGGACCCAAAGGAACCCTCATGGGCCACTCTGTGGGTGCTCTGTCCCAGGGAGGGATGGCTTCCCGGGAGGAGTGGGGGAGGTGGCAGCTGCCAGCGGCTAGGATACAATAAACACAGAGGGGCGTCGTAGAAGTGCACCCTGACACCCATCTCCTGCCTGCAGGACGAAGGACACAGGCTGGAGGAATTCACAGCAGAATTTTTAAAAGAAAAGGTTCAAGAATCCATATTCATCACGAAGGATGGAGCGGGGAGGGGGGTAGGGGGGTGAAAGATGAGCCAAGCACCGGTGGCTCACACCTGTCATCCTAGCTACTCAGAAGGCTGAGATCTGAGATCACAGTTCTAAGCCAGTCCCAGCTGGAAAGTCCATGAGACTCTCATCTCCAATAACTACCAGAAAACTGGAAGCGGTGCTGTGGCTCAAGGGCAGAGCGCTTGCCTTGAGCTGAAGAGCTGAGAGACAGTGTCCAGGCCCAGAGTTCAAGCCCCACCACTGACAAAAAAAAAGGATGATCTGCTCAAGTGTGTGCTAGTCAGGGAGGGAGGAAGCACAAGGTTCCAGGCTCAAAGAGAAGAGAAGAAATGAAGACAGAAGTCAGGCACTGGTGGCTTATGCCTGTCATCCTAGCTACTTAGGAGGCTGAGATCTGAGGATTGCAGTTTGAAGCCAGCGTGGGCAGGAAAATCCATGAGACTCTTATCTCCAGTTAACCACCAAAAAGCTGAAAGTAGACCAGTGGCTTAAGTGGTAGAATGCTAGCCTTGTGCAAAAAGAATCTTAGGGATCCAACCCGGGTCCTGAGTTCAAACCCCAGGACAGGCAAAAGAAAGAAAGAAAGAAGGAAGGAAAGAAAGAAAGGAAGGAAAGAAAGGAAGGAAGGAAGGAAAAGAAAAGAAAGAGAGGGAGAGGGAGAAAGGAAGGAAGGGAGGAAGGGAAAGAAAGAAAAGGAAGAAAGCAAGAAAGGAAGGAGGGAAGGGAAGAAAGAAAGCAAGGAAGGGAGGGAGGGAGGAAAAGGAAGAGAGAGAGAAAGAGAAAGAAACAAGAGAAAGAGAGAAATAGAGAAAAGAAGGAAGGGAGGGAGGGAGGAAGGAAGGAAGGAAGGAAGGAAGGAAGGAAGGAAGGAAGGAAGGAAGGAAGGAAGGAAGAAAGGAAAGAAGGGAGGGAGGGAGGGAGGGAAATGGAGACAGAAGACTGAAGGACACACACCTGCTCTCAGCCCTGGTCCCTGAGGTCTCTCCCACCACCCCCATGAAGGCTACCAAAGATCTCCCTTGAGGAGTGTTTTTCGTCGCGCTCTTCATCCTTATTAACTTCAGCAGGACGTGTGTGAACCCTTGCCCTAAGCAAACACGATTGACCACCACCACCGTGTGTGTTCCCCATCGGCCTGATTCCAAAGCCCACGGGCCACATGTTCCCCCAGCACTCGTGGTCATGAATACCAGCGCCGGAGGTTTCGCACAGTGTCTGAGAGCTTGCAGACCGAGGCGGCTGGAGTGTCAAGGGACTTGATTCTGGATGGAGAGCAGACGTGCTCCAGGGCAGCAAAAGGACACCACAAGGAGACACGAGACCAGATCTGTCTTGTCTTCTTAGAATTCGCTCTTGTTGTTCGGTGCTCTGGGTCTGCCCAGTGAGTTTCTCTTAATAGCCCATGTGACAGCTCGTCTTCAGGAAGCCAGTGAGGAAACACTGGCCCTGAACCCCCAAATCTACACAGTCTGGCTCAGCAGGCTTTTCTATGGAGCTGGCTTTAATTTATAATCAGAATTGGAAATTGTCCAACCATTCAAATATTCTCTCCCCTCCCCCCTGTGCGGGTACAAGGGTTTGAACTCAGGGCCTGCATGCTGTCCCTGAGCTTTTTCACTCAAAGCTAGCTCTCTACCACTTGAACCACAGCTCTACTTCAGGCCTTTTGGTATTTAATTGGAGATAAGAGTCTCACAGACTTTCCTGCCCTGGTTGGCTTTGAACCTCAGTCCTCAGATCTCCTCCCTAGTAGTGAGGATGACAGGTGTGATTTGATCCATGAACATCAGATCTCTGAAATCTTGGCCATGGAAGTGCCTATCAACTGGGTTTTAAGTCTTAGAACAAACAACCCCAGGGAGCAAAAGATTGTGATCCTTGGGGTGAACTCCAGGCTAGCACAGTCTCTCCTGGGCCTTCCATGAGGTACATGGGATGAGGCGGCTTCTGGTCTAGAAAATAGACCTCCAGCTGGGCGCATGCCTGTGATTCCCAGCGATCAGGTGGCAGAAGTAGGAAGATCAAGAGTTCAAGGCCAGCTGGGTGTTGGTGGCTCACACCTTCTGATCTCAGAAGGCTGAGATCTGAGGATGGAAGTTCAAAGCTAGCCAGGTGCAGGAAAGTTTATGAGACTCTTATCTCCAATTAATGACCCAAAAGTCAGAAGTGGCACTATGGCTCAAGTGGTAGAGTGCTAGCCCTGAGCACAAAAGGTCAGGACAGTGCCCAGGCCCTGAATTAGAGCCCCAGGACTGGCAAAAAAAAAACAAACAGGATAGAAAGAAAGAAAGAAAGAGAGAGAGAGAGAGAGGAAGGAAGGAAGGAAGGAAGGAAGGAAGGAAGGAAGGAAGGAAGGAAGGAAGGAAAGAGAAACTCAGGGATAGCCAGGCACTGATGGCTCACATCTATAATCCTAGCTACTCAGGAGGCTGAGACCTGAGAATCATGGTTCAAAGCCAGCTTGGGCAGGAAAGTCCATGAGATTCTCATCTTATCTCCAATGAACCACCAGAAAGCTGTGGCACTATGGCTCCAAGTGGCAGAGCAAAAGGAGCTCAGGGACAGTACTTAGGCCATGAGTGCAAGCCCCACAACTGACCAAAAAAAAAAAAAAAAGCCTTCATGGAAGAAAGTGGATCTGCTGAGTCTCAAAGGAGCTGAAGAAGAAAGGCACAGGACATGGCATAGACAGCCCCGTGGCTGCCAGCAGGGCATGCAAGGGGTGCACGGAGGGCAGGATGGGGGAGACCTCAAAATCTATTTCGGAGGCTGTCCTGGGTCATCTGGGAAGCCATTGAAAGCTGGGGGGGAGTGGGTCTCGTGACAAGCGCAAAGTGGGTTTAGGTAACTCCATCTGGCAGCTGGGGGCTGGGTGAACTGCATTCCACCCTCCCTCACTTACTACGGAGCATAATTAACTACATCACGCTGTTATTTTAATAGAGTTGTGTGGTTTTTTTTTAGCAGAGAGTAGTTAACCATGTTCTGGGGCTGTCAGCTCCTGGGGTATGGGGGGGGGGTGGGGAGGCTGATGGACGTGGCTTCCACGGGCCCCACACCCACCCTGCCGAGGCTGCCTGAGCTTTGTGGGTGGGGGACCCAGCGGGCCCTAACTGGCTTCTTGGAGTTGGCCTTGACTATGATGAGGAGCAGCTGTGTGGAAACTCGCGTTCCTGCCTTAGACTCTGACCCCCGACGGCAGGCAGCTGCCCCGTGGCCCTGATGAGGGGCCCTGGACGCTGCCACCTCAGTCAGGCCCACAACAGCAATGAACGCACAGGCACGGGACGGGTTCTATTCCACCCACACCCCCGCCGGTCGCTTTCTCCTCCGGGGATGGACAGGACTCGCCACAGGAAAGGCGGCCTGCCCCTCCCCGGCCCACCTGAGCCCCTCGGGATCCCCATCAAATGCTTACACAGATCCTTCCCAGCACCGAACTCCACCTGCACTAGAATCTTCACCTTTTGGTCTCCTGCGCCCCCTTTCCCCTTCCCCCCATGGAAGGAAGTCCTTCCTGCCGTGGCCCTGGTTCTCTCCTGCCATGTCTGTCCATTCCCAGCAAGAGCGCCAGAGCGATGCATTCCCACGCCACCATCCTCTCCACAGGCTCCAGATCTGGAATTGGAGACCTTCCATACCTTAACATCTTCAGTCCAGGCCTGGAGCAGAAGTGACAACTATGGTGGTGTACTCCTGTAACACCAGCTATTCAGGAGGATTGGGAGTAGGGAGGATTGGAGTCGAAGACTACAAACCAGGCAGAAGGCTGTGGCAACATCCCTCCAACCCTCATTTCACAAACAGCCAGGTATAGTGGGTTACAGCTATAATTCCAGCTAGTTAGGAGGCAGAGATAGGAGGATCATCGTCCAAGGCCAACCTTTCTGAGACCTTTTCTGAATATCCACATACAACATTGGAGAAAAATAATGAGCAGGATCTCATACAACACATGATAGCCCTTACATCAACTTTTAAAAACGTGTGAAAATACATCACGGATGGAGTGGCCAACCTTCTTAATGCTGCCCAGGTCCACTTGGATATTTATAGCATCATTACTGTACAAGCCATACAAGTTTATCAGTACGGGCAGATGGGCTGGGCAGCTGAGGGAAAACCTGATACCTGTGTCCTATCATGTCCCTGGGGAGTCTGCAGGCCAGAGCTTCCCTGCCCCCAGGGAACACAGGGTACAAGACCGTATGGGTCAGTGGCCACCCTGGGGATGGGGGTGCTCAGGAGGAAATGGGAGGAAGGAAGAGGGGCACTGGGCCTTCAGCTCATTACCTACCCTGAGCTTCAATGATTATGCAATTTGAAACAACACATATCCACTCAGTTTGATAGGATAATTGGATCCGTGAATATGATGGTTTACGTTGATTGATTTCTAAATATTGACCCAATCTGGAGTTCCTGGGAAAAACCTCCTTTCAGTTATAGAGGGTTTTTTGTTTGTTTGTTTTTTGTTTTTTCTGTGTAAGTGCTGGGGCTTGAACTCACAGTCTTGTGTTCTTACTTATTGTTTTGCTCAAGGCTAACACTTTACCACTTGAGCCACAGCTCCACATCTGGCTTTGTGTGTGTGTGTGTGTGCTTAATTGGAGGTGAGCAGACTTTCCTACCCAAGCTGGCTTTGAACCACAATCTTCAGATCTCAGCCTCCTGAGTAGCTAGAATTACAGATGTGATCCACCAGTACCCAGTCTGGGTTTATTTGTAACATGTGCAGATCTGGTTGGAGCTGCAGAACTCTTGAGAAGGTCAAGGTCAAGAGAGAGGAGTCTTGCCTGGAAAATGAGCTCTTTTACCTTGTGCTTTGGGATGTACTGACATTTTCCTCCAGCAAGCATTTCATTCCTTTTTTTTTAGTATTTAAAATTTGAAACAAACTCACAGAAGAGTTGCAATGTTGCTACAGAAAACTCTGTGTGTGTGTGTGTGTGTGTGTGTGTGTGTGTCTGTGTGTGTGTGTGTGTTGGTCCTGGAGCCTGGGTGCTATTCCTGAGTTTCTTTTGCTCAAGGCTAGCACTCTACCACTTGAGCCACAGCTCTACTTCCAGCTTTTTTGGTGATTAGGGGAGATAAGTCTCATGGACTTTCCTGTTTGGGATGGCTTCAAATTATGACCTCAGATCTCAGTAGCTAGGATTACAGGCATGAGCTATCCGTGCCCTGATAGAACTTTCATTTTCTGAGATGTTGGCAGTCAGTCACAAATCGGCGTGTGTGCCTGTGTTCAAAAAATGGTATTTTCTAGGAATAAACCTCACCAGAAATGGGACACATAGAAAGTTGACTGGGATGCTACTAATGCCTGGGATACTCATCTTCCTGAACAACGCTACCTACCTCAGCTCTGATCACCGTTAGACAAATCTGCATTGGTGGGGGTGGGGGCCACTTCCTACAAAGCAGCCAGCCTGTGATCCTGAGCCGTGTGCAAGTTTTGAAAGCCTGGGGGAGATCAAAGCCGTTTCGGTGAGTGGAGACAGCTGAACCGAGCGGAAGGCATGATTCGTGACTGAGTCCCTTTGCTGGCCAGCCTCAACGAGGGCTGGAACAATTGTCAAGACGTGAATGCGGGCTGAGGCTCAGAGGGAGAAGAGGCTCACTCAAGAATTCAGCGGTCAGAGGGCATCTGCTGTATTTCCAATGGTTCAAAACAAGAAAAAAAATTATTCTTTGTACTATCCTCGCATCTCTTCTGGGAGTTTGTTATTTCCAATAAAGTAAAATGTGTATGGAAGGAAAATGTCAATACATTCCAAGCCTCGCCCCTTCCGCCGGCCTCCCTCCCTCAGCCCTGGCCTAGCCCCAGCCATTTCCGCCTCAGTGTGCCCGCCTCCCCTCTTCCTTCCATAGAGCTCTCCAATTTTGCTGGGGGTGTTACTGCACCGCAGAGGACAGGTCACTGCCTGGGGGAAATAGGAGCATGTTTGTCTCTATGCTGAGGATTAAATAAATCTTAGAGGAACAGAGGACTGAATTTGCTCACAGTACCTGTGTGTGTATATGTTTATATAGTGAAACCCCTTTGCACATATAATATACACTAATACAAACGTGGCAAGGAAAGCAGAAGCCAGTAGCTTATGCCTGTAATCTCAGTTACCTGGGAAGCTGAGATTGGTACCATATGGTTCTGGGCCAGCTCAGGCAGAAAATTCAGCAAGACTCCCTCTTCCCTGAGGAAACTGGATGTAGTGGCGGGCACTGGGACTCCAGCAACTGCATGAAGGCCAAAACAGGCAACTCCTGCCTGTTTCCTATCCCGGTGCCTATCCTAAAAATCGCCAGCAGAGAACTGGGGATGGAGGTGTGGCTTAGTGGCAGAGGACCTGCCTAGCAAGGCTGCGAGTTCAAATCCCAGACCACCACCTCTCTCTCTCTCTCTCTCTCTCACACACACACACACACACACTGGGAAAAAGTAGACATCGATTACAATGGCTGTTGCTTCGGAATGTATTGCAAGATCCCGAGTGAGTGCCTGTATATACTTTTTTTCCCCCTTGTCCATACCTACCTATGCGAAGGTTTAATTTATAAGTCAGGCGCAGAAAGAGATGAACAATAACTAATAATCAAATAGAACTGCTCTAACGACACACTGTAATGAAAGTGATGTGAACATAACTCTCTTCAAGGAGTCAAGACAAACATTATTTTCGGGTCGCAGCTGACTGGCACCACGGAGACAGGACCGCCGTCCTTGCGCAGTGTCCTGCTCACAGCTCTTTCCTTGCGGCTCCTCTGGATTTGGTTGGCCACTCTCAAGGGTTTGATCTTGTGTTGAAGTCGCTCAGGGTCCCTGGGCCTCCCCCAACCTGCCACACACCCCGACCCTCCTTCTCCCTCCTCCCTGTACGGGGGAGAAAGAGAGAGATAAGAACCAGCAGCCTCAATTAAAACCGAGTCGCTTGAACAATAATGGAAAAGTAATTGAGCTAAATTGAAATGTAATTGGAAAAAAAACAAACCAGTCATGGCTTAACATGGATTTAGAAACTGGGCTGGGGGCTGGAGCCTCTCCGCTTTCCTGTCTCCAAATCTCCTGATCTCTCTCCCTTCCCTTTGGGGCCCCAAAACTACTCAACTCAGTCTCTGCTGGCTCTACCTCGTCTTCCCGAGGCTCCTCCCTTTCTCCTCCCAGCCCAGTTAGCAGCTTCTCTATCAGGGGCAACTTCTTGCAGGTGTGCACAGACTTCTAGCAATTGCTTCAGGCAACTTTGGGTTGGGTGGAAAGCCGGTGCTACTGCCATATAAGGAGTGGAGGCCTGGGGTGCTACGAAGCAGCCCCAATGCACAGGGCACCCCCAAAACAAAGAGTGATCTCAGAAGCTCTGCTCCACTCCAGCTAAGAGGCCCTGGGCCCCCTCTACCTCCCCAGCAGCTGAAAGTCACCGTGGGTGTGTCCCCTGAAATCCTCAAGTCCTTGATTCTCAGCAGACTCACCCCCATCCCTTCTTCTCTTCCCCAATCCCGTTTCCTTCTTCCTTTCCCCTCTCCCCACCCTCCCCACAGCCCGGCGTTCAAAGGCCAGGTGGAGGCACCGGAATGACACCTGGACGTTTCGAACCTCCTGCCTATCTCGGTCCTTGGAGAGGAGGCCCTTCTGGGGGCTGGAGTCACCGGAGGTGCAAGCAGAAGGGTCCTTCGATGTCACCCTCAGGTGGGAACAGGCTTGTGGCCTGATGGCCAGGCCTGGGACCCCCTGGGCCTCCAGCCTCCACACCTGGGGCCTCTGCTCCTGAGCATGGGGACGGAGGAGTTTCTCATGTCCTCAGCCTTTCCACCCTGTCCACGCTTGAACTTGGCCCTGCCACCCACAGAAGCCGCCCCGCCCCCCCCCCACGTCTCCATCTCCCAACTCTCTCCCCTCCCTGCCCCTCCCCCAGGTTCCCGAGTGTCACTCCAGCACGGGTGGGGGTGCTTGTTCCGGCTCCGATAAAACTCAAGAGTCAGCTGGCGTGAAATGAAGAAATATGGCTCCCGGTAAATATTTATTTTCTATCAGAAATTAGCAAACCAAATGTAATTAAAAACAACTGTGTGTGCCATCTCCACTCCCACCCCCAACCCCAAGTGGAGAAAATGACATCTCGGAATAGTGACTCATAAAGACCGGGTCCTAATTAGCAGGCTGCCCACTGCGGCGGGCCGCCACCCTCAGACTATGGGGAAGAGCCTGTGCCAGCGTGGGATCCCTCAGCCAAGGCAGCCTCTTGGGGGTCCCCGGCCCGCCTTCCTTCCCTGCACAGGGCTGAACAGAGTCCTACTAGGAAAGAGAACCAAACAGACCCCTGCATAGTGTGCCCGCTGGGGAAGGCCAGACAACTCCAATCTCTGCCTGGTTCTCCCCGGACCCCCCCCCCCCCACACACACACACCACAAGGCAGGCCACAGGGGCTGCTGGTCAAAGACATTGGCTTGGAAACCAGCAGACTCCCCCCCACCCCACCATGCCCTCATTTTCTATCTGGACTTCCTTTACCTTGCAGATTCATAAAAAATGTAGGAATTGCTTAGCGCTGGTGGCTCACGCCCGTCATCCTAGCTACTCAGGAGGCTGGAATCTGAAGATCACAGAACAAACATCCAAGGCCTGTGAACACTCTCCCTGATCTGTACTACTCTGCTTTGTTGAGCACCTACTACATGCAGTTGCAGAACGGTGCTTTGTTCCTGCTTCCCCAAGGAACCTCAGCTCCCAAGCCGAAGTTGGGGAACAACAGGGTGGGCACAGATCTCAATACCCACGGCTGTGTCCCTCTCCTTAGCCTACCTGAGCACTGTCGCATGGGGAAACTACCTTCCAGAAACCTGGCTTGTCTCCAGACAGCAATGCTGTTTTAAAAGCCAGTAGGGTAGAGTCCAGCCTGCTCTATCATATGCACCTACCTTTCTGCCCTGGGTTCCTCTGTGCCCGCGACAACATGCCTGAGAGCCTCTCCTCCCCTCCCCGCCTCCCCCCTGCGGTACACCAGCCCTACTTCCAAGCGCTTTCCTCCAGAGCAGCCCAAACCACCTCACCTGGTCTTGCAAATGCCACCTCTTCAGGAAGCCTGCCCAGATTGCTTCAGTCCACTCAACTCTGCTTCCTAGCTCTATCTGCCTTCAGCTCTGTGCACACGGCTTCACACACTGGGTATGATTGTTCCTTGTCAAACAAATGAAGTATACCTTCTTCCCTCCCAGAACCCAACTGCCCAAACTTTTGTGTTTAGGTCTCGGCGTTCACTTAACTAGCTGTGCAATCCTGACCAAGTTGTTTAACTGCTCTGAGTCCTGACTTCCCTACCCTGTGAATCATGGCAACGAGAGAAACATTTCTCAGGCTGGTTTTGAATGAAGGAGCAGAGATAGAGGAGCTATTGGATAGAGCTGCCAGGCTCATGCTGGAGAAAGCAGGCCCTTGGGCCCTTTGCCTGGTGCCCACTCTTCAGCCTGCCCAGCCCCGCCCCTCTCCTGGATTGGCCCTGCCCTTCTGTGGGGAACTGACCCCAGCAGTCCTGTTCTGATTCCAGTGGTGGGAACTTCTCTTGCTCCACCCCTTTGCCACTCAGTGATTGGTAGAGGAATGAGCACATGCTCACAGCTGGGCCAATCAGAACTCTTCCCTGGGATTTTTGAAAAGAGGTTCAGCTCCTTGAAAGGGGGTCTGCTGTAAGGCTAGAGGGGAAGAGGTCATTGCCCCCCCCCCCCAGTCCCTGACCTGTGAGGGTCAGAGAGACACGGAGAGCAGAGGAGGAGGGCGTGAGTTTTGGTTGTCTGGAAGGCTCTCCTGCCTGACGTTCCAGCCCTTCCTGACCATGAGAGATATTCTGAATTCTTCATTCGCCTTAATTCAGTCATTTCAACCAGGTTTCTTCCATTTACTTCTCATCAAGTTCCTGACCAGCGCAGACAGCCCAGTTGGCGGGGGAAAAAAACAAAATCTTTGTTCTATTTGCTAGTGACAGAAGGCACAGGACTCCCTGGATAGAAAAGGGAAGGCAAGAGGGGCCCTCTGAGCTTTTCCTAAGGGAACTTCCTGCTTTCCTTCCTCACAAAGAATATCATGGACAGAACTTCTGACACACAAGAAGGCAATTAGTGCTCAAGAAGAATTTCCCAGCAGCTCAGAGCCAGAGGCTTCACAGATGCTAGTGTTCAGCCGATGTAGTGTGTGTGTGTGTGTGTGTGTGTGTGTGTTCATGGACACGGCTGGAGATGTGAGGTGTCAGGTAGGGTGGCCTGTCCCTAACCAACGGGTCCCCATCCAGCTAGCTGGGAGATTACAGGAGGTAAAGGCCGCCCAGGGCCTCCCTCAGGCCAGCGGAGATGGGGGAGGTGCCAGCTCCCTGTCTGCCCGGCTATCATTTCAATGCATTCTTCAGACTGCTCAAGGAAAATTGCCTCTTTAATTGGCTCTTCTCTCGAGCAAGCTGTAATGAGGCTAAACTTCACTCCCAGGGTGCTTAAACACCCACGAGCATTACTGGCTGCCATCTGCAGGCTTGGGGCACCCATCAGCGGCACCGCAGCTAGGTTCGGGGGTGGCGGGGGTGGGGTGGGGAAAGCAATCCTGTCCTGCCTTGAACTGAGAATCCCACAGCCTGTGTTCCGTGTGAGAGGACGCACGGTGGAGGAGCTTTATAGAGGTGCACAGAAGAGCAGAAATCCGGCTAGCAACGAACCCCACTCTGGGGGGAGATAGTGCTTTGTCCTCAGGGAGCTCCAATCTGAGGGGGCCATGGTCTGTCCGCAGGGAGCCCCCATGGAGGGAGACACCGAGAGCACAGAAGTCCCAACGTAACGTCTGCCCTGTTCACTGGTCAAAACATGCAAAAGGGCCTCACTGCTCTTTACTTGTCTTCTTGTTGCCAGGGAGGAGGGTAATACTGAGGTTTGAACTGAGGGCCTTGAACTTGCTAGGTAGATGCTCTACTACTTGAGCCAGGCCCCCAGCAACTGCTTGCTTTAGTAATATTTCAGATAGGGTCCTATAATTTTTGCTCAAGGCCAACTTTGAACCATGATTTCCACACACACACATTCCTGAGTGGCTGGAATTTTAGGCCAAAGCTGCCAGTTTCGAGAAGGCACAGTGTACACACACACACACACACACACACACATACACACACACACACATGTTGTTCATGGGGCCTGAACTCTGGGCCTGATCACTGTTCCTCAGCTCTTCAGGTCAAGGCTAGTGCTCTACCACTTGAGCCACAGCACCACTTCCGGCTTTTTCTGCTTATGTGGTGCTGAGGAATTGAACGCAAGGCCTCATGCATGGGAGGCAAGCACTCTACCACTGAGCCACCTTCCCAGCCCTGTTTGTTTCTTTGTTTGTTTTTCTGATCTGTCTTTTGATGAAGAGTTGCCAGGTCATGGAAAAGCTGTTATTTAGGACCAAAGAATTTCCTTTGGGCTACATTGGAATATACAGTCTCCTACACATCCTTGGACTCTTCATTCATTCATTCATCAGACTCTTACAGCCCCTCACCACTGGCCCCCCTTCCTCTACATTCTGGGGCTCAGTTGGGGAGGGAGGACATGAGGGGAAAGATGGGAAAGGAAGAGAGTGACTGACAACTGACCCAAAACGTAATGTAGCTGAACTCCTGCCCCTTCTGCGTGAAGTCCTGTCTGGACGGAGCAGGTGTTTACAAAGCATCTAGACGTGCCTCCTCTCACGAGATCAAGAGGAGCCTGAAATCCGGGGCCCAGCCTTGGTACCTAACGTAGTGCTTTCCATTTAGAGTCATTCACTATGTCTGTTGGATGAATGAATAAAAACAAAATCCCTGAGACTTTTAGTTGTCCACCCTCGCCAATATTTGTTCTCACCTTCTTTAAAGGAAAATAAAACTGCTTTAAAGGAAAAGGAAAATTGGTAGCTTAAGCACATGGCATTCTAAAATGAAGTATATTGTTTTGGACAATGAGATGCATGCACGGTGTGGGGTGAATCACTTCCGGGTCAGATCTTTAAAAGGGCCGGCCAGGCCCTCCTTCCACCTCCTCTCTGTCCCCCAGCTGGACGTGAGACAATGGTGAGGAGTCTTGGACTGTGTGAACAGGACAGAGCAGCTGCTGCGAAGGACATCAGCATCTTGGATATGGCAAGCGGCCATTCCAAACCTTGACGACTTACTTATACTCTGACTGTTATACAAGAGAGAAATGCATTTCTATTTAATTTAGCTATTTAGTTATTTGGTGTCTCTGTTAGAGATCTGAACTTCTATGTTAATCTGTATGGCAAGAAGGCAACGTGGTATGGGAATGAGTTCAAGTGGGTGGAGGGCACATCTAAATGATTGCTATTAGGTGACAGCAAAGACACCCAGTGACACCAGTCACTCAGAGAAAATTTAACTCTCATATTTTGAACCTAGCAAAGGAGTTTGGAAGAGGTGTTTTCATGGATGGGCTGCAGCAGGGATCCAGGGACTTCAGGTTCATTCTACCTTTTTGTTCTACCATCCTCAGGGCTGGGTTTTGTCCTTGATCATGGAGCCTAATGTCACAAGATGGCTACAACCTCATCCATTACAAGTCAAGCCCATGGACAGAAAGCAGGAGGAGGGGGGTTCAGGTGGTAAGATAGAAAAGTCCTCCTGTCCTCCGGAGCCTCCTTTCAGCAGAAAGACTAAATTTCCCCAAAGCCCCCTGCGGACTTTTCCTTATATGTCATTTGCCATCACTGACTCCATCATCTTTAAGGGAGGCTGAGGGCAAGTAAGAGGAGGAAGACAGAGGGGTGGGGGGTGAGAACGAGCAAGAGTGGTGTGTGGAACCCCTGTGTGTGGGAGGGGGGTCCGGCGCCACGAGGTGGGGACTTCAGAAGCATGGGGCCCCAGAGACTGGCGACCTGCACCCCAGCCCCTCTGGTGTGTGTGTGGGGGGGGGGCGAGGTCAGCAGGTCATTCCCACCCCCCCCTTGTGCCTCCCAGGAGCCCCTAGAAGGGTAGGGTCCTGTGTGCTTGGGGGTGAGGGATCTATCCAGAACCTTCTCTGCTCAAGATGTAGACTAAGAGCTCCAAATTCTCCAGCTCCTCATTCCACAAAGTTCCTCATTCCAGAAAGAATGGTCAAGCTGAGGCCATCGCTGTCCCCCCCCCCCCCCTCCCCAGGCAGATCCCACCCCAGCCCCAGCTTCCCGAGCTGGGCTCCCCCACCAGGGCTCCTGACCCCCGCCCCGCCCGGCCCGCGCTGCAGCCCGGCGCCGCTGGTGCGAGCAGGGCCCGCCCCTGGGCCCGGAGCCGAGGCCGAGCCGCCCGCCCGCCGGCTCCGCTCCAGCGGCCGCGGGCTGCGGGGCCCGGCCCCCCGGGCGCCCCGCCAAGGCTGCGCCCCGGCCCCGCCCCCTCCCGGCGGAGGGGAGGGCGGCCCTGGGCCGGTCCCATCATCTCGGGGTGCAGGCCGCCTCGCCCCAGGCTGTCTTTCTGGAACGAGGGCCCCTCCATGTGCCGGGCAGAGACCAGCAGGGACACCGGGGAGTCTGCCAGCGGCTAGAAGGGTCCACAGGGCTCTTGCCCCGTGCCTCAGTTTCCCTACACAGGCCTGAGTCTGGGTGAGAGCGGAGAAGGGGGGTGGGGAGGGGGAAGGCCGGGGAGCCGCAGTTCCCCCTTCCTCTGGGCCTTTCCTCCTCTGATCTGGGCAATCACTGACCCAGGACATTGCAATTACCCGCTTGCTTTAGAGCTAATTACACAGGCCAGGCTGCCAGCGGCTTCACAGCAGGTACACGCGTGTGAGCGCAGCACACTTATGCACACTTATGCTCTTTCACACCCACACAGCTGTGAGGATCACGCTATCGCTTCTGTGTTTTGTTTCTAGAAGGAGTTCTGTGCTTTTCTTTCAAACTTGGCTCCCTAGCCCGTACTTTCTGGCCCTGGTCAATAGAACGCAGTCCTTCGCTCTCCCCTTCCCGCCCAACTGCACGAATGTTTGCATTTGAATAAATCAGCAGGAAGAGGTTTTTTTGAGTTCAGAGCCCTTTCTCAAACTCTGTGATGGATAATTATTAAAAAAAAAAAATAATGCGATGGACAGAAGGTGACCTTTAGTTCTAATCTGTCGTCCCTGATGACGTCTGCCTTTTTCTTTTCTCAGGAAAATAGGTTTCCCTCCCTTGGTTATGAAAAGTAATACATGTTCATGCAAAGATAGCCAGGCAAGACAAAGTCTACAGATGTGAGCCAGAAGCCTCAGAAATTTCATTATGTTCACATTCCGGTCTTTCAGGCTTAAAACAAAAAAGTAACACACATTTCCATTTACACACATATTTTGTATAATAAAAACTGAGGTGGTAACAGTCATGTTCCTTTCTAATCTGTCATTCTCTCCCAACAGTCTGCTCTGGACATCTCTGAATGAGAGCAGAGACTCCAGTTCGGGTGCCCCTGGCCACTGTCACTCATATTTGCTTGAGGATGAGAGTGAGCTGGTGGTGGTTGGGGGCTGGGGGCTGCCTGAGGCTGGGGCTCTGCTTAGAGCTGTGCGTCCAGCTCCATGGGGCTTCCCAGAGCAGGAAGTCCATTCAGCTCAGCTCTGGCCTCAGAGGACCTGAGAGAAGTGCGAAGCTCAGAATTGTTCATTTTTGTCCCTAGTTGGAGCCTGAACTCAGGGCATTATATTCTTGCCATGTTTGCTCGAGGCTGGTACGGTACCTACCACTTGTGCCACATTTTCCACTTCTGGCTTTTTTTGGTGGATTATTGGAGATAAAGAGTCTCAACGGACTTCTCCTTCCTGGGCTGGCTTTGAAGGGGGATCCTCACATCTCAGCCTCCCCAGTAGCTAGGATTACAGGCATGAGCCACAGCGCCCAGCTTGCAACGTTTTTAGGGAAGATCCAAACAGCCGAAAAGCCAGGGTGACGAATTCAGCGGTGAGATTCACGTTGGGGGGGGGGGCGTGCCAGGTTGCCCGCCCAGCTTGCAACATTTTTAGGGAAGATCCAAACAGCCGAAAAGCCAGGGTGACGAATTCAGCGGTGAGATTCACGTTGGGGGGGGGCGTGCCAGGTTGCCCTCCAAACAGGAAGCCACGCTGGGCGCTGATGGGCTGAGTGCCCAGGAAAGATGCACGCAGGAGAAGGCTGGGGAAAGACGCCTCTGCCCAGGGTTTGGGGTGACTTCAAGGAGAACAGTTTCGACTTTCCTCTCCCCCCTCGGATTTATTTATATACCAGAGCCTCTTTCTCAAAAGGTGTTACAGTAGTTTTCAACAAAGGACGTATGCAAAAAGGTCAGGCAGCTAGAAATAGAAAAGCAGGAGCAGGAATCATTTCCACCTGTAGCAGAGAACTGGCGCCCGACCCCACCCCCCTCCCAGGATGGGATCCAGCCTCTCCTCGCACCTGGGAAGGAGTAAGAAAAGCAAGGGACCACCAGGGAGAAAGAGGAGTCTGATGAATATACAACCTTCCCTTGGCCCCCAAGCCAGAATTCTGGATTTGCACCCCACCCCCACGCCCCAGCCCTTCTCCTTCTGAATTTTATGAACTGCAGCAGCAACGACATCAACTTTCTGAGCCTCAGTTTTCTCATCTGTGAAGTCATCATGAGTGGCAGGTCTCTCGCTCTGTAAGTCACCTGACCAACTTGCACCGTTTGCGTCGAGATCTACGCTTGCTTGGACAAGGTCAACTGGAGGACACTCATGGTGCTTGGATCACAAAACTTTGCCCCTGGGAAAGAGTGGTCACTTGAGGAAGGGTCAAAGAAGGGAGTCTTATAGTGTCTACCACCCCTTCCCCAGTGGGTGAATCCGTAAGCTCTAGAAATGGCAGCTCCCAGGTAGCCCTGTTTTATATTTACCATCCTTCCCTCCCATCCAGCTGATTGGATCAGGGTGGTTCCTGACACCAGGGCAGCCAATCAACAGGTGACGCTAATGATTACCCATGGCTGGGCACAAAATGGTGGGAGAGTCTCTAGAGAGGTTGAGTCAGTAAAGGCTGGCAGCTGCTTGAGTGGGAGTAGAAGCCATTAACGCCTGAAAAGCTGAAGCTGTTAGTAAAGCCAGTCAGAAAGAGGAACTGTGATGGTGTGTGTGTGCGCGCGTGTGCGTGTGTATGGGGGAGTGGCTGACTCAGGCAGGATGGCTACCTGTGGCTCTTACAACAAACAGCTCAGCCCGAAGGGCTTTGCACAAAGGTTCACTGACTTCGTTCCAAGACTTGGTTGGTTGGAAATTCAGGCAGTGTCGATCAGGAGATTCTTCTCCCAGTGTGGCACTGGCGGAGGTGTTTGGCTGGCAGATGGGTTGTTCTGAAGGGTCCAAGGTGCCTTCATGGCTTAAGATGAGCAAAAGCAAGGGCCCCAGGGTAGGATGCAGCCTGGGGCTGCTGAGATTTTGAGGGGAGCAACTGTGGGCATCTGGGGGTGATCATGAGAACATTTCAAGCACTGTGCTAACTTGATGCTACTTTCTCCTGTTTCCCCTTCCTTAGACCTTCTAAGTCTTCCATTTTTACTTAACATTTTTTTGTTTACTTTTTCTTAATTATTTTTAATGTAAGATCTTGCTCTCCTTCAATTCCTGATCTAGCTGGTTTAACTTCCTGGGTGCTGGGGTTACAGGTATGCCCCATGATACCCAGTTAGATTTTTTTGGGGGGTCCGGTGGTGGGGCCTGAACTCTGGGTCTGGGCGCTGTCCCTCAGCTCTTCAGCTCAAGGCTAGCGCTCTATCACTTGAGTCACAGTGCCACTTCCGGCTTTTTTCTTTTTGCTTATGTGGTGCTGAGGAATCGAACCCAGGGCCTTAAGCATGCAAGGCAAGCGCTCTACCACTGAGCCACCTTCCCAGCAGATGTTTTTGTTTTTTAAGATGTCTTCCCTGCAGCCCCCAATCCTCTTTGATAGCACCATTTTCTTTCAGAGCCTGAGTTACATCCATAATGATAGAGTTTGCCTCATGTCCACCTCTCCCATGAAACAGATTCCATGAAGGCAGTAAGTGGTCAGTACTTGTGGAGTGAACAAATGTGTAAGGACAGATCGAGACACCGTCTCCGAGGACCCCTAGGACTCAGGTGGCAAGGAGAAGAGAGGCTGTCCTGGGAGGCTGGAGGAGTCTTCCAGCCTCTTCCCTCCCCCAGCCCAGTCTGCCCCCTCCCACCCTGTCACCTGCCCCCCAACCTGGCCACACACACAGCCGGAGCCCGGGCGCTAGAACACTGCAGCTTTATTGATTGAAACAACCGCGTCCGCAACTAGAGGTTACATTGGGGGCTCGGGAATGGGGCCGTGGGGAACAGAAGCTGGGTGGAGACGGAGAGCAAGGCAAAAGGGTGAGAATAGGGTCATGTGACTAAAATCACAGCCCCCAAATGTGTCTCACCCGTGAGTGGGGGGGTCTCCTGTTGTGCTTTTACCTTGGTGGTAGGAGAGGGGTCAGACACGCAGGCCTGAGCAAGAGGGGTTCTGGCTTTTCTCCCAAGTCGTTGAGACCCAGGGCTGGAGTGGTTTCCTCCTGCCTATCCTTCTGGGTTGGGGATAAGGACTTGGTGAGCCGGCTGTCCTGGGGCAAGGGGCTCCCCCACAGCGTTGGGCTGAGATGGGCTGATGTGGGGGACAGCAGGGGAGGGCAGGGTGGGAAGGAGGCCCCGGGCAATGAGGGCAGGCCACAGGAGGGGGGAGGGTCAGCGGGGAGGGGGTGAACAGGTGCCATCTCTCTGGGGCACTGGTTAGACCTCTGCATCTGTTTCTAAAAGTCAAGGGATTCCCCAGGAAAGAACCATCTTCCCACCCAACACACTCATACACATGCACACACACATACCGCTGTGCATGTACCACATACCACAAGCACAGCTCACACACGTGCACACGACGCACCCAGCACGAACTCAGAGATGCCTCCCCGCCTTTGAGAGAATCCAGCCTCAACCAGCAGCCTGTGGTGACTTTCAGAGCAGTTTTGTCCATCCCATCCCCCAGGACGGACAGACAGCAGATGGTAGCGTCAGGCCTCCTCAGCTCTCTGGTCCTTAGGAGGCCAGCAGGCTGAGGACATGCAGACATGCTGACCTCCGTCCCTAGCCCAGGCCCTTGAGAAGAGAGGGGAGGGGGTTGGAAGGAGTCTCAGCCAGGGTGGGTGACGTTGGCAGTAGCCCTGTGGCCGGGCCTTCCAGGGGGTGGGAGCAGAGGCCATTCAAAACCAACATTAGGGCTGCACTGGAGACCACGCCCACCTGACAGCCAGGCACAGGGGAAAGGAGGATGATGGGAAAGGGGCGGGCCCATCACCGAGCAAGGGTGGAGGAGCGTCCCAGGAGGAGGAGGCTCCCTACTCGGATGGGACAGGATAGGAGGATGGATGACTCCAGGCGCTGGAAGGCCAAGCGTGTGGTCTCAGGGTTCCCTTGCTGCCCTGCCTCCCCCCACACAGGGTAGAAGGGTCCCAGCACCCTGAGGGCCAACTCCACAGACCCTGTTTTAAGGCCACAATATGCCTCAGTCACCCTGACCCAGAGGGTGAGGCTGCCACTGGGGAGAGACACTGGATCCAGCCAGCCTGGTCTCCCCAGGGCTGGGGGTATTCGTGGGCCACCCAGCCTGGTACGTTAACACGGGCACACAAGTCATCTGGGGATGCATAAAAACACCCACAAATATACACACACAGACTCAGACGGGCACGCGCCTGTAGGCACTCACAGCCCCTACACGTCTGCACACACAGACACATACCCCAGCACCTCAGCCCCTCTGCACACAAGCCTGGTGATCTCAGGCCAAGCTTTGTGAAGTAGGGCTGCTCTGGCATGCAGTCACCCCCTCTCCGCACACACTGGAACCCAGGGACATCACGCCTCACACACAGCCGTTTCTGTGCCCAGGTCTATGGACAGAGTCAGATAAACACAGACGAACACAGGCCGCAGCTCAGCCAGGATGGGGAAGGATTATCTAGCGGGTCCCATGGAGTGGTTTCCATACTAGGCTGGCATGGGCGAGAGGAGGGAGAGGAGTCGGGGCTCAGAGGAGGAGCTCACAGTCTAGTTGGGACAACAAGCATACAGAAACATTAGGAAACAGTGCCTGGCAGACGCAATGGAACCTGGAATAACTCACCATCCCACCGAGGCCTTGGGTGGGCCAGGGAGACAGCCATGCTGGTTGGGTACCGAGAAAGCTCTGCTGCAGCCTGGCCTGGCCACACATAAGCTGTTGGTGATGATGACAGCACAGGCCTGGCAGAGCGAAGACTAGGCTGTATGTGCCTCGGTTCTCCGCCTGCCTCCTGGCACTGCAGCGCTGGCCTGGGCTCCAGGCCTCTTCCATGCAGCTGTCCCCACCAAATGCTCTGGGAGGAGCCCCAGGACACTCTACCTAAGGTGCTTTGCCTTCAGCTGGGTCATCTATAAGCGCTCTGGGGTCCATAGGGAGTAAAGGGTGGGCGCTAGGCTCGGGGCAGGTGGCTGGAGGCTAGACAGGGGTAGGAAGTAGTCTGGCCAGTACCCCACAAGTTAGATGCCACCAGAGAGGATGGATGCACATACTGACATACACACACCCCTGTGGAGATGGGGTACAGACTCAGCCTTAGATCCGTGAATCACACATTCATCGCTTCATATACACAGACTGCTGGCACATACACACCCATGCCACCTACACACACACACACACACACACACACACACACACACACACTCATGAAGACTCACCCTGGGAGGGGCTGGGGCTCCTCTCTTGTACAGACTGCTGGGTGGGGGCTGGGAGGGGGATGCTAAGGAGAGATCTAGAGTCCATCCTGTCCATCTCAGGCTCCGATCCAGGCCCAAGGGCCAGGAAGCCCCTTCACAGGAACAAAGAAACTGGCAACCACTCAGCCCATCACCCCGCCCAGGCTTGGGGGGGGGGACGGCCTACTCCTCCATGTTTTCTGCCCTCCCCATCCACACTCTGTCCACAGCACCCCGTCAGGCCAAACATGTAGGAAATGGAGGCCCCACTCCATCCACCTGGAAGCAGCAGGATTTCTCCTCTGCCCCTCTCAAAGTGAAGCCTCCCCTCTGCCTTCCCAGGTCCTCTGAATCCCGGCTGAGGGCAGAGGTGGGTGTTGGGGTGGGAGGGGCTGTGGCCTTGGGAACCCAGTGGCTGGTGCTGGGAGAGGGAGGGAGGGGTCAGGAGCTCCAGATGTCCAGGCCCAAGACCTCCTGTTCAGTCCCCTCCAAGGGAGCACAGTGAGGAGGGGCTATGATGTTCCAGAAACAGAGTAGAAGGATCTCCCCCCCCTCCATCCCCCATTCTGGAACAGTCCAGTGCAGCAGGTCCCCCTTCCTTGTTGTCCCCCTCTGGATGGGGACCATCACAGAGCTCAAAAAGTCACCCTTGGCTCTCCTCTGTGCTAGGAGTCCCAGAGTCTGACCGGGAAGGGGCTCCTGTGTCTGCCCACTTCCGGTTCCCTTCAGGCAAAGCCGTGGGGCTGGCATTCGGCTTGAGCTAGGAGACCGGGGAGGGTCGGAAACACTGCAAGCGTCACCGGGACAAGGCTCACGTCACGTGGAGGTCCCTGGGGACGCCGGTCAGGCGAGTCCCCTGTCTCCGCAGTAAAGAAGGTGCTGGCAGGGCGGATAGAAACTTGTGCTTTAATATATTCTCTGTGTGGTGAGTGTGTGGCTGTGTGTGCGTGTGTGGAACAACCGTGTCCAGGGCCTCGTGCCGGCCGGCCTCTGTCTTTGTCCGTGGCTCACCCCCACAGCGGAGCGGAGCCCCTCCTCCCCGGCGGGCCGGCCCTGCCCTGCCCCTGGGCACCCCGGCTGGCGGGAGGTCAGTCTTTGGTAAGATGTGGACACTTTGGTGTGCCGGGGACGGGGTGGGGGGGGCCAAGCAGCTCTCATCATCTCTGCAGCGCCAAGAGGAAGATAGCCACGGGCCCCCAGAACCGCGAGCAGGACTGGCAGGGCGCTCGGCTGCCCGGCATCACCACCACTGCCGTGAGAGAGAGAGAGAGAGAGAGGAGAGGAGAGGCAGGCAGGTTGGCTGGGGAGGGGGAGGCCCGAAGGGTCGGGTTGTTCAGTGCGCATAGACGTGAGGTGGTGTGGGGTGAGGGTTCATTCAGCCTGCACACAGAGGTGAACTGGCCTCAGTTTCCTTAGCTGTAAAATGGGTCCAATAGCATGAGCTACCCCAGAGGGCCCTGGTGAGGACTGGGTGAAGCAGCAAAGTGGGTTTTTAGAGGATGTGTGGGGACCCCGGCCTCCCACGCCTGAAGGCACAGGGACGCAAGAAAGGGGCTCAGCCCCAGCCACAGAGGCGCTGAGACTTGTGAACAGCTTGTACACTCCCAAGGAGGGGGACGGGTGGGGGAGGCTGTGCTATGCCCCACGTGACACAGGTAGAGCCGTGAGGGCACGCATTCACAGACACGCCGTCCCGCCCCCAGCACTCCCTCCCCTCACGGCCCCACGCATGCCTCCCCGCCCCCTTCTCCACCCTGGCACCTTTATTGGGGTCCATGGGCTTCCGTGGACACTCTCCTTTCTTCAGAGTGACGTCATCGATAGCAATGTCGCCTAGGTAGCCCGAGCCTCGAACTCCCTCGAAAATAATCTGAGGTGGGGGTCAGAGGGCAGGGGTTGGGGAAGTTCAGCTATGCCCCTGCCATCCACCTGCAAGCCCTTCATACATACCCTGCTGGCTTCCTCCCCGCCCCCCCCCCAAGCCGGCAGGGGAGGGTCCAGCCCGGGCTCCCCGCAGGGCAGCCCAGGCCTCACCTGGAATGGCCCGCTGGGGTTGATGGGGACGTGGGCCTGCTGCCACACGTTACCCTTATTGCCGCTGAGCGACCAGGCGTGCGTGTCCAGGGCTCCTTTATTCCGTGACCGCACCAGGAGGTTGAGGGAGCCTGTGGTGGTGAGAGGCGCAGGGGTGCTGAGAATCCGCCCCCCTTGGAACTTTCTCCTCATCCTCAGACCCCTTCACCCCTGCACCACCTCGCAACCACAACAGTGGGGAAGAGGGCGGCGGCCTGCAAATGTTCCTTTCTTCCCGTCCCTGCTAATTACTAAATCTGTCCCTCAAACACCCACAGCTGGTCCCTGAAGTATGTGTGTTGTGGAGGGGGGGGGGGGGAAATTGTCCAAGGTTATCTTAAAACACACAGCCAGAACAAGGTTCAAGGCACACCCCAATAATATGTGATTTTCTGAGGGGAAAGAAGGAATTCAAAGATTTTTTTCCCCCCTATTTATGTATGTTTTGTGTGCTGAAAAAAGCCAGCCCTTCCAACCCACCCAGGATTTCTCTGTAATACTAACAGGACAAAGCGGAAACTTAAAAAAATAGAGAGAGAGAGAGAGAGAGAAGGGGGGAGGGAGGGAGGGAGGGGAGAGAGAGATAATCTAAAGAAAAGATACTAATTAGTCTGCAAGCTATAGGGCTGTGATAAAATAATGAGAGAGAGAGAGAGAGAGAGAGAGAGAGAGAGATATGCTAGAGACACTAGCCTGGGGGTACTGAGCCCATCTGCCACAGCCCCCAGGATCTGCAATTGGAGGACTGGAAGAGGAGGGCTCATGGCCTGGCTAAGCGCACCCAGACAATGCCAGTGCCTCTCCCTGCCCCTTCCAGCTTGCCTCCAGCTCCCCAGTGGCACAAAAGAAAGACCTGGCTCCGAGGGAAAGGAAATCAATCTTAGGTGGTGCCTGGTGGCTGGCATTTCTATGGCACTGCCCACAGACAATGCTGCACCATCTGTGTCACCAGATACAGACCCCTCCCCGGCGGGGCAGGGCCACCAAATGTTACCTGCCCGGGATGAAAGGAGTTGGCGGGGACAATGAGAGCCAGCCAGACCCAAGGTCGAGGGACAGCTGGTGCCCAAAGCTGCCAGGCAGGGTGGGAAAGAACAAAGGGAAGACCCCCCCCCCAGCAGGAACAGCCCCTTCCCAGCGGCAGAGCCTGGTCTGGAGAACAGAGCCTCGAAGGCTCAGACACGTGTGGCCTCCCCAGCCAGAGACAGCCTTTAAAGGGCTGTGCCGCGTCCAGAACAGCAGCCAAACACCCAGGGTCTCTGAGGTCCTGATTAATCCCAGCCCCAGCTTGGTCCCTGTCCCATCCCCCTGGGGTCTGGTGTCAACCCCTTTCCCCACTTTATTCCTTCCCCACTAACTCCCCCAGCCCCAAGAGCCCTGAAGGGCAAGCATGATTTTTTTTTTTTTTGTACTAAGAAAAAAAAAATCTAGCCTGGCATCAGTGAGTCACACCTGTCATCCTAGCTACTCAGGAGGCCGAGATCTGAGGGTCACGGTTCAAAGCCAGCCCAGACAGGAAAGTCTGAGAGACGCTCATCTCCAATGAACCATTGGAAAACCGGAAGTGGTGCTGTGGTTGAAAGTGGTAGAACACTAACCTTGAGCGAAGAAAAAAGAGCTCAAGGACAGCACCCAGGGCATGAGTTCAAGCCTCAAGAGCCCCCCAACCCCCCCCAAAAAAACCTAGCCAGGTGTGATGGCTCATGCCTGTAATCCTAATTACTCAGGAAGCTGAGATCTGAGATCACGGTTCAAAGCCAGCCAAAGCAGGAAAGTCCTTGACTCTAATCTCCAATTAATCACACACAAAAAAGCTGACAGTAGGGCTGCGAGTCAAGTGGTGGAGCGCCAGCTGAGTAAAAAAAAAAAAAAAAAACAACTAAGGGATAATGTCTAGGCTGAGTCCAAGCCTCGGTATTCACACACACGCACGTGCGCGCGCACGCGCGCGCACACACACACACACACACACACACGCACGCACGCACACAAAATTTTCAGCCCCTTTTCAGCCCCTGACAGGTTCTCT
This sequence comes from Dipodomys spectabilis, assembly GCF_019054845.1. NCBI lineage: Eukaryota > Metazoa > Chordata > Mammalia > Rodentia > Heteromyidae > Dipodomys > Dipodomys spectabilis. Next base: position 1,599,137 of record NW_024870762.1, on the reverse strand, counting down.
GCTCAGGGCTTCCAGGCATCCCCTGACAGACGTCAGCCAGAACCCAAGAGGCTTACCTTGCCCTGAGAGTGAGCCCGGATTGCTACTTTGCATCCAATCTCCCTCACTGCCCAGAACCAACCAGGGGTGTGAGCTTACACCTGGTCCATGAAGTCCTCCACTGGCCCAAGATGCCCTCATCCCCACACCAGAATCCCCCACCCCCACCATGATCTCCTGGTCAAGTCCTCCTGGGTCAAAGCAGTGCCGAAATGCAACCTCCTCCAGGAAGCTTTCCTAGACTCCAGCCAGGGAACCCGTGATGCACCCTGTGAACTCATCCCTGAAGCCCACCCGCTCACTGTCCTGCAGGGGGGGGGGGGGCATGGGGCTCCTCAGTTTCCTACATCTGTGAGAGGGAAGATGGGGACCAAAAGCCTATCGGCTCTCACTAATAAAGGTAAGAAGAGGGGTTGGAGGCGTGGTTCAGGTGGTAGAGCAGCAGACAATGGGAGAAAGCAGATACTGAGTGTCAATACTGAGTTTGAGTTCTGGTTTCAGACAAAAAAACAAAGGGAGAGGGAGGGTAGGAGTCCCAGGAGATTTGCTCTTAAATCTAGTCTATTGTTGTCTCTGAGATGTGAGGGCCTCTAGTTGGCAAGTCTGGGAAGGGAGGGTTTGTTATTGTTGGTTTGTTTTTAATTAGGACACCCTTTTGAAATTCATCACTTTCTCTACATCTCCAATGAGTGGGGCAGGTTTCCCTGCTACGAGCTGCTCAGAACCTGTCCCTTCTAGCCATGGCCACAAGCTCCTACCTGATACACCGTGTAGTCCCATCCGTCTCTGACTCATCCATCTCTTGCACCATATACCGCATTTCTGGCCCAGGGCAGGAGCGCTGGGTTGGAGTACCAGCTCAAGGGTTACAGTGCAGCAGTGCTGCCCGGGCTGGCCTCCCAGAGCTAGTCCCAGACCTCACGCCCACCCACACTGAGGAAGCGGCACCGGCTCTCAGGGCTCTGAAGGAGGCACTTTGCATGGACAGAGTTGGGCAGACCTAGATTGTTGTACTGTGTGGTCCTGGGCGAATGCGTAACTGCTCTGGGTTGTTATGGATACAGCCTAGAACCTGCCAGGCTCTCAGTAGACACGCGCGCGGAGTTCTCCGCCCCTCCACTGAGTTTTCCCATCCCCTTCCTGCAGGAGCCTCTTTATTCGCAGACCCAGGGAGCTGGGCTCATTCAAAACCCCAGCTGCCTCTCCATTTCTCCCCTTGGCCTATCTGTGACTCATACCCTATGCAAGGTGCCGTGGTTTAGTGAAGCTGGCGTGCTGGGCCTCGGGGGCCCCGTTCCCCTCTTTGGGCGGTTGCAGCACCCACTCCCTCGTCCCTACTCACCGATGTGCTTCCCGTACATGTGGTAGAAGAAAGACACGCAGTAGAACTTGGCGCTGGCATTGTAGAGGGGACTCACCAGCCGGGCGCGGTCCCCCAGCTCCCGGGGCCGGGAAGTCTCTATGAACATGTAGTAGCCTGCAGGGGACAGGAAGCTGCGCCAAGACTCCCCACACACACACCCGCACCCGCCCAGGCCAGCGCGTGCCCCCCTACCCGACTCTCAGGGACCTCGCTCCGGCTCCCCAGCTCCTCCCAGGCCAGGGCACCCGACGGCAGGGTTCTCAGTACAGAATCTGTCTTCTTCCAGATCCCCAGTCAGAACAGACTCTGCCCCCTCAGACGGGGGCTCCCCCCCCCAACCCAGGACAGGTCTTGTCCTACAGCCCAGAGCCCTCTAGGACAGGTGGCATTTCCCTCCCTCCCTCCTCAGACTGGGGCTCCATGGGCCTAGATTACCCCCCACACACGTGTGCACCCACTGAAGCGATCCCCATTCCTAGCAGCAGCCCTTATCCTCACCCTCCGGGGTTCCACTGATGTCAGTGGGGGGGCCGGTATTGGGGGAGCGCTTGGGGTTCTGGGTGAGGGCGTTCTGCCGCGTCCAGTCAAAGTTGTCCGTCAAGTCCTGGGTGTAGCCACAGATCTTCTCGTCCTCAAAGTGGCAGGTGTTATCTGCAGGGAGGGGGACAAGGGGCAGGGTGGCGTAAGCAGGGCTGGCCTGGGCCCCTCTGATCCAACCCACCCCAACGTGGCCCCCAACCAGCTCAGCAGCCAGCCCAGGTTCTCACGGCCCGAGAGAGACAAGGTACCAGCACACGGAGCAGGACTTGCTGGCGCCCCGGCCTCTCCTGACACGAGAGAACCCAGTGCGGAGTTTTAGACACGCCTCGTGAGATGCACAGGACTTCAAAGGGAGTCAATGACGATGAATTACAGCTGTCAAAATATCTTTATGATCTTCTATATAATAACTGGGCTTCTTTACTCTCTAATTAAATCACAAAGTCTCGTGGTAGGCCTAGTTACGACCACAGTTCGGAAATAGTGATGGATGCTGGTGTTATTTAGAGATAGCGGCAGCACCTGTAAGGTGACAGGCACACTTTGGATTCCGGCCCACGGGAGCAGCCACAGGTACTGAGAATTCTACTGCGCTCTGGCGCCTGTGCTCACTGTGGGATCTCAGAAGCTTCTGCTAGAAGCCAGGGGAAATAAATAAACAGTAATTGCTCTCGAGTTCATATAGATCTTGATTCTTTTTTTCTTTCTTTGTGTGGGTACTGGGGCTGAACTCAGGGCCTGGGTGCTGTCCCTTAGCTTTTTCACCTGAAACTGTCAATCTAAGACTTGAGCCACTTCCAGTTGTTTGTTTTTTTGTTTTGGTAGCTAGAGATGGGAGTCTCATGAACTTTCCTTCCCTGGACTGGCTTTAAACTGCAATCCTCACATCTCAGCCTCCTGAGTAGCTAGGATTATAGTCATTGGCCCCTGACCATCTTGAATTCTATACCCAGATTCGTTAGGGTTCCGTGGATCCTTGCTTACACCCCTGTCCCCTACTCCCCAGCCCTGGGAAATGGGGTGTGGATTTGTTTGGCTTCCTTTGTTTTCTCTAGGTGACTGAACACTACTCCCCATCCTCCCACCTCCCACCCCAGAATAAATCCTGGATGCAAAGATCCCCTATCCGGCCCCTGAGGTTGAGGCAGATCCCCTGGTCCCTCTCTGTGGGGTCACAGGGACAAGTCACTTTCTCTAATCTCTTGAAGTTCCTCCCTCCCACAAGAAGAGCCTGTGTCCTTAAGGGAAAGGGAAGCGAGGGGAACAGAGGTCTTACCTGACAGGCTCGGAGAGTTGATGGCTGGAAAGCAAGCAAGGAAACCAAGTCAGAAGCCAAGTGTCAGCTGTAGCAAGGTCTCCCAGATTTCTACTGGGACATTGTAAGAGAGTACACCATGGGGAACCCCAAGTTCAGGAGCAATGTGAGGTGAGTCCTCCTGTACCTCCCCTTCCCTTCTCCTCCTGTCCTGATTACCACTGCCACCAGCACCACCACTGTCACCTACGCTCTGTATAATGGATGGTGCGGGACGCCGTGTCGCCAGCCCCGAAGGTGGTGTAGGGAGTGAGGCGGATCTCATAGCTGTGTGGTACGCGGAGATCCGTCAGGATGAACTCCAGCAGCTGCCCCTTCTCCACACGCCGGACAGGAATGGCCTTGACCATGGCATTGTGTTGGTTCAACTGCAGATACAGAGAGTTCCCAGATGCCTAGCAGGTCGTACCCTCCTCCCCCAGAGAACCAGCCCTGGTGAGACTTGGGGGCGGGGCAGAAAAAGCAAAGGCCTTGGGCCTTGGACATGAGGCCCTTGGTTTCCTCATCTATGAGGTGAGCTCATCCCTTCCAGGTCCAAGGGCTATCTCAATAAAAACAGTGACAGGAACCAGACAACTAGAGTGTCTGGGGGGGGGGGGCGGGAGGAGGAGGTGCTGTTCTAAGCTCTTGGAGGGTAAACTTGCCAATGCTGAGCAACAGTCCTCTGAGGGAGAAGATTAAAATTGTCCCCCTTTCACAGAGAAGCAAAAAGGGCCAAAGAGACGTAAGCCTGGCCCAGCTCACACAAGCTGTCTTGTAGCCTAGCTACTGTCTCCAGAGCCACTCTTCCCCGCCCCAGGCCGAGAGGCACACAAGGTTTCTGGCCTTGCACTGCAGAGGCCCCAGCCCTGCGTTCTTGACCCAAGAGTGCAATCAGTATTCTCTGACCAGTGCTGGCTGCCCCGGCCAGCTGTCAGGTCTGTACCCAGAGACTGGTCCAGAAGGACCCTGTGGCTAGAGGGTCCCAGCTCTCACTGAGATGTCTAGAACTTCCTCTGCCTCAGAAGAGTTGTCTATGAAAGGATCACTGTGTCTGAGCCCCTGTCAGGCTCAAACTTGCCCCCCTTCTCCCCCTTATGAGAATTTCCAGGATCAGCCACACGGCTCCCCACTGGCCTGACTCCTCCTCCTGGCCCACCTGGCGGACACTGAGTCTGTAGTTGAGGACGGGGTCCACAGCGTCCGGCTCCCTCTGTGTCCACTGCAGCACGTAGGAGTAGTTCTTAGACAGCTTGTGGCTGCGGGTGGGGTTGGGGGTGTCGAAGTAAAACTCCGGGCTGTAGGCTTTGGCTGAGAGGGTGGGGAGGGGGGCATGGGGCCGTGGAGGGGGGGATGGGAGAGACAGAGGGGGAGGCATGGGAGCGGCAGAGAGGGAACACAGGGTATAAAGAGAAAGGGAATTTGGTGAGGAGAGGGGATGTTGGGAGTGAGGGGTGGGGAAGGGGTGGGGTGGAAGAGAAGGTGGAGATGGAAAGGGAGGTTATAAATTCCAGGAGGAGGTGTTGGTGAGAACAGAAAAGAAGACAAGGAAGACAAATTGGGGAGGATATGGGAAGGAAAAATGCAGAAAGAAGGTTGGGAAAGAGGAGAGAGGAAATAGACAGAAGCAAAAAAAAATGTGGGAGACAGGAAGTGTGGGAGAAAGGGGAGAAGCGGAGGAGGTGGGAAATGTCACAGGGGCCTCTGGCTGGCAGGGCTGATGGTGGGAGGGGCAGGGCAGATGGCCAGTGACCTGAGGTCCTAGCCCACACTCATGCATGGAAGGGTTAGAACAAGACTTAAAGGGGCACTCTGTTAGGGGCTGTTCAGAAAGCCAGGTTCAGGGAAATGGGGGGAAAGGCAGGGGGCTCTTCCCAGATGGCCATCCAGATAGCACTGCCTATGTTCCTCTAGGCCTTGACTTCCACATCTTTCTGACCCATCCACCTGCAGCCCCAGTCGGCCCTGCCAGAAATGACTTGAGGTGGATGTGAGGCCCAGAGGGATTTCTGGGGGCCAAACAGCCTGCATCCCTAGGGAACAGGAACTGGCGGGCCCAATTCCTCACTGTTCTAGGGAAGCGGGTGAAGAGCATCTCTCCCCCTCTATGCTACAGCTCCATGCCTTAAATCTCCTTTCTCCATCTCTGGGACCAAGGATGTAAAAAGCTGCAGACTGAGATCTAACTGCCTAGGGTGGAGTGTAGGCGAAGCTGGAGGACCAGGAGCAGAGTGGGGATTGGTCAGGACTACAGGGGGTGGAGCCTATGCCTTATGTGGGCGGGGCCGACACGCAAGATTGCCGAGCCTTTAAAGGCTCGGCTTGAAGGGGGCGTGGCTGCTAGAGGCCCTGGAAAGGGAGTAGGCTGCGGTGGGCGGGGCCTAGGACGGGCAGGGGCGTGGCTGTCAGAGGCCTCAAAGGGACTGAGCTGTGGTGGGCGTGGCTTAGGACAGGTATCTGAAGGCCTAGGAAGGGAAAGGTGGCCGCATCTGGGGAGTCAAAGGTTGGATCTGGCGGCACAGGGTGGAGCCGGGCGGGCCGACCCAGCAGCCTGGGGTTGAGGCAGAGCTCGGCCCGGGTGGGCGCGGGTGGGTGGGCAGGTGGGGCGGGACCGACACAATGCTCACCGGAGACCTGGAAGAGGCAGGTGGCCGAGCCCACGTCGTTGGAGAGGCTGCACTCGTAGCTGCCGCTGCTGTCGCGGGTGAGCGCGTCGAGGCGCAGCTCGGCGTGGTCCGCGGCCTCGGTGGCGGCGGGGACGACGGGCGGGGGCGGCAGCAGCTGCCCTTTGAAGCGCCAGGCGGCCGAGGCGATGCGCTGCGGGCTGCCCCGCAGCAGCGAGCAGCGCAGGAGCACGGGCCGGCCCAGCGCCTGCCGCACGTCCTGGGAGCTGGGCTCCACCTCGGGCGGGACTGGGGGGCGGGGGGGGGGGGGAGGGGGTCAGCGACCCGACGCGAGGGGCTCGCGCACGCGCGCGCGCACACACACACACTACCCCGACCCCGATGTGAGCTCCGGGCCCTTCCCTCCCCCGGGCCCAGGTCCCCATGGAGTGAAAGGCGGTGCAGGTTCGAATCCCAGTCATGCCTCTCCATCGAGCTGAGAATGTAGGCCAGTTACTGAACCCTCGGTGCCTCCATCCCTCCTATTTGTCATGGGGGGGGGGGGGAATAATAGAATCTGTTCCTAGGGCTGTGGGGAGTTAAGTAGGTTTCCACATTGAAATGTAGTGAGCTACTTTTCGTGACCTGTCAAAGCACCCTTTGTTCCCGGGGTCCCCACAAACGCAGGTGAGGGGGACCCCTTCATGGTGGAAGTGGACCCAGGACGGAGCTGGTGTGAGGGCAGGTGGGGGTGGCGCGGTGGGGGGGTGCAGGGGCCGGGGTGCAGGGGGGACTCACACTGCACGTTCAGCTGCACCTGGGCCTCGCGGGCTCGCACGTTGAAGCCATTGTAGCGAGCCGTCTGGCAGCGGTAGGTCCCACTCATGTCGCGGCTCACGCGCTCCAGCCTCAGTTTCCCATCCGGAGTCTCCTCCAGGGGCAGCCCCGAGGGCAGCAGGACGGCCTCCTTGTCCACGCGGGACCAGAGCACGGGCGGCCGAGGCTTGCCCCGCACTTCACACTGCAGCTCCGCGGGCGAGCCCTCGCGGACGGTCACCACCGCGCGGCCCTTGGGCACGCTGATGGTGGGGGGCACTGAGGGAGGGAGGGAGGAGGTCAGCAGGGGCATCAGAGCTCCCTGACCTCCGCCCTGGACACCTGCCTTTCCCCCCCCCTTCCAGGTGCAAGCTTCTCTCCTCCATCCCAGGCTCCCCCAAAGTCTCTGGAAATTGCCAAAGCACAGCTGACCTTCCCAAGGCCTCTCAGCTTTCTGGGCGTCCATCCCAATTCACCGAGGGCCCGGAAGTGAGCCTCAGCTCCGCCCTTCCCAGCACTACCACATCCTTTCTACTAAGCCCTCCTCTTCTGGCCTCCCTCTCCTACCCCTGGCCCTGGACAGTCAGAGCCTTCATCTTTCCCTGACTGGCATCTTACTCACCACAGAGGGCTAGAGTACCCCAACATCCTTGCCCTTTCCAAAGTCACAGGATGCTTGGTGTGGTGTTTGGCAGAGTGTACACACCATCTCCCAGTGTGCCTATGACTAAACTCAGACCCATAGAGTAGGAGGGGCAAACGGGGTCTTCTGAAAACAAGAGACGGCCGGGCCCTGTGGCCCATGCCTATAATGCTAGCTACTCAGAAGGCTGAGATCTGAGGATCACGGTTTGAAGCCATCCCAGCCAGAAAAGTCATGAGATTATCTACACGCACATACATACACACACACACACACACACACACACACACACACAGAGCTAGAAGTGGAACCTGGTCTCAAAAGGTAGAGCACCAGCCTTGAGCAAAAAAGATAAGGGACAGCACCCAGTCCCTGAGTGCAAGCACCAATATTCACACACACACACACACACACACACACACACACACACACACACAGAGGCTGTCAGGCACCTGTGGCTCATGTGTGTAATTAATCCTAGCTAGGCAGGAGGCTGAAATACAAGAACCACAATTCAGAGTCTCAGAGCCAGCCTGGAAAGTCTATGAGACTCATCTCCAATGAACTACCAAAAGGCCAGAAATGGAGCTGTGACTCAAGTGATAGAGGTCTAACCTTGGGTGAAAAAGCTAAGGGACAGCATCCATGCCCTGAGTGCAAGCCCCTGTGCCCGTACAAAGAAACACAACAGCAACAATTAAAGACAGCAGCAACAATTAAAAACAAGGCAGGCCATGTCCCTGTCTCCTTCCTGCCGGCCAGGACGCAGGTTTGGCTGCAGCCAAACCCTCAGCGGGGCCCAGGTGGCACATGCTAAGGATAGAACAGAAGCCAGGTGGAGCCTAGAGTCGGGAGGAGCTGGGGCAGAGCTGGCACTCTACACCTAGCAAGAGGAGCAGGTGAAACCCATCTAGCTTGCTTAGCCCCACCCCTCTTGCCCCTCCCACCCCAACCCGCCCCCTTCTTTTTCCACAGCACGGAGGACAGAAGCCAAGACCTTCCACAATCTGGACAAGCGCTCTACCATCGAGCCCCACCCACAGCCCCTAAGCAGCTTACGACTCTTCCGTTAGGCACGGCTGAATCTTGTGCAGCCCCACACACCGCCACGGAGGGGTTCCTGAAGACGCTCCCTGGGTCCCCTCCCCTCACTCCTCAAATCAAAATGCACTCAACCGACTTGCCATTAAGTATTACACATTTCACATTCAACAGGAAGTTTTTATTTGTAAATAATCCTACAAGGCAGCTAGGATCCAGCTATCTGGTTGGCATAATTTATAACCCATAAACATGTATACGTTTATTGGCTTTCATTCCTCTGTTTTCTCTGCTCTTTTGGAATCAGTTCACTTTTTTTTTTTGGGGGTCTAAATCATTTCCAGGGGCTCTTACAAAGCTTCCCTGCCCGCATCTGACCTCTGAACTAAACGAACTAAATGCAGAAACAGCCCTGGGTCCCATCCCTATCCTCCCGATCACCCCAGCTTTCTAGGTCCCCTGCCCCAGGCTAGAGAGCGGCCTTTCTCCCTCAGGCTCCAGTGCCCTCAGCTCTCTGCAAACAAGACCCTCAGCCTCTGCTCCCTACCCTTAGCCTCAGCCCCCCTCCCCTCCTTCTAAAATGTCCCAGCTTCAGGATTAAGTTTATGTCTAGCTGGGTGCTGGTGGCTCACACCTATTATCCTATCTACTCAGGAGGCTGAGATCTGAGGATCATGGTTCAAAGCAGGAAAAATTCATGAGACGCTTATCTCCAGTAAACCGCCAGAAAACCAGAAGTGGTGCTGTGGCTCAAGTGGTAGAGCGCTAGCCTTGAGCTGAAGAGCTGAGGGACAGTGCCTAGGCCCAGAGTTCAAGCCCCACAACTGACACACACACACACACACACACACACAATTTACATCTAAAAGGACCGCCCCCCTATTCTTTCTGCCTATTGTATCCCTTCCTGGATTGTCCCCCCCTGAGAAATCCCATCCCACACCCCCAAGTCCTCTTTCACTTGCAGTACTCCCTTTTTAATGACCCCAGGATGCTCTGTGGACCCCTTGGGACTCTCCCCGCCACATTTCTGGGATTTGCCTTGAGAGTTCCTGCCACGCCCCTCCCTCAACATGCCTAGACCCACCCCACCCCACCCCCGCCCCAACCCCTCTGAGGGAGGGACTGTGTCTCAGGCTGGATCCTCAGCAACTCCTCCAGGCTTGGTAACAGGTCATTTGCCTGGTGAATCTGTGTGGGCCTCTCCCACCCCACTCCTGTGCATTCCCAAGGCCCGGCTCAATCTAGCCCATCTCCTTCCAGAAGCTTCTCCTGCACTCTGCAGCATCATCGGATGTCACTTTGTTTAGAGTCAGGGCAGAGGGGTCTCTGAGACCCCTTGGTCCCATCTGTCACAGAGAATGAAGCCCAGGCCCCAGAATGGAAGGGCCAAAGGGGAACTTGCTCCATAACTAAAGTCCTGGGCCAGCTGACCACGCCAGCCGCTCCTCAGCTCAGGGTCTGGGGCTAGAGGCAAGATCCTGTCCCAAAGACCCCCTCTCCCTCCGGTCTGCTAAGCGTCTCATGCTTTTGGAACCCATTTCATCATCTGTAAAATGAGAAGACAAACTACTACCTCACAGGGAGAGAATCACAAAAGGGAAAGAGAAATACATAACATCATCAGGATCCACAGCAAACACTCAGTACATGCTAGCCTTCACCATTCCATCCTCGTCTTCTTCCTTCCTCTTCTTCTCCTTACTATTATCATCACTACCACCACCATCATCACCATCACCATCATCACACTACCACTACCATCCCTACCACCACCACCACCATCACCACTACCACTACCATCATCATCACTACCACTACCACCACCACCATCACCATCACCACCAACACCATCATCATCACTACCACTACCACCATCACCATCATCATACTACCACTACCACCATCACCATCATCACCATCACCACCAACACCATCATCATCCCTACCACCACCACCACCATCACCACCATCATCACACTACCACTACCATCATCATCCCTACCACCACCACCACCATCACCACCATCACTACCACTACCATCATCATCACTACCACTACCACCACCACCATCACCATCACCACCAACACCATCATCATCACTACCACCACCACCATCACCACCACCACCACCACCATCACCATCATCACTACCACCACCACCACCACCATCACCATCACCATCATCACACTACCACTACCATCATCCCTACCACCACCACCACCATCACCACCATCACTACCACTACCATCATCATCACTACCACTACCACCACCACCATCACCATTACCACCAACACCATCATCATCACTACCACCACCACCACCACCATCACCATTACCACCAACACCATCATCATCACTATCACCACCACCACCACCATCACCACTACCACTACCACCATCATCACTACACCACCACTACCACCATCACCATCATCACCATCATCACCATCACCATCATCATACTACCACTACCATCATCATCCCTACCATCACCATCATCACTACCACTACCACCATCATCACTACCACCACCACTACCACCATCACCATCATCACCATCACCATCATCATACTACCACCATCACCATCATCACTACCACTACCACCATCACCATCATCACCATCACCACCATCACCATCATCATACTACCACTACCATCATCATCCCTACCACCACCATCACCATCATCATCACCATCAGAACAAAGATTTGAATCCTAGCCTGGCCTGGTCTGTGCTGAGTGCGGCCCCACCCTGTGTTGGAGTCCTAACCCTCACTCCCTCAGGATGTGACGGTGTGGGGAGAAGCGGTGAGGGTTGAACAACGTCACTGAGACGCCCCTAGCCCAGTGTGACCTGTCTCTTTCTGAGGGAAGAAGACCAGGACACAGAATGCACACACACAAAAAGACCAAGTGAAGACAGGGAGACGATGCCCATCTACCAGAGAGGCCTCTGAAGACACCGCCCCTGTACCACACAGCACTTTGACCTTGACCTTAGATTCCCAGCCCCCAGAACTGAGACAAAACAGAGGCACCCAGTCTCTGGGTGCCTTGGCTAACAAACCTAGACAAAGAAGCTGTGTCTCCTGACTCCAGATCTCTCTGTAAGTCCAACTCACTCCATTCTCCCCAGCCACTTTCCTTCCTTCGAGTCTCCAGTGGCTGAGGTACTTTCCTGCCTCAGTGCCTTTGCACGTGCAGATTTTCTGCTCTCCTTTGCCTGCTCAAAATCATGCCCCTCCCTCAGAGGCCAGATCATTCAATCTCAGGAAATTCTTTCTAGATTCTCGCAGATCCTAGTTCACAATGATGGATCTATTTGTTTGCTTTTTTTTCCCTAGCCGGGCATGTCACAGCGCTAACACGTGTGTGCATATGAACAAACAGGGCCCTCTCTCAGGCCCTCAGGCCGCCGGCTTCCCTTTCTCAAGCTGCTGGCCCTCTCCAGCTCCCCTCCCCCACCGTGTCCCCGATGTGCCCCTCCAGCCACCCACCTGTCTCTGAAGAGATGTTGACCTCGACGCTGAGGTCAGGCACAGGTGACCCGGGGAAGGAAGCCATGCACAGGTAGGTGCCATAGTCACTGAAGTGCAGGTCGATGAGCTCCAGGCTGCTGGTGACGGCGGGCAACTCAGGGTCATTCCGGGTCACCAGCAGCCGCTTGGACATGCGCGCCGGCTTGCCGTTCTTGAACCACTGGTAGGTGACTTTCTCTTGGGGTACGGCGTCCACGTGGCAGGACAGCTTCAGGTCCTGGCCCAGTTGGATGTTCTCGCTCTCTTTGATCACATCGGGGGTGATTTGGAACGTGGCATTCCTCATGGCTACAAGGGAAAGGGAGCCGGGGTTAACAGCACAAGGGGACCTAGCCCAGCATAGGTGGCTCACGCCTGCAATCCTAGCCACTCAGGAGGCTGAGATCTAAGGATCGCAGTTCAAAGCCAGCCTGGGAAGGAAGAGCCCAGGGAAGGAAAGTCTTTGAGACTCTTATTTCCAATCAACCACCAAAATAAAAGCCAGAAGTGGAACTGTGGCTCAAAGTGGTAGAGCACTATCCTTGAGCACCAAAGCTCAAAGACAGCACCCAGGTCCTGAGTTCAAGCCTCACAACTGACATTCCAAAAAACAAAAACAAGGAGTCTGTGGCCCAGCCTAACCCTGCTTCTTCCCCTCAAACTGGCCACCTACAAGTTAGATGGGTTTGGGGTGTGTAAGGGGGGTGTCTAGGACATACCCTCATGAGAGACCATATGTATGCTTGCTCACATATGTTTGAAAGGATGGGCATGGTGGTCCATATCTGTAATCCCAGCACTTGAGAGTCTAAGACAGGAGAATTGAGAGTTCCAAGCTAGCCTGGACTGTCTCAAAAAAAAAAAAAAATCTGTCTGAAGTAATAAGACAAAAGAGTTCTTCACAGGTCACATGAGAACACTGCTGAGAATGCTAATGAGAACACTGGTAGATGGGCCACAGAAGCCACAGATCAGGACAGGGCTGGGCAAAAGCCAGCTGCAGTCACGCTGAAGATGGACTCTACGGACTGACCTGCTCTGAGGCAGCTTTGCAAGGCCAGGTAGAAACGAGTGGAGAAGAGCCATCTTCCCTGATGGGAAACACACCATTGAAGGCCCATGGGGTCCCCAAACATGGCCACCATCTTATGACCTTCTTTCTTAGCCTAAGGAAAAGTCAGCAAGGGCTGGCTTCCAGGAGAAGAGTCTGGAGATGGACAGGTCCATGAAAGAAGATGAGCATCAGCTATGGTATTTTATGTTCAAGGCTAAAGATCTTGCGAACAATCCTAGAGCCTGGTCTAAAAACCAGCCACACAGCTAAAGCGGCACGAGGAGAGGAATTCAGAATTTCTTCCTTGAGACTGAGTAGCAAAATGAAGATCATAACTAAGGAGAGAGTTTGGACTTTTGTGGACCTTGTTCCAAGTTTTATATGGCTTCCCACTTAGTAATGACCTTTCTAGTTCCTGGCACGCTTTGCTACATAAGAGTTACATAGAAGATAGGCAGCACTGTGTGTTATTTTCGATTAAATTCGGCTAATCTTGTAGCTAGGAAGAAAGCCAGGACATTTCTCTTGAAGCCTATGGTATTCCACGTTTTTTGCTGCCTTCGTTTCCCAATCTAACAAAACAAAAAGTAATCAAAGTTGGGTGCCAGTGGCTCACGCCTGTAATCCTAGCTACTCAGGCCTGTAATCCTAGCTACTCAGGAGGCTGAGATCTGAGGACTGCAGTTCAAAGCCATCCAGATCAGAAAGTCTTTTCTGTGAGATTCTTATCTCCAATAAAGCCAGAAGCAGAGCCGTGGCTCAAGTGGTAAAGTGCTGGCCTTGAGCAAAAGAAGCTCAAGGACAGTGCCCAGATCCTGAGTTCAAGCCCCAGTAATCAATATCAATCCTTCCTACATTTGCATTGCTGAGGTTATTACTTGGAAATGTAAACTTTCTATTGAGTCCTCTGCCTCCTGCTGACAGGTGGCGGAATTGCAGGGAAATCAACATTCGTATCACACTCATCTACCAGGGGACGGGTAGCTGGGTCTGGCTTTGTTCACAGGTAGTCCCTGGAGGGCTGGGACCCCACCTCCCTTACAACCTCCCTCCTCCCCGGCCTGCGGTGGTCACGTACACCGCACCAGCAGGTTGACGGTCTTCTTGGCGGGGTTGCCCACGTTGTTGGTGGCTGTGCAGTTGTAGTAGCCAGAGTCCCGGGCTTGCACGGAAGGGATGCTGAGGGTGCCACCCTGGGCCAGGGCACCCAGGGGCAGTGGGCCGGGCCCATGGGACCACTGCAGCTGGGGCAAGGGGTCTCCGCCTGTCAGCAGACACTGGACTGTCACGTTCTCCCCGGGGTTCACCACCAGAGTTTCGTTCACGGACAGCTTCAGGGCTGGCGGTGCTAAGAGGACAAGGAGGCTGGGTCTTAGGGGTGTGGGGGGGCTGGATGAGGGGGAGAGGGGGCTAGGAAGCCTTCCCAGGAAGGGGGGGGTGACAGGAGCAGGCAGAGGGAAGGAGGGGCTGACGCCAGCGTGGAGCACGGTCACCAGGGAGGAAGCTGGCCACCGTGGGCAGGGGCGTGGGGGCAAGCAGCGTACCCGTGGCGTTGGTGAGCCGGAAGGTGACGGCCCTGTCTGGGATGCCGCACACGTTGCGCACCGACACCTGGCAGGTGTAGCTGGCATAGTCCTGGGGCCGCAGGTTTTTCAACTTCAGGACCTTGGTCTCACCCTGGGCCACAACAGCAATGGCGTGAGGACCCCCACCCCCACCCCCTGCCACCAGTCACCCCGCACTGCAGGCCAAAGCCAATTCCTATTCAAATCCCACCTTCCCAACACCATCTTCACCTGCATTTCACCCCCAAGGACCCTGTGTGCCCCGGGCAGAACCTCCACAGGCAGAACCTCTGTGGGCCTGAGGCTGCCCTGGTGCATGCTGGTCGGGACTAGGCCTCAGTTTCCCCACTCTGGGAAACAGAGGAGAAGGGAAGGGAGGAAACTCACAATCACAGAGCTGGCCCACAAGCCTCATGTGAGCCTCTGAAAGCCATCCTCAAAGGCCTCCCTGCCTCCAACTCCCGATTCTCAGGAGGTCCCAGTCTCAGCCAGCCAGCAGCTGCCCCCGGGCGCCTCTTCCTAACTAGCCACGCTCCTGAAGGCCACGCAGCCTTGGGCTTTCCCATCTCCTTGCAGCTTCCTGACTTCTCTCTGCTTGGGTTTTTCATCCGCAGGTGTCTGATACAGGGCCTCTCCCCGCTGGGATGCAGGAGGGCTGTGTGGTGGGGGGCAGGTAAGCTAGCTGCCGGTCCTGACCTGGGTGTAGAGCGGTTCATAGATGTCCACGCCGTTGTCCTGGCTGTGGGACAACGTGTCGGAGCCTCGCTTCCAGATGAAGCGGGCAGGCGGGTTGGAGTTGACGGTGCAGCGCAGGAACACGGTCTTCTCCTGGTAGAAGTTGCCTCGCACGTCGCTCACGGTCTGGTGCACAGTCAGCACGGGCTCGTCCAGGTCTGCGAGGGCACAGGATGGGGTCAGCCCTGAGTGAGGCGGGGGCTCCAGCCCCTGGAAGCTTCCCCCCTTCCTCTCCTTACCACCCTCCCCCCAGACTGCCACTCAGCCACATGCTCCCCGGCCCCTGCAGGCTTGCCCAAGCTGTCAGGCTGAGGAGGACTGGACTCCCCCACGGGGGCCTCCCCAGGCCCTTATGCTGGGAGCTGCACCCACGGGGGGGCATGGGGACGTCTAGCTTTATAATCACGTCCTCTGACGTGCAGAGATTGCAGCAGACTGGAAATCAGGAAAGAAAAGCCTGGTTCCATTCCCCCTTTGGCTATGACTGTAGTGTGACTGGCCTGAGTCCCTTCTCCCGCTGGGCCTCAGTATCCCCACTGGCCAGTTAGACTCGACGGACAGCTCCCAGCCCTGCGTATACAATAGACTCACACGTGCGCACGAGGACTTTCCCTCTCTCTTTCCCTTTTCTTTGCTGCATCTTTTTGTTTTTGTTTTCTTTTGCTTGTATCAATGCTGGGGCTTGAACTCAGGACTTCACACTCCTTGCTTAGCTTATTCTCACCCAAGGCTACCACTTTCAGCTTCTTGCTGGTTAATTGGAGATAGGAGTCTCACAGACTTTCCTGCCTAAGCTGGCTTCAAACCATGATCCTCAGCTCTCAGCCTCCAGAGTAGCTAGGATGATGAGGTGAGCCAGCAACCTATCGGCTCATGCCTATAATCCTAGCTACTGTACCCCCAGTGATAGAGCTTGAGCCTTGAGCACAAAAGCTCAGGGACAGTCCCCAGGCCTAAGTCACAGCCAGCCCTCTCTCCCTCCTCCCCTCCCCCACCGGGGCAGGGTGAGTGCTGGGGTGTGGGGATCCCGGGCAATGGACTCACACTGCACGTCCACGCGGATGGACTTGATGGCCGGCACCCCCACGCCGTTCTCTGCCTTGCAGTAGTAGCGGCCGCCCTGCGTGCGCGCGATGCGCTCGATGCGCAGCGTCTCGTTGAACACCGACGTCTCCTGGAACTTGTCAGAGGCGCTGCCGGCCGTCTTGGTCCACCGCACCTGGGTGGGAAGGGCGGGGCCGGTCAGACCCCCCCCCCAGCAGGTGGGAAGTGGGGGCCGAGTCCCCTGCTGTGGTGTTCCCAGTGTCTCTCCACAGGAGAACACGGGGAAGGGGCAGATCCAGGCCTGATTCAAGCAGACAGCCAAGTGCACCACGGGGCAGGGAAAGCCTGGACTCGGGAGGAGACTCTAAGCCAGGGCCACAGCGCTCCCGATCTGAAAGATGGTGGGTGGCCTGCCTTGATTTGCCCCATCATGGAAATGGGAAGTAGTACCCCCTTCCTTTCTCCTTTCTAGTCTGATCCGATGAGCAGAAACTTAGGACCGTGCGTTTTACTCCCTAGCTTAGTGGCTTCTGCTGGGGGATGGGAAGCTAGTCTCAAAGATGGCTCCAGGATTTTGCACCCTGCCTCATCCCCTCCACTCCGTACTAAGTGAGGGTCCGTGTGACCAAGGAGTGACGCGATGAATGACACTCGCAAGCTAGATGGTGACAGGCTCGTTTCCGTCTCGGTCAGACTCTGAAGAAGGCCAGCTCTTCTTGTCCTAAGCAGTGCTATGGAGGAGAGCCTGGGGAGGGACAGAGCCGCAGGCCCATGGCCATGAGTTTGCTAAGAGATGGCTTCTTCAGCCTCAGTCATCTTCAAATGGCTGCGGCAACCTGGCTGACACAGCGATCGATGGGAGCCTCTTACAACGCTGAGCTGCGTCTGTTTTCCTGCTCACAGGTACTGTGAGACCAGACTGTTGGTGGGTTCTTCTTTCTCCTCCCTCTCTACCTCTTCCTCCTCCTCCTCCTCCTCCTCCTCTTCCTCTTCTTTTCTGGTATAGGTTCAGTGGCTTGAACTCAGGGCCTGCGCCCTGTCCCTGAGCTTTTTTTGCTCAAAGCCAGCAACGGTGCCGTTTGAGCTGCAGCTCCACTTCTCTCCTTTTCGTGGAAAACTGGAGATACAAATCTCATGGAATTTCCTGCCTGCACTGGCTTCGAACCCCAATTCTTCAGCTCTCAGCTCCTAAGTCACTAGGATTACAGATGTGAGCCACTAGCACCTGGGTAAGTGCTTGTGGTTTGAAGCCCCTGAAGTTTCAGCGTATTCATTAGGCAACAATAACTAAGTCCTTAGGAGGTTTAAAAAGTACAACGCTGACATACACTTAGTCATTTGGCAATTTTTTTAAATTCTTAATTTTGCCTATGAAGGCAGAAAAGATATCGGCAGTTATGTGAGCTGCCAAAGATTTTTAAAAAAACAAAACAACAACAACAACAAAAAAGCTGATCAGTTTCCAGATACTTAATTGGTATGTGGAGTACTGGGAGCTAGAAGAAGCTTCAGTTTGAATTCGGGAACTGGTTAGGAAGAGACAAGCAAGGGTCATAGTCATGCACAGATGGGCCCACTGTCCACAGAGCTCGTGCAGTGAGGAAGACAACTCTCCATTCCCACTCACCCGAGCGCCATGTAGTTTCCAAAACTTGAAGGAGAGAGGTGGTTTCAGGAAATCTAGACTTAGACAGGTGGCCAATGCCTGTAATCCTAGCTACTGAGGAGGCGGTGATCTGAGGATCACACTTCAAAGCCAGCCCAGGCAGGAAAATCCCTGACAGTCTTATTTCCAAATACTCACCAGAAAAGATGGGAGTGGAGCTGTGGCTTAAGTGTTAGAACACTAGCCTAGAGCACGAAAGCTCAGGGACAGTGCCCAGGCCCTGAGTTCAAGCCCTAGGACTGGTACAAAAAATTTTTTTTTCTTTTGTTCTTGCTGTTTTATACTTTTGCCATTTTTTTTTTGGTCAGTTGTGGGGCTTGAACTCGGGCCTAGGCGCTATCCCTCAGCTCTTCAGCTCAAGGTGAGCACTCTACCACTTGAGCCACAGCGCCACTTCCAGTTTTCTGAGTGGTTTATTGGAGATAAGAGTCTCATGGACTTTCCTGCCCAGGGTTGGCTTTGAACCGTGATCCTCAGATCTCAGCCTCCTGAGTAGCTAGGATTACAGGCAGGAGCCACCAGCGCTCAGCTCTAGGTGGGTTTTATTTATGTACCTCTTTATCATCATCTTTGAGCAGCTACCTTTCTCCAGTTCTGCAAAATGCTTGACTTCTGTCTCTTTAAATATTGCCTCCTCTGTTTTCTCTTCTCTCCTTCAGCTTCTCAGCCTAGCCTTCAGATTGCAGCTTCTTTTCAGATCTAGGGACTGAATGAATTCAGGGTCTTACACTTGCTAGGATACACCCTGCCTCGTGAACCACACATCCTCCCAGCTCTTTTGCTTTTACTTTTGTTTTCCAGATCATGTCTCACTAACTTTTGCCCTGGGCTGGCCTCAATTGGCAATCCTCTTATTTTTGCCTCCAAAGTAGCTTGGACTACACGTATGCATGCACCAGAATTCCCAGTCTCTTACTCTTTTTCAGACTCATGATGGTTAATTCCCTCAGCTCTATCAACCACTTCACTCATTTTCCCTCTAGGAGTTTGAAACCATTTTTTTCCTCTTCAAAGACTTTATCACTTTTATTTCTAAAATTTCCATTTTTCCCCCTCCATCAGGTTTTGCAATCTCTGTCTTAGGTATTGTATATCTCCCATGATCTCTTCAAAAGTATAAGCATCTCTGTTCTGAAGATCTCTTTGGAGTTCTCTGTTTTCTAGAACTCAGACATGAATTGTTCAGCGTGTCCGGGCTATGAACAGGCTCTCCCAGCATAGAACTAACGGCTGTTCCAGGGAAACAGAACTACAAAGGCCCGGGCCTTGCGGTGACCTCGCCTTCTCTTCAGATGCCCAGAACCTGCAGGGCAGAGCAGCCCTGGGATCAGCAGAGCAGGTTACCCGAGTCTGGAACATACAGCTGCCCCGGGCCTGCCTGCAGCGGCCCTGAGCTCCCTGGGCCCGAGACCCCCGAGGAAAGAGGGTCTTCATCTCAGTTGGTTTGCTGGCTTTCCAGATAAATCCTTTTCCTCGTCCCACTTTGTCCTCAATCACTGGCCTTTTCAAGATGGGCGTGAATGCATGGTCTCACCATCCCTGTGGACTTCCTTTCTGACACACTTATTTCCTCTTCCTGCTCCTTCTCCTCTTCCTCCATTTTCTCCTCCAGCCCTCTCCCACCGAGGCCACGATCCCAATCCTTTTGCATTTATTTATTTATTTATTATTGTTTACTTATTTTTGCCCGTCCTGGCGCTTGAACTCAGGGCCTGGGCTCTGTCCCTGAGCTTTTTTGTGCTCAGGACTAGCAGTCTACCACTTGAGCCACAGCGCCACTTTCAGCTTTTTTTCTGAGTAGTTTATTGAAGATTAGAGTCTCACAGGCTTTCCTGCATTGGCTGGCTTCGAACCTCAATCCTCAGATCTCAGCCTCCTGAGTAGCTAGGATTACAGGCGTGAGCCACGGGCACCCGGTTTATTCTGCTTTTGAGAGTGTGTAGGTAATGTTGCCTCTGCTAGCCTCAAACTTGCAATCCTCCCTCCTCCACCTCCTGAGTGGCAGGGATTACAGGAACAGCATGTGCACTCAGTCCTCCATCCTGCCCACAGTGTGAACATGGGCTCTTGCTCCTGTCCTGGGCCGGTTGCTCTGTGGGAACAGAAGCTGCAACCTCAAACTCAGGAATGGTTGCTGGCTTTGGGACATGACAGTACTCAACCTACGCCGGCTGTAATGCAGCGAGCAGAAGGCATGTCAGGCTGGGCGGAGGACGGAGGTCTGCAACTCCATGGTAGGAGCAGATGGGAGCTGGGAACTAATGGGGAACACTGGGGTTGCTCAGCAGGGGAGCGGTGTGCTCTGGTGGGTTTGGGGGGTGATCATTCCATTAGCAGAGTGTCGGATGGACCAGACGGGGAGCAAGTACAGTCCAAGAGTTCGGGGTGGAGTCCGCTGCACTGAGCGGAGGCCTGGCACTGAAGTCCTGACTGAGGAGGACAGTGAAGGATGGAGAGGAGAAGGCTCAAACAAGCCACACAGGACAAAAGCCTCAGAGCCTGGCTAGGGGTGGAGGAGAAGAGGCAGACTCAAACAGGACCCTAGGTGTTTGCGCCTCCAGGAGAGCACTACCAAACAAGAACAACAAAAACCACTGGTGAAAATAGAAAAAAACAAGTGCAGGGGCCTGTGTCCACAGCCACCAGCAGTTCCTGCGTGAGTCATCCTGAGGGCACACACACCTGACACCGACAGACACACGTCAGCGCTGTGCGGGGTGAGCAGGCAGCAAGCCTGTGCGGGGTGAGCAGGCAGCAAGCCTGTGCGGGGTGAGCAGGCAGCAAGCCTGTGCGGGGTGAGCAGGCAGCAAGCCTGTCCGGCGGGGCTGTGTGTCTGCCCACCGCCTTCCCCGCTCCCACCATTGTCCAGACCAAAAAAAAAAAGACTGCATTTCAATGTCGCTCCCAGCATCCAATTGGCGCACCTGTTCTGCTGCTGGTAAAGGTCAGGCTGCTGGCCGATCGCCAGGCCCCTCCGTCCGCACCTCCTCCCCCCAGCAGCAGCCATACGCGGCCCCCACTCCCTGCCTGCCCTGGGCACCCCATCGGTCACAAAACTCACTGAGCATTTCCACAAACTTGCCTTCTGCGCCCGTCTGATTGCTTTGGGTCTTTGAACCTCCAGAGCATGCAACTTGCCGGCCGGGAGCCTCGGAAGTGGAGACTGCTATGTCATGCATGACTCTCTGAGCCTCTAGCCCAAACATGGATGCCCTAGGATCCAGGGTGAGGGATTCCGGTTCTAGATTCCGATCCTGCTCCCCCTCTCATGAGAGCTGTGTGGCCTTGGGAGTTTGCCCTACCTCTCTGAGCCTCCCTTTTCCCAGCTGCAAAATGGGACCATCAGAGGCTCCTGGGAGAACGCAGTGCCGCAATGGAGCGTGCACGGTGCCCCGCTGCTGGACAGCGCGGGAGAGGCCTGGACGGCGGGCATCGGCTCGTGCCTCAGCCAGGGTTTGGGGCGGGGGCGCAGGCTCACCTGGGGGCGAGGGTGGCCGGTGAGCAGGCACTGCAGGACCAGCGTGTCGCCCTCTCGGATCGTGTACACGCGCTCGCTGATGTTGTCTTCTTTCACCACGCACGCCTGGCCCGCGTGCACAATCTGGGCCTGGGCGGGAGCTGGCGAGAGAGGGCAGCGGGGGCTTAGGGAAGCGGGGGGGGGGGGGGGGGGGGGGGGGAGAGGCCCGGCCCCATCCCCACCCCCACCTCCACAGCCTTCCCTCGGAGTCAGGGCCGCAGACCCAGGGGCCAGGAGCCCCGGGAAGAGATCTGAGCTCCTGGGTGCGCTGGTGGGTGAGGGGTTACACCCACCCCTCCATCAGGGGCCTTGTCTGGACCGCTCCCGGCCCTGGCTGCCCCTGGGGTCTCCCCACACCCCCAAGATGGCAGATACACCAGGGACAGCCTCACCCAATGGAGCAGCCCTAACCAGAGACGTCCAGAGGTCCCCTGGTGCACGTGTACACAGGTGTTCACAGGCATGCGTGTGCACGTGCGCACACACACACACACACACACACACACACACGTGCTCACCCGCGGCCGGCTCCGGCTCCAGGGCGCCCCCTGGGCACGGGCCAGGGCTAAGTTCCCTCAGTTGTTCCATTTTCCCTAGGACCACCCCCTACCCAAGCTCTGCTTCTAGAAAGTTCAGTCTGACACCTGCCCCCCCCCCCCAGCCCAGCTGTCTCTCCAGGCCTGGTTTTTTTTTACTCCTTCTGCTGCTGCTTCCCAGGGGACTGGAGGGCTCCTGAGACGATGCCTCCCCCCCCCCCCAGGCCCATCACAGCCCCCCAGGGTGGGAGAGATGAGGCCTGGGCCGAGGGGCCCAGGAGAGGAACAAAAAAGAGGTCACAGCCTCTCTGTGTGCCTCACCCCATCCTAGCAACTGTGCCCGGGGCACTGGGGGGACAGGGGAGGCCCCCCTAAAGAGGCACAGAGAGGTAAGGCCAAACTGCACAAAGCAGCCACTTCCTCCAGGAAGCCCTCCAGGACTGGCGGGCGGTGCCCTCCCGTACCAGGTCAGTGTCCATCACCGCCCCAGCGCAGAAACAAAGCAGGCTCGGATTCCAGTCCAAGTACCAATACACAGGGAAGGAAGGAGGGAAGGAGAGGGGGCGGGAGGGGGAACCTGGGGGACTGGCAGCCACTGAGCATGGCTCAGACCCTGTTTAACCACGCAAATCTACACAGAGGCAGATCCCTGAAAACAAGGGTCGCGGCTGCCATCCCAGGGCAGCCGTCCTGCCTGCCTGCCTGCCTGCCACCAGGAGATGGACCTGGGCCAGCAGGCAGGAGGCAAGCTGTGTGGCTTTGGGCCACTCCAGGCGCCTCTCTGATCCCGTTTCCTTGCCTTGCTGGCCTCTGAGGTCTGTCTGTGAGTCGTGGAATGGGTGTGAGACCCACCGCAGGCTCGCGGGGCTGAGCCCCGCACTGGGCCTCTGCCTTGAACACCCACAACCCTCTCCAGGCAGGGCAGAGAGATAGGCATCTGTGACCAAGATCCCGAAACAACCCGCCAGGAAACGCAGGGCATGCTGGACGCTGATAAGACGCGAGGCCGTGCGCGGGTGTGCCAGAGGCCTGTGAACACAGAGGACGCGGCCTGACCCCAGTGCAAGATAAGCCGCCGTGGACACCGTGGCTCAGCTGTGCCGACAGCCACGCTGACTGATAAGGAATGTGGAAACGGAGCTGGGGAGCTGTCCTGTCTCTGGCCACAGCCAGGGACTCGGGAGCCCGGCCCTAACTAGAGATGAGGTCATCACCGCGGGTGACATCCGCGGGTGAGATCATTCCTCCCTCCCGTGGTGACATTCAATTCTAGAATGGCAGAGCAGAGGCGGCTGTCCCTGGGATGGCAGGGTCCCGTGCCTGGAGGTGAACTGCACAGAAATGAGTTCTTCTGACAAACACACAAAAGCAGCTTCCTACTCTAAATGACTTCCTGTGAGTGGCTAGCTAATACCTGAGACCCAGAAAGAACACATAGAGCCATGAGGGTCAGGCATGGTAGAGCCTACCTATAATCCCTACTTCTCAGGAGGCAGAAGTAGGAGGATCAGGGTCTGTGGCCAACTCTAGGCAAAGTTCATGGGATATTCTATCTGCAAAGAAAGCAGAAAGGCCTAAGGGTAGATGGAGTTCTTGAAAGCCAGAACACTGCAGAATTCTTGCCTAGCAAGTGCAAGGTTCTGAGTTCAAATACACTATCCTTTCAGAAAAAAGATTAGCATTTACAAGAACCTATCTGTATCCTTTATGCAAAAAATAATAATAATAATGCCAGTCCTGGGACTTGAACTCAGGGCCTGAGCTTTGGTGTACAAGGCTGGTGCTCTACCAACTCGAGCCACAGTTCCACTTCTACCTTTTTGGGCAATTAATTGGAAGTAAGAGTCTCACAGACTTTCCTGCCCAGGCTGGCTTAGAACCATGATCCTCAGAGTAGCTGGGATTACAGGCGTGAGCCGCGGCACCCGGAGAACACATCTGAATCATTACACGGTAGATTATCACGTGTCAGCGAAGAAAATGAACTATGGAGAGTCTGACACTGATGAAGCTCAGGCAGCAGCTGACAGAGCGAAGACACAAAAGCAAACATAATCAATGCCTGTAGCCTCCACTCCAACGTGGGAAAACCATCCTGTGGACAACAGAGCCTTCGATGGGATGGAGAGGCGTCCCCTGGGAAGGGCAGGCGCGGAGCTTACTGGGAGAAGCCGGCCACACGTCTCCCTCTGAGCACTGGTTACATGGTGGATGTGTGACAAAACACACTAGCCATTGAAGATGTCCCCCGGTTGGTAATGGTTTAAGGATGGAATGTTCCCTTCCCCAAAGGCTCTTAACAGCGGAAACCCAGAAGCAACCTGTCAAGAGTAGCAGAAAGTAAGGGTTGGAACGGTGGGTCCCACCTGTAATCCCAGCTGTACAGAATGGGAAGGTGGAAGGGTCACAGACGGGGGCAGGCTGGAGCCTCCAAGCAGAATTAGGTCACGAGGGTGTGGCTGGCAGGGGTGGGCTTTGTACCAGCAGCACACGCACGCACGGCGTGCACATGCACGCGCAAACACACACACACACACAAAGTTAGTTGTCTAAGGACACCCTGTGGCCTGGAGTCCGCCTCTCTCCCAGCTCTTGAGTACCTGGCACCAGGCCTCAGATTGCTGGGCCTCCAGACCCGGCCTCCCCAGCGCGGGCTGGACCCTCGGCGCATCCTCACAAGCCTTCCGTCTGCGGTGGCACTCGTGCCCACCCGGTGCCTGGTCCGCACGTGTTTATCGATCCTTTTATGCATGTAATGCACATGGACACTTAATAATTTAGCGGAGTTAACAGTGCTGAAATATTAACAGGCTTTTCTCTTTTAATTAGCTGCTCAGAGAATGGCGGCCAGGGGCTGGGGAAGAAGTTTTTCCCGGGCAGGTGCTGTTGGCCAGCCAGCTCTGCCTTGGCCTCCTTCAGCCAGGAGTGAAACTCCTGCGGCTCATGACCACTGGGCCCGGGCCTGGTAGGGAAAGGACGATTGTCCTGCACCCTCTGCCCTTCCCTGGCATCCCCAGTGCTCAAGGAAGGTCCTGAGGGCCAAACCCCTGAGGCTGAGGAAGGCCCAAGACAGGTCGGCTTTAGGAGAAGCAGCAGCGGATTCCAGCCCTTCTGTAGTCATTCCCTCCCAAGCCCAAGTTCTTTCCCTCCCCATCCCCTCTCTCCCCTCCCGTATCCCACGCCGTCAGAGCACACGCACAGCCACGCTCTAGCGTGCCATGGAGCACAGATTCATTCTGCAGCACCTCCTACGTGATGTCCACATAAAGACACCCACCTTGCTCCGGAGAGCGGCAGCCACAGACCGAGATCGAGAGGATCACGGTTCAGAGCCAGCCCGGATAGAACAGTCCATCAGACTTCATTTCCAAAATAAGAAGCCAAAAGCAAGGCTGGAGGTATGTCTCAAACGGTAAAAGTACCAGCTATGAGTGAGCAAAACCATGAGTTGGAGCCCCAGTACCAGCAAGTAAGTAAGTATGTAAGAAAATGAATGACTGGAGCTAGACTCATGTTTTCTAACCCAGAGCCCACAGCCCCAAGTGCTGCCATCCCTAGCAGCTACAGACAGTGTGGCCCCGGTCTTGGAACCGCGAGATCGGTGGCTTTGTGGAAGCCAGGAGCCCCAGAAAACTCTTGACCCCAAGTCCCGGTGAGACAGGGAGTCACACGGCTCCATCTGCGCCCCAGGGTGCTGACACCACCCCCCCCCAGGTCTGAAGCCCAGGGCCCAGGCCCACACACAGGGGCGGCCGGAGCCGTGAGGCCAAGGCACTGGCCTTGGGCTGAAATGAGAAAACGGGATAGCGGAAGGTGACAACCCTCCCAGCCTGCCAGTCCCGACCGAGGCTCCACGCCAGGTCTTGACTGAAGCCCATCTCCCCATGTAAAAAGAACGCCAAGCAATCTCAGGCCCCACGGGGTTGTCTAAGTGAGATGACATCTTGCAGCGTGCGGTGTAAACTGTAAAGTTCCGCACAGATCAGCTCTCGATATGGTGAGGTGCAAAAAAAAAACCAAAGGGAAAAAAACAACAAAAACAAGAAGCGAAAATGAGAAACTCAAAAGCATGTCACTGTGCGTCTGTGAAACCGGGGCAGGGCTCAGGTGTGGTAGTGCACACCTGTAATCCCAGCTACTCCAGAGGTAAGAGTACCAGGAGCCTGATCTGGAGCCAGCCTTGAACAAAAACGAGAGGCCAAACCTAAAGATTACTGAGGCAAGAAAAAAACAACCAGGCCGGAAGCATGGTTTGAGGGCAAGGTTATTTGTTCAGCAAGCACAAGGCTCTGAGTTCAAACCCTAGCATAACTCCCCCCACCCACACACGCGTGCGCACACACACACACACACACACACACATTCTATGTGGCTGGACTGGGCACACCAAATTCAACTTTCCACTAGCCCAAGCCGACAGTACAAAATGAGACCATAAAATAGCCATGCTGGCTGCTCAGGAGGCCGAGATCTGAGGATCGTGGTTGGAGGTCTGCTCACTCAGGAAAATCTGAGACTCTCTTTTCTCCAATGAACCAGAAAAACCGGCAGTGGCGCTGTGCCTCCAAGTGTCAGAGTGCTAGCCTGGAGCAGAAAAGGTAAAGAGACACTGCCCAGGCCCTGAGTTCAAGCCCCACCACTGACCGACAAGACAACAGAACCGTTCTCTCTCCTATGGCCTACGAGGTGATCTCACGCTGCGGAGTCGGCTCCCCCAAGAAAATCGTTTCGGTGAAGTCACAGATGGATGCGGCCACGCTCTTTCAAGGGGTGGCGACCGGTGTCTAGCCAGAGGCCAGCAGCGGCCGGGACTGGACGCGTTCGATGCAGGAGGTGCTCGGAGCTCATTCAACTGACAGGTCTGAGGGCTCGTCAATAGCCGGAGCCGCCAGCAGGAGATGAAGCCAGCGGGAGGGAGGCGCGGCCGCCCTGGCTGCTGCATCGACGGGGCTGGGCGGGGGCTGAGGATGAATGGGAGCGGCGGTGGTCACCCGCCCCGTTCCCCTCTCGCGTTGTTTAAGTGGATAATAATAACGAGAACAACCCTGAGAGCCCAATCAATCTGGGGCCTGACAGCGGGGGCGGGCGCCTCTGTGTCCACCGCGGTCTGGGCCCTGACCCCACGCCGCTGTCCCTTCCCAGAGCGGGAGCCTGGGCACAGCCTCGCCCTCCCCGGCAGGGCCTTCCGAAGGCTGCTCTGCACCTGCACAGAGCCAGCCCTGCGGGCCGGGGCTGTGCCCGCGCCAGAGCCCCACTAGCTCCGGCTTCCCTCCGCCGCCCTGCAGCTCACAGTGCCAAACACAGACTCCCGCTGGCCACCGGGCCTACAGCGATTCCCCGAGTGACTTCCAGTCTTGGCCTCCCACCTCACCGCCCTGCCTTGCCCTCTGCCACCTGTTCCCCTCCTTCCAGCACCTTCCACTGCCCCATTCCCTACTCCATACACACCGCCCTCTGCCATTTCTCCTAGCAGCTCATGCCGACTCCTACCTCAGGACCTTTGCACTGGCTCTTCTCCAGGTTGTCTCCTCTCCTCTCTCTCTTTCCTCTGAGGCTTGAACTCAGAGGCCTGGATATTTATCCTTTAGCTTTTTCCCCTCTACCACGGATGCTGATGCTCTACCACTTGAGCCACACCTCCAAGTCTGGCTTTTTTTTTTTTTAATGAAGTCTCTGTCCCTCCCCTGCTTGGCCAACCTCTCTCAATACTCCCGGGAGCCCAGCCTGCTGCGGGGTCACCCGCACACTCTTGGTGGGAGTGAAGAGGAGAAGACATCTTTTATCCAGCGCCCATTGGGAACCAAGGGTGGGGCTGATCTTCTTTAGCATCTGCTCTATTGTTACACACTGCCTCCAGCTCCACATCTCTCAGCCCCCCCCCCCCCATCCCTGAGGGTCTCCTGTCCTTCTTTGGCTAAACTTGTAGAGAGCTCGTGTAAGTGATGGGCAGACACCACCTCTGAACACCTGGTCATTGGAAGAATCTTGGGGAGCAGGGCTGGGCGGGGCTGGGGGGTGGCAGGGCGGGCTGATCTTCCCACCCAGCCTCCTGGGCTGGCCCCACGCTGTGGCTCTGTCCCTGTCCCTCTCTGGCGACTGCCGTCCTTGCTGGAGGCGGGGTCTAGGCCCAGAACAACCCCTCCCCCCCACACCTAACCCTCCCTCCTCTGTGACTATGGCCAGCCCTGCCTGAGGAGTAGGGAAACTGAGGCACGGGGCAACACCCTGTCCCAAGTTTTCCAGCACCAGTGGCTGGTGAGGGATAGACGAACCCAGGCCCACCTCCGTCCAGCAGCCTGGGTGCCGCTGCCCTTCAGACCCCGCTGCTGCCCGCTCCCGCCGCCCTGGGTAAATATAGTTCCCTGCTTCTGAAATTAGACCTGGCCTGGCATCAGGCGCCACAGCTAACCTCAGAGCTGCCAGTGGCTGGCACCACGGGGTGCGAATGTCCCCCCTCCCCGGGGTGCCAGGCAGGAGGGAGGAAGCAGTGCGGGGGGGGGGGGAGGGCATGGGGACCAGGCCTGGTTTGGCCAAGGTGCCCAGCACTCCTCTGAACCCCGCAAATCCATTCCTGCGTGGCTGGTGGGGGAGGAAGGGGGGGTTCAGGAGACCACCCGCCCCTCCCCCACGGCCGGGCCCAGCTGGGCCCTCTGCTGCCTGCGCCCGGCCCAGCCCCCTCCTGGCACGGGCACAGCGGGTGAGCGCAGGCCTGGCACCGGCCCCACGGCCCCCCCGAGCGAGCGAGCCTCCCAGCCGGCGGCTTTGTGTTTTGTGAAAATCAAATCCACCACTTGGCCCTTCAGCCAAGCGGGGCCTGCTCGGAGCGCTGGCCGCCCTTCCCGCCGCCCCCCGGGCCCCCCCGGGGCACCAGCTGCCACCCTGGCGGGCAGAAGGGGGCCGTGGAAGGCTGGGCCAGGGTCTGCCCTCCCACCCTGACCCCCCCCCTTCCTGCCTGGGAGAAATCGGCCTGGAAAGTGGTGGGAAAGACTCCCCCCATCTGAACAAATTGCCCAGGCCGCCCTCCCGTGGCAGGTCAGGCCCCGCCACGGGGAGACTTCCACGCGCAGACTGCTAATAGACTCGGGGGAGCCGCCCGATCGATGGCCGCCAGGAACAAGAGCCGGGAGCTCCAGGCCAGCCTCCGCTTGCCCCTGCCCCCCACACCCCAACTTGCGGCTCCTGGAAGGGGCAGAGAGCCGCCATGCCCACCCTACAGCAGCAGGCTGAGGGAGCGCGGCCGGGGGCTGAGCCCGCCTGCCGCCCAGCGGGGCAAGGCCACACACTCACACACACACTTGTGTAAATTCTGCCTCTGTGCACACGGGCGCTGCACACACCGAGCTGCTGCAAGTCCATGCATGCGAGAAATGGAAGCAGAGCACGCGGCGGGCAGAGGGCACAGGGACTTCAGCCCGTCAAAGCCCTGTGGAGAGCGTGGGCCGGGCACCGTGCACAGAGCACACCCCTACACACACCCTCTCAGCAGCCAGCCCGCCCTGGCCCCAGCGGGGTTACCCCCTTCTTCCTGTTCCCCAGAAAGGAGGAAGTGAGCCAGGTGGGGTGCTGGGGTGTTGGGTGCGTCCTGTGGCCCTCTGGACACCCACCTCACCCCCAGGCTACTGTGCCAACAGAGCCCACCACGAGTCAAGAAGCTCAAGGAAAGCAAGAGGCTGAGAGGGCTGTCAGTCTTCTCTGAACACCTCAGAAGAGGGAGGCGGCTCCATCTGGAAAAAGCCACTCAGAGTTCTTCTTTCCTGTGGCCCCAGGCCCTTTGCATACACCCTTGGTCCATTAGAACCCAAGTCTGGCAGAGGAGATCTAGAATGGGAAGCTACACAGGCCAGAGGCCCCTTGTGCCTGGCCATTTCCCTCTGCCTGTAAAGCGTGAGCGGGTCACCTCTGACCTGTTACCCCTGACCTCGCGAGGCTCTGAGCTGGGCTCCCCGACTTGCTGGGTGGCCTGAGGACTTCCTGTCACCTCGCTGGGCCTCAGTTTCTTTGCTGACAAGCAGTTTGATTTGCCCTAAGAGCCTCCGGGCTGTCACCCCCTAAGCCACCATTCCAGATCATCTGTCTTGCTCTCTGGGGTCTCCTGAGCACCAGGGCAGGGGCGGCAGGTGCACCGGAGCCCTTGCGCTCAGAGCCCCTGCTGACAACGCCCCAAGGTGGCCGCAGGGGCCCCTCGCCCCAGCTGGGGGGTCTGCGGGTACAAGGCCTCAGCCCTCCCGGAACTGCCTGAATTCCACCAGGAAGCTCGTGGGATTGCCTCGCCAGGCTTCGGGGCAGACACGCCAGGGCGGTGAGCAACAGCTCAGGTTGGTAGCCAGCCACGAGTGAGTCAGGGTTGGTTTCTTTTTTGGTCCTGGGGCCTGCACCTAGGGCCTGGGCGCTGTCCCTGAGCTGTGTCATGTAAGGCTGGTGCTCTACCACTTGAGCCACACCTCTACTTGTGTCTTATTTTGTGTGTGTCGGTCCTGGGGTTTGAACTCGGGGCCTGGGCGCTGTCCTTCAGCTCTTCAGCTCAAGGCGAGCGCTCTACCCCTTGAGCCGCAGCACCACTTCTGGCTTTTTGTTTAGAGTCTCATGTGGCTGCCTGGGCTGGCTTTGAACCACGATCCTCAGACCTCAGCCTCCTGAGTTAACTAGGATGACAGGTGTGAGCCACTGGCATCGGACGCTTTCTGGACACGAGAACTCGTGCCCGCACCGAGGCTCCTTGCTGGGGTGTCTCCTGCTTCCCTGTGGCTCCCACCCGGCCTCACCTCCCAGATAAATCACGCGCACCCAGCCTGCCTCGGGCTCTGGGCCCCCAAGTCTCAGTGAGGCTCGCCACCCAGTGCTCACCGCGCCTCTCCCGATGGCCACAGCCGGAGCCCTGCTAATGCCTAACCACCAACCCACGCTGGCCAGGCACCGGCGGGCTGCGTGTGGGTGGCGGATGCGTGACTGAGCGGGCGGAAGGCGGCCCAGGGAGGGGACGGCAGCAACCCCAGCCCCGCCGTGTTCCTCCGGGGGCTCTGACCTCTGAGCGGAGTCCTGGAGATGATCCAGGGGGGCTGGAGGGGGGCTGTGTGGGTGTCCCCGGTACCTCCCGAACCCCGGGGGGACACAGGACAAGGACAAGGACCCAGCTCCGGGCGTCCTCCACTGTGGCCCGAACCCCCAATGGCTGTGCTTCCCCCTCCCGCCCCCTGCCTTCTCTGGTCTCTAAGATGGCATCCCGGGAGCTCAAGGCCTCCGGAGGGGGGCTGAGCCCTGGCTGCGTGGCACCCTGGCTCTTTGTACAACACTGCTGCATGGACGAGGCCGACGCCAGGCCCAGCGGTGGGTTCTGGTGTTTGCCAGAACCTGACATCCCTCCCACGCCCTTCCTCCCAGTGTCCCTTGTGGGAGGGCGGGGGAGGGGGGGGAGAATGCCTTCAAGACTCGACGATCCCAGCCCAAGAGAGATGAACATGGGCTCAGAGGCCTCAGCTTCTGGACCCTTCCGACGGAGGTGATATTCTACAGCAAGGTGTAGGTCAGATCGCCGGGAGAACTTCCCCACCTGAAGGCCCAGAGGCACTGGGCAATGGCAGCAGAGCTGCACAGCGTCGTGGGTGTGAAAGATGACCGAAGCTTCCCAGACAGATTCAGCTCCTGGGAGTCAGGAGGCCGCTCGGAACCCTTGCTGCCCGTCGGGAAACCAAGCCTGGGCCTCGAGTCCTAAGCCTCGTTGTCCTTTTCGGCTTCCTGTGTGGCAAGGGTGACCAGCACGTCACGCCCAGCTGGGGGGGGAGGGGAGAAGGGGGAAGGGACCTCGCAGACATTTCTGCCCCGACCGGCCTCACCCTGCGGTCCTCCCAATCCCAGCCTCCCCCAAGTAGCTGGAATTACAGGCACAAGCCACTGGCACCCCCAGGGTCCTGGGCTCTAAACAGCTTCCCTGGTTCTTCTGATACACAGCCAGGTTTGAGGGCCACTGCTTCAGAAATCAGATGAAGAGAGCCTGCAGCACGGGGGGCCTTCAGCAGTCAGCTGAAGCCTCTCTGTGACCCCAGATGACACTCCCCGGGCGTCCAGGGGCCTTCCTGCCGCTCCCACAGCACAGGCCAAGGGTAAAACCGCACACTCGGGGCCCTCAGCCTTGGCATAGGGTGGGTCTGGGTTCAGATCCTCCTAAGGGAAAAGTCTGTGGTCTTCTGTGCAAGTGTGAGCCCACCCCCCTCCCAACAGGGACCCCTCTCCTCTGCAGCCAGCACCCCCCTGCTCCCCACCCCCGCCCCTCTGACCAATAGCAGGCACTAATTAATATTCGCGCCATGTCCCAAATCGCTGCCCTGCCCGCCAGCTCTGAAATTTTAATTTACCTTCAGCCAAAAAGAGAAGAAAATGACAAAAGTCTCCATTTCGGAAAGGCAACAGAATTTACGCGAATCAGCCAAGGCGCTTGGAGGCGGCTTGCCATCCCTGGGGCTTTGGGACTTAGAAGGGGTGCAGGGGGGGTGTGGCTGCACCAGCCTGCCAGCCCAGCCTGAGGGGGATGAAGGGGAGGACCGCAGGCGAAGAGCTCAGCCTCCACCAAAACGGTGAGGCAAGGAGGAGGAGACCAGGCTTGCCAAGCAAGCCTGACGCCGTGAGTTCAAATCTCAGTCCCACCACGAACAAAAACAAAACCCCAAATGGAGCAAATGAGGTTTCTGGGTATGCTGGATTGAAACTCAGCATGGAGAACTCCAGGGGCCCCCTGCATGTTCCCCAGGAAGACCCCAGTACCCCGCCCGGCCCGAATGCCCCACCCCACCCCACGGCAGCTCTGCCAGTGTGGACTGAGCCACATCTGCACGCAGTTCTGGAACATCGGGGCGCTCGGCTGACTCGCTGGGACCTCAAAGGACCCCTAGAGAGCCAGGGCAGCCCCTTGACCTGCAGCCCAGCCTTCCCGGGGCCACTGCCGGGCTGGGGTGGGGGTGTGGGGGGAAGCAGCCATGCCAGACCTCCCGGACTCTACTGTGTTTCTCTCAAGCCCAGCCTGCGCCTCCCTCCCCCCCTCGCGCCGGCTTCCCTGCCATCTGCCCAGCGCCGCCTCTGCAGCTGTGCCACAGATGAAAGAAGAGGCTGCCAAGTGCCACCCATCACCTGGTATCTCCCCAACAGTGGGTGGGTGGGAACCCCCTTTCCAGCTAGGGAAACTGAGGCTCCGCGGAGCCCAGTCCTCCTTCCGGGCCCCTGGTGCGTGGCGGGTGGCACAGCAGCGCCCAGCCCCAGCCCCTCCGGCCGCAGATCCTGTCCCTGACTCCCAGAGCAATCTCGTCGTGCCTCAGTTTCCCCCTACATCCCATGGACATTGATCCAGATGTGCACAGCGGCCTCTTCCCAGCGGATCTCCGTCATGAGCGCCAGTCCCACCCCCGCGCCCGGGCGTCTCCGCACACCCCCACACCAGAGCCCCAGGTTCGAATCGGCACTCTGAGGCCTTGCTGGCCCAGCCCAGCGCTCAGGGCAGCCTGGCACCGCCCCCCTGCCCCGGGCTAGCACAGGCCGGGCAGGCTTACTCTTCCGTTCTCACCTCCGGCTGGTGCTGGGCAGAGAGAGTGGGTGCAGATGCAGTTTTCATCCCCCAAATCCAGGCTCTTAGCTACTCCCCAGGGCCTCTGCACAGGCTCTCCTCTGACCAGGACACACTTCCGCAGGTGCCACCAGACTCCTCCCACAGCTCCGAGTCTCCACTTTGGGGCCACCTGCTCAGGGAGGCTCCAGCCATGTTGTATAAACCTGAACCCTAGCTCATCACCCCTGGTCTCTGCCCTACTTTCTTCACAGTCCCCAAAGACACGTGCTAGCTAGTGCTGGGGCTTGAACTCAGGGTCATGTGCTCTTGCTCAGCATTTCTACTCAAGGCCGGCACTCTGCCACTTGAGTCATACATACTGTGCTTCTGGCTTTTGGGGTGGTTAATTGGAGATGAGTCTCATGAGCTTTCCTGCCCAGGTTAGCTTCAAATCGTGATCCTCAAACCTCAGCCTCCTGATGATCAGGATTAGAACTTCACATTCTTGGGACCTGGGTCTCTTCATCTGTTAAGTGGGCACAATGCGACGGGGGTTGGGGGGGCGAGCTCTCAACATGGGGGGGATGGAAAGCCACAGAGTCACAAGGCCGCGGCACCTCCAGATTTATAGGAGATTCTGGTCATCCACAATTGTCTTTCCTACAAGGTTCCTTGCACTAAGACACAACTGAAGCGACACACACACACACACACACACACACACACATGATGCACGCCATGGGATTATTATGTACTCTCATGGTCTTTGCAAAGAGCAGGCTAGTCGCAGACACAGGAAAAAGGGAGAGTTCATTGTTCAAAAAGCAAAGCTACATTTCTTTGAGCTAAACATGGCTCTTGCCTCTGGCGTCAGCATTGAAATGCCTCCTGAACCCTTCGGCATCTGGAACCTTCCTCAGCAGAGGAGGACCAGGAGGAAGGAGATTAAGAAGAGGGGGCCAACTCCGCTCCTCCAGGGGCCAGCTGGGAGCTTTCCCCTCCCCAGGAGGAGGGCAAGGCCGGACTTGTGGCTTTGGCACTGGGGTGGGGGGAGGGGTTCCCCTGGGTGACTGGGATGGATTGTGGGAGCTGGAACTCCACAAGGCCCTGCCCGAGGAGTCTCCTTCTGCCCTAAGGAGAAGAATTAAGACTCCTCCTTCTGACTTTCCTTCAGGGTGAGGCCCACAAAAGCCCGGCAAAAGCAGAAGTGATGTGGCGGCCAACGCTGCCCCCTGCTGGCCATGCCTGGAACAGCAATGCCAGCCACAGACAGCAGGTCCCCCCAGGCAATCCACCCCACACATTATCAGGGCCCGTACTCAGGTGTCCTTAGGCAGAAAGGAAGGGAGACATGGAGGGGGGGGGTCCTCTGGGACTGAGGGGACCCAAGGTTCCATCTTCCAGGTCTCCCAGCCTCACTGCCTGTGGTACCTCCTGGCCCAACCTTTATGAGCCCAGCCACCAGGAGATGAAGAGTCAGGAGAGGGCGGAAGTCGGGGAGGGGGGCAGGCGGGAGGAGAGGGGGTCCTCTCCACCTGGCTGCCTCGGTCTCACTCCTCCCAGGCCGGTCGGTGCCTGTGGGTAGCCGGGAGGAGCCAGGGCCGCTACCACTGCCCGGATTTCCACTCCCGCCCCCAGGTATTGATTTCCTGCATCATTCATTTGCCAGGCCTCGGTGCTGTGATTAGCTCCCTCCATTCTCCCTACGGAGCCCCCCGCCCGTCCTTCCATGTTCCAGCAAAGCAGATCTAATACCAGGCTCTAAATGAGGCTTTGCCACCCCAGCTCTCGGCAGCTCACCGCCAGGCCTGGCTCTTGAATAACCCTCTCTCTCCCCTTCCTGCCCACCCCCCAAGGGTGCGTCCCTGCCTCACAAAACCTGGCTCTGACCAATCTCCCTTCAAAGTAGGGCCCCACCCATCTGGGAAGCACAGATTTCCATCTGCAGCGTAGGAAGGGACATCAGAAGGACCCAGGGCCTGTGGAGACACACTGACCGGACTCCACAGACAGTTCATGCTGGCTCGGGGGGGCTTAGGAGCCAAAATCTACTTTGGGAGGTGGAGGGTGAGAAGTGTCCGTGCTCACAAAGCAAACAAAACAGCCAGGAAATGTGGACTCAAGGCGCTTTCTCCTTCCTGCCAAGTCTACAGAGAAGTGAGAAGGGACTGGGGTGATAGGACCTTCCGAGGATATTTAAGAAGCCCAGAACCTTCTGCGGGCTCTAGGGAACTGCTTTCGGATGTAATGCCTCCTCCAGGAAACCACCAGAGGCAAGGTGGGGAGTACAAACAGCAGCACGAATTCCCGAGTGCCCACACCCAGAGCAACACCAGAAGCCCACACTGGGAGACACCCTGAAATTCCTTCACCACGCTCCCCAGAGGAGGAGAAAAACCTGACTCGGTGATAATTCTGTAAAGCTACGTTGCTCTTGTCAAATTATTCAACATCTGTCTTCATGTTCCCACAAAAATTAGCATAGGATAGTAGTTTCTGATGACACCTTTGGTGAAATATTTTGACTTCCACCAGTAAGTTGCAAACAACCTGTCTTAAGGATAATGTCATTTCCCATCTCTGCATATTAAATAATCCAGGGGTTTGTGTTTTGGGAAAGGAAAGGAATCCCACCAACCTGTCCTACTTCTGGCCACTGGAAGAGGAGACTAGGAGGCCAGAAGAGAAAAGCGGCCGGGCTCTGCCATCTCCACACAGAACAGTCCCCTTGGTCACCCCGGTGGTGTCTCTCTCCCAGAATTAGGCCTCTGGCTCCTGCCAGAGAGCAGATTACAGGAATCCACCCCGAGGACAACAAGCTGGGCCAGGAGATGGGGAGGCGAAGAGGGAGGGGAACCGCTCCAAATGGACCATCTGGTCCAGCACCCGGCAGTTGTAGCATCTGTGCCCCAAAGACGTGAGGAGCCACCTGGCCAAGCTGAGCGTGTGTCCCAGCCCCATGCACAGCAGGCTTGGGCGCACGCGGGAGGGAATGGGACAGGGGCTGGCAGCAGCTGTCTCTCACCAGCCTGGTGAGATCCAGGCCCAGGCCAAATGCTGCTAGATCCACCCCACCCCACCCCCACTCTTCTCCGTTCCTCAGCCCAGTCTCCTCATTCAGCTGGACAGAGGGACAGGCTGAGGACTGCCCTCCCCCCAGGACATACTTTTTTTTGTTGTTGTTGTTCTCCTTTGGCTCCAGGAAAACCTACTGCTGCCTCCTACCCCTCTCTGCCAGGGCAAACACTGGGCTTCCAGACTTTTCTAAATCTTCTCAAGCTACCAGCTGGAGACTCTTATGATTCTGCCTAAGCTGAAACCCTCAACCACAGCCCACTGCTCTGATGGCAACCAAACCCTGGCACGCCTTCCAGAAGACAGGGAGAATTTCGAGGAGCATTTCTCCAACTTCCCTCAACCATGGCCTTTCATTCACTCAACACATATCCGCAAAGCTCCTAAGATGTTTGGGATTGGGGGAGGCTGGCTGCAAGCACCCCCCCCCTCCCCTGCACAGGACTTTTTCTCGGCACACTAGCTTGGTCTGCACGTGCACGGGGGTGGGGGAGAAACAGCCCAGGGGCAGAAGAAGGAGCCCC
The DNA here is from genome assembly GCF_019054845.1 of Dipodomys spectabilis. NCBI lineage: Eukaryota > Metazoa > Chordata > Mammalia > Rodentia > Heteromyidae > Dipodomys > Dipodomys spectabilis. The sequence goes on along the minus strand of NW_024870762.1, from coordinate 1,562,025 downwards.
GCTGTCCTTTCTACTTCTTGCCCTATAGGGGTGAGCTGGGCTTCGGTGACATCTACGGAAGCTGGCAGCCTCAAAAGGGTCTGGCAGCTTGGCCATACTCTCCTGCTGTCCCTCCGTGTCCACCCACCTCCACGAAGGCCTTCTGCATACAGTCCCCCTGGGGACTGAAGCCATCTCTCCAAGGGAAGGAAGAAGCCATGTCACTGGAGAGCCGGGTCACCCAGCACACCCACTCTCTTTGATTTGTGCTAAGAGCAGCCGGGACCCAGACTCGTGAAAGAGGGAAGAAAATGCAGAGAGCAGAGGGGAAAGATGAGCCTATGGCCCGTGCTGGCCCCCAAGGCCTCCGAGAGGAAGACGCATGCACGAAGCCCACTGGCCTTTGGGCCTCACTGTTGGGTTTTCTAGCTAGGCCGGGAGGGGCCTCCCCCCGAGATGGCCCACACACATTCCTGAAGGGTTGGAGAAGCTGGTGCCCAGGGCACAGGAGCAGGGCAGGGGTAGGGAGGGCAGCAGCACCCTAGGAAAGGTTCTTCTGTGCTTGGCCCCAGCTGACTCCTTGGGGTGCCTGGACGGGGGTGGTGAACTGTAGGAGGTCCTTGGGGAAGAAAAGAGAGACCCCAGAGCCCTTGTGTGTTCCTCTGTCCTGGGGAGGCCAGGGCTTCCACAGCCTCTTCCCCAGCGCCCAACATCTCTCTGGGAGGCTGCAGCAGCAGCCCTCCTCCTTCCTGCCTTCCTGGCCTATGCAAGGGGCCAGGCAGTAAGAGACACACAAACTAATTAAGAAGCAGCGGAGTTTGGCCCAGTGCCTGGGGCAGCCTCAACCAGGGAATTCAGCCCAAGCCAGCTTAGCCCTGTGAGGCCAGGAGCGCTGCACCTCTCCTAGACAGGACACCCCCACACCCCCTTTCCCCAGGCACAGGCCCAGCAGGGCTCCTCAGAAGGAAGCCTTTGGCACCAACACCTGAGGCTGTTTTTCCAGGGGCGGCTGCCCCACACCCCTGCACAGCATGAGATCCAACTCCCCCCCCCATCTCATGGGGGGGGGAATAATGAGGCCCTCGGCCCTCCACTCCAGACACGAATCACGAAGAAGGAACAGCAAGCAAGCCGTCCTGGCAATCAGGAGAAGGTCCTAGCGACCAACGTCCCGCGCCACGGGGTCAGGGCAGGCAGGGCGGGAAGGGGAGCCTGGCTGACTGGGGGCAGCCGGTGCTCTGAGCCTGGCCCTGGGAAAAGGCCGCGGGATGGAATGGAGAAGGGAGATCCGAATTTCTACTTGGCGCCTCCGGGGCTTGCTGCAGGATGCAAGTGTTGGGACCCGCAGCCCGCGGGTGCGTGCGGCGGGTGTGTGCGATTCCTGGGGGCCGGGGCGCGGCGCACACACACGGGTAGGAGGGAGGTGGGGCCGTGGGGTTCGGGTCGCCGGGGAGCCGGGGATGGGGACAAGGAGGAGGTGGCTGAGCCTAGGTCTGGAAGGGAAGCCGGGGTCGGAGGCGCCTGAGCCCGGGGCTGCCTCGGCGTCTGCTCAGACCGGCCAGACTCGAAGCCTCGGCGGCCGCCGCGGGGCCGCTGCCGGGCCGCGGGCAGCTCGCACCGCGCGCCTGCCCGCCGCGCGCCAACTCCGGATCGGGCACCGCCCGCTTCCCGGCCCTGTGCTTGGTGGGGGGGTGTTTGTCCGGGGTCCCCCCCACCCCGAACCCTCCGGATCCTGGCGTTAAGAGCTTCGAAAGCCATTTCCCACCCGCAGCCGCTAGCCCGGTCTCGGCGCGCCGGGTCCCGGAGCGGAGCGGAGCGGGCGGGGGACAGGGGCCTCCGCTCCGGGAGTCCGAACCCGGGTCCCCGCCGAGCCCGGGGCTGTGCGCGCGCTGCGCCTCTCGCAAAGTTTCCGCGCGGGGCGGAGCAGGCGCGGGCGCGGGAGCTTACCGTAGACGCCTTGTGCCCGGCAGTGGGACGGGATGAGCACCAGGAGCAGAAGGCAGGTCACCTCCATCTTCACGGCCCGAGCTTCATCCCCGCGAGGAGGCGCAGCCCGAGAGGCGGCGGCGGGCGCCTCCGCCGGGGCCCCCGCGACGCCCCCGCTGTCCCCCGTTTCCCACAGGAGCGGCCGGGAGGGCGGTGACTGCGAGCCGGAGATGCGCGTTTCTCCTCCAGCGGTGCCGCTGCCCGCGTGGGGACGCAGGGGGCGCCGGCCCGGCCTCGGGAGCCTCCGCGCGCCCGGCGCAGTCGCCAGCGCCCCGGCCCGGGGTGCCCCGGACTGTCCACTAAGGTCTCCGGGCTCCTGAGACCTCGCTGCGGCGGCCACCGACGACCGACAAACTTGTCACCTCTCCCCGGTGCCCGCCGGGGACGCCCCTCCGCGGGGCGTGAGCGCGGGGAGGCCGGGCTCGGCTCGCCCGGGTGAACCGTCTCGGGCTCCGGTCCAGCGGCGGGCTGCCCAGCCCGACCCCCCCCTCGCCTCGGGCGACAAAGGAGGCCCCGGCCCCGGCCCTCCGGAGCGCGGGAGCCGCCGGGCGAAGCGCCCCGGCCCTGGCTCTGCGAAGTTCTCCCGGTCACCGAAGAGCCCGGAGAGGAATCGCGCCCCAGCAGCACCCCGCGGGAATCGGGGCTGCCGTTCCAGGCAAGTGGGGCCCCGGGCAGCGGCGGGAGGAGGGGGGAAAAAAAGAGGAAAGTTTGAATCGTTTGAAAAATACTGGCGCCCTCGCCGAGGCCGGGGCTGCGGCGCGGGCGCCGCCGGCCGCCTCCGCTCGCCGCGCTGCGCTCCCGCCGTCTGGCCGCGGCCGAGGCGCTCCCGGGCTCCGCGCTCTCGGGAGGACGGGGCTGCGCCGCGCCCCAACTTGGTCGTCCCCGCCCCCGCCCGGCAGCCTCGGTGTCGGCGGCGGGGGGTGGGGGGAGGTGGGGGCCGGCGGGCGGGGCCGGGCCGGGGCTCCCGGGCGCGGCGGCCGCTCGGCTCCGGGCCGCGGGAGCGCTCCGTTCGCCCGCTCGTTCGCTCGGCAACTTGGGCTCCGCTGTGCTGCTTTTTTCCGCCCCTCGGAGCTTTTCATTCCGCGTCTCCCCCCCCCCTCCGCCTCCCTCCCTCCTCCCCCTCCTCCCTTCCCCCTCCCCTCCCTCCTCCCGCGTCTCCGCGTTCAGTCTCTCGCTCTCCCACCCTTTGTCGCTCGCTCTCCTGTTTGATTCCCCTTCCAGTTAAAAAAAATAAAAAAAAAAGGAGCCAATTAAAGGCAGCCGGGCTCGGCGGCCCGGCCTCCGTCCAATTTCCTCGCCTCCCCCAGGACCAATTAGAGAAAACAAAACAGGGCCGGGGGAAGCCACTGCCCCCCCCCCCCTGTCTCTCCTGTTTCGTCCTCTCTTTTTCTCTTCCCCCCTTCCCACTTCTCCTCTCCCCCTTCCTCCCCCCCAGCCCCTGGCAGGAAAATGTCAGGAAGCAGGAATGGATCCATCCATCCCGAGGACAGTGGCGGGGACGCGGGGCTTGGCGCGGGCTCCGCAGCCGCGCGCGCCCTCTCGCTCTCCTCGCTCTCCTCGCTCTCTCTCGCTCTCCTCGCTCGCTCTTCGCCCGCCCTTGCACTGCACACCCAGGCCGGCGCTGGAGCCGGGCGCGGCGATGCCAGCTGGGTCCCCGGCCCCGCGGCGATCGCGGCGGGGCGCGCGCGGGGCCGCTCCCCTTCCCCCTCCGAGGACCCCTCCTCCTCCTCCCCCCCCACCTTGCACACTTCGTGAATGTTCTTTGCACTTTGGGGAGGCGGCGGGTCTGGAGCGAGCCGGGATCCGAGCACAGGCGCGGGCGGCTCGCGGCGCGTGTGCGGGGGTCCGCGGCGGGTCGGCGCCCGCCGTCCCCCCCCTCCGCCCCGGGCCCAGCCCTCGCCCCTTTCCAGACCGCCTGGGCCTCGGCCTCTCGTGGGTCGAGCGCGGGGCCGATGCCGGTGCAGCCGGCGAAGCCGCGGGCGGCGAGGGCGCGCCCAGAGCTCGTGCCCCGGCCGCGGCCTACAGGTTGCCAACAGGTTTGCCCGCCGGGCCCGGTGCGGGGGGCTCCGGGGCTCGCGCTCGCTCCGGGGCCCGCGTCCGCCCCGGCTCCCTCCTCTCCGCGTCCCGCCTCCCCACGGGCCCCGAGGCTCGGCCGGGCGCCCGGGGGCGCTCGCCCTCCTTCCGGCGGCCGAGCCCCGGGTGGGGAGCAGGGAGCGATCGCCCTCCGGGAGGGGCCGAGGCTGGGCCCGGGGCGCGGGCGGCCTTCCGGTGCCTGCGACCCAGGGATCGCGCCACCCGCTCCGGTCCTGCTAATCTCACCTGCTCCACCTGTCGCCGTTACTCACCCCGGAGAGCGCCCGGGGACCGTGGGGGAGCGGCGGCGGCGCGGGAGCGGCGGCGGGCGCGGGAGCGCCGAGGTCCGCAGCCGCTCCCCAGCCCGGGGACGCCCGCCCGGCGCCCGACCTCCATGGCGGCTCCACGGCCGCTCGTTTGTCAAAACTCAAAGACCTGTACGCCCGAAAGGCCGGTTTTCCTGCACGTACGTTCTGACACACCGATTTTAATCGCCACAGCAAGCAGATCACCCCTTGCCCAGGGCGAGTTCCCTGCTGGGTCCCGCCCACCCCGCCCCCAGGCCCTCCCGGGGGTGACCGCCAAGTGTGGAGGAGCGCTGCCACCTCCCCAGCGCTCCCTGCACGTGCTGGACTTCCAGAACACCCCAAGACTTCCCCCCCTACTCCAGGGCGCCTCCTTCACCACTTCCCTCCCCCTCCCCCCTCTCTCTCACTTAGGCTGATCCAACCCCAACTTACTGCTGTGCCCCCCCACTCCCAGACCTGGGGTGCCCCTGATGTATTCCCCTTACCCCAAAGCCAAAACCCAGAGCTACCTTTCCTCTTCCCACCCAGCCCTGCCTGGAACAGAAATGGCACCGACCGAGGGTGTGATGACGAGTAGTTTAATTTTTATTGTCATCTTCCCGGTGTTGGACAGCTTCTAGAAGTCCCCGGGGAAAGTGATTCTGGCTCTCCCTGGCTCTGCTCATCACTGCCTAGGAAACAGACTACCTCCACTTGCCCAATTAGCCGTCCCCTTACCAAACAGTGGTGAGTTGTTCCTCTTGGCTTTTAGGGTGTTACAAGAGACAGGGAGCCCCCCCCCCCCTACTTAACGGAAACCCTCTGGAGTTTACCCCCTCCTGTCTTCCTCTCTTCAATGCACAGGGGCTTGGAGGAGAAAGAAGATGTCTATTAGAGCCAGGTTGGGAGGGAGGAGAGTGGAAGTCCAAATTGGAGCCAGGCTGGGATTGAACATTTGCTGTAGCAATCCGCTTGTGAATTCTCTGCAGCTAATTGTATGCAGTGTAAATACCTTGACAGCCTGTTTGCATGTGCCTGGAAATTCAGTCATTTCCTCCTGCAAGCTGGGCCCAGCCAGAGCCCAGGATCTCACGCTGCCTGCAACCACACAATCAGAAAATGTGCCCGGGCCAGGCCTACGTTCCAGTCCTAACTTGTCTAGCCCTCATTTTCCCTCCTATATGAAGCAGAGAAGACCCATGCTTACAGAATGACTGACAGAAGACATAGTGACCATAGCTGACACCATGAGGACCCAGGCACTGGCATTTATACCAGCCATTCCCCCCTTAGGACTTGCTCGGCTGCTGGGGGGAATGGTGGGGGTGGGGTTGTGGACTGGGCTTTGTACCTGTGTACCTGGGCTGGGTAGCCTTGCTTTCCCATTGTTCTTCCCTGAAGAGACTGAGGAACTGTGTGTCCAGTTGTGTTCTTGATGGGGCTGTTCACCTTCTTTTCACACAATGAACAATTCTCAGGACCCCCATGGGGCTTTGGGGGCAGAGAACATGAGTACCAGAACTATGAGGAAGGAGCCTGGGACCTGAGGTCAGATGAGGCAGGCCGGGGTGGGGTGTGGGGGTGTTGAAGACTTAAGAGTCTTGCGTTCTACCCACTTATTCTGCCTTGACTTCTGGTATTCTGGCTCTGAAGAATCTCCATGCTAACAGCGGGGCAGGCCAGAATGAAGGGGCTCCAGGCCTTGCTTAGGCAGGGCAGCTGTAAGCTTTTGTTATAACCAGTTACCAGAGAGCCTTCTCATCTCCTGCCACTGGCTCTCCTCCTGTGAATTAGAGGCTGGAAGTACGGAAGGGGGGGCGAAGGGGAGGGGGGACAGAGGAAGTCTGCTGGGTGGGTGTTGTTGCTTTACGCTTTGCCAAAGAGATGGTGTCTGAAAATCATACGGTGGCAGGTATTGATTCAATCCCAGAGCGGGCGGCTCCTGGGGCGCCTGGCTAGGAAGGGGCTGAGGAACCTGGAGAGTTATGACCCCACTGAAAGACCAGTTTATTAATTCGGGCTCTAACAAATAGCCAATTAATGGCTCCAGCTGCTAATTAGTAAGCAGTTAACTCCTGTTATAAATTGTATGGCTCAAGACTCCTGATAATGCAATCCTGCAATGACACTCTTGGAGGTGTAGGGAGGGGTGGAACTCATCTGTATGTTTACTATTCACTGCACAAACATTTATAATGAGCACCTACTACGCGCTATACACTGCTCCAGGTGCTGTGGACTCAATGTGAATGAAACAGACAAGATCCCTGCTTCAAGCAATTTATAGTCCTGGGGGTAGGAGAAGGGGAGGATGGATAAGACACTATACAAATGAGGAAAGCCGATAGTATTTGGGGAATGTAAAAACTTAGGAAGAAGAGTAGGAGCTGTAAATGCTGAAATGTTGCAGAAGGAATCCAGACAAGCAACTTGATGATGTCTGAGTTGTGACCATGGGACTCAAGAGGTGAGGATTCAAACCGTGGCCACAGCTTCAGCTAGAGGGGAGAGACAGCAGCCAAGCAGGCTGGGGGACAATGGTAGGGGCTGAGATCAAAGAGGGCAAGGGAACAAGTCATTAGTGCTTGGGCTTTTTTTTCAGGACATTAAGTTAGTAAGTGGAGTGGGAACTAGGGTGGTCTTGAGCAAAGCCAAAGAGGGCTTTGACTTAATTTAGCACACACCCTCTGGCTGCTGCCT